>NC_138531.1:6260208-6914584 GCF_964234715.1 Podarcis melisellensis | reverse complement strand
TTCCAGTAGCACCTTAAAGACCAACTAAGTTAGTTCTTGGTATGAGCTTTCGTTTGCATGCACACTTCTTCAGAAGTGTTGTTTTGACTATGGCAGACCAACACGGCTACCTATCTGTAACAGGTCAGATTATTCATCCATCTTGTCCAATAGTTTCTACATTGAGACAGGAGCAGCTGACTTCAAGGATGGCGCCTTGCTGCCACTCACCAGGATGGTGCAGGAGTGGCAGTGGGGTTGGGGCCGTACGAGTGAAACCAAGGAAGCCTGCCTGGTGCTCCCGCAGGGGCAGTTTTGCAGCAGCCACTTCACCAGCAGCAGCCCTGTTCCATTCCAGAAAGTGGTACCCCCTGCTCTACAGCCGCCAATCCTGTTGGACGAGCAACAGCTCTGTGGCAGAAAAACGCTGGTCTGGTTTATCTAACAGAACTGAAATCAGTGAGGACAGTCAATCTGAGTGGGACATTTTTTTAAAAAAATAGATTTTTTAATTTGAACAACTATAAGGAATATTACAGTTTCTGTAGACATACATAATGTATAAATAATCAAAAGAATAAGCTCATTTACAAAGATATGAAAAATTGTAGCTGAGTTATTAAGAGTAATGATAGTCACCGTAAGTTTTAAATTTGAGCATTTAGTTTTAGTTTGCTTTTTCCCAGTGGCATTATAATGTACCCAGATCAAGACATGAGGACATCGTCACAGTCACTATATGGGCAGCAAGAGGAAACAAATGTGGGGAATAGCTCTGAAGAGAGATATAAACCTATGGCTTTTTCAGATAACATTTTGCCGGCTTCATATACACACCCATCCAACACTTCCCCAAAAAGTAATTTTTGCTAGTCTTACTGAAACTCTTTTTAGCCTCTGTTGAAATTCTTCAAAGGCTTTGTCTAAGAAATAACCTCAGATTTTCACACATAAAAATTGTCGGTGGTTGTAGTTTGAAAAGCTCAGACTGCAATGAATCAATGCAGTTGAATGAGGGGAAAACTCCAGATTGTAAAATAAAAGGGCAGTTATACATAAGCATCACTTGCAGTACTTGAATTCTTTAGCAGAGGCCATCCAGCTAGCACCAAACAAATTCCTTTATCTGCTAATGAAAATGTCTTATGTATTCTTCCTTGGGCAGTCTCTGGCCCAAAATGGCATTTGTATTCAGCTGGTTGTGAGTTACAAATGCTTATATATTTCCTGCATCAATTTATTTAAACATAATGTTAACGTGAAAGCTGGAAAACCACAGTGACCTGTGATGCAGATTCAGAGAGCCTATCCAGCGCATTCTCCTTTTTATAATTTAAAACCTTTCAGGATTTCCACACACCCCCCCCGCACCGCCCTGAAATGGATTTTCGGCAAGGCAATAACAGTGGGGAACTGGGCACAGGGACAAACGGAGAAATATCAAGGTATTGCCCATTGTTAAAGGGATACTTTGAAAGGAATTTTGTTTAAATGCAATTAGGTCAGCACAGGTGAATAAAATTCAAATTTAACAACCATGAACCATTTAGGCTCAGCAAGAGTAATGTGCCCCAAACTACTGAAAATGTGTGGTCCCCCATCAAAAATGGGTTTCTAGCCTTCCTGCTGTGAGTAATAGCTTGAAATTGCATCTGGCACAAATATATTACGCTAGAATAGAGGCGTGGGATTGAATATGAATGGGCTGAGCAGTTGGACTTGTGAAACAAATGGCATGTCCTTTTAAGAGGAGCTGCTTTTCATTTTGCCCAGCTTCCACCTGCTCCTCCCTCACTTCCTTGGCTCAGCCTTTGTTGCAATGTCGCCGGCAGAATGCACTTGTACATTGCAGCACATTCAGAGGAGGCCTGCTGCGCTGAGTTTCACACATGGGGCCTGTTGCTCAATTCTTAATTAAATTATCAAGAATACTATTATGCGGTGTTTCAGAATGTAACTAGCAAAATCATGCTGGATTACTGGAGGTTGAAAGACTCTTCTTCGGGAACGGGAAGCTTAAACACATTCTTATAACCGTATATGAGATATAACCAACCGGTAGGCCACTTGGTGAGGCTCTTAAAGGAACTTTGTTATATTCCTGGAATTTGTACCAAATTTTAATGAAAATGCAGTTGTTGGTTTTTTTAAAAAAAGGCCCCAAATCCTGCAATTTATGGACTCTGACCCATTGGTGGATCTTTCACGGAGTACAGTGAATCTGCAATGCACACACATGATTTATGCAGAAGGGGTGGCCTCCAGCTGGCATCCAATTCCCATTATCCCACACCACTGGCCATGCTGTCTGGAGTATATGAGAGTTGTAATCCCAATAATATCTGGAGGACCACGGGTGGTAGAGTCTGATCATCTGTAGGGTAGTTGGAGAGTTTCAGTCCCCAAGTTAGTATCTAGAGAATCTGGAGATTTTGGTTGCTGATTATGTAGGATAGTTGCTAGAGATAAGTTTGTGGTATTCTGCAGATATTTATTTCCAGTAAAACTACCAGAAATCTACATTTCTGCCTTACAATGTAAATGGGGCAGCCTTTTTGTACAATTGCGGCAGCTTGAAAACACAGAAATTACAGTGAAGGTGTCTGTTCCAGTGGCTTCTGTGTAGCCCAAATGGAAGCCTGCTAATGGCTCCATATGCAGATGATCTTGGGGAAACGAAAAGCATCTGCACTAGGCACAATTGCCCTATTTTGCCCATCATTGCCCCATAACGTAATCACTGAACTTAAAGTTACTTTGACTTTTGAGGTTTTAGGGGAGGTTAATGGGATCTGGCCAGGCTTTCTGGAGTCTTTAGCCTTATCTGACTATTATGGTCATGCTTCAAACCTACACACAAGCAGCAAGAGCAATAGTGGAAGCTCCGTGTACTTCTCCCTGTAGGTTTTACACACAGCAGAATGTCTAAGTAGGTTTGTTGGGCTGTCCAGTTCTCTGATAGGTATTGTGATGTGAGAATGGAATAAAGTTGGTACATGCCAACTTTAGCCTCCACAGCCCCTTTCTGCTGCACCTAGAGAACAGCAGTCTGTTGGAGAAGCTTGAAGGTTTGGCAGCCAGCCCTACCCATGAAGAGCAAGAACGTTGCCCCATCTGTGGCTGGTTTCTAGGGGCAGAGCATCCATATTTGCAGGCCACTGATAGGCCAACCTCAAATGGAGTGACACCAAAGGGATGGTCACTCCTTCGGGGTGAGACAAGGGCAAGGCCACCCCCCCCCGTATTTTTTGTGGATTGGGCTTTCCTTAGGTGATTGATTGTACTAGCCAGAGGGTGGTAGATGTTACTTAACTTGGCTTCCAGTGACAGGGAAAAAACAGGAGAACTGCACTTGTACTGAGAACACGAATGCAGCTCAAAAACACATATCCAGTGTGGTTGGTGGGTTTTTTGTGATTTTGCTGTTTTATATATTGTTTGATGGATTTATTGTGTTTATCGTACTTTAGTTATATCTTTCTTTTTTATTAATATGCTGCTTACAAGTTTCAGGGCCAAAAAGCAGTATATCAATAAACCATAATATTTCTACCAATAACTGCAGAGCAGTTTCCTGAAAGAAACAAATTATGGAAAAAAGTAATCTTTCTAATATATTATCTTTCCAACATATTAGATGGACATTTCTCAACTTGTCGGCCAGAGATCGTTCCTTTGTAACACTTTTAGTTGTTTCTTTCACAGAATACTGAAAGCTGGGGGAAAATTACATTCTATGCTGCTTTGGTACCCTATATAGAATTTTTAGGAGCCCCCTCCCTTTTCTTTTTTCTTTTTTCCAGTTTCCAACTAAATAAACCACAGTCCCCTGGCATTCTGCATAGCTGATTTATATAGCCATTCTTGCAGGATGATTCTTTGGAATAAGCCCAACTGTGGTAATATTTTCATCTGACAACAGAATTGTTAAAACACACAGGGGACTGAAATAAGGCCGCAAAGCAACCTAAAGAGATTAGAGTTGTGAGGGCTACATGCAACACTGATAGATTCAATATTAATAAATGTAAAGTCGCAGAGTCACAGGGAAAGGAAATAAAAGCAGAATAGATACCATACCGAAAGAAGTAACCAAGCAACCAGCAGCACAGCATCAGTGCAATTTTCTCCTTCTTTTATACAGTCCAAATGTCCCTATCAAATATCTTTGTAAATCCAGAGTTGCACCACAAATGCTATCCATCAGAGAGAGAGAAGGGCTGGATTTCCCAAGATAATCACAGTCCTGAGGAGTTATCCTCAATTTGAAAACTCGTTGTTGTTCATATTGCTGTTCTTTTATACAGCACCATTAATGGGGAAGGGCTGTCACTCAGGTGTTTCAATGCACATGGTCCAAAGTTCAGTTCCTGGCTAGAAAAAGACTTCCCTCTGTCTGAAAACCCAGCCAATTAGTGTGGACAGCATTGAGCTTTGGGAACCAATGGTCTGATTTAGGTAGAGGCATTCCTAACATGGAGGACACTCTTAACATATCATAAGCAAAGGAAATATTCCCCGCCACAAAGTTAGGTTCAATATTTTGACCACCTTTGATGGGGGGGAGGTAGGGAGGAAGGGGAAGAGGTGCTGGGAAGCGGCTGATTCGAAGCATCAAAAGAAGATGGCTTGTTAAAGGGAGGAGGAAACTTTTGATAACTGAGGAAGGAGCTGCAGTAGCAGGCCGTGAAATAAGGGCAACCGAGGAGCCAATTGCAACAATCTTAAAATAATTTCTTGCAGAGTTTTGTTGCAGTAGGATTCTAGCAGTGAAATCCTATACATGGCTACTTAGAAGAAAGCTCCACTGAGCTCAGTCACACTTACTCCTAGGTAAGAATGCCCAACCCTTATATAGATAATTCACTGCCTCCAACATTGAATAAAATGATGGTATGAAATATAGCATTTATCTTGTATAGACTGTACATTTACAGTAGCCTTTTGCATACCCTTCAACATTTATCTGATGAAAATAGAGACATCCCATTCCATAATGATAATTTTAAAATTTATACCCCACACATCTTATTGGGTTGCCACAGCCACTCTGGTCAGCTTCCAACATATACAGAAACATAATATAACATTAAACATTAAATAAAACTTCCCCATACAGGATTGCATTCAGACGGCTTAGGGGTTGGATGACTCCATACCCTCCCACATTTCTTCAGTGAAAATAGGGACATCCTAAGGAAAAACAGGACATTCTTTGATCAAATCTAAATCGGAGACATCCCTGGAAAATAGGAACACTTGGACGGTTTGCTTTTGAAATGGATCTTTGCAATCTCTGGCTTCTGAAATGGATAAGGTGCTAATAACAACCTGATTCTTATCTTATGTAGCTCCTTTAGCCACCTGTGTGGATCACATATGACAGTCTGTAACCTGAAGCGTATGTAACCCGAGGTACCACTCTATCTATCATCTATCTATCTATCATCTATCTATCTATATCTATATCTATCTATCTATCATCTATCTATCATCTATCTATCATCTATCTATCTATCTATCTATCTATCTATCTATCTATCTATCTATCTATCATCTATCTATCTCTATCATCTATCTATCTCCCCTCTACCACTCTGTTGCAGACTCATGCCCATCATTATTCTGTAAAATACTAGGAGCTCCAAAGTAGTAAAAACCTCCATAAGATTGTCTGCAACTTCTTTGCTTGCTAAGACTCTGAGGATGACAGACTTGGTTAAGTGGTCCTGATATACAAGAATAATTTGATATTCTCCATCCTGCTGACTTTGCATGTCTATTAACTCAACCTAGCAATGTGAATTCATTTCTGAGGATAGGGCTAGTTCCCCTGCTAGGCCTGTCTAGGGAGCTGAAGATTTTTGTTGACATGGTGAGCAGAGGTTTAAATAGATCACGGCAGTTTGAGCATTTTGTTTTTAATGCTACCTTGGCCAGTACTTAAATGAACTTCATGAATACTGTCATATAAGTGCTCATTACAAACAAAGTGGATGATGTCTGTAGCCCCAGAAGATACAAGGGATATAAATTTCCTCTTTTCTAACAGGCAAAATGCCTCTTCAGGCTCCTGTAGGCCACAGCACTCTTCCTGAGACATTTCAATTTGACTTCTTTTATAGAAGCAGTTTGTTGTATTGAACTTTTAGAATAAATCTATTGCTGTGGTGTTTGCTCACCATTAACTGGTTTAGTTTCTTGCTAAACTTTTCCATATTCTAATGCCATTGTTTTCTGAAATAGTGTACTTAGTCAGAGAAACAAGACCCGCCAGTTGCCCCTACTTTCCACCTCTTGAGAGTGAGCCAGCAGTAAATCACACTATCTACATTGGAGTTAACTCTTTATTAACAAGAACGCAATCTGCACAGACTTGGTGGAATGCCAGGCCTAATGAGCACAACTACTCCTTCCCGGCAGGTCTTGCCCCATGGATCAGTTGCTGAGATGAAAGGTCCCCACATCCTCACAGCCATCTATGTCCCCCCCCCCACAAGCAATCAGAGTCTGTGTCTGTCCTTTTCATGCCTCTTCTGGTTCTGGGAGACCAGAGGGGAGGGGATACTGTTGCAGCAGGAGGAGAAGACATCTATGGCCGACTCATCTCTGCCTCTTGGCCTCCCTGCTTCAGCTTCTGTCGCTGATTCTGGTCTTCTCTCCGCCACAGACTCTCTGCGCTCACTAAGCCTTGTTACCTCTTCAGCTTCTACCACTGCTCCCCAGGCTCTGAGTCTTCTTCCCTTGGAAGTTCCCCAGCTGTTTCCTCCCACTATTCCTCGGCATCCAACCAGTCCCTGACAGCTGTGCTATCCTTTGCAATAGGCTTTGTTCTGGAAATATCTCAAGTGGCACCTCAGTCCTTTGTGCAGACCTGGAGCCTTGAAATGGCTGCAGCATCTAGATCATAGGTCTTCAGCCAGTGGGTTGGCCATATGGCCCAGTTTCCTATAGCTATGCCTGCAGCAAGGGAGCTCTCTATGGAATAGGGAAACTTTCTAGTCTCACTTTCTAGTCTATTTTGATGCCTCTTCTTCCAGAATGGAAGTATGCTGGTAGCTATAAGGGAGCATGCTGCGGTAGGTAGCTAGGTTGCCGAGTGGTTGCTGTCTCCAAAAGCCAGAGGCCTTTCTACTTAAGATCCATTTCACTGAGAAGCCAATGGCTGGACTTGGTAGGGCACACGCTTAGTTTATAGGAGGCAATGGTGAGACGAAACAGATCTGTACTCCAGGTGAACCGACCTCATCACCAGTCAGAGAAGAACATGTCTTTGTCATATCTTGACTGGAGCATTTATTTATTAACATCTTTATATACCACTTTTCAGGTAGACCTTGCAAAGTGGTTTACATAGAAATATTCAAATAAGAGCCCTGCTGGATCAGGTCAAAGGCTCATCTAGTCCAGCATTTGGCACTCACAGCGGCCAACCAGATGCCACTCTGATGCCTCTGAGAGCAGGACCTGACTGCAATAGCAGTCTCCACACATGCTGTTCCTAGAAGCTGGTATGAAGAGGAATACGTCCAACATTGTTGCCAGTAGCTGTTGATAACAATAAGAAAAAAATAAATTTTATTATATTATAAATTGCAAATATAAATAAAGCAGCCAAGACAGGCTACTAGCAAGACAAGCAAAAGAAAAACCCTGCTGTGATTCTCTCTATCGATGATTGTGTTTAAATATTCCACATTTTGTTTCTACATTTCATGTGAGCTGCCTTGACTGATGTTTTTCAGCATAAACAGATTGTGAGCTCCAATATATGCCACAACATTCTGTACAACACATAGGAATTGTGTGGAGACCATCAGACAGACCAATGTTGGAAAGTGTTTCTGGAGTTAGAAAATCTGGTAACCACTCTGATGTAGTTATTAGATTAGACCACCAAAAGTTAAAATAAAAATACATCGCTTCATTTGCACTTCTCATGTTGTTTTAAATGTCAGTACTGGGTGCTGTAAAATGTTTGACATATTCCCTCACCTCTTATGTGTGCTGTTCTGCTGTATAATATCAGCATAATACAGGAAGTTAACATTTGTAAACCTCTCACTTTGAAAACCGCTGTTAACTTAAAATATATTCAATGAGTTCAACAAATGTTTGAATTTTTCTCAGTTGTGGTGTTCGCTCAGCCTGCCATGACATCTTTGTAGTGTTTTCTCTCAATAATTGAATGCTTAGTTAAATTTGGCTTGGATGTGTTCCAAGCAAATTCAACATGAGCCAAACCTGAGTGAGCATACATAAATCATAATTAATGTCCGTCTTGTAAAGAAGCTTTATCTAAAATATCCTGAAAACTTATTATTATTTAGCATGGTATTGTTTTTGGCACTGAATTGCTGAATGAAAGCATAAGTCTTAACTTTGCAAGTCTGAAATCTAACAGTATGGTTCAAAGCAGTTTTACACATGAGCTGTTTACAAATTAACTGAAGCATATATTAAAAAGCATTTGCTACATAAACAATCAGGTTACATAATATGTATTTCACTTGTCTTATGTGTAACATATATAAGACAAGCTAAATAAAGATGTTTATAATGCTTTCTTGTCTGTACTTCTACAGTGAAACTAAATGCTGGAAACAAATGAAAAGTATAAGTGCAAAACCCATACAAAATGGGTATTATCCATATATACTAACTAAAGATATGTTGCAGCTCCACATACAGTATATACTTGATGGCAAATGAATGTTTATTATGCATAAAGCATGAATGGCCCGCTGGGGAATTATGTTATTTACCAGTAGTTCTTATGATTTTTTGAGCTCACTGGAAAATGTCAGAATATTTTGATAATTTCTACATTTCAAATGTCTAAGAAACACATTTTTCCACTTGTCTATCATTTACCAAGAAATGTCAATATTTGCCAAGAGATATTGGCAAATGCATGGCAAAATAATTGTTGTTGACAATTCCTGCTGAATGTCAAGGCCCACTAAATGCTTCTGATTAATTACCCTGTAATATCCCTATTATTTCTGCCATTTATGATGACACTTATCAAGCTTTATTGGTAAATGCTGAAAATAAGAATTGGTAAAGCAATGATTTGCAACATTTATTTATCTGTACAATTTCTTACCCACCTTTGATCATATGGTCCCAGGGCAGGTTACAACAATATAATCATTTTTAAAGGGTTTATAAACATCCTTATTACAGTATTATAAAAGCAAGCAAAACCATTTCAGCTGAATCAAAACGCTATACATACAATAAAATAGTTGACTTCCACAAAACAAAACACATTAGCTGTCAAATATCAGGATAAAATGCAAGCTATACAACTAAGATGTTGGACACCTAAGGGAGTTCTATGACTAAAGGGCTGCCATAGAGTAAACTCTCTCCTGAGGTGTCATTCCCCACATTTTGGAGGATGGCGGAACAACCAAAGAGTCCCCACTGCTGATCTTAAAACCCCAAAGGTAAAGGGACCCCTGACCATTAGGTCCAGTCACGAACGACTCTGGGGTTGTGGCGCTCATCTTGTTTTACTGGCTGAGGGAGCCGGTGTACAGCTTCCGGGTCATGTGGCCAGCATGACTAAGCCGCTTCTGGAGAACCAGAGCAGCACACAGAAACGCCGTTTACCTTCCCGCCAGAGTGGTACCTATTTATCTACTTGCACTTTGACGTGCTTTTGAACTGCTAGGTTGGCAGGAGCTGGAACCAAACAATGGGAACTCACTCTGTCGCGGGGATTCGAACCGCCACCCTTCTGATCAGCAAGCCAAAGAGCCAAGAGCCTCAGTGGTTTAGACCAGAGTGCCACCTGTGTCCCTTAGCCTCCAACATTTCTCCGATGAAAATAGGGATATCCTCTTCCATAATAGTAATAATAATTCTATTATTTATACCCTGCCCATCTGACTGGGTTGCCCCAGCCACTCTTGGCGGCTTCCGACATATATATACAAACTTAAGAAAATATTAAACATTTAAAAACTTCCCTGTACGGGTCTGCCTTCAGATGTCTTCTATAGGTTGTATAGTTACTTATCTACTTGGCTCAGGAGGGTTGCCTAACTCCATAAAACTCCAACATTTCTCAGGGGAAAGTGGGACATTCCAGGATCGAATCAGAAACTGTGATGGCTTCTGTAAATCCAGGACTGTACCTGGAAAATAGGGACACTGGAAGGTTCTGATACCTAAGAGTAATTAGCTACTTATAGGCACAGTGGTGGCTTTTTTGTGGTTGGTGTGATAGTGCTTGTCTTGGCTGTGTTTGGTCATTTATAAGCAAATATCCATTATTTCTAAGTTACATCGGCTAATGTCCTATTTTCATCCCCATTTCCATCATTTACCAGTACATTTCAACATCTGTTGAAAGAAATGTGTCACGGAAATTGCAATTAATTGACAAAGCTTTCCTAGCCAGCCGGCCGAGTCCTTCCTCCCTCCAACCCCCGTGGGCTGTTTTGACAGATGAGCGCAGACACTCACCGGTCAGTCACCTCATGTCACCGTGATGTCAGGTGAAGCATTTTCCTTTCCCTGTGTAGTTTGAAATTAAAGCTAGCAGGCAGAGCAGCAGAGGTTTGCAGATGATCTGTGGGCCCTTCAAACACAGATTTTGGCAGGGAGCCATGTTTTTACCCGCCCCATACCTGATGTCATATATGCCGTCTGGTACAAGGTAGCTGGGCATGGCTGCCTTTGGAACACCCACACCACAGCCCTTCCCCTTAGACCCCTTTCCCTTCTGGCAAGTGGCAACAACACACCTGCCAGGCAGGTAGTGCTACTGAGCTGCTTTTATGTATAACTTTTTTATTTTCAGTGTTTACTTGTAGTTTATTGCTTATACACTCAGAGAGAGAGAGAGAGAGAGAGAGAGAGAGAGAGAGAGAGAGAGAGAGAGAGAATCCAAAATACCCCCACCTTACCATTGTAAAACTTTCCCTAAGAGCTAATGGGAAACTTCTAAGAATGAGAGGAATAAAAGAAAGGAAAGAACAAATCAATATTAGAAAGTGGGGGGAGAGAGAGGAGGAGAGAAGGAGAAAGAGAGAGAGAGAATGAGATAGAGATAGAGACAGAGAGAGGCCAACTCAAATCTAATAAAGTGCATGTACTTCTGTATTTAAATAAATGGTGGGGGTTTTAGAATGCTAATTAGTCATTGTGTAGGATCATATTTTAACATTATCAGCAGCATAAAAATAAGAACTTGATTATAGCAAACACATGTTATAACGGTCCCATTGATTCACTGAAAACAATGGTAATTATGTTGGGGAAAAGAAAGAAGCCAGTGGAAAAACAGCTCAAGCTTTTTACGTTTCAACAAGAAGGTTGCCTTAGAAAACTTTGCATTGCAAGGATCTACTAGTTATTTATTACCAACCGACATGGCATATATTCTCGATATTGGCTCTGTGGCTTAGATGCCTTATCAGCACCTATAATTCAGGGGAATTTTTGTCCAAAATATATATCTGTATCTCAATAGATAGATAACACAGCTGATTTTGGAAGCTGTTAAGATGAGGTAATGCTGTGTATGCAGGACAGATTGTCCCTGGAATACTGATGAGAACATTTGGAGGAACTTCAGCCAAAAATTAAAAATAGTGGCACCATGTTACAAGGACAGAAAATTCTTGAAAGGTTGAGTTAGAGCTTGATGAAAGAGGAGAGAAAAGAGCTCTGTGATATCAAACTGTACAGCCAAACTAGGCACTTGGCAGCATTCTTGGGTGTAGGAACTGAGGACTCTCCCTGTCTCTGTCTCTCTCTTTCTGTGGACAAGTGGACAAGCAGCAAAGTGTGTGACAGAGAAGTGTTGGGTATCAGGGAGCTGCTTAGTCCCTCCCTTATTGCTTTTCTCTGCAATGTATCTGGCATCCCTGCTGGGTAGGGTGGGAACGTTGCTTGGTAGGAGGGGAAATAAGTAAGCAGGAAAAGCATTAATCACTTCTCTTTCTGCGTCTCTGCTGTTTTGCAGCTGTCTACCAGTTGTCCAAGCAACATGGCTTGGGGTGCCCGTGATTAACTTATAACAAATAGCCATCTTGCTGTTGTCTTTGCTTCATAGATTGTTCCTCTAAGCCAGGCACAGGCAAACTCCAGGTGTTTTGAGACTATAATTCCCATCATCCCTGATGACTGGTCCTGTTAGCTAGGGATGATGGGAGTTGTAGTCCCAAAACATCTGGAGGGCCAAGTCTGCCTATGCCTGCTCTAAGCCTTTGACTATCTTCATTCTAATTCCAAAGCCACCCAAAGCAAAAAAAAAAAAAAAAGTGTCACTAACTTAGTGATTATAGAGTCTTTATCTATCTACCACGCCCAAAAATGAGACATTGTTCAATGCATTCCTATGGGAATGATTTTCAATGCATTCCTATGGGAATCCATGCTTCGCAAGACGAAAAATTCGCAAGATGAAAAAAACTCGCAGAACGAATTAATTTCGTCTTGCGAGGTACCACTGTATTCTGTTTCTGCCTATATGTTTAGCAGCAAAAGAAGAAGACTATCCCTCTACTTTTGATTACTGGATGTGCAGTTGTATATCCTTTCTGTATTTTTGAATGCAATTTCACAGCTAAATATGAAGTCGCTGGGTGTTCCCCTAACTGTGATCTGAAGATTTTCAGAGTATTCTCCCCGCCCTACCCTCCATATCTGTGGTTGGCCAGGGAGTAAAAGGAAACAAAAATTGCTGCTCTGTTTCACCAAGAAGGGAAGCATTTTAAGAAGTGTTTGAGGATGGGGATATTCCAGAAGCTACAATAGGACTAGCTATTTCTTTTGTTCTAGTGATGCTTTCAAGTGACAACAGTGCCCCCCAAACAATGCATCTCTAGAACAAAGTGTGATGATTTAGTGTCATTCAGAGAGCATTGTTGGAGAAGAAAGATGGCAGCTTCCACTGCTGTCGACCCTTGCCCCTTTTATTCACATTTTAAAAATGATAATAATAAGAGCCTGGCAGTTTCAACAGCTGGGAAGCCCTTTTACTTACACGGACATAGGCACACACTCCTTAATGTCCCCAAGTCCCCCCCCCCCGTATCATATAAATAATTTCAGATCAAGCTCTAGAAATGGCTCCTTTGCCAATGTTATAATTTATAGGCAGGAGGGGTGGGGAATGTAGCCTATCCCTGATCAGGAGTGACATTTAGAAGTACTTACTGTGTAGAGCAGGCTTGCCCAATTTCTGGCCCATCGAGCTGCATTCAAATCACTGCCAGGCATCACCGCCCGTCAGATGCTTGACACCCCAAGGCTTGCATTTCTTGAATTCACAGCCAGGAAACAGAAGCTGAAGACTTCTCAAGCCCCTAGTTTGCCATCACAGAAACCCACCGTGGGTTGTAATCATAGGTTACAAGCTGTGTATGTCTGACTGAATGACAGATGGATGACCATCTGTCATGGACGCTTTAGTTGAGCTTCCTGCACCATAGGGGGTCAGACTAGATGGTTCTTGGGGTCCCTTCCAACTCTGATTCTGTGAAGAGATGTCCATTACCTTGTGGATCCTCATGTCCTAATTCACAGTTCTGGTAGGCACGAGGGAAGCAGGGTTGGGTGACAACAGCATATCAGTGACATTTTACTGCGAATCTCCAAGCAGCCTCCCATAACAGTTTAAACAGAGCCCCTTTATGTAATGACATCTACATTTTAGTAGGAGTAGAATCGCTGGAGTGTGGTTGTGCAGAAGACCCAACCAGACAATGCTTAACCCAGAAGAATAGCATGGCCTGTGTTATCGAAAGCTAATGAAACGTCCAGGAAAATTGGATAGGATTATACTCTCCCTGTTTTTCTCCTGAAATAGTTTGGCCACCAGCACAGGAAAGGCAGTTTTAGTTCTTAAATGGGGTTAGAAATGGGACTGAAATGTGTTACGTTATGTGGAAACAACACATCTGAATTCCTTCAAGGTTATGGTTATGAGCTTACTATGTAGTGCAGCCCAGTGTTGAACTTGTGACTCATCAAGCATCCCCTAGCTCACCAGCCAAGTGCTTAACATCTCTTCCCCATAACAAAACAAATTCCTTCCAGTAGCACCTTAAAGACCAACTAAGTTAGTTCTTGGTATGAGCTTTCATGTGCATGCACACTTCTTCAGATAGTGTGCATGCACACTTCTTCAGATGTATCTGAAGAAGTGTGCATGCACACGAAAGCTCATACCAAGAACTAACTTAGTTGGTCTTTAAGGTGCTACTGGAAGGAATTTGTTTTGTTTTGACTATGGCAGACCAACACGGCTACCTATCTATCTCTTCCCCATGTTTGCAGTCCCAGGGTAATAGCAACAGGATGTGTATTGAGCCACTTTCGAACTGCAGTCAGCTTCATGCAGCGCAAGAGGTGTGGGCCTGTTTGAGAGAGAAAGTGGGGTCACAAATTTGTATGAGAGTCCCTTTGCTCTCGACAGCAAGCTCATTGATTTACATGAGAGCAGTTCCTTTGTGTAACATAACTAGGTTTGACTGAGTTAATATGTCGCGGAAATTGCCTTTTGTAGACTTCACAATGTGCTGTGAAATATGTACTAGGTAATACCTATCATGAGGGAGTAAAAACCATGTAGAAACTGACAAATTAAAGAAAATTTGGCATTTTTACTGCATATTTTATTGTGACTTTTAAGCTTTCCCATTTGTTAGCATTTAACAGTTCCTTCAGATGAAAGAAAGCATATAGTTTTTCAAGAAAATAACTCTTTATATCAAATGGATGTTCATGTGTACTGCTCTCAGGTCTGTTGATGCGCATGTATGTGTGTGTGTGTATATATATATATGTGTGTGTGTGTGTGTGTGTGTGTGTGTGTGTGTGTGTATCACAGGAGAACGTTGTAAAATGACCTTTACCAATACAATTGTGCTTTGGGGAAATATAGGCAATATATTTTGTGGAAATAATTTTAGGGGTGGGAGGTGCATAGGGAAAGGAGAACACTTTCTGATTCAAAAAACATTTTATGATGAGTCGAACTGAGGCTGTAGGCACCCACAGTTTGTTTGCTGATCAGATCAGATTCATTTTCGCTTGCTTGCTGCAGCAGTAGGCACTGTGATGCTCTCCAGATGTTGCTGGAATGCAAGTCCCTTCAGTCCCAGCTAGCATGGCCAGTGGCTAGGAATAAAGAGAGCTCTGGTCCAACTCCCATGATCCCTAGCTAGCAGGACCAGTGGTCAGGGATGATGGGAATTGTAGTTTCAAAGCCTTTGCGGAATGTATTGAATTCAAGCTGATCATCAAATGAAAACTCCATCTGACATCATAGTTGCATGAGGTCATACTGGCAGGTGGGAAAGTGTCAAATCAGCTTGTTCCCGCTCCAGACGTGTCACCCTGGGACAAGGCTGGGGATGTGTTTGTTTATATATTTTCTGGAGCATGCTCAGTTGCATAAGCCCTGTGCTCACATTTGCCCCAGAGCAAAACCAAATAAGATAGCTTTCCCCCCATTTCAGCAGTTTTCTGATGTTTTTGTCCATTGTCTATTAAAGATGTCAGTACTCTATACATACCTTTGCTGCATCATTTTCTTAACTCAGATGCTGTTTTCAATCATAGCACCTTTCTAATCTTGCCTGGGAAGGTTTAAATTGGGGATTCATACCAAACTTGGCTGTGCATTGGAGCCCACCATTGTAAAATACTGCAAAATAGTTCTTAGAAATGAGAATCAGTGGACAAATTCCAGTGACTGTCTTTTGATTTATTGGGGGCATAGAAGAGCTGTTCTCATAAATGATGGCAGCTGTCACGGTACTGCTATTCTCTTGCTGTTCTTTGTACCCAGTACTGTTGTCCTTGTGCCTCTGTTTGTCTTAGAGAACACAGAAAGGCTCACAGAGCTGAGGAATAATGGAAATATTTGCGATGTGAATAGACAAAGATGGCTCATTAAAGCCCAAGAAATCATATTCAGTAGAATGGCATTATCCAGACACAAACTAGGTACACACACATAATTCTATTCTTGTTGGTCAGGTCCACACTACTTATGTTCGCTAGCGCTGAAAATGTCAATTAAGGAGCTTCACTTTGGGCTGGGAATTTGGTTGGAGAAGGAACCCATTTATACTTGGGGTTTGGCAGTTCAGATGCAATTGAACCTTTCTCACATTGGGTCAGCTCTTGCATTGTATATCCACTTACGTTCAAGTTTCTAATGCATTGTCTTTTTTTTTTTAAAAAAAAAAAAAAGCCTGTCTAATTATATGCAAAAATGTGTACATTATATGTATGCATACTACATATAAAAGAGTCAAGCCTATGCTGTGCTATATTTCTGCAGCATGATTTTGTAAGTACATTAAAACCTATGTATTTTTATATAGTTTTGTGTACGGTTTCATATATCATTTTAAATGCTTGTTGCTTTAAGAAACTTGGAGAGTATGTACTTAAAATATGCATATGATTATGATTATTAAATTTGTTGGCCTGCTTCATCTTGCTGAAGGCAACCCAAAGCAACTTAAAAACAATATGGAAATAATAATGCATATAACATGTGAGAATTGTTCTTATTTTTAGTGGAGCTAGGGGGAGGGGAACTCACATTAAAGGGATTGGAATTATTATTTTTCCCCCAGGTGGGGGGGAATCCCAGGCAGATCAGTTTGACAGAGGAATAGAATTTTCTGAAAATCTCAGTGTGGGAATGCCTACAGTGACCAGTACGTGGAGTAAAAAGCTGCTTTTCTTTTTGGGCAGATGCTCTGTCATTACAGACTCATCACAGTGGCTGATTTGGTTTCTCTGACTGTGCAGGTTGATCTGATTGTGTGCAGGCAAATACCAGTTGGTGTAAGAGTAGGCGCTACCAACCTCAGCTCAGTAGTTAATATGTATGAACAGGTCCTGCTAAGGATCTCTTGCCCATGGACCACACATATCTGGAAGCTGGCCCTGGGTGACTTCAAGACATTCCTTTGGAAACCAGCTACTGAGAGTGGGAGACGGGTGATATTTAATTAAGAGGCAAATGTTGAACCGGTGGTTAGTTTAGTTTACAGGTGCCATTATGAGTAGTTATTGTTGCATGCCATCCCAATCTCCGAGTGGTGCCAGATTCTAGGGGTTCCAGGTGCTAACCCAGGGTTTGGTTTCCTCAGAACAAGGGACAGCAGAGACTCTGGTGTCTTTATGGTGTGTTGTTTATTTACACATATATACAACTTAAGACTATGGTGGAAGGGTTCATTGCATTAACACCCCAAAAGTCACAGCCTTGAGTTCAAACAGAAATCAGGCATCATTCTTACGCTCTGGCTTTGCAGCCTGTTGCTTCCAGCTTGTAGCTCACATCACTGAAGTCTCCACTCTGGTCTTTGTCTTTCCAGTGAGTTGAGGGAGTCCACCAATTTGTCATCTGGCACAGAGCCACTTCCTTTGTTCCCTTAATGGCCTGTTACCTAGGCTATCACCTCACTAAGAAACTAAGGGGGCCGAGGCATTAGAAGGGTCTTGGCATACAGCCTTCTCCCCAACTCATAACATTATATTGATTCCCCTTCCCACTCCACCACCATCAAAGACGGGAAAACTTCCAAATTTAGCTCAGTTGAAGGCAGACAATCAAACGCAAACATCCTTTTTAATGGCAGTTTGCATTCTTTTTGATCAGGTCATCTAAATTGCCACTCAGTGTTTGTTCTTTTAAAACTTCCCAATCAATGTTATTGGCTATTGGGAAAAGGAAGATGAACTTTGCAAGAGCTGCTAGATCAAACTAGAACTGTCTACAAAAGAATAGATCCTCTTTAAGTTAATTACAAAAAACAACTTTAGCTTCAAATAGCTTAGAAAAATATCCTGGACATCAGATAAGACAAGCATTTTAAGAAGTCCAACACACCATGAATATGCACACTAATTTCCTTGAAATGTTTTGTATCTCCATTTTTATAAAACATTTAGGAATGTGATTTGATGAATGTAAACATACTCAACAGGCAAGTATTCATGGAACTCCTAAGAAATTTTGCTAGATTGCTTTCCTTTTAAACTCATAAGCTGATTCTTCTTCTGAACTCCCAGCAGAATATTCAATGTTGATGGGCAACTGATGATGACCCACCTACAAGTTAGCTAACAATTTGTATTATTACTTCCTGCTCCCCTGCTGTGGGTGTGTTCCCTGTGTAATGTTTCTATTTCATTAAAATATTTGTTGCTTCACGTGTTTTATCTGGTTCAGAACCTCAAAATCTTCAATATAATGATACCTAAGAGCTTTCCTTTAAACAAAAGTCAGCATCTGGAACATCTTGAGTCGAAATACTGCTGTCATTAGAAACTCCGCAGCGTATCCTAGTAAATTCGTTGTTGCCCTGGATGCTTTGGTTGAAATTGTTTTTTACAAAGTGTGTATGAATTTGTGTGATAAGATTCCTTAATCCTAAAATCAACACCAGATGGAAATCTAAGCTCCTAAATTTTCTGGAATTGGTAGGCATCTTTCAAAATGACCGTGAATTTTAGACATTGCTTTTAGAACACTGGAAGATAGAAGATTTCATGGGCACAGGTGGCAGGGAAAGATATATCAAAGTTAGTGAAGTAGAAAAGAAAGCCCCAAATCAAAACAAGGTAGCATTCTGAGGAATGAGAAATATTCTCCCTCCCCAAATCCCCATCTCTTCACCTGGATTTATAGGAGAAGCTTTGCCGGCAAAGAGAAGTAAAGGAAATTAAGTTCTTGCCTGCACCTTTGTGAAACTGGATGATAACTGCATTCCAATTACTTCTCAGTTAAAGAAGCATCAAGCTTAATTGCTTCTATTCAAGTAACTATGTCTTTTAACATGAACCATAAAAATGTGGATCTTAGGGCACTGAATAAACTACTAAAAGCAAACTTCTTTCTCCCATTTTAGAAATCCCTGGGACATTTTTGCAAAAGTGACCTGCAATGATTGCTCTGGAATTTAATGATTTAGAATTCTGTTGATGCAAACAGCAATCTTTAAGTGCATGCTTATAAGCTGAGACTGGGGCTTTTAAAGACTAATAACCAAACTTTAAGTGGGAATATTTCTTTTCAGTTTCAACAAAAGTATGGTTACGTGTGTAGGGAGTGATTAGCTGCTCATATGGTGGGAAAGTATTAAAGCATGCTATTCCTGAAGGATAGAGCTGGCCTTCTGTTTTTAGTTACTTCTATTTGAAATGCTGCTGCCCAGCTCTCCAGCAGAAACAGTAAATCTTCCCATACTTTAAATTACTAGGTCTGAAAACCAAATGAAAATCAAAGTCAGGAGAACTCCACGTGCCAGAGTAAGCTCAAGTCAGGGGTTCTGGAAAGGGAGCAGATTCTGCTTTAACTAGATTTGTTGTTGGATTTGTGATGGTGAGCTAGGCTTGCAGACCAGAAAACTAAACCTGTAACACAACCCTTCTACTCTAGTGTGTGAAGACACTGTGAGTCTTAAGATATTACTCCACACACCTTCCTCCCAGCCTCCCAAGATGGTTCTGCCCTTCGGCCCCCAAATGGAGTTCTGTCTACTTCATGGGTAGGCAAACTAGGGCCTGGGGGCCGGATCCAGCCCAATCGCCTTCTAATTCCGGCCCACAGACGGTCTGGGAATCAGCGTGGTTTGCTTAGGCAGAAATGTACAATATTGAATACAGCAGCATTATCAGTTTAATGCACATACAGGGTAGAGCTTTGGTTTTCCACCACTGATGGCCAAATGTCATAAATATGTCACTATTGTCACAATAATGTTGCTTGTATACCTCATTAAACATTGAGATTATCCAGGCTGGCTCATATGGGACGTGGAAGCATATAATCCATGGGTAGGCAAACTAAGGCCTGGAGGCCAGATCTAGCCCAATCACCTTCTCAGTCCAGCCCGTGGACGGTCCGGGAATCAGTGTGTTTTTACATGAGTAGAATGTGTCCTTTTATTTAAAATGCATCTCTGGGTTATTTGTGGGGCATAGGAATTCGTTCATATATTTTTTCAAAATATAGTCCAGCCGTCCACCATGTCTGAGGGACAGTGGACTGGCTCCCTGCTGAAAACGTTTGCTGACTCCTGGTCTACTTCCTTTCTTCTTCCTAGAAAACTCTGCGCAAACCTCCTTCCTGTCACTTCACACACAGCCCCTTCACCTTGGTAACTCCAGTTTTTCACAGACCTGGGAGATTCCTCTTGAAGTGATGATGACTGTCTATGCTTTCATAATTACTTACATTCAGCTAGCCCAGCCAGGCTAGTTTGCATGGGCTATGCTCGGGAGAATTGTTGCAGCCTGTATTTTCCCCTTCAAAATCACAAATATTAGCTAGACTCTGACATTCATTACTTTTCTGGGTTTAGTGGGAGTTCCCTCCGCCCACCCCCCAAAAAACTTATAATGGTATAATAAGGAACTAATTGTTACAAGACCACCTTCTTTTTTAAAATGTGAGGCTCAGCACTCTTAAAATGTAACTACTTGGTTTTAGCAACAAAATAGGTCTTTTCCTAGGTTGTGTCTTCATATTATTATTATTATTAGTAGTAGTAGTAGCAGCAGCAGTAATAAATCCATTCCCATGCGTGTCATGGAATGGTAGTTTGCCGTCTGCTCTTGTCTTCAGTGATATTATTTTTTTGCCACACTTGGGTGCCATCATCTTCCCGCAGTCCCCCAAACCTTCACCTGTTGCCTCATGTGAGGAGCGAAACCCGACAGTTCAGTTGACGGTGTCTGTGTTGGCAGCCAACTTGAAGGACAGCATTGAACCTTGTAGTGGCCTATCTCCTGCTAATTAGCTGTTCGGAGGAACTCTCTGTGCCACAGGCAGAGTCTTATCAGTAAAGGACATCTCTCCCATTCACACTGACAGCTGAGATGCAACTGTTCATGAAGAGAATGGCATATTGAGAAGGGAGGAGGGGAGAGGCGGAGGAGGATTTAGAACTACTGACAGTTCCAGTGTCTTGAACTGAAGCAGTCCTGAGCGATCATAAACAACCAGAGTGGAAAATAGAAAAGGTAGGAATCAAAATTTATGGAATCAGAATGTAGACACAAAACGAGTGTAAAGGAGAGAGCCGCAGAAAGGGAAGGGAACGTTCCCTCTTGAGGATTTTGTGCAAAAGTTAGGGCTATATACACTTGTGATTACCGTAGGCCCAGGGATTTCCTTACAGAGATAGTCAAGGTTTTCAGCATGTTTTCCTCATGCCCACATATTTTATTTTAAGAGAAGAAGTATGCCAGGAAGTAGACACATATTATTACAAGATATGAATCACACCAGAATAATACAAGATGCTCTAGATCTGATTCTTTGGAGACCAGGTAAGAAGGCAGTTGATTGTGTGTTTTTTAAAGCATACTGAAGGAAACAATGGAATGTACTCAGTTAGGAAACATCTACAGTGATTATATGGACTTACAGAGGCAGGGATTGTGCCAGAGAAAAGAAATGCTGCTTTCTGTCAGAACTCTCTCTCATATAACATACGCTACTTTATTATCTTTTATGGCACTGCTAGTCTAGGACAGCATGGTCACATAGGGATACTTTTTCCAACCAGCAAGTTTATTTGAAAGCATTAGCTCTACATTCTGCTTCTGTTCTGTCCCATTGTTATTTGACACCAGAGATGAGGAAATCTGTCAGTTTGGGCTCCTCTCAAATTTCCAATCTTAAATTCAGTTCTCTTGATTTCTACATCACTTTGTGAATGCCCCACCCCGCGAGAAAAAATACTCACAAATGGGAGGATGGGCAGGGTATAAATAATAAAATTATTATTATTATTAATTCTTAGTTTTCATCATATACCATTTCTGTACGCCTTTTTGTTTTTGTAATAAGTATTTGGGGGATTTTAATGAAAGGTATACAAAAGAGTACCCAGAACAAAGCAAAATCAAACAACAAAGAACCAGATAGGATCACAATCTGGAGGAATGCAAATTTTGAAGAATAGCTGTGTTTCTGAAAGTAAGAATTAGGTTGGTTGGCCCATCAGTGTAAACTGAATTGAGTTTCTTCCCTATCCATATCTGACACACTTTGAAGATGCCACTATTTTTTTTAAAATACACACAGAAAATGCCCCCCTCGCCTCCCCTTCAAACACCTTTGAACATAATAGTCTGACTGTTTGTTTTTAACTGAGAAATAGTTAATTGACGGAGGGGTGGGGCAGAAGTATGTGCTGCATATTTATTAGTGCAACCCATGCAACATCAAGGAAGTCTACTTCTGCTCTCCCCAAGGCTTTGTTTTGTTTTAATCTATGATCTTTTATTGAAGATAATATGATAATCCACAGCTCCCTGGCATTGGCTGCAGCCAGCAGCTATCGGATCTATCCTTTCTGTGAAATTAAAAGACTGCCTCTGGATGTAGGAGATGCAATCTGTTTGTCTGGCATACCTATCTGTTTATTGAGTCTGTTAACAGACAAACAATAAGTTGTTTGGAACAGCATAAGTTTTAATCTAATGTACCTGATAGATGCTGCCTGCAATCAAGTGCAGGCCTGCACAATTTGTGACCCACCAAGTCAAATCCACCAGCTGTGTATTATCAACTGCTAGGTGCTTGTTGTGGTCCTGAACAGGCAACAAAACGAGGAGTTCTGTCAAGCCCCAGGTGGGCTACCATACATGGCTGGTGGACTTGATGGTGAAAATGTCAATGTGTGGTCAGATTAGTCATATTGAGCTCCATAAAGGGAAATGATACAACTTTAGAGTAAGTTGAAGGAGCCCAGAGAGTTCTGTAGTTTGAACATCACTGAATTTGTCAAATTTATAGATTTGAGCACTGCATGGATAGGAGGTCAGTAGAAATCCCCATTTAAGCCCAGTAATGCCTCATGTGACAGGTATATTATCCGTTCTATTCCTTACGTCCTTGCCATTTTGAATTCCTGCACAAATAGGCTTTTCCTCATAATCAGGTCTGATGCTCAGTTTCACTAATACCTATTCATGCAAAGAATATATCCTTGTGAACATTGTAACCTTGGAGCAGTGTGTTACCGCATGTTGGACCTTCTGATTCATGAACTGGAAAGCTAGATTGTAATTTTTGTGGTTCTTAAGGGAGCTTGCAGCTCCACTATGTTGGACATGTGTCATGTGGACAACAGGGTAAATTGATTCCTAGATTGCCACCCCAAAGAAAGGAACAATTCTCAAGACGACCTACTGACCAGCCTCTTTGTCTGTGGTTCTTCAGACTGCAGCCATACACTTACTCTACGTCTAGCACAAGACATTTTACTGCGTGAGGTGGAATAACAAATGGCAAGCCCTCCCCATTAAGGTGCATAGTACCCAAAGCAGACCATGTGATTTTGGGTTATGGGTTTGTTTTTGTTCTTTTTTATTCTGTATTTTGTCTTTTTATGCTGAGAACCGTCATGAGAGCTTTGGCCAGAATACACATTTAATAAATAATAATAATAATAATAATATCAACAACAACAATTTTGGTACCTTAGGCAAAAAATAAATAAAAAATCTCCAAACTTTCTTTCTCTGGGAATAAAAATACAATGAATAATAAATTAAACAAATAATGATTTGCTGCTGTTTCACAACACCCAAAATTAGCTGTCTGAGAATTAGAAGTGGGCCAGAAGGCCAGGAAAGATGGACCTGTAGGTCTCAGAGGTGAGGGCAGGAAACAGAGGAAAAGAAAAACACACGTATGCTTGGGAAGCTCATGGGTTACCCCAAACAACATCTAAGTCCAATTCCCCAGATCAAAGGCAGAAGAAGGATGTCAGAGAAAATGAGACCAGATGCAGAAACAGGCCAAGAATGGGTGGCCTGTGTAATGGGTGCCAGCAGGTTTTTAGATGCACACAGCTGAATGTTTCTCACTGTCTTGTTCTCAGCTATGGTTATCTTTGTTATTGGTTAAACTGATGTATATATTTTCCATTGCTGAGAACAAAAGAAAAAAGTAGTATCGGGGAAACAGGTTATGGGGGGTGGGAAGGAAGAACCCATCAGAGAAGAGTTAAGCCAGTGTCAGTTCTTGCTTAAACACTCAACATTGCAAATTTAATCAGCATGTCAGTGAAAAACAAAATGCCATGAGATTCTCCTTGGGACTCTCATAGCATGTTTAGTTTGGTCTAATGGGGATGTATAGCAGCTTTATTGTAAGGTAGTGTATGTGAAGCCCTTTGGACTCCATGAAGTGCTATTGATAAACAGCAAGTACTATTATTTATGTTTTGGCATGGTAGGTCTTAGAATATTTATAATCTCAATTTCTGTGCTTTTTATGGGTGTTGGTAAGTGGAATCACAATACTGGTTTCTGTTCACCCTTGCCTCCCCCACCCCCACATCACTTCATTGCTTAAAAAACAACAACACAAAAGCAAATCCGAGAGCACATTTAGCTGCCAGGCAGCAGCCCTGAACATAGGAAGACCAATCAGTCAATACTAATATGTCCATAGTGTGGCTCCCCTGTGACCTTGAAGAGCTTGACAAATGACTTCGGAGATGGAACAGACAGAAGTTTGGTGATAAACCCCCCAAAATTATGGGCTGGCCAGTGATGAAGAAAAATAAAAATGGAAGAGTAAGGCAAGATATATGTTTGGTTTAAACAAGAGTCGATAAATCCTGTAACTAACTCGCACTGCGTTGGGCCAGGCTTGGAAGTCACTCAGCTTCATGGTAATCAAGACTTTCTCAATAAAGCTCAGCACAGTATTTACTGTACTCGCTTGCCCAACACTTCTGTGCTTTATGGCTATCAACACTCGATTATGGCTGGAGGCTGCGGCGGTTATTGATAACCATTCCAGAGGCAGCATAGCTCATCAAATGCAAGTGGAAGGAAGGCAATCAGGAACATGAATCATTTAGCCTGGATTTCCTTCTCACAGTTCAGAATCCTTCTCCTGGTAGCTCACTCTCAGGGATGCAGATGAATCGCCATCAGCAGGAGTGGGAGTCTTCACAAAGGGGGCAATTTGGGGGGGGGATACAAAGTGCTTCTAATTTTTAAAATCTCCCTTGAAACTAATTTGGAACACATCTCATGTACGCATGAGCTGCAGTCTTTTTGAAACTGAGCTTTGTTATTTGTATACCACAGCTATTCTTTATGGACAGTGCACCTGTACCCCATTATAGGCAGAGATGCTTCCTTAATTCATAATGCTATTAAAGGATGTGCTAAGGCTAGCACTGAAAGTAGCATTGCTCTCTCTACCTGTGGCTTCATTCATACACATATCCAAGCTGTGAATCCTTTTGGCATGGTGCAGTAGGGGGTATCCCCTGCTCCTCCATGCACACAGCCCGGTACTGCTGATGCAATGACCCCACACATTAGGGTTGCATGTGTGAATGGCTGATTTACAAATTCTCAAAAAAAGCGGGGAGAGATTGCACATCTTGAGACCTCAGTGTTACCGACCAAGCAAGCCTTTAGCTTGACATGCCAGGTTTGTATTGTATGGAGCCAGAGTGTGATGGAGGTTTCACAGATTCAGTCCTCACATTAGCAGTGTGAAGTGATACTGGCCAGGTGTATCATGTGAGTCCTCTGGTATTCAGCTGTTTGCAGTAAAGTAACAACCAGCTCTCGTGCTGAATCTGGCCAGTGCACAAACACACACTGAGTGGCTGTGCTGGATAGAGCTGATACCAGTTGTAGCTCAAGACATATGGAGGGCAACAGGTTGGGGAAGGTAGGCATACAGGGAGTCAGAGAATGTAGAAAACTATCAAGTACAGGTTGGGTATTTCTAATCTTTTCTTTGATGGGTTTTCTACTTTATGCTAGCAGTTTAAACTGTAATATTTGAAATATTGTTTGCATCTATAATTGAAAGGTAGTGGTTGCATTTCCGGTTATTTTTTGTTAAAGCCCTGTGTGTTTTAGAAGTTGAAAAAAGCATTCAGAAGTAAGCATCACTTAATTTAATTGAGTTTACTCCCAAGAAACTACTCATGGGATTACAGTCGCACTGATCCCAATAAATAGGTTGTGATGATTTGGTGCACTGTAGTGTGTGTGTGTTTGGGGGCATTTTATGAGGGACAGTCTTCAGAGGCCTATGGAAGTTGCCACAATGAACTTTTGCAGTTCAGAATTTACCAGAACAGTGCTGGGCAATCAGGACCCCCAGGGAAACTGAACAAGAGCAAGATGAAGATAGCCATCACCTAACTTTGATATAATATTTTTTATTTGGATGATGATACTGCAACATAAGCTTCATTTAAAATCATAGAAATGTAGAGTTGGAAGGGATGCTGAGAGTAATCTCACCCAAGCCCCTGCGGATGTGGAGTAGTGGCTAAGATACTGAGTGGCAAATCAGAAAGTCCGGCTCAACTTCTCCTATAAACTCACCAGTTGGCTTTGGATGAACCACTTGCTTTGTGTTTCACTGTGCATGCAAATAGGGACTTGATCTTTTCACACCCAAAACTTCTAAATACTTTTTATAGAAATGGGAATGCTTTGTACATGCACACACCCATCATAATGTGTATTTTGTATTTGAGCATTAATTTATCATTTAAAGGTCCATCCATATTTGTGAGAAGCAGCACTGGCATACTAGAATAGAAAATGAGAAGCAAATTATTAAATATTGTGCTATAGATATTCAAACTAAAGTAGCTACGTCTGCCCCGAAAGGCTGCCGGGACTTTCTGCAGCAGCTCCAAAAGGTTTCTGTTGAATTTACCAACAAGAGATGTGCTATCACAGGACAGCAGGTGCCTACTGGCGAAAAATCCAGAGGGTTGTTTGCCACTGGGTTTTTTAATGAGGTCACTAACCCTGTCCTGTAGAACAATTAATTTCCACAACACCTTTTGCTGAATGTGCTTCTATTTTTGAAAGTGTTAAGGATTCTTCCTCCCTTCCTCCCCCCCCCCTGCAAGAAATTCAGCCGTGCTTTGCATTCACACAAAGCCAAATTGGCCGTGTTTAACTTTTTGCCTTCAACCTTCCTCCAGCGTTCAATCTAATGAGAGCCTCATATAATGGATTTGACCGTAGAAAATGACAGGCAGATGGAATTAGAGAGGGGCAGGTTTTAAAGGAAATGATTTATTAAACTTTCTGATTCTGCTGCAGCATTAAATTTTTGCTTCTGTTTCATTGGTATGCCAGAAGTACTTAACAACAATTCATACAGAAAGCACCAAATATCATATTGCAGTTAAAATGCATGCTCTGAGGTTGATAAGACACAGGTTGCCCAAAACTATCTGGTGAGTTGGGCAGAGGAAGACATACATTCTAAAGTGTGTGGGATTTCAACTAGGGCTCTGTCAAAAGTGCTCTCCCCCATTTTCAGGGGGATTAATTTATAAGTGCAATAGTGATTTTTCAGAGGGATAGCATTTTTTTAAAAAAAGAGAGCTTATGGACTTGCTGTTGCTAGGTACCAACAGTCATGTGAGTGTTTTTATTAACTCTTTCATAATTACTGACAGGAATCCCTAATGCCATCTGGTGGCAGCCATGTTCATTCCCAGAATGCCCTAGATATAGCACAAAATAATGGTGGTCTTTGATGGGAATTGACAAGAGAATATATTAATGCTATTTAATCCTCTAAAGACCCACATGTGTGGGTTAACAACGGGTCCCTGTTTTTAAAATGTGGGGCTTTGCAATCACTTTGGTGGGAGAAGACCCTTTTAGCAGAGTTGAAACTCACAAGTTTATGCAGCATTTTGGCATCAGGAATATAGGCTATTAAACCCTACTTATTTTATTCAACTGTGTGAAACAGATGAACTCCTTTTACCCACTGTTCAGTAAATAAGACAACAGGCTGTAAAGTAAAATTAAAATTATAGTTTCTAGGACTCAGACGTGCATTTTCTTGATGCAGCAGCAATAAAACAATGCAGGTAAAATACTCTTAAGTATAAATACAGTAAAGCAGCCTCAGACATGAGTCTGAGCTAAGTAGAAGCACTTTACCCCCGTGGCTTACAGAGGGGGGGGGGGCAGGAATAGGAACCGGAAGCAGGTTTTACTTCTTCTCAGGAAAAGAGGGGATGTGACCTCAAAACCTACTCTAGCAACTAGAACTGCTTGGTCCTTAACCTCTTTATATACTAACTAGCAAATATGCATTGTTATGTTGGACTGCTAAAATCTCCCAGAGTCTCCACTCCACCCTCTGTCCCCAATGTAAACTCTTAAGAAATGCTACTTGCTCCTCCCAAAACACCCTCCTGGTTTTCATACAAATTTGCTCCTCCCTAGCTTTCATGGAGAATGTTCAGCTTTTTTGAGAGTGTTCCAATCGGGTCCTATCTGAACATGAATTCACTACACATTGAGTGAGGTGTTTCCATTTAGGGCAGCAAATATTTCAGAGCAATTAAAGTGTGTATCTTTCTTTACCCTTCATCGGCAGGGGCAACTTTTGAACTGGGAACTTTCCTGCGCTCTCACTTGTCCATTAAACTAACCACATCCATTCATTTGTAGGGTAGTTTTTTGTCTATATGCAAACACAATAGTAATTTGTGCTATGTGCTATGTGTTGGGGGTAGTCTGGTGTGCCCTTATTATAGGGCACCCCTATATCATTCTGAGATGTAGGCAAACCAGCGAGACATAGGACCTTCTGACAGAGCCTTTATACCAGGGAGGAAAAGTATCACGGACCCTTGGCCCACGTCTTCCCTCCATAGCATATTCTGTGTTTCAGAGCCCATGGAACTACTCCTCCGGAATACCTAGATCTCTGTTGTGTCTATGCCTCTTTGTCCTTTGCTGATGATGATGCTATTTATACTATGAAGTAAAGCCACAACACATGCACCTACGATACATTTCCCTTAGATAATATCTATGAGTAATACTCTGAGTCTTGCTATCCCTCTCTGCCGCTGAAATCAGGAACGGTGCTGCTGCTCAACCTCCGTGGGAAGAACGTGGCTGACAGACGGGATCAGGGGCAGCCTTGAGATTGAATTACGTGGGGGCTCAGGCAGAGCCCTTTGGCTGCCTATTCCTCTTCTCGTTCCTTCCTTCCGATACTAGAATATCCCTTCGTGTGACACAGAAAATTAGGGTGTTTTTTTTAAAAAAAAGATTCATTCTGTAAAGGCTGGTGATCTTTATGTCTCCAGGCCTTGTGTCCAAGAATAAAAGAAAGAAAAACCTTGGAAGAACGGTAATGAAATGAATTTTATTTTTCAGGCACGGAGCCCATGCTATTTCATTTCATTACCAGGACACATTGAGCAGGCTGAGATCAGCAAGTACTCCAGGCAACGCAGGGAGCTGATAAGCATTTCATCATGGTTCTAAACATATTAAATTTTTAGCTGTAAAGTTTATCAGTGGCATCTAAGGGTGCGTCTGTGTGCATGTTGCCATGTCATCCTCCCCACTGTGGAGAACTCCCCCCCCATCTCATTTTTTCTGCAAAAATGTCAACTGACTATGTATTCCTAAAAAAAATATTGATCTATGTTACCTGCTATTCAGAAAGAAAATGGGAAGAAAATATTCCAACATGAGTAATGGTAACAAGAGAAAAATATTCTATTAGGATCTGAGGGTTCCTTCTTTCTACTTGTTTGCTTTATTATTCTCCTATTTCACGTTTAAGGGTTTTTTCCCCATTTGAAACCCAAAACACTACTCATTTGTACTTAGATTTAGGTGGCAATCCTCTACATAAATTGAAATAAACCCTATTGAATTCAGAGGGACTTAATTCTAAATGTGATCTGATTGCACAGATAATTCAGTCTTGTTGCTTTCATTTCACTATTCTTGTTGTTCGTCCAGTTTTGCAATGCATCCCATGGGACAAGGTGTTACTGCACTCACTATCTTTCCATCTTCCAGCAGGCTGGTTTGGCTTTCTTACAATAAACTGGAATAACAGCTCATCATTGAAAATATATTGTCATTTTCATTGGTGTCAAACATTTTAGAAGCTCACTGATAAAGCACATTTTGACTCCAGGTCCCCTTCTTCCTCCCAAATTGTGATTGCTTAATTCATTCAGGAGATCCGTTCTTAACCTGAAACTGTTCTTAACCTGAGGTACCACTTTAGCTAATGAGGCGTCCTGCTGCTGCCGCGCCACCGGAGCACGATTTCTGTTCTCATCCTGAAGCAAAGTTCTTAACCCGAGGTACTACTTTCAGGTTAGTGGAGTCTGTAACCTAAAGCATCTGTAACCTGAAGCTTCTGTAAGGACTTTGTTCAGTATGTGAAGGACTTTGTTCAATCCATTGCCACTGCCTTGGGAATCTTGCCTCCTCCTGCTCCTCCACAGTGCTGCAACCAGGGGTTGCCCCGTGTGTGTGGTGGCAGTGGATGGTTCGGCAGCTGCCCCTTGGCGTTGGTTGCCCTCTGCTTCCTCCTGCTGGCTGGCAGGGGGTGCCAACCTCCTGACTGCCCTGGCTCTGGTTTTCTTGGGCTGAACAGCCCTTCACAGCTGGTGGGGGCCACAGCCAATTCAAGCCACCACCAGAAGAGTGCCTGTCTGGTGGGCCTGGCCAGTCCTCAGAAGATGCTGCAGCATTGGCAGCAGTGATCTCACAATTGTTTTATAAATGTGTGTTTTGTGAGAAAACTAAAAGCACAAATTAGACTTGGCTTGAAGCGTGTGAGGAGGAAAGGAAATGGGATGGATTAATCTTTTTTTTAGTAATATTTATTATTTTTTTAAATAATATTTATTATGGGATGGATTAATCTTAAACATAAAGGACCACAATACCTGAAGGACCACCTCTTGCCATGTGAACCCTGAGATCATCCTCTGAGTTCCTTCACTGGGTGCCTCCTCCATGGCACCCTTCTAAATGTGTTGTGGAAGGGGGGTTATTGATTATTTTTATGATGTATTTTGTGCTGTTTATATTGCAATTTTATGTTGTGAACTGCCCTGGCATCCAGTGATGAAGGGCGATATACAGACTTAACAAATAAGCAAACAAACATATAGTCCCCAATTAATTCCTGCACAACTAGTGCCAGAGATACGTCAAAGGACACATCCAGTTCAGTTGGCCCAGTGCTGAGGACTGGATACATATCCAGCTGTGAATGTGTATCTATATCAATTGCACACACAGAAGTCTGCATCTTCGCATAGATACTTTGGGCTGAAGATTCTTCAGCGGAGTTGAATGTAAAAAGAAGCCATTTTTAATTTTTAATTTAAGCCCCTTTCCACTTGTCATCCCTTTACGTGCTACATTCCTGTGCAAATGGAGGGGTGTGGATGTGTTGCATGCATGCATAACACAGAGCGGGTCACAGCATAAATAAATTCGGAGGCAAGCATCTTATTTGTGCTCAAGAAGCCAGAAGATGTTCATTCACAATTCTGTTCTGCCCTCTTTTGCATCAATAGGTGATAAAGCTTTCTTTTAAATAATTTGTCTCTCTCCCCCACCCCCAAATGAACACGGTACATTGCTAAATGTGTTTCATCCTAAAATACACAATGCAACATATTTTGGCACTTTTTGTTATTTGGCAAGTATTATTTCATTGAAATGTGAAATCCAAAGGAAAATTGCATTCCAGTCTAGGTGCAACTTAGCTGTGCTTGCTTAAAAATGCAGGCTGAACAAAAATCTCTCTATCACTACCACACACAGAGAGATGACACACACGCACTCAAGACAGATAATGTTGCTTGATTCTGGATAAAGGGTAGAAGAAGGAAAGACATACCTGTATGAATCTCCATCTACCTACCTGCTTATGATCTCCCTGCATGTGATTTAACAAAAGCCGCTGTTTCTAAAATAAAATTGTTTTGCCTATATGTTGTAACTATTGCCATCCGATAAAACAATAAAGGATCCCAATAAATAGGAAAGTCTGCCGTTTGTCATCTTCTTCCCATTTCAAATGCAAAGGCAGGGAATTCTTTCTGATGTGGTTGTGTTTATGAGGGAAAATATATTTTGTGCAGATAGAGGAAATAAATGAAATCAGCATTCATGAGTTTGATACAAATGTTGTTGGAAGTCTCCAAGGAATTTGATGAACTCTCTCTCCCCCTCCCCCACTGCGGTGTGATATGCTGTGGCCAATAGTGTAACCAAATAATAGGACTAAAAATAATAATTGTGTAGTGCAGAAAGATGGGGCCATTCAAGGGCCATTTGTGAGATGCTTTGTTTTTTTCGTCATCACAGTATGGAGGCTTAGGAACTCCCTCCCCACCCCCAGCACTTTATTAGAAATACAGTGGACACCTGGGTTGCAAACGTGATCCATGCGGGATGCACGTTCGCCTAATTTGCCGCTTCTGCGCATGCACGACTGCCGAAACCCGGACGTAACCCATTCCGGTACTTCCGGGTTTCGGCGGTCCGCAACCTGAAAAAAATGCAACCTGCAGCGGCTGTAACCCGAACTGTAACTGTATAGTGCTAGCCTGTTTTGTATGCGGAACTGATGCCAGACTATGCAACAGGGCAACGCTTCTTTGCAAATTATCTCTAGAAACGTTGCCATTGCAGAACAGTATGCAAGGGCTGGAGGAGAAAGACATTTAGACGAACTGGAACATGAAGGCTCAACTTAAACATACATTAAATGTCCCAGTATTAAATAACTTAATACTGCACTTGGGCATGTAAAACTGCACTCCATGTTCCACAGGAATTTTTTAGGCTTTTAAAAAAATCCAGGTGTTTGACTAAGGAGGAATAGCCAAATGAATTTGGGTGGAATTTGGTGTCTGGTGTCAAGACAGGGATATAAGGGACCCCACTTTTCCTAAATTTTAAAATATCTTAATTAAAAAGTTCCTTAATTTCTCTCCCATCCTTAATGGAAATACATTTTCATTTTCATTTCCCAAACTACTGTGCAAACCAAAACACAGCTATTTTTCAAAATCCACACTTTTTCGAATTTGCAGATCTTCAACTTACAAAAAGCATATTTTAAGGAAAAGTATGTACAAAAAGTTTGTATTGAGTGAACTGTGGACTTTTTTAAAAAAATCACAAAATTATGTAGGAATGGGAAGAACTGAATTTTAAAAGAGATTCTGAGAAACTTACAGAAGCCAAAATTAATTTGGACACAGTAACCATGCTGGAATTGCCTAATTGAGATGTTTATCTGCAAAAGTGGGCATGCAGCTTTTGCGTTACAGGTCAAATTGTTTTTTGTTACTATATGTATAATATTTTATACAAAACACCTAGTTGTGCATTAATCTTCCTTATTCAAAAGTAGTTATCTCTCTAAGCAGTGTAGTGAAGATCTGAATCATTGTGGCGTATTGTATGAAATTGCCCACAGTCTACCTTATTGTGCAGCTTCTGGCATGTCTGATCATTGGTTTTCAACACTATGGATCTATCACTGGTATTCTTCAAATTGCCATTTTGTCTGCAACCAGGAGCAACGAGTTGCTGTATAGTGGGATGATGAGCTGTGGGCAGCACAGGTTGAGGCAGTTTAGGCACCTAAGTCGAGCCAATCCAGTGCTCCCACTAGTACTGTTGAACCACCCTAACCTTACCACCCCCCTGCCATGACCCCTTGCCAGCCTAGTGCTGCTGCTTCAGGGAGGGCAAGCCTGTGGCAGTACCCCTCCCTGCTCCTGTGCAACAACATGCATGCATTTTTCTCACTGTAAATGAAACAGTCAAAGATATTCACAGAATCTGTAAACTCGCCAGTTACCATAACTGAGGCCAGGCATTTGAAAATAATAATATTGTGCAAGGGTAGTTATTACACCCTCTGCTGTTGTTCCATTAGCTTCAGTGTGAGCAAAGCTACCATTCAGACATTGTGGAGACAATCCTGATGTAAATACCTAGTCTCCCTTAAAATGCAAGACCATTCTATGCCTTTCTCTAATGAATGAGACAGGGAGGAAAATTAATCTTAAACTGATTCAGATAATTATTTGCCGGTCTTATTATGCCAAGTACATTTTTGCAGAAATGCCAACTCGGCAACACTCCCCTAGCAGATCTGGAAACTTTCACTATGGAGCGTGCCAATGTTTGCTACTGAATGGGATGGGAGAGGAACTAGTGCATGTAAGAGAAATAATCGGTTTCTAGAACTGGTATATATGGCAAGGGAGCATCGCTCATTGGGTAGATCATGCAGAAACCTCAGGTGTGATTGCTGGCACCTGCAGTTAAAGGATTCCAATCTGCAGGACTAGGAAAGACCTCTGCCTGACACCATGGAGAGCCACAGATAAGACAACAACATATGTTTGCGAGGCATTTGATATTGCTGCTATTTGGGCTATGAACTAACCAAAATTTAATACTTTTTAAGTTCCATTCATTTGAAATGTCAGGTAAAATGCTCAAGTCTGCCCTATGTAAATAAGTGGGATTTGAAAGTGATTAACTTTGACTGGCTCATATCCACTTTCTGCATCCGAACTTGAGCTAAATTCTTCCTTTTAAGAAAGCTTCATAAGTCCCCAGACTAGTCCAAGCAGATATTGCACGGTATTGTAGAGTGCAAGCAATACTGATTTTCTCCAGCAGATAAAATATAGGAGGAAATGTAAGTTTGGTTTTGGGGGGGGGAGTGATTAGACACCCACCCTCTTTTTCAGAGCACTGTGGAAGGCTCTACCTCCAAAATTGCTATTTAGCTGTTGTGGTTCAGTTTAGCCCATAACAAAACTGAAATGTCCAAGAATTTGCTATGTATGCATTACTGCAGCTTATCTCCCACACAGCAGTTTATCCTAAAAGTTCATTTTTCACATACACAGAGGAAAACCAATAAAACTAGACCTCTGTCAAGACATTTAAACAGCTTGGGGGATAAACTTTCAAGGGCTTTTCTCCTGAAAGTTAGGATTATGGTTGTGAATTCACCTGCTATTCTTGAGCCGTAAAGCTTTGCAAAGAGCTTTCTCAAACTCTGACTTCCTCAGTAAGAGGTAAGTTTGAAACAATGAGTTTGGGGCATTGTTTATATACCACCTTTTTATTTTCTGGTTTTGTTGGGACCAGATAAGGTCTGAGACACATTTTGGTGGAATTGTCTTTTGATAAGGTTGAATGTTTCCATGAAGTAGGCAGATGAATGAGGATAGTTTATGGAGAGTACTCTCCCATTCATGGAGCTGTGAGCTCCTTAAGAATTCTTAAATGGAAAGGAATAAGGCAACTTCCAAGATTTGGTAAAAAATCAGAAATGTGACTTATCCCATATTAAACAAATGGAAATTCATGGAAAACATCAGAGCTAAACTGCTGTTTTCCTGGGGGGATGTGGCAGAGCAAAAAGAAGTGAGGATAACCCTAAGTGAAATAGGGATCATGGGACATGAAGAGTCATTCTGAAAAATGTTGCTAGATTATCTGAAACTCCTTAGGCTTCCACCAGAATCCCTAAGAAGGTTTTCCTGGGGTAAACACCCCCTAAACACACACCACACTCAGTGGACTCCATATTGTAGATTTGGGGGGCAGCTCTTACAATGGATTTTAAAGCTGTTGATTCAACTCATTTTATATATTGTTGTCAGACTGGTGCAATGTTGCACCTAATAGAGTTATATACCAATAATCCCTGACTAATTTTGAAATTAAATGTATACATTTCTCCTGCAACTAGGGATGTTTTTCAACAAGTAGGCAGGCAGTGTGCTTGCAATGTGCTTTTGTCCGGCAAATCCCTTTGTGAAGTGTTCTGCACATTACTTGCAGTAAAGTCCAACTCAGAATTTAGCCGTCTGCCAGATGTCACACCTGTTTGAATATTGCAACACAGTTGTCTGCAGCTTAAATCTATCCAAATGCACATTTAAATAATATCTGGGAGAAAATATGAATTTGAATACATATTTTGAGAGAAAACCTATCTCTACTTGTAACATGCAAACACAGAGCAGAGTTAGAATTACTTTGTGCAGTACATGTGGCTCCCAGAGAGGGAGTGGTAAGAAACCTCAGGTCTGGGTGTCAAATGCAGCCCTGCAAGTATCTCCATCTGGCCCTCAGACCCTCCCTGGCCCTGCTTCACATCCCGTATGTTTTGCTTGGCTGAAATTCATTCGTTCCTTTTATTTGTATGCCGCTTTTCCACGCAGACATACACAAAACCATGCTCAAAGCAGCTTGCAACCAAGAAACAGGGATGCATGTCAAATAAACTCTACAAAACAATTTCATAATAACGTAGCAAAGCAAAAATAAAACAACCTACACAAAGCCACATTTTGATACTATAATTGCCTCAACATTTCGTAAACAACATTGAGAGCTGGTGTGGCACAATAGAGTGTTGGACCTGGGAGAGCAAGGTTCAAATCCCCCCTCAGCCATGAAACTCACTGGGTGACCTCGAGCCAGTCACCATCTCTTAGCCTAACCCACCTCACAGGGTTGTTGTGAGGATGAAATAGGGAGGAGACCCATGAACACCACCTTGAGATCCTTGGAAGAAAAAGGTGGGGTATAAATTTAATAAATAGATAAATAAAACATGCAGATTCCAATAGCAAAAATGATGTTGCCAGCAGTCCTGTCCTGCAGCAGCTTCTTATAAGGCTCCCAAGGGCAATGGGTGGCGTAGCTGGAAACGCCACTTCCATGATTTTACTGAATTGCCTCCTTGAACTATCATAATGCATGTGAGCGCATGTAGAAACTCAGCTCCTGTACAAAGGTAACATTTACATCCACTGTTTTTGCCCATGGACCAGGGCCGAATTACCCATAGGCGCTAGGGGTGTGGGGCACCCGGGCGCCAGGCTCTCATGGGTGCCAGGCCGATAGTCCAGGGCCCAAGAGTTGAGTCTGGGGAAGAACCCACCTGTCAGTCGGAACGCTCTTCTGCTGTGGGCAGCTCTGCGCCGCGAGTTCGGGGGTGACCGAGCCAGCGAGATGCTGAGGTGAGCGGCTGGCTCTGCCCTCCTGTGTGCCTGGGACTGGGCAACCTGGGGGGAGGGGGGCACCAGGTGGATCTTTGCACCCCCAGTGCTGCATGTGCTTAAGACAGCCCTGCCATGGACCGTGCCACAACTGGCATGTGGCCCTGGAAGGCTGTCCAGAAGGAAATGTGGTCTTCAGGCCAGAAAAGGTTTCCTACCCCTGTCAGAAGCATGGTGAGGCCCCACATGTCTTGCAGAAACAGAGAATGTTCCCAAAAACATGTCCCAGAATCCTTTCAAATGTGTATGGGTTTTTCAGCAGATAGTCAAGGGTTCCCAGAGAAGAATCTGCTGAAGAAAGTGTTTCTTGAACACAGGGTGTTTGAAAACCACTTCTCCCAAGGAACAGAGCGTGACTCTTATACCTCATCAACACTGAACCCTCTTTTTAAGGGAATCCAAACAGTTCCCCCATTCATTCAGTGACACAGGAAAGGTGAGAGATATGAAACCATTGTCAAAAATCAGTTTAATCTATTTTATGGTTACAGACCCTTAAAAGTTTTAATTGCGACAATATGGCTGCTCCTGGATTCCAGGAATTGCAAAGAACATTGCTGGGACAGATTTAATGCATATGCTTTATATAGCTAAAAAGTGCCATATAAATAAAACATGCTGTCTGAGTTAAAAGTGGGGAAAAAACTTTGGGAAAGGCATGCCAAGTGCTTTCTTACTCTCAGGTACCGACATCTGCTTTTGAGAACTAGCATCCAGTAATTCCAGAAAAAATACTATCTTTGCACCATAACTTCTGCTATAAGGAGGGGTTCCTTCAGCAATTCCTAGGCTGCTTACGTAAGTGCTATAGAAATTATAAAGAGGTTTCCCTCTTAGTAACAGCAAACCAAATCTTACTGGCTACACTGTAAGGTACCCTGAATTGCTTGAACATGTAAAAGTATGAAAAGATTGTACTGGGGCTAGTATCGGCACTAAGCGTAGAAGGGGAATAATAATTGAAATTATCCCCGATTACTCTGCTGGTTATTTTCTTTGAAGATTGAGCTAGGGCTGCAATAGATTGTTCATCATGTATTAGAACTGAGGTGGCCAAAAGGCATATTGGGCTCTACTTCGTAGATATCTGGGTGTTAAAGATTTAGCAAGGATTTATTATTTCTATTTGTTTAACAATTGCATCAACAAAAAGGGCTCTGCCTCTAACTATGCTACTGAAATGAAGAAATTTGGGGCGAGGGTAACCAGGAGAGCATTTTTCTGTGGAAGGAATGTGAGCGCAATCCAGTTCTGATGCGCAAAGCAAACAGAATGCAGGTGGGGGAACCTGCGGCCCTCCAGATGTTGATGGACTCCAGTTCCCATCATCACTGACCATCAATCATGCTGGCTGAGGCTGATGGGACTTGGAGTCCAACAGCATTAGAAGGGCTACCAGTTCCCTATCCTTGGTATAGAACAAGACTGGTAACCTTATGCGGACTGCAATTATGATTTGATGCTCCAAATTTTGGGCTTATCCCAGGGGCCAAGCGTGTCTGGCTCTCAAAACTTTCCTGAGAACTTTGCCACTCACTGGCCTCCTTCACATCTCAAGTGCTTTTGTCTGGCTGGACTATATCCCTGAATTCTGATCATACTTCTTGCTTCTCTGCATGGAGGATAGAAAGGAGTGGGGGAGTGTTTGTGGAAAGTAACTTACTGCAGGACAAAAGAAACATTTTCATTTTGCTCTGTTCCCTTTTGCCTCTGAACCCACCCACTCCTGGCATGTGGCCCTTGGAAGGTAATGTGGCCCTCGGGCAGGAAAAGATTCTCCATCCATGCCCTAAACTATTGGAATGTTGAAAACATGTCTTTTAAAGGATAACCGTATGTGAGAAAAATTGCACCTTCTTTTGCTGAGGCTGTCAAGAGTCTGCATTGATGTGTGATGGCATATTAACAGCATACCTATTAGGCTAATTTAAAGGCATCAGAGCAGGGCTGTTCCTACCATTTGCAGGAATGTTGCCATTATTAATTGCATTAGATTCTTTATACTCACTGATAGGACTCAAAAGCCAGAAAACATCAACATTAGTTTGTGACAGCAAAGGTAGCTTGATTATATGCTTTGTATACTGTTCAACTCTTTTGTGTCTAATTGTAAATTGAAAAAAAACGGCTTAGATATCTAAAATGGTAAAAAAAATGGGTTTATTCTTGCTTCACATATTCCTCTTTTTCATTACAATGCAGGGCAGAATTTTCAAGACATTACACATATTATGAAAACAACAAAAGTCCTCTTCAGAGATTCAGGAAACTAATTTGCTCTTTCTTTCTTTCTTTCTTTCTTTCTTTCTTTCTTTCTTTCTTTCTTTCTTTCTTTCTTCATTCATTCTTCCACCTTTCCTCTATGGAGCTCAAGGTGACATACAACTTCACGCACACACCCTCCATTTTATCCACGGAATAACATTGTGAAATGAATTAGGCTGAGAGATAGTGACTGCTCCCAAGATCACCCAGTGGGCTTCATGGCTGAGTGGAGATCTGAACCCTGGTCTCCCAGCAGTGCCGGATTGACGTATAAGCTAAACAAGCTATAGCTTAGGGCCCCACTCTCTTGGGGCCCCCCAAAAAAACAAAAGAAAAAAAAACACTGGATGTACATTTCCAAAATATAAGATAAAAAACAAATAAAATAAAAACTACGTACAGCAACAGTGTGTTGTGTTGTGTAGGCTCCTATGATGTAAGTAATGAGCCCTGCCTGCTATATAAAGGGCCCCATTACCTTCAGTAATGTGGCCCTGTCTCCCAGGTTTGATTCTGACACTCTAACCACCACACCACAGGTGTGGGGATGGAGCAGAGGAACAACTGTGCTGGCTCCACCTCCCAACCTTGTTCCAGTTGCCTTCTCTAAGTTGCAGGATGATTGTCTGAAACTAGAGCCCCCCAGAAGAGCCTTTTTTTCCTACTCTCACACACCGGAGAGAAAGGTTTCTTCTGAAATAGTGTTTGTTTTCTGCAGCTTTTGTAAGTATATACTTATGAAAGATGATCTTAAACCCCCCCCCCCAAAAAAAATCTGCTGACTGATTAATCAGAGGCATGTTTTTAGTCAATTAAAATGTAGTTTGTAAAAAATAAATTGACCTTACCGATTAATTAACAAAATGTTGCAACCCAATTTATGCCACAGTTAAGGTGGAATTCAACATAGCATTGAGATTTTTCCATCAGGATAAACATTTCAGTCTGTCAGGCAGAACAATCTCCTTTTTTGTTCCCCAGTGCACTGTTCTCAGGGTTCTCCTAGCCTGCCCTGAGCCAATATGGGGGCATGTGGCGGGGGTGGGGAGGGAGAAAAAAGACCCATGGCACTAGCAAACCACTTGCTGGCTTCCAAAAGAGGAAATCATTAGGTAAATTAAGTCCTACTGGAAGTCTTTTAATATTTTAAAAGACTCTATGTGTGTGTAGCTAGAACAGATCAACATGGCTACTAACTGGAACTGGAATTGGTTTCCTGGACATTGTCTCTGTACCCCCTATTCCTTCACACCATTTCTTTCTCCTCCATCCCTCTCTTTGTGTTTCCTAGATGTCTCTGGTCCTTCATAGGTCTTCACCTTCCTCTCCCTAGCTCTACTTTCTGTTTCCTTTTCCCTTCTCACTGTTGCCACTCCCCATAGCTTATTCTAAAGCAGCCTCTACTGATGGGTCCAGTTCTGCCACATTCTCCAGTCTTGGAGGGTTGTGATTCCCTTTTCACTGGATGCAAACATGTGACCACATCATGACCTGTGCACTGCTTCTGACTCGGTTAATTATAGGTTATTTGGCAGGGGCATCGTTCAAGCTCAAGAATCCTATTAAAACAGACTATTGTGCCCTTAGTCTGATCTGAGTTCCTTTTGAATTCCTAGCAAAACTGAACACTTTCTTCCACAACTGCCAGGGAAGCAGTCACAATCTCCTTAAACAGGTGTAGATATAAAACTTTAATAGCTTGACATATATGAGAGAGGATGATTATGCAGTGGTGTTTACATGAAGTGTGGAGAGCTTTTTCTTTGTGTATAATAGTAGAAGAAAGAGGGAAGTATAGTATTCAGGAAATAACATAGGGCTTATCTATATTCTAGGCCTGCAGATAACGCTACTTTGCCAATGGACAATTATGATAAAGGTCCAGTTTGGAAGGTGTTAACTGTCCCTTCCATCTACTTTACGGGGTCAGAAATAATGGCTAAATCACATTTAATGGTGTCTTCATAGCTGACCTACGGCACTTTAACATCCACTATGGAAAGCATTTGACTGATTAAGTGGGTCAGCTTTATTGACTGTATTATTAAATGTATAGCCTATAAAACTTATGCACAACCCTTCCCCAACTCCTTCTATTCAAACAGTACCATCATTACAAGTACCAGGGCAGAATGTGAGACATTTAGAAAGAACAAAGAAGAAGATATACCAGAGAGCAAATACAGAAGAATTTTTGACTAGGATAGTTTCTAGCAATTGCAACTCCTTTAAATAAAACTTGATGGAGGGAAATCCCTATTTCATATTAAGAAAGTACAATATACAGAGTGAAGCTCCAACGTTCTTTAGAACTGAAGGGTAGTTGAAACCCACCTGAGAAAATTTGCTCATCTTTAATGAGTCTGTCTTAGCTTCCCTCAAAATTCTCAAATGTTTCGTTGAAAGTTTCTTTACAGTTGATATAAATTGCACTGCAGACAAAATCTAGTAACAACATATGTATGAGAAGAATGCACTGGGAAAATTGTAAAAAAAACAAAACACTTTTGGATTTCTTTTAAAAATTCTTAGATGTTTCACCTGTGTTAGATTTGCTTTAAATTAAATTTCAAGGGCAACTCTGCTTGGCACCCAAAGATTCTTTGTATGCTTGCTTTGATACTAAACTGTGTTTTCCAACTACATGTTTTGGACACATACAACTGGGTCAGAAGTTGAGTTGAGTAGAGTTGAAGACAGCAGAAGTTGAGCTACTCTTACTAAGCATTCATGCTTTATTGTGACTCAGAATATGGCACAAAGACATCCATATGCAATAAGCACCTGGAAGTCATATTGCTCTGATAAAGCAGTTTAAATATCTTTCTGGCTCAACATTCTGACCACAACAGATGCCTCTAGGAAGTCCACAAATAGGAACTGAAGGCAACAGCCTTTTCTTCCTGTTCTGTCTCTCAGTACAGTATCAAGTACTCAGAGCTATTCTGCCTGTAAGCATGGAAAGTCCATTGAGTTCTGGCTATTATCTAATAGCAGAATAATGATAATGATAGTGATAATTTTATTACTTATATGCCACCTATCTGACTGTGTTGCCCCAGCCACTGTGGATGGTTCCCAACAAAATATAAAAAACACAATAAAACATCAACGATTAAAAACTTCCCTGTAACAGGGCTGCCTTCAGATGTCTTCTAAAATCTTATGGTTATTGATCTGTTTCATAATACTACAATTACATTTTGTATGAACTATTTAGGCCAATCTCCTAGCATTTAAATTTAATATATTATCATTTTATTTACCCTCTGTCTCTTTCACTATCTCTTGCCTGTCCTTCAGTGAATTCAGGTGGTCTGACAGGGTCACCCCATTTTGTCCTTACGGTTACCCTGTGAGCTTGACTAGGCTGAGGTAGTGCTTGGGGCAAGGTCTCCCAGTGAGCTTCTTGGCTGAGTAGGGATTTCAACCCAGGCTTTCCCAGGTCCAACACTTTGTCTACTGCACCATTATGGCTATGTGTTTTTTACATGGCAGGTGATCATTTCGTTCTAGCAATCCCATGTTGTTTTCATCAATGGAAGGTTGCTCTATCGTGGCTGTGGAGTCCCAATTGCCATAGATATATTTAAATGCTCCTAGGAAGTTCCCCCTCTTGCTTTTTCCTCTGTTGGGATTTGATATCACATTGGTAGACAGAGGCCATGTGTTAAAGTGGTTCAAATGAACTGTTGAATCATACAACCAGCAAAACTATTGAATCATAGCTTCCTTAGAGACATGGCAAAACCTACTTTTTATGTCTGACAGACTTCCTTAACACTTCAGGCCTGTTCGGCTTGACCTTTTCTCTCCATTGTAGCAAACTTTCTGTTCATTTTGAAGAGGAAGAGTTTCCTGCTTCTTTGAAAGGGGAGCCTTTTCTCTGTTGCATGAGCAAAACACTTCTGGGGGTGAGAAGGATTGTATGGTCTCCCTTTCATTTGAAGGCATTAGGATTTGGTTGAAAGTGAACCTGCCCGAATACCTATATTTCTAGACTTTCAAACCTTCAGTGGCTTCTGTTACTTCTATTTTAAAAGCAATGTTATGCTAGTGAAAGGTGACAGATGGACAAGCCTTGTGGCTGAGCTTCTCTGATTATGGATGTAATATAACAGGAAGCAGGACAGGCTTCTTATCTTAAGACCTAGCTAGGAGCTAATCACTGGGGATTGAAAGAAGCACAGATTTTGGCTGCGTGCACTGGCAAGTACAGTACATCATTTTGCAAATTCTAGCTTCTGGTATGTGAGGTATATTGCCTTGGATTTTGATTGAGCTGCCAGTTTGTTCTATCTGGAAGGTATAGTGGCTTGTGCAAAACCACACTTTGTCTCTATTTGTCAGGAAACGTAACACCTTCTTTAATTAGGTACACAGCTTGGGGGTGCTCCTGGATCTATTACTACCACCCTGGATCTATTACTACACTCCCTGTCCAGACTTCTGTCATCTGTGCTCTGGTAACCTCCAGGTTAGACTACTGTGATGCATTATTCACTGGGCTACCTTTGAAGATAGTTCAGAAACTGCAAGTGGCACGGAATTTGGCAGCCAGATTGTTGACTGGTCTGAATTATAAAACTAATTCTGGCTACCAATTACCGTATTTTTTGCTCTATAAGACTCACTTTTTCCCTCCTAAAAAGTAAGGGGAAATGTGTATGCATCTTATGGAGCGAATGCAGGTTGTGCAGCTATCACAGAAGCGAGAACAGCAAGAGGGATTGCTGCTTTCACTGCACAGTGATCCCTCTTGCTGTTCTGGCTTCTGAAATTCAGAATATTTTTTTTCTTGTTTTCCTCCTCCAAAAACTAGGTGCGTCTTGTGGTCTGGTGAGTCTTATAGAGCGAAAAATACAGTATTTTGCAGGCTCAATTAAAAACGATGATTTTGGTCTATAAGGCCTTACACCAGTACCTCAAGGACTGCTGCTCCCAATATGAAATGACCCAGACCCTGTGGTCATCATCTGAGGCCCTTCCTCAAGTGCCCATGAGAGGTTTGGAAGGGTGGCAACATGAGAACAGACCTCTTCAGTGCTGGTTTTCCTGCTTGTGAAATGTATTCCCCAGGGAGGCCTGCCTGGCACCATCTTTATCTATTTTTAGGCATCAGGCAAATACTTTTCTCTTTATTCAGACTTTTAGCTCTTGATTTGAAAGTTGGAATTCAGCTGGGCAGGATTTCTAAGTGCTGCCTTTTATCAGTATAGCTGCGTTTTTGGGTTTTTACTTAATTGCTTCTAATGGAAGTTGCTTTGGATCACTGTGAGAAAAAGTGACTAGCAAATAATAATGAAATAATAAATAGTAATTAAGGAGTTATGGGAGCTGGCAGATAAAATTATATATTTGTGGTCATTTGGCTGTTGTGCTGCATTCAGTCAGTGGTCTTTTACAAGATGTGCAGTCCACACTAATAGGTGGTGTGTGTGTGTGTGTGTGTGTGTGTGTGTGTGTGTAATCAGGCATACATTTTTAATTTCAAGCTTGTAATGTTTTTATTTACTTTTGAAACAACTGGTTCCCAGTTCAGTCTCTGGCTCTTAACTCTTCCAGAAATAAGGGCAAACTGGAGGCAAGAGCACAATGAAGCCAAGCAGGCTGTGCCAGGTGGCAAAAGTCTTACCTAGGCCTCTTTTCTAAATCGAGATTTAATTGTGGGGGGTTTTCTTTCCCCCATGCATGTGTAATTTAAACTACCATTGTGAAACTAAAATGGGTTTCTTGGTTTACTACAGTGTCTATTGGGAGAGGCAGGGGAAAGAAAGGGAGACCCACTGTGGGGGGGGGGAGCGGAACCAGGAGCCATGAAATGCCTTTAGCTCATTCAAGCTCCTCCTTCTGCCAGCTGAGATCTGCAAGGGCATCACGGAGGCCAAGGAGGAGGAAGCGAAGGAGCAATGCTGCCCTCTGGACTGGCTGCCAGTATGAAGGCAGGATGTTGAGTGTTGCCTTGGAGCAGACTGAGGCTGGTGGAGCATTGTCCCATTTGCCCAAATGAACCACGACAGGAATCAGCCAGGACGGCAGGTAGTTGGCCTCCTTTCTTTAAGGAGCTTGTCCACATCTTCAGGAGGTGTCAGTCAGTAACTCTGGGCGAGTGTTATAGTAATGACTTCTAAATTTGCATCCACACTCTCCCCCCCCCCCGTTTTTGTTTTTTTGGTAATACTTATTCAGATCTGTGTCCCTTGACAGTTCTGTGTCCCTATTTGGCAAGGCATTTCCATGCCATTTAAGGGGCCACCTGAGGCCAGCCCCCAGCCCCCAGGAGCTGTGTGGCTTTCGTCTCAAGTGAGGGGAAGAGGACTGTGCAGTGTTGGCCTCTGCACAAAGCTTAGGTCTAAATAAATATTGCCTCAAGTAAGTAGTTTGGCCCCTGCCAGTTCACTAGAGTTTATTCGCCGGACATTAAGCCTCCAGGTTTCAGGTGAAGCTACTGACCTCTGGGGTGCTATAGTGGGGCAGCCCAGACACAGCCGTGGGAAGCGGACTCCATTTCTTCTAAAGGAAGCAGCTCTACACAGGTCTGGGGAAAAGCTTGCCAAAGCATCTTCATGGTTTCAAGAGGCAAATGCTTCAACATGGCTCCTTGCTGCCAACAACAAAATGCCCTTCCAATGTTACCATCGGCAGCCAGGATTCCTTTCTCAGCCACTCGGGTAACGTCAGAATATTTAGGCCATCTTGGAGGAGCCCTTGGCAGGCAATGCTACTATGCTGGTTTTCTCTGAAGAGGCAAACTGCTTGTGGAGTAGCATAGGGCATGTCATTTTAGGGGCTGAAACATAATTCTTGCATTTTTTTCCCCTGTGGGATGGGGTCTTCAAAAAAAATATATTTTTGGGTGTGAGGAATTCAAAACCTGCTATTTTTTGCGATTGGGCAACGTTGAGCTTGGGAAGTCTACGTTTGATGAAGAAGCACAAACTTTTTAAATTTTACCTTCTGATAATGTCAGGTAATGCTAAATAAATAATAACATATAACGTAATTGCAAGTACTTGACAGTCATTTTTAATTATTTCTGTGTAATTTAACACACATCCTATTTATCAAGTAAGACTAAATTATATTAATTTAACCAAAATATATTTTGAATTCCCAAGTTGTACCTTTTAGTACCCCTCATTTTTCAACACACCTTAATGGTAGAGATCCACATTGTAGACTTCTCCCTCTTGACCTAGATCTTCCATTGTTACCATAGTGATACAGGAAGTTAACTGGGATCAGGTAAGATTAGTTTTCAAATGCAGCTATACCTGATGTTACTTCATACTGTCACTGTGGTGCTATTCCAAGTCTCATCATGATATCCCTGATCCAGCAAAAGAGCTTTCATGCAGTTTTCTTGGTTCCATTATGTGAAAGGCTATTCGTATCCTTCCTTCCTTCCACATAGCTTATACATGAAATGGGGAGCAGGACCACACTTGTCAGTCCTAATGCTTTGTACCCAATCCTTGATGTCTGTGGGTTCTCTGCACTGTGTGAAAAGGGGAGTGTACGTGCCTATGACTGTTGCACATGCAGACTCTCCACACAACTGGGAATCTTGTGTGACCTATTGCATAGAGCACAGCTGTATGTGTATAGACATCCTTTTCCTGCAACCTACCAAATGCACAGATGTTGGGAAGGAGGTTGGCAGACACAATCCATTTCTACTTTCACACTACTGTATACTGTACTAAAAGGGGATGGAGATGTATGAATAACTGCTGAAGGTGGATGCAAACAATGACAGCCCAAGACATGGTAAGAATGAGGGTGTGCATTTTCATCTGTATTGCAACCACTGCATTGGGTAACATGCCACAAGATTATGTCTCTATCAGCACACTGGTCTTTGTGAGCGTAGACTGGAGTACTATTAAGTGTCACTGCTGCTGTTCTCGGGAATAAGACCACCGCAGGGTGGCTGCATCTTACCATGTGTGTCTAGTCTTTTTCTAGAGCCTTAACCAGCACTTTTATTTTGGGTCTCTTCGGTAAAACTCATGTCAGTGCCAGCACAAAATGTCTGCCATGGGCAGCAAATAAAGAGGTGCCAGTGCTCTGTATCAGTGAGTACTGTAAGTAAAACAACTCTGTCCTTAACCTAGCCCCAGCATGAAGGATGGCTGTTTTCTCACTTGGAATCCTATGCTTGGACATTACTTCTATAGAGAACCTCTTGCCAAGGTTACTTGTTTTCAGTATGAATATATTCAGGTGAAACAATACATTTAAATCAGTGGTTTCATTTTGTACTTATTTCAATTGACTGCAAGATTATGTTTCCATGACAGGATTGGCAGAGGCCTCTGGCAGCGCCAATAGCAGACCAATGCCTGCGATGCACTGGGTCTCTGAACTGAAAAGCATGTGCAAACTTAGGCTGCTTTGGCAAATAAGGATAACAGATAGGAATGCTTGAGAAATTCGATCTTTGTGCACCCCTGGAAGTCTTTCAGACTGTGGCACTGTAAATGTGGATTGAGTTGTGAATTAAGCATGTAGTAAAGCAATTCCCTGAAGACTTCATCTTCTGTGGAGCGCCTTAATGAATTCTATCACCAGCATGCCAGTTGGATTGTGTTAATTGGCTCTCACTAGCTTCCTGCCACATTTGAGACAATGGTAGAATTGAGTCTCTCACAGTGCAATCCTATACACATCAGCTTAGAAGTAAGGTCCATTGCACTCAATGGGAGTTACATTTGCTTTGGTTTCTTGGTGGTCCAGTATGATGGAGGTGGGGTTTGGCGGGAGCAGGGAGGGACTATTGTTCTCCTGGTTATGTGAAATATGGCACAGCCAGATCTGGTATTGCAGCTTGCAGCAGAGCAAGAGGAACAGTTGGCAAATGAAATATTAATTTAAAATGTTTATTTTTGTTCCTGTCATAAACGTAGGTTGGCATTGGTGTACCTACCAGATGCTTCCTTTAACAAATAATCAGCATATTATTTGCCATGTTGGACCTTACTAATATATTATCCAAAAGAATAGAGCTGTGATACAATAAAACGAAGATTAAATTGGCAAAAATGTAAACAGTTCCTAACAAAATATATGTGTAAACAATGTGTTATTTTTGAATTCTTAGAAACACCCAGGAATAAAACATTGCAGCAAAACAAACCGAAAACCAAGCAGCTGAACACAGCAAGGTGCCAAATCTCCATTTTCCACTTTAATGTGCGGTACCTGTGACTAGCAGGTCAGGCTACCAAGCGCTTTAAGTAGGGGTTTGAAGATACTGAAGAGCAGTGCAAGAGGAAAAGGAAAGCGCAGAGAGAGAGAGAGAGAGAGAGAGAGAGAGAGAGAGAGAGAGAGAGAAGAAAGAAATGTGGATTTCGTATAAACAGCTAGGACCCTAGGGTGAAGGGCAGGTAATACAGATCATGATCATAATCATAATCCCGCTATATAATTTCATTTTTCAACTGAAGGTGCCCAAAGTGATGGCTAAGGCTAGGTGCTCTGTGCAGAAGACTCCATCAAGATTTGGAGACAGGGAGCAGGGCCAGTGTGTACCATTCCGCTCTGCCCTTGATGTGCTGTAAGTTATTTAGTTGTGTGTGCAACATTCTTGTCAGGCAGAACACCAGCACAGATATAGAAAGCACACTTGGCAGCACACTTTCTGAAACCTGCCTGCAGGAGATGTGTTATCTCTATCTCCACACATTATATTTTAAGGTGTCCACTTTCCCCCCTTAATGCAATGTGTGAATCCGCCCAGTGGCTACCACATCCATACATGGTAAATGAATATTAAAATGCTTCAGAGTGTGTGTTTGTGTGTAATCATTATGGTTGTCATTATTTTGCTAGTTTCTGGACTGCAGGAACAAGGTATTGCATGTTTGTTAAAGAATACGAATTAATTAAATGCACAGAAAATCTTTCCAATATATTGCACTAGTCAGCTGAAAAAGGAATAAAAGAAAACTCTCAAATAGTATGGGGGCTGCAGGTTGACCTTCCTTTTGCTTTTCTCCAGGAACCAGCAACACGGTAGACCATTTCCATTACTGTGTGTAGGTCGGTAGTTCAATCTGCTTTTATTTTATTGGGGAAGAGAGCAATCGTCTACATTCCCAGTTGTTATCTCTCTTGCTGCTGGATTGCAATATATCACCAAACCTGCTGATTTTATGTAGCTCTCCCTCCCTCCTTCCCTCTGCTTCCCTAGTGTTATTCTGTTGAGGAATTTCCATCTGGCCCCCTCTGTTTCTTGATGGAGAGCACTAGATGAAATGAATTGCCCAGCTCTGTTTCTGCAGAACCGTTTTGGTGGTGTCAGTGCATGAGACAGAAACACAAGCAGAGGTGGAGAGAAAGATTAGCAAACTGAACTCTAGTTTACAGGGAATCCACTTTACAGTATCTTAAATTATGTTGACTTTTAGACCCCTGCTGGGAAAGGAGCTGCAGATATTTGTCTCTTTCTTCAGTCACTAGTTTTGAGGCAGGCATGTGTGGGATGGCTACCATATCCCTTTCAGGATTTTACATTTATTTTAACCTAAGTGTCAACAGCAGCAATTCTTTTCTCTCGGAATTGCCACCAGATTTTGCTTAAAGGAAAACACTGAGATGAATTTGGAGTTTCTTGCTTTGGAAAGCATTTGAAGAATTTTAAGTGGGTCTAAAAGAGTTGCAGTAGGACTAGCAACTTGTCTCATGAATGATATTTTGCACACCTCTTTTCCCCAGCTTGCAACAGTTACAATAATCACTTCAGCCATTCAGGGCTTTGGTTTTTTTTTTGTCTGTTTCATTTCTCATCTGTCACAGAGGGATGAAGAAGAATAAAAGTGAAAACACGCAAACCCCATGTGACGTTGATGGTTGGATAAAGAAACGGGGCAGTGAATGAATTTTCCCTACACAATTCAGACTGTTAGGAAGAATGCTAGTCTTTTTCATAACATGCTAATTTTGTATGAGTAAGGAGTATTTTGTGCAAGAGATGTTCAATCACTTGGTACAGCCTAGCTGTAGGTTTTTCTGCTCTTTGTTTTAAGTCTCAAGTATAATTAGTAGGGGACGCAAGTGGTGCTGTGTGTTAAACCACAGAGCCTAGGACTTGCCGATCAGAAGGTTCGAATCCCCACGACGGGGTGAGCTCCTGTTATTCGGTCCCTGTTCCTGCCCACCTAGCAGTTCAAAAGCACGTCAAAGTGCAAGTAGATAAATAGGTACCTTCCGGCAGGAAGGTAAACGGTGTTTCTGTGCGTTGCTCTGGTTCGCCAGAAGCGGCTTAGTCCTGCTGGCAACATGACCCGGAAGCTGTACAACGGCTTCCTTGGCCAGTAAAGCGAGATGAGTGCTGCAACCCCAGAGTCAATCACGACTGGACCAAATGGTCAGGGGTCCCTTTACCTTTATAAATAGTAGAGCAGAGGCTTTAGAAATACCACCAAGCAATCAGGTCCTAAAGAAAGGATAGCAAGTACACAGGGAAGACCTATATTTGTCTATCTTCCTAAATAATGGTGGATTCAACATGTATACTTGCCTTATGAAGAGCCTTTTTGGAATGCATGGTGCTCCCGGAAATGCATATAGATTCACCTCTGAAGCTTCTGATTCCACTAGCATGCTTAAAATGGTACATCATCAAGTAGCCGCTGTCATCAAGAGTGTTACCAGAAGTAAGAGCTTCATGCGTGAGGTAGATATAGAACACTACATGTGCCAAAACACACTGCATTTGATGAATCTGCTCTCTGAAGGGTGAGAAGGGGAGCACTGACACAAATTGTGGTGTCGCAAGTTTTCTGTGACTCAAAATATGTAGGATTCCATCGATGTAAGTATGGTGATGAATTTTAGGGCCAATTTGTCCCATCTGCGGGATAGCACCTGAAAGTGTAGCACTTGGTTGCATGCACAATAACTCAACCTAACCTGCCCATAGGCAATTCCATGCCAAATTATTATTAAGAAAAAATAAATCCTGATTTGACTTGCAAGTTGCAGAGATGACGGTTTGGGGTAATCATTTTCATGTATATGTATTTCACAGACCATCAGCGGTGTGAAACCTGATTAAATCTCAATAGTCTTAGCTTTTGTAAAAGAAGTCCAGAATGATGTTGGCCCTGCAGACTGAGAACAAGGGCTGGTTCACACAAAGCCCTGGCATGTAGATGCAGGGCATTCAGGGGCCAAGCCTAAAGCCAGTATCTCCTCTCTGCATCATGCGTAGAACTTTCAACAAAACTGGGTGATTAGAGCACAGAAATGGGACTTACACTGTCTCCTCCAATTGTTACTAGTTAATATTTACATTTCTGTTCCATCCTTTATCAATCCCAATGGGGAGTTACAGAAAGCAAAAACAAAAAAACACAAACTACATGAAAGTGGTAAAACCATGCAGCAATTTAAAGTACAATACTACAGTAAGCACAGCAGATTTACACTAACCGGTTTGCAATTCAACTCAAGAGAAAGCCTGACTGGATAGATATGTTTGTAATTGGCACTGTAAGATGTGCAATGATGATGCCAATCATACCCCAGGAAGGTGGAATTCTGCAACTTGAACGCTCTATCCTCATTCATAGCATAATGAACACCAGTTGGAGGGACCATAAGAAGGGCCTCTCTTGCAGATTTTAATGCACACCAAGCAATCTACACTGAATAATCAATTATGGTGACAAAGCCACCTCCAGGGTGGATGGAAGTGGGAGCGGGGCCAAGCCCAGAGCCCACCCCATGTCTAGCAGTACTGCTATACTTCCTTTTCACAGAGCACCCACCTAGGTCAGCAGCAGCCCAAGAGAACTCTTGATATGCAGGCCCTATTGCTTTTTCAACTAATGGGGTTTGTTTGTAGGCTACCAATGTCTATGAGCTAGCACTGCACAGTGGGGAGGGCACACAAGTTCAAGGATCACTCCTGCATGCCAGTGTAAAATTTCTGTACTTGGGCTGTAAGCTAAGCCAAGCAAGTATTTGTTATTGGGTTAACTTTCTGCTGAGAAAAATGGCAAAGCAAAGAACAAACAAAAACCAGGTACCTGTGTTTTAGCGAGTAAGATTCAACCACAGAGGAATTATCTGAATCTTCAGTTGTGCATCTTCTTCATTATATATGGGTAACAGTAACTGGGATGGGGGGGTGTCCTCTCTCCCTTAGCTTCAACATCAATGCTGCAAGATTTGTTGGGTGCATATAAAAACATCCTTAAGATACAGGTAGGGTGGTCTTAATACGTCTGTGAATCAGCTTACTGTATTCTTTTCTTTTTGTGTGGCGTTGCATTTGCTAATACCCTTGGAGGTTTGATTCAAAAGTAAGGAAGAATCAAAAATCAGGTTTCTGTTGTTTTGAGGTGTGCGTCTCTTTGAAATAAGGTATCGGCTGGCAAACAAAGGAATTCTTCCAAGTCAATTGGAAGCTTCTGACTTGATATCAGAGGAGAATGTTTGCAGTGAATATAAATAGTAAGAAGCTCCTTTCAAGACCAATCCTTAGGTAAAAAGAACTGTGATGTAACTCTGTAAGCATACAGGATGTGTATAAGATATCAGAAGCTTCTGATGGGAGAACTGTGGAACAGACATGTGTTTTTCCATAGGGGTTGACATCATAGTTTGATGTAAACATTTTTGATGTTTCCACCTTTGCTCACCAAATCATGATAAAAGAGGGGGCAAATAATTCTGAGCAGAATGCTAATTTCGTCTCACTAGGCAAAGGTATCCCACACAGATTTTGCTTCTTTATTAGTATTGCCAACTTTTGTGTTGGGGGGGGGGGATCCTGACCCTTTAAAACCTGTCATAATTGGGAACAGGATGCAATCTGGCAAGAAAGTGAAGGAGCTGAGTGGGATGGGGTTAAATATTCTGACAGAGCTTGGCAGATCATGAATGGAACCTGGGGAAAGCTGGCGTTCACTGGCATTTCAGACCTCCGGATTTGTTTCTTCATACAATATACTTGTGCTGATCAAACCATTTAAATACAGACTGACTGGGAGCTCAGTTACTTGATATCAACCAATGAAAGTCACTTGAAATGTGCTATACAAAATTTAGCAGGCCCAGCTAGAAGCCTTTCTTCCTCATGTGCTTTTTGCAGGATGTTTTTATATTCATTAAAAAAGGTATCCATACAAATATTGTGCTTTATTGCTTGCACAGATCCAGTTTGTATGTTAGGTTTCATTCCATGAGGCTGTTGCCAATATAAGAATGCATGAATGAGAAAGTCACTTGGAAGAGGCCAATCATATGTTATGACCCCATGCCGGTACTGCTGAAGAGGATCTTGACTGATGGACAGGAGATGCTAGGCTGTGAGTTTGCCATGTGATTCAGCCCTGTCCTATGATCTCTTCACTACATTACTAGAGCAACAAGGGATACAACCACAGGGAAGCAGCATCTGCTATGGCAACCTTTTGGTTCCCTTGTTTTTTAATGCAACTCCCACCATCCCTGGCTGACTTGGCTGAGGAGTTGTGGTCCAGCAACATACGGGGACCCAAGGCTGAAGAACTCTGTGCTATGGTCAGCTAATGTCTGATATGGGTTTTATCTCGCGTGCTACAAAAAAAAAAGTATTCAATGAAATCCATACTTTGATTTGTTCCTCATTAGATTGCCCCCTCAAACATGAATGAAATTAGGACTAAAGCAAGTTAAGCACTTCAGGTGGTTTATGTAGAGTCTTCATTGGCCTGATTCATGTATTGCTTATGTCTCTTCTGTCTACCGCATATTCCCACAGCACATTGCACAAGGGATTTGAGTGTACAACAGTATCTTTGTGTGATTCTTCTTTAAGGCAAAAAGGGGGCAAGAAAATATAATGTAAAACAGGCCATCATGTATAGGCAGTGACTGCTTTTTGGTGCAACTGTGTGCGTCACAATAATGGGTGGGGTTGGAATGTTTTCAGGCTTTTTCAATGGTGTTTCAAATATATGTGATTCCACTTAAATACACAGTGCCTTGGAATGTAAATTGGGAGTTCTCTGTATTGCAAAAGAGGTCTTGTGGAGGGGGAGGGACACACAGCCTCTTATAAATCACATGAAGGGACTCAGAAGCCCAGTAACAGCATGTGAGTTGATCTTTAATTTGGGCTGTGCCAGAGACTGTGAGGGCGGGGGTTATCTTAAGGTGCAGTAAAAGTGACAAATCTTTTTATTCAACTATTACTTGCTTTTTAGGCACTGAATTTTGGAGATATGCCGAAGTACTTGTGGGAGATTTGGGTACCTGACAAACCATGGGTGGTAAGATATCAGAACTGTTCAACAGCAAAAGAACCAGTTTGTTTGTTTTCTTCAAAATCAAGTATTGTGGGTCCAGCTTCCCATTGAAACCAGTGCTCAGGCTCCCTTAGGGAGCTCCATTCACCAACATGTTTCACCAACATAGTATATTGGGAGGGGCATAAAGGGATCGTTATAGGGCATAGTATAAGAGGAACTATATATACTATATATAGAGAGAGGAACTATATATACTATATGATGCCACTGTGCTAAGTCCTTATTTTCAGTAGGATAGGGCCAGGTCATGGTCCCTGAGGTCAGTAGTGTTAGCTGGAAACTGGAGAGGAGTAAAGCACCAAACAGAACGTGGTACTTCTTTGGTGTCTAGATTTACATGGAAGACAAGGCCTAACCAATCTATAGGCTTCATAATGTCCAATTCTGGACACAATCCTTGGTAACTCACTAGGCTGGGCCACAGCCTCAGAACCTGAACTTTCTGGTTCAATCTGAGGAATCCCTACTACGCTCATGGAGCGAAATGTTTTGAAATTTGTAAACAATAATTTGTTTCAATGGAATGAGGGTGCTCTATAATTCCAAGAGATTTTGAGAGAAAATAAAAGTTTTCTTATAACTGTCTTGGAGTTGACCATATGCATTGCCAAAAATATGAAAAATAAATAAATGAGATGTATCACAAAAAGGGACATAAGACGACACAAGTTTGCACAGAAATAGCATTTTCTAATTTCTATGTATGGATACAATTTTAGAAATAATTACAAAAATTTAAGTAGAAGCACAGTTCACCTTACCATAGTATGGAAAAATGCTCTACTACATGCAGACACACACACACACACACACACACACACACACACACACTGCTCACTTGTTTTAAGGTTCTCTATCTTTAGAGAACCTTGAACCAGGTAGCATTTCAAAAAAGGAATCCCTCAAATAGAGTCTTCTATGAAGTAGGAAACACAGACCCTGTAACTGACATGGCAAATATAATTTTTTCCACTGTAAAATATTTGCATTAAAGGCAAATTCACACAAAATACGCATTTAACATTTGTTGCTTAACAAAAAATAAATTTGAAAAATGACTTGTAGGTGCAGGCAGGGGAAGCAGTTTTAAGTCCCATTGATTTTGATGGGAGAGATTTAAGCAGATGCTTCAGTCTTCCACTGAAACCAATGGGACTTAAACTACTCAGCTTTGGTTGAATAGTGTCATTCCTTTTTTCATATTATCACTCAATAGGAAAAAAAAATTGCTCTGATTTTGTTACTAGGAAATTAAGCATGCAAAAGCAGCTTCCAATTATATCTCATTGGAAGCTTGTATTTCATGCAAGTCTTTTACAATTCTGTCATTATACTTTATTGCTTACATTTGAAATCATAATGTTTTATTGCAGAGCTTTGTAGATTACACTTTTCAGTTCAGACTATTTCTTTTGGGAGTTTTGTTGGCTACTAATAAATATCTTAAGCTTTTGATAATTTGCTTATCAATGTTTATGCAATGCACTTTAATGGGGCACTTAAGCACATTGAAGTACTAGTGAAATGTGTGTTGTCCACCTGACTGTGTTTGGGATCATGGTCTTCGTGTGTATTCTTGTTATTTATCATGTATGGGACACTAAGGGCTTGATCCAGAACAGGACATCTTTACAGGCAAAAGTGCAACCACAGCTAATGTGGATGCCGATGACATTTTGATGAGCATGTTCAACTCTATCACAGTATTCATTGTGCAGGGCCTATTGAACTGGCTCGGTATTGTTTTTGTGTGTGTTTTGGGGGGTGGTTTTTATCCATGATAATGTTTGAGAATGTAAAGCTGGATATGTATGTAGACCTTGGTATTTTTTAAGTGTGGTTTTTGCTTATAAATGTCACTAAAAAGTAGTAACTCTTTCAAACAGCTCAACAGAACTAGTCTGGAAGTTTCTCCCATTTAGCCAAGCTACATCATTAGCTATAAAGTATTTTTCCCCAGCTTCTGTTTCGTTTTGACTCACGCTTGCCCTCAAAGCAGCTGTTTAATTTGAATGTAATTTAGGCAACTAGAAAGGCACTAATTTCCTTTTTTGTTACTTTTTAAAAGTTAGGCCAGTTGTTAAAGCTACAAACGAGGTAGCAATTATAGGGAGATTCAAATAGATTCAGTCCAACTAGGTGCTATTCTGTTTCGTCCTGACACCATCTCAGTAAAGGAAAGCAGAGCAACAAGATGTGTTTTATATCTTGAGTTCATCTCTCCCTAATTAGTACTGTTTAATGAACCGTTCACCCCCTTGGTTCTCGTGCCTCCCCTTGGGGATTTCCCAGCTGTTTTGCTCTCCTGTTGTAATTGAAATCCAACTTGTTCCAACCTGTAATTGATAGTGAATTCAACCATTTTATGTTTGCCATGAGACAGACGTATGGCGTATGCATGCAAAGCAGCATATGGACAAAAGAATGGCCTACCACCATGAAAGGAAATTTGATTTTGCATCACCATTGTTTATACAAGGAGGTGATAATACACAGATAAGATGAGAGTATATGCAGCTGTGCATATCTACACAGTCATCCTGCAGGCTTCATCACCTGTAAGCAGGCTGCAGCCTCAAAGGAAGGAAGGAGCTAGGGAAGAAAGTACAGGACTGGGCCAGCAAGCCTCCTTGTCTTGCTTGCCTACTTCAGTAGCTGAAGCCCCCAGATACCTGCCTCCTACAGCAAGTCTGGGGCTCCCAGTATCCACAGTGTCAGGACCGCGCACATCCCAGTGGGAGCCTGTTCTGAATGCCAGAATGCCTGCATTCAGGGGTTGCCTTTTATTATTTGCTAATTGTATACCCTGCCTGTTGGATACCCCAGTGGATACTCAAAGTCGCCCTAAAGTTCCCATTAGCCACCCTGGTTCAGCCTGTACAGCACTGCTTCATGACAGACTGATGCAGCCTCCATTGTCCTTGAAACATTCAGAAGGTATATACAGAATGAGGAAATGTACATGTGTGACAGAGCGGTGGGAGGCTGGATTGTGGCAGCAGGCCCCACCCAAAGGCTGCATGTGTATTTTCAGCTGCATGTGTGAAGTAGCCCTTGCCCTAAGTGCATTCACTTACCCTGAATAACACTTCTATATATGTTTTATCCATGGCCCCTGTTTTCCTTAGCCTCCACTGCCCTCAAGTCCTTGTAATCTCTCCTGTTTATCCTCCGGGTTCTGTCTCCTCTTACCTGCCTTTTCCCCAGGTTCTTTCATCCCATTACTTACCCTGCCCTCTGCCTGTAGCCATAAAGCCTTTCAGAAGCTTTAATCCCAGCTGAATTGAAAGTTTTCACTTCTTTCACAAGACAGGCTATGAATATTGTGTTGGGCCACTTGCTTCATGAGCAGCTGGAATACTTATAGACGTCCCCTTCCCTTTCAGCAGTGCAACCAATCACTGCCAGAAGTCTCAGAGAAGGCAGTTTAGGAGAGAAAGCATAGCTCAGTGGCAGAGGATGTGCTTTGCATGCGGAAAGTCCCAGGTTCCATTCCTGACAGCTCCAGTTAAACAGATCAGGTAGTGGGTGATGTGAAAGATCTGTGCCTGAGCCCCACAAGAAGGGCTGGCAGTGCTAGACTAGATGAGGGAGATGATTTGATATGGTATGAGGCACTTTCCTATGCAGTGCACATCACATAACAGCACAGACTAGCTGAACACCATGCGAACGTGCTGCAAGATCTGTCTGTTGTTTCATAGAATAGAATCATAGAGTTGGAAGGTTGGCCACCGGGACCAAACTGGCAAAGGGTGAGAGCCCTTCAGTGACGACTACAACAAAACAAAACTTTTAAGATGCTTTACTGTGGTGGAGGATTGTTGGTTTTTACTGCCTACTTAAAGTGTTCAGGATGGGGCAGGATATAACTCTAAATTATGCCTGCTGCAGAATTTGTGAGTCACAAAGCCATAACACAGCCTTCTGGTGCTCAAGAGTCCCTTCTGTTTTGCTTCCTGCCTGGACAGCAGAAACGGGCTGGGAGGTTTGATCTTGAAGTAAACTAAACATAACAAAAAATATAAGGTAGCAGTATATTTTATGCATACAGAAATCATGTATTAATTGACCACAAAAATGACCAAGCTTATACTTAGTAATGTTGTGGTTGTATTCTGCTTCTGCCATCCTTTCCTTCAGGCACATATTCATTCTTAACAAAATATGCTGCCTTAGAGACTATTATTTTGTTTTGGGTCATATTTCCCATGTCATTCAAGCCAACATCAATGGATTGATGGGCTGGGGGGGGGGGAACATTTAGGTAATTGAAGCAGTTCCCCACCCCTTTCATAATGCTTGGACATTCGATGCATTAGTCCACATTACTAGATTAATTTGGGATTTTGCCATTCACTGAATACATTCATAGTTTTATCTCAGTCAGTGAAGCTTCATAGACCTTTCTTGTATGCAGACAAGACGGATGCAAAACAATGTTATCTGTTTAAAAGGAAGAATCTGTTTAATTCTTATGAGTGGGTGAAATCCCCCCCCATTTAAAAATCATTTCTATTACTTGGTATTTTGATTGGGATCAGTTTGACACCTGTCATCTCTAAAATAAGCCTCCACTGGCAAGGGAAAGAGTCAGTGTTCACACAGAACTTTTTCTATCTTTGACTTCTGTGATCGGCAATAATATATGTACATTTTTAATGCTATCTCATGTTATATGTTTAAAGGCCCAGATTATTTGTAGTCTTGATCCTTTTTTAAAAAAGAGCACATAAGACATAAATCAGAGATGTCAAAGAGAAGCTGTCAGCAGAGTATCACAGCAAAGGCTCTTGTGCACTCTTAAATTTCTGCTTGAAAGGAGCTCTGCACACTGTTCCCTCATGAGTCAGCTTCGTCAGATACTGGCAACAACTCAGGGTGGTAAAATCAAGCTATTTGCCCCTTGGGCCCTGAGGTGTAATTCAGGACATTAACTATCATTCAAAGATATACGTGTTTTCCCTTTTCTTGTCTCCAGAGACAAGAGGACTGGGAGGCCACTTGAAAAACGTGTACAGGCAGAGCAACCCCAGCATCCAAATCTATCTATCTATCTATTTATTTTTACAAATACTATTCAATATATTGCATGCACAAGGAAAATGTACATAGCGATTTCTATTATGATTCATCTTCTTGTGCTCCTGAAAATACAAAAAGAAACTAGCATAGATCAGGACTGACCTACCGAAAGTGTAAGAACAGGGACAGACCAAGATAAGATTTATAGGTTACCAGATCTACATGGGTTGTTGAGTTCTGTGCCATGGATTCACTAAAAATTCTGTCCCAGTTTTGCTTATTTGGACAAATGGTTCCCCCCCCCCCCAATGCCATCTCAGGCTGTACATCCATAACAATATGTGTATGTGGGGGTTTTTTTGGGGGGGTATTATTGGGTTGTTCTTGTTTTTATTTTGATTATGTATTTTGTGTTTTATATTGTGATTTTATCCTGTGAACCTCCCTGAGACCTGAGGGTATAAGGTGGCAAACAATTAATCATTATTTAATTAATTTAATAATAATAATAATAATAATAATAATAATAATAATAATAATGCATGTGTGTGTTGCACACATGACTTGACCTTTAGTCTGTTAATGGGGTCGCTTGCTTTGAGTTATTTGCTCTGCGTTCATGTTTTGTGTTTGCCCAGTTGCAGTCTGGATCTGTGTTGGCAAAGGGACTCATAAGCGTAAGCGATAGATGTACACCTTTTGGAGGCAGTTGTAGCAGCTGCTTCCCCAGCAGGCAACCAGCAGGTGTAGCAGCACCAGGTTCTGCTTCTGCCACTCCTGCAGCCTGAGGCAATGGCCTGAGGCTGCATCGGCATAACTCCAGTCCTGGTTGCAAAGAAGTGGCTTTCCTACGCAGGAACAAAATCTGTGTAGGAAGTGTTTCCAGTGCAGGCATTCATTGTATGTGAAGCAGTCCCCAGTGGAGTACAATTAATCCAATCTTGTAATTTCCCCCCATTAGTCATAAAATCAAAGGTATTTATTTTTTTGGCCTGGTATAAACATTAGGCTTGAGATGTAACCTCATATATTAAAATTAATGGTATTTTAATAATTCAAAGTAAATGAAATGCCATGAAGGAACCCTGATGCTGATGTATTGTAGGAACCGGGCTAGGCTCAGAAAATTGCAGTATTAGCCACTCAGTTTTAATGAAGTAGAACAAAAAAAGCAGTAAAATGTATTGAGTATATTAAAGCTAAGTAGCTCTAATAATTGCAAGGCGTGTTCCTTACAACCTACGAGCAGCAATGATGAACTGTGTCTTTGCATGTATGTAATTATGAATGATTCATATACATTGAATATTTGAGTATATATAATAAATTATCAGAGTGGGGGTATATGCATAGCCCCATGGCTGTGTTTACATAATATATTTTTCATATTTTTAATTTACATGTTTGTTTTTAATTCAAACAGCAAGTAAATGAATAAAAATGAACGGGCTCCCATTGGTTCCCAGTTCCAATTCACAATGTTAGGCATGAACTTCCCTGGGAGTTACATTAATCTAAAATATCCTTGTACTGCCTTGTACTTGTTTAGCAAGGAAGTGGAATAGGAGCTTTTAAGTTGTGGCACCCCAACTGTGGAACTCTCTCAAGAGAGATCAGAGCAGAAAAACCTTCCTTAATGGGTCAAGGTGCACTAATTCTGCCAGGCCTCTGTTGTGTATCAGAGGGAACAAACCAACTTAGACCATGAGCTGCTTTAGTTCAGGGGTCAGCAAACTTTTTCAGCAGGGGGCCAGTCCACTGTCCCTCAGACCTTGTCGGGGGCCGGACTATATTTTGGTGAAAAAAATGAATTCCTATGCCCCACAAATAACCCAGAGATGCATTTTAAATAAAAACACACATTCTACTCATGTAAAAACACGCTGATTCCTGGACCGTCCACGGGCTGGATTTAGAAGGCCTTTTACTATGGCCCAAGCCAGAGCTACAGCTATTACACACGAAAGCAAAAATGCTAAAACAAACAAAACCGCTCAGAAACCAGTATCAGAATAAATAATGAAAAATACCCTACCCACTTTTTAAAATGAGTTTAACTTTCATCTGCCAAAAAGCTAGCTGTAAGAAAGCAGGAGGAGGCTCTTTGGGGAGAGAATTCAGGGTGGGGACCACTCCTGAAGAAGAACCCCTTCGTTAGGACCTCTGGCTGAGCTTCTGGTGGCTGTTGCACTTGCAGGAGATGATCTGAACACACTGGGGATGTGCGTGCATGTGAGCGAGGAGGGCATTAACAATTTCAGTTAAAGAGAGCTATAAAGCACAAAGAGGAAAGCAGAAATAGACTGTGTTTCCTTACCAACAGCAGATGCTAATGCCTCCAGTATTCTTGCTGCTCCATGACAATCCGTTTATGCGCTACTATCATTATAAAACAATCCCAAGCAAAGCATACACAGATGCTCAATTTCTTCGAGATTTGTCTTCCTCCATAAGCACCCAGCTTTCTCCTTGCCAAACATTTCAACCGCATATATGAATCAACGCCACCTCTCCCCACTCATTACTGCAACAAATAATCAACACTTTTGCCTGTTATCTTTAACAAAACATTAATGTCAAGCAGCAGTCTAATTTCGGCCCCCCACCCTCCTGCCATTAAAATCACAAACATTCAAACTGTTTGAAACAATTAGGCTCAACAAACCACTACCCACTCCTCGCAAATGTCTCTGAGGGTTCTTAATCTAGAATTAAAATACAATTCCAAACGGATCACCATTTAATTAATAGCTATGTGCCCTGCTTTCGGGAGTTGGGTCCTCTGTTTGAAAGAGTCATCATCCAGTCCAAGTCAGGTTTCAAGTTAATTAGTCATCTTTAGGGAAGGACTGCTGCTGCATGAGAGAGCTTCTGTGTTGCGAACAGAAGGTCCCAGATTCAACTCCTTGGAAGTGCCCCCTGTTTGAAGCCCTGGAGAGCCACTACCAGTTGTTGTCAACAGCAGTGAGGGAGATAGACTCACTATAATGCAGTTTCCTATGTTATTGCAGATGAGAAGGGTGAGCAGGAGCTTTGACATTGCTGCTCAGTGGCTAGCATCTAGAGACAGCAGACTGAGCAGGCACAGATCACCTGGTCACAGCCTTCTGCACAATGATGAAACATATTGCACCCCTACTTGTTATAGTAATTATTTCCAAATTTGCCTACATGAATACAAATTATCACATGCAAATTTTATGCAAATCTTTTACTGCTTTTTGTTCTCTTTTTGGTGATGCATTTCCTCTCTTGGCAATGCATAAATGCCATTTAAAGCCGTCTCACAATTGCAAAGTAAGGCCTAAAATGGTGTTCAAGGCAAACCATTTCTTTCATGCCACCGTGCATTTCTGAAAATGGCACCCAACGTTGTTAAAATAGGTTATGATTAGAACAGAAGAGTGACTGGAAGGATGCTGGAGAGCAGGGGCATACGATGGGATGTTGTGTGGACTTAGATTGAGCAGCAGTTAGAGAATAACAGTTGAAGAGCTGCAAGTCAAGTGCAAGACAAGTACCGTCAAGTGTTTGTTATTTTGTTTATTTTGGTTTGAAGAGACAGCAGAGTAGGGAATGGAATGGTTTATAAGAAGATGCCCAAGTTAAAGGAAGCTGACAAAAAAATACAGCCTGTAGTTTTGGAATATAAAAGACAGGCTGGAGATGATCTGTCTTGAAAGAGAGTAGAAGAAGAAAGAATTGGTTCTGAAGAAGACAGTGCAGCAGAAGCATGAATGATGCTCCCAAAAGCAACGAAGCAGGGACAAGTGGTCCAGGTGTTGGTTGTAGCTAGAAGGCAAATGAGTCCAGCTGAGGACTTTACCCACTGGCGGGAAGGATAAGCAGATCCTGGGATGTACTGAAGGGACCAGGCTGCTCAAAGCCATGCCATGGAAGCCAGTTCAAGTGTTAGAGCTATATATCTGAATGAGGAACTGCAGGACTAATCACTGCAAAGGTAGATTATCAATTAAACATGGGTGAGCTTAGGATATCAGTACAATATTATGAGCAAAGGTTGGGGGAAGAAAAGGAATTGTTTCAGAATCAAAACACTTGGTTGACTACAGAATTGAAGCCCCATGGCTATGAACACCTGGCCCTTGCTCAGGAGAAAGGAAATGAGATTTGGAGCTTGTGTAACCCTGAGAACAAGAAAGAGGAGGTTTCCTAGGATGAAAGGGTAAGTCAGTGGACAAGGTACAGGGACATGTGGTAGTTCTTTTAGAATGGAACAAATAGAGGCAAAAGAGAAGCAAGCTGGTTGGGGAGAGAGATTCTGCAATGAACTAAAAATCCATACCAAGTTATCTAATTTATACAGCAGCAGTGCCAATGAATTGGAGGCGAAAAGTAAGGAAGGGTTGTAGAAAGCAGGTGATGCTAACAAAGAAACTCAGGGTCATTTGGTGGGAATGGGACAAAAACTGCAGCCGGGAAAGAACTGAAAGGAAAGATGGGGGTTATTGGGCTGTTCTTGTTTTTATTTTGATTATGTATTCTGTGTTTTTATATAATGATTTTATCATGTGAAATGCCCTGAGACCTGCAGGTATAGGCAAATTAAAATACTATTATAATTATTAAGATTAAGATTAGCAGGCTTGAGAAATAGTTGAGCAATGCATACTATTTGGTTTTGGTCATGGGACTAGCCTTATAGAGGAGGAGGAGCAATTTATTTTGCAAACATCTTTGTTTGCAAACATCTTTGACTGTTGACAATTTATTTGAAGGCTTTTGCCACTGAAGGCTTTTCACTTAACTGGAGAAATAAGTTGAAAATGGACTATTAAGCAGATTTCTGTCCACCCATCATGGTGCACACTCTTGCTTTTAGTGTTTTTTTTTTCTATTTGTTTTCCACAATGAAAGAGTTTTTGGTTGATTTATGTACACAGGTTGTATGTTAAAGGTAGTCCATAGGCAAGAAGAAAGCAATCCTAACTATGTTTACTTAGAAGTAAGTCCCAGTGAAGTTAATGTCTTATGGCTAGGTAAATGGGGTTGCAGCTTACTTTCTTTCCTACTACAGTATGGATATTACAAACCAGTGAGTTGTTCATTGCTGTTCTAAAGAATTTTTCAAAAAAGAAAAAGAAGAAAGATTCTTCCTGCAAACAGGATAAAATGGAAAATGTTTTGTGCATGAAACTAGCATATGATAGAAATAGTCTGATCTGTCCACCCCTACAAAACTGTCTTCTGTTTGTTGTTGTGGGTCATCACATGTGGATGATGGTTTGAAAGAGAAGCTTGTAACAGAAGAGTGAGTGGAAGACTGCAGGACAGCAGGGGAGTGTGATGGAATGTTGGGTGGAATTCAAGTGAGTGACAGGTGGAGAGATCCTGGAAAGACAAAGTGAATGGGATGGAAGCACAGGTATAGAGTTAGGATAGCTGTTAAGGAAGAATCATAACATAGTAGAGTTGAAAGGCACAAAGGGTCATCTAGTCCAACCCTGTGCAATGCAGAAATCATAAGTAAAGCATCCATGACAGGTGGCCATCCAAACTGCTCAAGGACCTCCAAGGAAGAAGAGTCCACTACCTCTCATGGGAGTCTGTTCCACTGTCAAACAGCTCTTACTGCCAGAAAGTTCTTCCTGATGTTTAATCACAATCTCCTTTCTAGTAACTTGAAGCCACTGGTCCAGGTCCTAGCCTCCAGAGCACAAGGAAACAAGCTTGTTCCATCTTCCGTGTGGCAGTCCTTTAGGTATTTGAAGATGGCCATCATAACTCAATCTCAGGCTCCTCTTATCCAGATTAAACATACCTAACTCCCTCAACTGTTCCTCCTAAGGCTAGGTTTCCAGACCCTTGACCATCTTGGTCGCCCTCCTCTGCACACATTCCAGCTTGTCAGTATCCTCCTTAATTTGTGGCACCCAGAACAGGACACAATACTTTCATACACTGAAGCATAATGGAGCAATCCTATCATTAGGAATCATGTGAGGCAGCCTGCATCAGGAGGCAAATTTTGGAGCCATAATTTTCAATTACTGGATCAGAAGGGGCACCATTTTGATCCTGAATTCTTGACCCAACTCTGGCATGATATAGTTCTTATTATCAGGTAACATAAACATTATTGAGTGATATTGCAAAGTGCCATACGCCTGGTTTGGGGGCAGCCTTCTGTCAGCTTTGTATTCATTAAATACTTTGCCTTCCCTTGGAAATACACAAAGCATTGTGATGTTTTGTTCATTGTTTTGCTTTAAAAGAGGAGGAATGAGCTAAACAAAATGCCTCTTTTGCAAAGGCTGATCTATTTTGTCCAGCACCCATATTGAGTCTTAATTTCTTATCAGCCTGTAGAAGCCATTTAGTGATTTATGGGTGCAGGGAACAGTCACAGCAAAGACCAGCGGTTGGTGAACTTTAAGGGAGGGGGAGATGGGAGAAAGAGTTTTATGCCCTGAATTGTGTCATCAGGGCCCAATTAAAACAATCAATCTTTTGTCAACCAGCTACATTGACCACCCTGTTTGTGCCAATCTGCAATGTTTCTTACACACAGAGTTGCCTTGTTAGGAATGGCATTAGATGATTTCTTCTTTAACTCCTTGAGAACTTGGGAATATATACTGCCCAGGCATGCATGCAGTTGACAATGAAGGCCAGAAGGATCTGATTGTGTTCCGAGCCCCAAAACCCATCCCCCATGGAAATAAAGACACTGTGGAGACAGAATTTCGTTTAAATGTTAATGGGCAAATTTTGGCCACAGCTTTATTAAATACACAAGTGTGACTGGTATTGACTTAGGCATTGGTATCAAAACTATAACTGGCTCCTGCCCCATCCTGCGGGAAGCCTGGAAGGGTAAACAACCAGCAGGGGGAGCTCCATCAGTGTATATTGACTGGTGCTCACCCCTGGGGTTCCCGGGGGTCCTGGCATGGCCCTAGTCCCTCTCCAGGCTTCAGACGAGATCCAGACCCCCAGATTCCTTTAACGGAATACCCTATTCATTGGAGGGGCAGGTGATGGCCACACCTCACCTCCCCACATTCCCCTAAACCAATGCCTAACTGCCAAACCTTACAAAGTTGTGACATTTGCTAAGAGGTAGGCAAAAACCAAGTGGCCACAGACAATCTGCCACATTGGGAAAAATTCCTACCCAGGCCCCGTTCCAAAACAGGTGACCAACCGAAGTCCAAAGCACGGCCAGACATGACCTACTTAATGGGTGGGTGGGCGGGTGTTCGGCAGTGTGAAGCAAAAGCAGGTCCCTGTGTCACGCTGCCAAATAAATACCCCCAACCCTCAATCTTGCCAATGCTGCTGATTGGGTAAAGGCCAGTGGCATAACTGTGGCACCACCGGCTTGGAGTGGGGGCAAGCCCAGCCCATAAGCCGGTTAGGGAAGAGTTCCAGGGCCGAGCACAACATGGACCCTCTGTTAGGAGGATCCAACTTACAATTGTATTCTGTTATGATAGGGTGTTGCAAAATAAAGGGACAAAGGCTTTTGGGATTATGCATTCAGTTTGTGGAAGGGCACCCATCTCATCCTGCTGAGCATGGCAGAAGGCATCGAGTCAGACTCAGTGCCATAGCCATCTGAGGTAGGCAAGGGTACCTACCTTGTCACAGTGCCAATGCTTAACTTTATTAGGAAAGAGATTGTGGGGCTTGAATCTGTCTGGTGTCAAATCCTCAGATCTGTAAATTCTTCCTCTAATCCTTCACATTTAAGGTCTTACTGTAGCTACTCGGTGGCAAACAGCATGCGCTCTGCACCTACTTGGAGAAATGTTAATCCATTCTTACTTTATAAATTCCAAGGTTGAGCTTTGGAATTGAAAACAGATGCCAGGGCCCCTGGCACAAATTAAGCCCTGGAGGGTGCCAAACAAACAAAGCAAGCAAGCAGGGATTGAGAAAAGGACCCAGCACCACACAGAAGCATGTTTAGATAATTACAGCACAACAGGGACCCCGCTCTGGCTGGAGCCCTGCTCTCTAGCATGCTGCATGGCCCAATCCTGACGGACACTGTGTGATCTCGCCTGTATATTGTTCTGCTTAGCTGAGGAATAGGGAACCATTTAGCTGTGTCTTTCCAAGTACACTGGTGTGGAATACTTTTCATAGTTTGAAATTAATAATAGTAATAATATATTTACCTTATTAAGACTACAGCCCTAGGCACACTTGTGCCCCACAGTGGGACTTAATTTTGAGTGAACATGCATAAGATTGTACTGTCAGGCACCTCCCCCAGCCAGAAACTTCAATCTAATACTAGGGATTCAGATCATATGCTTAAAACTGCTGAAAGCTGCCAAGGGCATTTGCCAGCAATTCATTTTTACACTTTTCAATTTGCAGAACCAGCTCTCAGTCGTGTTTGTGTGTGTTTGGGTTTTTATTTATTTATTTGGTGCTTTAGATGAAATCCTATTTGGGAAGATCAATGAGAGGTTAACCAAAGCCTAGACAGCTGCATTGGTAAAAAGTCGACAGCTTTGATTTGATGCCAAATTGACACCCTTCCTCCCCCTTTCGTTTTTGTTATGTTGTTTTCCACTGCTCTTATTTTCCCTGCCTGTAGTCAGATCACATAGTGCCAAGCTATCCAGCACTAGCTACAGAGGTTATTAGTATGCTTATCACACCATCATGAATTACCATACATTATCATTTTACAATCCCACAAATATCAAACAAGGAGAGGGGGTGTCTCTGAAAAGGATATTAAGAACAGTCAAATTTCTGAAAACACTCTGAATTTCTCAATAAGGTGCCCATTGCTCCAATACCCTTTCCTGCCCCCAATTTAAATTGAATAAGTGATTAAATCGCACCATTGTTGGAACATAAAAGGCCACAGATGTATTTAAACAACACGGTGATACATACCAACAAAAATTAATCAGTGTGCTTGATGCATAGGAAACTAATCCATGCTGGGAAAAGGGATCTGCCCAACCATTTTACATGTCACCTTGAAAAACAAAAGTTCAACATCATGTGGTCCTTGTTGCTAAAATATTCACAACTTTCTTCCTGAGATGAGGCCACATTTTCCATGTAATGAGAACTATATGTCTAATACTCGGCTTTAACTGGTTTGTGAAAGCAGTATGTTGTTGTTCTTTTAATACTAAGGGCTGATTCACACTTTCACTTGACTTATATTTTGATTGCATTGTGTACCAAATTAATTCCCAAGGGTCCGAGAGCTTTGCTTGTTCAGCAGCTGTGCATTGAGGAAATCTGATCTTACCCACTGAATCGAATCTTATCAGATGCATGGAAAATCTAAAGAGAGATTTTGCTTAACTAGGCTTCCAGACAGTAAGATCAGATTTTTGCAAGGCACAGTCACAGAACAAGAAAAGCTCTTGGACCCATGGGAATTTATTGGTGCACAATATGATCAAAATACAGGTCAAGGGAAAGTGTGGTTAAGCCCTAAGAATGGTTCCAACATGTAGAAACCAAAGCCAAACCAAACAGTGGTACCCTAAGGCAAGTGTGGGAAGCTTTGACCCTCCAGATGTTGCTGAACTGCAACTCCCAGGGATGATCCCCTCATTTTCTGTAAGGTTTGGGGGCACAAGTGTCTTGAAGCAGTGCTCCTGGCAGTCAGACACCAGCACTTCTGTGGGACTCACAGCAGGAGAGTGGCAGACTGTTTGCAAAGTCAAAGTTGTTCATCCGCTTTTGGAATCAAATTTCAAACCCCAGTAAGTTAAAAGATGATCTTAACATTCTTTGTAAAGGGCTGGAAAGTGTCAGATAATCAGGGGAGCCTTAAACAATTCAATCTTTTCAAATTCCTATATAAAATTATCTGATCAACACTTATTGATCAGATCTTGGCCATCTACCAGATTTCCCTGAATGTTGCAACAATTCTTAGTAGTTTCAGTAAATCTAAATATGCATTTTGGCTGCCCTTTTCTGCAGCTTTTATTTATTATTCATTTAAACATAAATTTCTATGTGCTAAACCAAGAAACATATCTCCTCAAAGCAAGGTACATGAAATTAAAAAAAACACATAAAAAGGAAAAGCTCAGAACACAAAACTTAAGGAAGGAAGGAAGGAAGGAAGGAAATAAGTAAATACCATATTTTTCCATGCATAAGACTAGGTCCCCCCCCAAAAAAATGTCAAAAATTAGGGGGCATCTTATACACGGATACATCTCCCATTTTCTTAAATATGAGTCCCCCAAAATACATTGGGGGTGTCTTATAGACAGAAAAATACGGTAAATAAATAATGCTTTAAGCTGGTGTCTAAAGGTAAACACAGAGGCGATTAATTTACCAGCTCTATTGTATCCCCCTTGAGGTTTGGAGACCAACTGTATGCAATATATGAAGCATGATTGCATTATAGATTAGTATAAATGCATTATGATATTGATAGTTTTAGTTTTGATTCCCAACATGGTGTTTACCTTTTTCACAGCTTCCACACCCAGACTGGTATTTCCATTGAGCTTTCCAGCATAACTCTGATATGTTTTTACTGCCTGCTTAGATCCCATTATGACATAAAATCTGCCCCAGTGTGCATTGTTTTACATTTATTTACAGTCAACCAAATATACCATTTTGGTGCCTATCCATGCACTTTATGGGATCCTTTTAGAGCTCTTCGAAATCCCTTTTTTGCCCCCCCCCGAATAATTTGGTATGATCCACAAGTTGACCCACTCACCTCAACTACATATAATTTAAAAACAAATTTAAAAGCCATTGTCCCGATACAAATCCTCACTTTTTGCATTGTGGAAACTGTCCGTTTATTCCTACTCTCTGCTTAAATCTCAGAATAATTGTGTTAAGTCTATTGAGGTTTTACAAGGTTTTTTATGAAATGTCAAATTATGCCTCAAGAAAGATAGACAGCTGTAACTCATAAGCACTGTAGGCTCACAGATGATTTGCAAGGTCAAGTTTCAAACTGGAAAGCAGCAACTGAATTCAAGATTGATTTTTGTTTTTATCTGTACCTGCAGGAACGTATATATAATTAGTTCCAAATGCTTGTGCATCGGTGTCAGGAGAAAATACTCTTAAGATTAAAATAAATACTTCATGTCTGGTGATGTGAACTGAGCACATTGTTTGAAGGGCAGCAAATATAACTTAAGAAACTATTGTTTCTTAATTTTAATTTTGACTTGTCACGTGAAAACTAGTCAACAGTTGCAGGAAACCCAAAGTAATAGTAAAGAGAAATTTGAAGATAAAAATGCGCTGGGAATGTGATATCTGGTTATGTGCTCACCTAAATGCAGCTGTTCCATGGGAAATTGTGAACACTTGCATGTCCCAGCCATGCTACGTATGCTTAGGAAAAAATATTCTTGAGAATTCAAAAATAAACTAAACTGAATCTGCATGTCTTGGACTAATGAGCAGATTGTAATTTGGCTACCTGCTGGCTTTCACACTTGCAGTGCAATTTTCTCAGCTCATAAGGATTGAAGCACATTTTAAAATGGGTGGGGTGGTGATAAGACAACACCTGTTTAAGTACTATTTAAATTGTGGCCCCCTCCCAATGCAGATGATGTGAAAATAGGACAGAGTGAGTGTACAAGTGAGCACATGCAAATGTGGCACAGACCCTGCCTGTGATCTGGTTATACAGAAGCGTTACATATTTCACAGTATGCCTGATTATACCCATGTTGCCTCTTCAGGTCATAAGAGACAAGAGGACTATTGCTGATATATTGAATGAGATGTGTTGTTGACATTCTAAATGAAAGGATACCATGTCTACATAGGCCTGTTCTTTAGAGGGTGGTCTTTGGTGTGTTAACTTTTTCTGATAGGCATATGTGCCCCACTCTTAGATATCAAACTTTGATGGTGAGATGATGATTAACTAGATTTATTGGGCACTATTTAAAAAGAAGTAACTCAAAGCAACTTACTACAACAACCATCTTTACAGCTCTGCCACTGCTATTTTAAAAAGCATTTATAAAGCATTTAAAGCCCGTTTTGGTTGAGAGACATCAATGAAAGCAAATTTGTGTGTATAGTGCAAAGTTCTGCACTTTGTGCTCCCCCAGAAGGACCTTATTTATATTGCACTGTACTTTCTTCCCTGCTGCTTCTGCAGGGATGCTGAGCAGAAAACAAAACAAAAAACGAGGTGATCCAGAGGAGCTGGTAATCTGAACCTGGCTCTCCTCTAAATAATATCTGAATGTTGGCAGGATTGGCCTATGTGGAAAGTGGGTTCATTCTGCCTACTGGTCCAGCTTAGAGGGGGGATGACTAAGAGCAAATAACAACAGACAGGCAAACAGCAAACTAAGCTTATCTCCCTTAGTCAGACCTTTTTTGCAAATCAGAAAACAAAACAGTGAAAAATGTGTTGATGGATGTGATTCTGTAGCACCAGGAAGACTAACCAATTTACTGCGGCACAAGTATTTGTGGACCACAGTCTAATTCATCAGATGCATGAGTGTGATCCTGAGTTGTAGAGGTATATGTGCACATAATATTGTGGGGTGGAATTGTAAACAACAAGGTATTCAGTTTCATTTTGGTGCTTTCAGTATCCCTCCCATTCCCAAACCAAATACATCAGTATAACGCTCATACACATATGGTGAAGTGGAGAGAATGTGGTCCAGAAAAGCTTACGCCGTCATAAACGTGTTTGTTTTGTCACAATGCTCTTTGTTCTTTGAGTTTCCATTCAAATAAATGAAACTGGGGGATTCTGAGGAGCCCAGCTGTGAGATTTTGTTTCAAACCAGAAACACAGACATCATTAGCTGAAGCACCCAAAGTGCCCTTTCCTTGCTCTGGCAGGCGAATGAGGCGGTAATGAGACTTTCAAGCTTATTTGTGACAGATTAGGTTTTATAATTATAGAATCATATAGGATCATAGAGTTGGAAAGGCCCTGAGAGTCATCTAGTCTAGCCCCTGCAATCCAGGAATCTTTCTGCCCAACATGGGGCTTGAATCCACGACCCTGACATTAAGAGCCTCATCAGAAAATGAGAAAAGTTGTAAGGGACCAGGCATCCAGGACAGATGGCCATCCATCCTCTGCTTAAAAACCTCCAGTGAAGGAGAGTCCGCCATCTCCTGAAGGAGTCCGGTCCACTGTCAAACAGCTCTTACTGTCAGAAAGCTCTTCTTGATGTTTAGCTGGAATCTCCTTTCTTCTAACATGATAGCCCTTTAGATATTTGAAGATGGTTTCCTACATCTTCTCACTCCTCTTCTCTAGCCTAACATACTCAACTCCCTAAACTTTTCCTCACAAGGCCTGGTTTCCAGATCCCTGATCATCTTGGTCTCCCTCCTCTGCACACATCCTAGCTTTTCAACATCCTTCTTAAACTGTGACTCCCAGAATTGGACACAGCATTCCAGATGTGGTCTGACCAAGGCAGAATAGAGTGCTACTATTAGTTGCTCTCGAAGCTACCAGCATGAGTTTGACCAAACTGTGGGAGGCAGTGGAAGACAGGAGTGCCTGGCGTGCTCTGGCCCATGGGGTCACGAAGAGTCGGACACGACTAAACGACTAAACAACAATAATTAGTTGCCTTGATCAGGACACTATACTTCTGTTCATGCAGCCTAGAAGAGCGTTAGCCCTTTTTGCTGCTGCATCACACTGTTAACTCACATTAAGCTTGTGGTCTACTAAGACCCCTAGATCCATTTCATATGTACTACTGGCAAGCCAGGTGCAGCTCTCTAAGGAAGGGTGTAATATGATGACAGGGTTTACTCCTTGTTAGCCATCATGCTACAGTGCACTGCATACACTGCCGTTTTCAGACCAAGCACCAGGATGTTCCATCTTAGATGGGTTCAGATTTCACCCTAGCTTATCACCTTGTCTGTGGGCATTTTGCAATGGATGTAATTGTGATGGGGCTTCAATATACATGTTGGCCCTTAAATGATATGTATGCTATATGAGCTCTTGCTGTACATTATCTTTTAAAAAAAGAGTCAAGGAATTGTGTTCAAAGAATTGCATTCCTCTGTGTTTTTTGCTTATTTATCACACTCAATTTCACCCAGTTTAATATAATGGTGTGAGGGTGGCAAGGTGTGGTGGTGAATAGAAAATGGACAAAGAGTGGCTAAATGAATCATTAATTCATGTATTTATTTATTTGTTTATTTATTTTAAATCCAGATTCCAAATGCTTGCTTGATTCTGCTTATGGTACCTCATACTAGAGTTTCATAATTATTTGTCAATTTTCTGGTATGTTAATTCTTTTTTTAAAAAAAGTCCCACTTATGGGAATGACCAGAAAGTGTAAACATCCAAAATTAGGAAAGCATCTCTCTCTCTCTCTCTCTCTCTCTCTCTCTCTCTCTCTCTCTCTCTCTCTCTCTCTGTGTGTGTGTGTGTATTTGGGTGTGTGTGATAATCCCTTAGAAGTAATCAATCCTCCTATTTGTATTTGTAGCCTTCCTTGTCTCAGGGACTAAGAGAGTGTAACAGTATCACAGGAATATGAAATCCATGTCTTCCTGTTCAGCCCCTGCTGTCCTCTCAAACAGGCACTGCATCCACCATGGCAAAGGAGCAGGAGTGTAGAGAAAGGCAGATTTCTACTTGCCAGTTAAGTTTCCTTACAAATAAACATGTGGCATGGGTTTATTTTACCAACTCCTGGATATTTTAAAGTAAATAGTATTGATGTTTTATAGCTGCATTCCATAGTCTAGTGGTGTTATTCTTCTTGTTCTGTTCTGTTTTTAGACATCTCCCCCACTCACCAATTGGTTGGCATATTGTTCATTTTTTATACTTGGTTTCATTTAGCTGCTTTGGACAGTTTCAGACATAAAATTTATTAACAAACAAACACTCTTACCCCACCAATACCTGCTAATGCATAGTAACTTTCCTTGATATGTTTTTTTCCCCTGTATGTGTGTGGAGGAGTCTATTTTTTTGTGGGGGAGCATTCCAGTTTTTAAACTGCCCCCATCTCTGCTTCAGACTGAACTATTGGTTTATTAAATTTGTATATCGCCGTTCACCCAAGAATCTCAGGGTGGTTCACAGCATAAAATACAAGATAAAAACACAAAATACATAACGAAAACACGAACAAACCAAACCAATAATGCTCTCTCCTGCAGATGAATTTAAGAGGATAGAAAGAACCAAGTTTGCTGTGGCCAAAAATCCCTGTTTGGTAGCTGTTTGCCACTTCTCCCAGATAATGAGTAACACTTTGAGTACTACCTCCCAGATAATGAGTAGGCATGGCGTATCTCTGGGGACCAGCATTTATGGCTGTCCTTCAGCCTAGTCACTGCTTAATGACTTGTCAAATAATTGTGACCATATCCAGCTGAATGCAGTTAGAAGCTGAAAAAATTGTGGGAAGAGCAAGACCAGCTGCAGGTGAGATAGGCCTCCAAGCAAAGTGCCCTCCAATGTAACTGGGCTTACTTGGTGGTGAAATGGGCAACGTAATATCCACAATCCATGAGCCACCTCCCATCCTGACACTCCCCAGAAGCCCTCCTATAGCATCACTGTGGCATTGTGGGAACATCAAAATTGTAGATTCCTAACCTCCCACCAATAGCGCTTGGTAAATTTGAACTGGAGGAGGAGGACGGGAAGAAGGGCCCAACCCAGGAACCCCATCCAACGGTGCTAGGTTCCTGGGGAAGACAAGTTAATCTACATAAGAGCAGCAAAAATATTTGGTGAAGGGGAAATTCTATATGACTCAAGAGTGCAGTTATTGCTTCAGCAGACTCTGTGGTGGAAGCTATTTTGCATGTGGTTTTTATCTGATGTTGAGTTCTACTCACTGAAGTTAATGGGCATGATTAACTTAGGTGCCGTAATTTTCAGTGGGTATTCTCTGAGTAATACTTAGCTGGATACAACCCTATGTGATTATGTCTGTCAGGCCATTCTCTAAGATACAGAACAGTCAAACGCTTTACACTAAAGAAAGATTAAATCAGGGGTCAGCAACCTTTTTTAGCAGGGGGCCGGTCCACTGTCCCTCAGACCTTTTCGGGGGCCGGACTATATTTTTGGGGGGAAATGAACAAATTTCTATGCTCCACAAATAACCCAGAGATGCATTTTAAATAAAAGGACATATTCTACTCATGTAAAAACACGCTGATTCCCAGACCATCCGTGGCCTGGATTCAGAAGGTGATAGGGCCGGATCCGGCCCCCAGGCCTTAGTTTCCCTACCCATGGATTAAATGCTTCCATGTGCCATATGAGCCAGCCTGGATAATCTCAATGTTTAATGAGATATACAAGCAACATTATTGTGACAATAGTGACATATTTGTGACATTTGCCCATCAGTGGTGGAAAACCAAAGCTCTACCCTGCATGCGCATTAAACTGATAATGCTGCTGTCTTTCAGTATTACACATTTCTGCCTAAGCAAACCATGTTGCTAGAGAGGCCGGCAGCATCATGTTCGTAATTACAAGCATAGCTGTGTAACGGAATATTATACACTGCAAAACTAGGATGAGTTTAATAATGAAGGTTAAATGACTATAATGTCCCCAAATCAAGCAAACAAGTTTTTTTTCCTTGTGTGTGTGTTTGTGTGGGAGGGGAGTTTTGTCAGTATTTTCCCCAATGACAGCAAAATATTGATAGAGAAAGAAATTGACAAATGTAGCATGTAATGGTCCTTCTTGAAGCACTTCTACAGGGGCCTCATTAGTAGATATTTTAGTACAATCATTTTTACCCCTGTGGCAGTCACTCCAGCCAACTCAGAAAAGGTGCCTCTAGGAGCCGATCAGAGGAATGCCTTTCTTAATTTCTTCCCTTTAAAAAAAATGAGGCACAGGGGAACTAGTAGGCTCTAATTGAAATCAGAATTATTGTTGCCATAAATTCAAGCTGTGCCCATAGGCTATAGTGTTAGCACTGGATAAACTTATGGAAACTTTTTTTCTGTTTAATTATCCCTGATTTATAATGCTATTATTCATATTTAGACTTTGCTCAAGGTTGGGGGGGCTGGTAGTTTATTTTTTTCCTTTTTTTTAAATGCATATTTTGACATTAAAACTTGCAAAATATTATCATAATATTTCTTTGTTCTGCACCTTTTTCCAGTGACAGGGACTCAAGGAGGCTTACAGATAAAATAGGAACAGCTAAAAACATAGTGGGGAAGGAAACAATAATTAAAAAACAGGCATTGATAGAATTTAAATGATATATAAATGTAAAAGATCTATTAAAAACATACAGATAACTTCCATAAAAATAGCAGGGCACCCTCCCTTTCATTAAAAGCAGTCAGCTTCCAAAAGCCAGTAGGAACAAGATGGTTTTCAGCTGCCAGAGGAAGGAAAACAAAGAGGGAGCCAGTCTCACTTCTCTAGGGAGGGAGTTTTAAAGTTTGGGAGAAGGCCCTTTCCCATGCCCTTACCAAGTGTGCCTGTGAGGGTGGCAGCACAGAGAGAAGAGACCTCAAAACCCAACCGGGTTCATAGATTAATAAATTTTTAGAGTTGGAAAGGACCCAAGTCCAACCCCCTGTGATGCTGGAATCAGTTCAAGAATCCCTGACAGGTGGCAATCGAACCTCTGGTTACAAACCTCCAATCGTATGAGGAAATAGTTTCAGATAGTTTGAACCTAAGTCATATATGTTACTTGTCTTGTCGTGTTGTGAACTTGTTGTTGTTGTTTAGTCGTTTAGTCGTGTCCGACTCTTCGTGACCCCATGGACCAGAGAAAGCCAGGCACCTCTGTCCTCCACTGCCTCCCGCAGTTTGGTCAAACTCATGCTGGTAACCTCGAAAACACTATCCAACCATCTCGTCCTCTGTCGTCTCCTTCTCCTTGTGCCCTCCATCTTTCCCAACATCAGGGTCTTCTCCAGGGAGTCTTCTCTTCTCATGAGGTGGCCAAAGTACTGGAGCCTCAGCTTCACACTCTGTCCTTCCAGTGAGCACTCAGGGTTGATTTCCTTCAGTATGGATAGGTTTGATCTTCTTGCAGTCCATGGGACTCTCAAGAGTCTCCTCCAGGACCATAATTCAAAAGCATCAATTCTTCGGCGATCAGCCTTCTTTATGGTCCAGCTCTCACTTCCATACATCACTACTGGGAAAACCATAGCTTTAACTATGAACTACCCTGGTATTATTGATGAAGGGCTGAATAGAAGTTGTGTTTAAAAAACAACAGCAGATGAAAACTTTCAATAACTATTTCTTAAATGAGGCAAATGCTTTACAAAAAACAGCCAATCTAACTTGTTTTATGTGTCTGCTTTTAATTTTCTATTGTACTATTGTATAAACTAGAAAAATGAACCCAGGATGAGACTACGCTGGTGGGCAGGGATTATGCAAATAGAACGAAATTTGACTAGCAATGCCTACAGGCAGAGAACAGGTTTAGTTCCCATACAATGGTGTTCTTCTATGCAATTTGAGGTTCCTCCGAGTCTGACTTTGAAGAAAGATTGGAAAGGTGATGTTTTAAACTTCCACAGACTCTTCTCTGTCTTAAAACCACCATCTTTCCACGTCCTCAAAAGCCCCGTATGCCAGATTTCTCCATCCTCATTGAAGTAGTTGATGTTTTAAGCAAAACTGACAGGCTCCTCCAAATCAGTGTATATCCGGCCCATATCACTTTCACAAGTTTACATTTGTAAGTCTGTTCTGTCCCATTTATGCACTAATTTGTGATTTTTGTTTAAAAACTCTGAAACTTGCACTTAAATCATATTTAAATACAGTCCTTAAATATATCTTCTTTCACAGTTCACATTTCTAAACAAATTTTATCTCCAAGTATTCATTTTAAAATGCATTTTGATACTTTTTTTAAAGTGAAAAACTGTGTCACAACATTAGCAGAAATGCAAAATCCTATGGATAGCTAGGCTCCAAGACGCACATTCGCCCAGACCAGTATCAACACAGACCAGAAAAAGGCTATGCATTCATCTTCTGTTCTATTGAAGGTAGCTTACAATGCAATCCATGTCTACTCAGAAGTACTATGGAATTAATTTGGGCTGGTTCTCAGATAAATGGGGTTAGGATAACAGTCTTAGTCTCACTTTCATTTGGTGAAAAGGACAAAGGGTTCCCCTATGTGGTGCCTGCAATTTCCCATAAAAACCTTCTCTGGTTCTCACCAGATCCTTTCCCCCTGCTTGAAAGCAGCATCTACTGTGACCATCATAATAGAAGGGTATGAGTGTATTGTTACTTAAATAATTTCTATACCGTGTTATATTTTGAAAAATAAATATCAAAACGGTTTACAACCTAGCTTAAAACGTCCACTAAGCTTTTGCAGTAATACCTAAATAAAACTTTACAGATAAAGGTCAAACACAAAATTCATGTTTAAAGCAGCATGATTAATAGGAAAACAAAAAATACTCTCTCAGACATGAAAGGTAAACACTGCAGGTAAAAACAAACTCAAAAATGCAAAAGAACTCCACAAAAACTCACATTAGCAACTACGCAAAGTAACTAAAATTGAAACAGTCACCATTCCCAAATACTCCCCGTGCAAAGCTCTCATGTATTCCCACCAACCCTATGGATAACACAGTTATTCCACTGCCAACCATTTATTTCAAAGCAAGCATCTGGTCTACAAAACCCCATAGCAGTATTAAGCGTAATTTACAACCAACTCATTCACCCACCTCCATCTAGGGCAATCTAGTATAGTAAAAGCAGCGACAGAACTACTCCCTCCTTATCTCTCAGCCTGTTCTCTATACCTGTTCTGTGGGGCTGTTCTCTATACCCGTTCCGTCTCTCACACTGACTCATATTTTAAAACACAGAAATACATTACAACCCAGTCTCAGTAAAAACATGATTTTTACTGAAAAATCTGATTCCAGTTACTAACCAATAAAAATATGATTCCAGTTACTAAACAATAATACATTGCTCCCTTTCTCCTACTGGATAATACATCCAACAGAACAAAATTAAAGGGGTGATTACCTCAGGTGACCCCAGAAACAAAGATGGAAGGATTTACCTATTTCTGTTTCCTCGGTTTCTTGTTTTTCCAATCTTAAATTAGTTCTTGGCATTCGGCAGCAATTTGTGGTATATTTATAATAATTTAATAATAATTGTATTATTGTATTATTTATACCCCACCCATTAAAAAAAATCCTTATGAAAATTCATTGGGCTTTTTGGTGCTAATTTCATTTCACAGCCATATTTTTAAGTGCAGTTTTGTACACGTTTTTGCATGCACAATAAAATGCATTTAGGTATGCTGTTTTCAACAATATCTTAATTTTTATGCCACGACTAAACAACAACAGTTTTTGTAAACATTGTTTGGAGAACAGCATTGGCAAAATTCTGATAAGTGCAAATTTTGAAGGAGAGCTGTGTTTTGCTCCACATATTGTTCTGGAAAGTGTGAATTTGATGGAGTTAGTTACAGAATCGTAGAATTATACGTTGGAAGAGATCCCAAGGGTCATCTAGTTCAAGCCCCTGTAATGCAGGAACCTCAACTGAAGCATCCATGATAGATGGCTGCCCAACAAGGGGATGGGATGCAAGTCAATTAGCTGCAGCTGTTTCCACTCGCCTGCTCCTCTGGAATCAGCAACAGGAGCTTGGCTGGCAGGACAGCCAGGAACAGGGTGGGGAGAAGGATGGACTTGCCTCTGTCCTGTCACAGGATCCCTCAGCAGCTGCTGCCACAAAGGAAACTGAAATATATTTCATGCTCTTTATTTCAGCTCATGGTCATCAGTGAGTGAGTGAGTTTCCCAAAAAAAACCTCTGGCTATATATGCATTATTTATACAATGGGTCCCATGTGATTGGCTGATTCAACTCCCCTCCTGGAACCTGATTGGGCTGCTCCTGCAGGCCAATAAAGTTGCTGATTCACTTCCTCCTAGAGCCGGATTGGGTGGCTCCTGCAGACCAATCAAGTTGGGGCTTGCGAAGGGGCTTGAAAGGGATATCATCCTAGTTATGGTTTAGTAATCTGATCTTTCTATGAACAGACCTAATCCCCACTTCCCAGACAAATATGCAGAATGGAACTGAGTTTCCCTGAATGTTCTGACGCAATTCTTGGCTCAGGAAACACATCAGAATGTACTTTAAAATGATTGTTTTGAGACAGCATATGTTTAGGAATGCATATGTTGAGGGGGTAAACCCATTTAGAAATATTAATTTAATGTGAATATCTGTATCTATCTATAGAGATATAGGTAAATGTATATGAAAAAAGAACAGACATATGAGTGAGCATATGTGAAAGTTATATCAATTATAAGGGTCATAAACAAACTGGTTGCCTATGCCTAGTGAGACGCTAGTGAACAGGAGAAAGAGGCAGCCTGGGTTTACCAAATGAAACCACCATGGTTATTTTAAGCTAGTAAGTGAGACAAAGTTTGGCCATATTCACAGTCTGAGAAGAATACTTTGTTGTTTGGGGAAGAGATATTGACTGAAGACTAGTATTTGGCTGCATGCATCCCTGCTAATCAACTTGTATATCGGTATATAAACAGACATAGCATTTATAATGAGTCTCACGTAGCTTAACAAGAAAGCTGATCCTATAAAAGGCTACCCTGAAACTTCCTGCAGCTTGGAGGAAGTGGGTAATTCAGAGAAATGCATGCCTTGTTTTTAAAACATCTTCATGTAGGCACTTAAGGATGCAAAGGACACAGCAGTCTTTCAAGGGGCACAAGAGTAGACAGCAACCATTTGTGCAGGGCTATCTCATCTGTCCTGCCTAAGGCGCTCCAACATTTATCTCCATTTAGTGAAGATTGATTAAAGTTCTGACTTGCAGCCACTGTTCCATGTGACATGAGACAAATCTAGGGACAAAGGGTGAGAGACCTGGATTTCCCTTCCTTAAATCTTTCTTACTTATAAAGATCAAATGTTGCTGTGCACTCAGACGTATTGGGTGACACCTATATTTTGGACCAAAAGGTCTTGGACTGACTGTGGACAGTGCAAATCCCCACTCAAGAGCAGACTTTGGGCCAATAATGGGTTGTAGTGAGGATGAAAACAGGAAAGCCTACTCAACTTGCCATGATGGATGCAAAGGTGCCACCAGACTCTTATTTATTACTTGGTCTCAGGGCCGTTCACAGAACAAAATCAAAATACAAAACCACATAATATATAATAAAAATAAAAAGAACAACTCAACCCCCCTCAAAAAAAAACCACCTACTTTTTAAAAGGGTACAGGATGTCAATCAAATCAACCATAGGTCTGGTTAAAAAGGAACATTTTAGCCTGGCACCTAAAGGTGTGTAATGAATGCTCCAGGCGAACTCCCCTGAGGAGAGCGTTCCACAGATGGGGAGCCACTTCAGAGAAGGCCCATTCTTGTGTTGTCATTCTCCAGACTTCTCAAGGAGGAGGCAAACGAAGAAGGGCCTCAGCAGATGATCTCAGGGTCCGGGTAGGTTCAGATGGAGAGAGGCAGTCCTTAAGGTATTTCAGTCCTGAGCCTTTTAAGGCTTTATAAGTCAAAACCAGCACTTTTAATTGGGTCCAGAAACTAACTGGTAGCCAGTGCAGTCAGACCAGGATCGGTGTAATATGTTAAAACTCTTATGCTCCAGTGAGCAACCTGGCCACTGAATTCTGCAATGGCTGAAGTTTCCAAACCATCTTCAGAGGCAGCCCTACGTATAACGCATTGCAGTAATCTAACCTTGAGGTTACCAGAGCATAGACAACAGTAGTTAGGCTATTCCTGTCCAGATAGGGGCATAGCTGGGCCACCAGACAAAGCTGATGGAAGCCACTGAGGCCACCTGAGCCTCAAGCCACAGCTAGGCTCCAGCAGTACCCCCTAGCTATAAACTTGCTCCTTCAAAGGAAGTGTGACCTCATCAAAAGCAGGCGATCTCCTATCCATCTGGTCCTTCGTCACTCACTGATACCCCCAATATTAGTAACTAGGTTCAAGATTAGCCCAAGGTAGCATGGTGGTTTTCCCAGTAGTGATGTATGGAAGTAGAGCTGGACCATAAAGAAGGCTGATCGCCAAAGAATGCATGCTTTTGAATTATGGTGCTGGAGGAGACTCTTGAGAGTCCCATGGACTGCAAGAAGATCAAACCTCTCCATTCTGAAGAAAATCAGCCCTGAGTGCTCACTGGAAGGACAGATCCTGAAGCTGAGGCTCCAAGACTTTGGCCACCTCATGAGAAGAGAAGACTCCCTGGAAAAAACCCTGATGTTGGGAAAGATGGAAGGCACAAGGAGAAGGGGACAACAGAGGACGAGATGGTTGGATAGTGTTCTCAAAGCTACCAACATGAGTTTGACCAAACTGCAGGAGGCAGTGGAAGACAGGAATGCCTGGCATGCTCTGGTCCATGAGGTCATGAAGAGTTGGACACGACTAAACAACAACATAGTCTTTAGATGGTGAGCATGGGGGCAGGTATTGTCTTACTCCTGAACTTTACCCCAGAGAGTGAGCTAAAAAGGGATTTTAGTCAAGCACCTTTGGCTCAGGTTGTAATAATGCACCTAGGAACATAGGAAGCTGCAGTATGATTCAGAACTTCAGTCTACGCATCTCAGTATTGTCTACACTGACTTGCTGATGCTCTCCATGGTTTCAGGCAGAAATGTTTCTCCCAGCTGTACCTGGTCATGGTAGGGATTGAACACAGGACCTTCTAGCATAGAAATCAGGTGGGCTTCCCTAACAGGCAGACACAGAGAACAACCCCATATGTGCCCCCTTGACCACTAGGCAGAATTGGAACTACTGCAGGTGCCCCATTAGGGGCTTTTAGATTGTAAACGGCCCTGTGATCCTCAGGTGAAGAGCGGTGTAGAAATTTAAATGAATAAATAAGTAAACAAGGAAATAAATAATAAGAACTTGATTGTTTAGTGTGGCAGCACCTTCTTGTTTAGATAAGCCTTGATGCTTAGAAAATTAAACTTTAGTATGTTTCAGAAGTATGGTTGTGATTTTTTCTTGATTTTATTGTTTTATCTTTTTGTAAACCACTTTGAGATTTTTTTATTTTATTACAATCAAGTAGTGTAAATATCTTATTAAATAAATAAAAAAATAGTTGCAAAAATGACATATATTTTCAAGAGCTTCTCAGCATCATTAACATTTGAAAAAGGTAAAGCCAGTATTTAATAAACATATTTTTCTCTTGTTTGAACAGTTTATGCTTTAGATGTAAAGTATTCAGGATAATAGGAGGAAAAAAATAAACAAATGTGTCAATCAAATATGGTATGTGTTCAGCATTATGACAGAAGTTTTTAAAAAGCTTGCTGGAGCTGTTGACACAAAGCAATTGGGCAGGCAGGATTTCAGTCACTTGAGAAGATAGGATTAGAATCAAGGATTAGAATCCAGAATAACCTTGATAGATTGAAGAATTGCCTGGAAGCAATAATATAGGATTTATCAAAGCCAGATGTAAAGTGTTGTGTGAAATAGAGCTGGGTGTCATTCACAGGCTGGTGATAGTGAGCACTGAAACCCCTGGTGGCTGCCTGCAAGGCTTACCATCTTAGGGGTGTTAAATAGCAAGGGGGGCAGTATAGAGCCCCGCAGCACAATTTCCAAGGGCTCTCCAAGGGAAGTTGTCTCCCATTCCACCAGACAGAAGCAGAACTACATAATGCCTCCAGCTCCCAACCCACAAGGTGGGGATCATGGCTAAAAGAGGTGAAAGAGAATAAACAACACTGGATACCCTGGTCCACCTTCAGATACAGATCATCCAGCAGAGTCCAAAACCAGGGCTAAAGCAGCTTGAAATGATTCAAGAGGAGAGTCACTTGAAGAGGGTTAGACAGACACAGGCCTCCCTATGTGATGTTCTCTCAAGCTCCCAGAGTACCTTAGATTCTGCTGCCATTTCCTGTGGGGTCTGGGTCTGGCAGCGGGAAGGAGGGATGCACATCATAATTATCAGGACATTTTTGGTTCCAGTGATACAGGTTCTTGGGCCTGAAGATCATCTCACCAGCACTGTTTTTTGCTTCTCCTGGGACTACAAGCATCCTGATTATTATGGTGAGCATGTCTCCAGAGCACATAAGAGATCTGACACCAAGAGCAGAGTCTAAAGGGCATTTGTCACTAAATGTCATACTGCCAGAAGCATAAGGAGCTTAAACAAAGGGAACTCAAAGAACTCAAAGACACCAATGAATCCTCTATTTTTAAAGAACACCAAAAAAACAGAAATGGGAGCATGAGCTTTGGGGAGGGAATAACCATGATTCAACTTTGTTCAGCCCCAGAGAAGTTACTGTGTACAGATCACAGTACTAATTTTTGTTCTGAGCATCTTTAGCAAGAAAATATCAAATGAATGACCCAAACTTTCTGTAGGTTGCAGGGCTAAATGGGAAAAAAGAGGTAAGAGAAAAATGACTTTCCTTATTTCTGTGAGTGTCAAAAAGTCTCTTGCATTTTCAGTTAATTTAAGCGGTTGAAGATATCCGTGTGTTGTTGTTTTTTGGTGCTGTTCCTCTTATTTTTCCCTCATTATCTGTCCCACATTGTAATTTAATCCAGCTGGTCATGGAAACCCCTGTGATTCTATTGACATTACAGTGCCATGATATTACAGAAACAGAAATAAGACCACACCACAACCAGATTAAAGCACAGTGCAAACAAATGAACTGAAAAACTAGAATCAACCCAAATGTTCCCATGTATATATATGCATTAAATGTGCTGATTGCTAAGGGAATATCAAAATTTATAGACTATTCAATGTGGCCAGATTCAAATTTCCAGCAGGTGAGCTCTAGATGATAGTTGCAGAGGTGTTTTTGCCAAAAGATGCTATTGCAACAGGAGTCTGTTGATTTAAATTGAGCAAAAGTGGTAATTTTGTGAGATATTTTTGTGGCTCCTCAGCTGACTGTATGAGGCCAACAGGCATAGATTTTAAAAAGAAGTTTCTGGCACCCAGTGAGCCAGAGACAACTGGTTATTATCCCAGGTAAATTGCTCAAATCACTGAATAGTATGCTCACTCCAGTCAGATGGAAAGTGAATTCACATTTGTGTGGAATTATACCGTGCGCCAGTGCAACTGAAAGATTAGACATCAAAATTTTCCAGGTACTGTTTAAAAATCTCTCTTCGTCTATCCTTACCCAGCTGGCATAAGGAAGTATTCCTTGAGTGAAATTAATCTCTAACATCTGCATGAAGCAGTCACTGTAGCCCTTTGTAATATGCACATGAAGAAACCATTGTAGTAATCATATTTTAAAGGAGGAGGAGGTCAAGCAGCAAAGGAACCTTAATATGAAACCACCTCCTCCTGCTTGGTACCATAAGATAGCTAGCAAATGGGGAATATGCATCATTTGGCTGTGATGGTTTTTTGCTGGTTTTTTAAAGTTAATTTATGGTTTGTATATGTACCTTGTTTTCATCATGCACAGTCCCCCAAGGGGCTATTAACATGTTCAAAACAAATACAATTTAAAAAATTAAAACAACAATAAAACCAGAGAACAGGGGATAGCAATAGTTCTTAACACAAAAGCCTGACAGAAAAGGGGGGGGGATTACTGTGGAGCAGATCTGGCTGATGTCTCTCAGGATGGAATTCCACCCACCCATTGCATTGTGCTCAGAATAAACATCTCTTGATATTGGCAAAGGTTTCCAGTGTGGGATTAGCGGTACAAGAGCACATTACCTGGCTCTGTGTGCACAAATGAGAGCAGTGGAGAGGTTTCAGGTGTGCTCCACTGCCATTGAGAGATGCCAGTTCTGTGGGAGAAATTGAGGTCGTTGGCTCACTCACATGTTGTATTAGGCACACATAGGGATGGGCAAATCCGTCAATAGTAGTCAGTCTTAAATTCAGTTCTTCACATTCCTACATCAGTATGTGATTTTTTTTAAAAAAAATAGTTTTAAATTCCCCCTGAAGATTAGTTGTGAATTGCTCCTGTAAACATGTTTGTATGCTATTTTGCCCAATATAACATTTTTTACAAAGCTATTTCCCCTAAAATATTGCATTCTTAAATATTATTTCCACCAAGACATGCATTTTTTATGGAAACTTTACCCCTGCGTGTGTGTTTCTGTATACCTTACTTGTCTGCAGAATTGCATTGCAAAATTCAGGGTACAGGTTTGGGTGTGCTTCAGTTTTCATGTTGTTTTGAAAAGTGTGTCTTGGGTGGGTTCCCCATGAAATGCAAAATAAGTTGGATCTCTCCCCCATCCCTCAACACACCTGGGATTGTACCATGCTCAAGGAGCTCCCACGCTGCTAAGTGCATGCTTGGAAAGCACCCCAGAATCTTAAGGTACAGGAATGGGAAAAGGTAGAGGAAATCCTATGTACACAATCTACCTCACCAATGAGGTGTGAGTGAGTGTACAATGGCAGGGTGCATTAGTTCCATTGTGGGAAATTAACTGGGGAAGGGGCATAGTTCAATGCCTGTAGAAGTCTGGTTTTGTATAAGGCTGCTTTATAGCTGTGTTGTGTGTGTGTGTGTGTGTGTGTGTGTGTGTGTGCTGCTTTTGATGGCTTTTTAAATAAGCGATTTATTATTTCTGCTGTTGACTGCATGGGTCATCACACACTTACATGAAAGGTGAGAATTTAAAAGGAAAACAATTTCAGTTATTGTTGAAAATGAGAGAGAAACAACCCACAGTGCATCCGTACCTCTGTTGGCAATGTACTCTGCTCTAGAGAAGTTGACACCATAATTAATTATATCCATTTGTTTAGTAGAAGTAAAATTCAATCTTGGCTTTCCTGTGAGCTCAGAGTTGATCCCATTTGTAAAACTACATAGCTCACCTTAATAATACTCGAACACCAGAAGTGTACCACGAGATTAGGAACAGATTCTATACTGTGTGAGTGTCTTGATACATTAACTAATTCTCTGTGTCCCTGAACAGAAGAGTGGTTTTAAAATATGAATATTTGACCTGCATGCCACCCTCTCTGATACAAAATAAAGGGTGTAGGAAAGAGAGATAAAATACTGCTGTAGAAATAAAAGGGCTTCATGCTGTTAATTTGGTGGCCTAATCTGGATTTCAGTTTGTGCTTTTGTAAGCCATTGGGTCAGTGATAAATGAAGTAGACTCTCTGCGGTGCACATGTTGAAAGGAAGTGGGGGGGAGGAGAGAGATCTCAGGGCCTCACTGCCAGGCAGTCTCAACATCTGCATGCTGAGCTGTGTCAAGAAGTTCCCTTTTTCATATTAATATACATGCATAGAGTTCCATATTGTGAGGGAAGACTCAGGATAGATCAGTGTGGACCAGTGTATCAGTAGACATCCTTCTCTTGTTCTTTGAACATGGAGGAGCATGTCAGTAGCATATGGGGGGGGGGGCGTCTAACTCCTATGTTGAAGATGCTATGGTAAACCCTGCCTCCTGGTAATTACATACAGTGATCACTGTTCCTTCTTACACAATGTAAGTTACATTGTGTACTCTTAATGCAAAAATATTTTTGTGTCTGGTTTACTGAGTGTCTTCTGGCAAAATGTTTTTCCAATCCCCTATGCAATTAAATTGAAGCATTTGGGCTTAAGTTGATCAATGCGTTGGCTTAAGGGAGGATGGTTTCAGACAACAGTTTGACAGTGGTGTTATAAATTCACCTGTAAGATTTATATACTGCTTACTTTTGAAAGAAATATCCAAATGGTGTGCATAAAATATAATTGGGTGTGGAGGGGGAATCAATGTAAATTCATAAAGCACAGCAAGCCAATAAAATGTTTTAAAAGCTAAATAAACTTTATATCACAGATAAAAGTGAGCTGTGCACAGAAATAACAAGAAAAGTTTACGTATTAGGAATCAGAGTCCAGGTACAGTTACAGATAGGTAGCCGTGTTGGTCTGCCATAGTCAAAACAAAACAAACAAAAAATCCGTCCAGTAGCACCTTAAAGACCAACTAAGTTAGTTCTTGTTATGAGCTTTCGTGTGCATGCACACTTCTTCAGATACACCTAGGTAGTTTGCTGGTAGTGGATGTTCAGAAGGAAGTCCTTGGAAGTTCATCATGTTTGGCTTCATTTATTCTCAAGGAGGTGGCCTGCGATGTACTCTGCTACCTGGTTGCTTAGGGCTTAAAATAAATGTCAGCAACAAATAAACCTAATAAACCTATCAACAACATATGAACATAACACATCTAAACAATATTATGCTGGGTTTCTATGCACCATTGCATGTGAAATGAACATATAAAACCACCCTAAGTTGTAGATATCCAGTCAAGGAATGCAGAACTTATGGTCCACCAGTTGGTCAGAAGCCACCATTGATTAATTGTGGCCCAGCAGGTGCTTGATTGTCACCTTTTGATTGTCACCCTGGCAGGCAGCTAGACCAAGAGGTTTACCCAACCTGTGATGGGCTGTTATAAATCACATTCCAACTTTAGATCAGATCTGCTTGTGAGCAGACCTGCCATTCGTGCCTGATTGGCTTGTGAAGTCACAAGTTGCTCATATCTCATTTTTAATACAATGCAATTATTGCCTAGGCTTCTTTGAAGTGGATCAGATAAATCACAGGCTTGCTATTTTATCTGATGCATTAAAACCCCCTCAGTTTAAGACATTTTATCTCTCTTGGTTAGCTGGCATGTTTAAAGGAACATATTGAATCAGACTACTCACTCAAATTAAGAGGCAAAACATACTTTTTATTTTAACCTGTCTCATTAACTAGGACTAGTATTTCACATAAAAGCATTTCCACTTAAATGAAGAGGATCAGAGAAATATCAGCTCAACCCCAAGTAAGTCTGTTTGTATCAGTAAACAGGGTTGTATCCAGACCTAGTCATGTTTTGAGTAAACCTATTGAAATCCATGTGACTTAAGCTGTTCGTGTTTAAATTAGGTCCCATTGATTTCATTGGGTCTGTTCTATGCAAGAGTAAGTCTGGACCCACAGATTTTAAATGTTAGATGCTCAGTTTCAATAATTCAGGCTGCTTTTCTACAGCAAGTTTGCCAAACTGGATCATGTGATTGTCTGGGTCACTGCTGGTCTTACCATCAAGCAGTCTGGCTCAGACAGCTAATTCCAGTGGGGATACAATTTTCCCTTCCTCTACCTGTTTCTCTGTGTGTCGTTTTAAAAAGGAAAAACAAACGAACAAACTTGAGCTCTAGCCCCTCGTGTGTTTGATTTTTGCTTCAGGTGAGACAATATGTACAGCTTGCACTGTCATGGGAACATGGTGTAGAGCTGTTGTAGTACAGTAGCTACCAGTGTGAGCTGTGAGGCAAGAAGTCCCAAATCTCACCGCAGTTATGAACTGTCTGGGTGGCATGAGGGAAGCTGTGATTCTCTCATCCTGAGCCCTGAACCACAAAGGGGAATAATAATACTGACCATGTAAGACTAATTATGCAGTAGTTTCAGGGATTATTGAGATGATAAATGCAAAGCGCCTTGTGAACACTAAGAAAAAAATGCATCTGTTTTAAGTATTGCATAAGAACAAGCCCAAAAATGTTGCTAATGCCTGTGCTTTGTTCAGAACCATGAAGCTGACTGAAAAGATGAGAATAAGAAGGGCAGTGAAGTAGTTGTGATGTGTACCTGCTTTATGACAGCGATGAAACATAGATTATTAACATTTTACTTCTTGGGTTTTATATCCTGCCTATAATAACTAGCATTGAAAAGTAAAGGCAATGTCATTTTCAAAAGCAAGGGCTGTGACGTCACTGCATTCTGGGTGGCTGTTTGGGCTTTGCTACTTGGGAGCATGTGGGGGTTCTGTTGAACTCCGTGTGCATGAGGAGCAGACTGAAGAATGACTTCTCAAAGACTCAGGTGTATTGTTGGGCAAACTCCCATCAGTTGTGTTCAGAGCTGGGGCCGAAGTTCTGACAGCTCTGTTTAGGTTGGCGAGCTTACCGGTGCAGTCAGAGAAGGGCAGGAATTGCACAGTTCCTTTGAGTTTAGCTTTCTGGGCTAAACTCACAATTACACACAAAAATCTCCCTTTTGGTTGTAAGAAATTAAGTTTTCAGAGAGGTTAGGGCTCATCCACAGGTCCGTGCTTCCCTGGTCCATGTCCAAGGGCTTTTCTTTTTCTGCCTCACTGCTTTCCCCAGGGAAAAGTTTCTTTAATGCTGAGTCAGAACAAATGGCAATTTGGCAATTCTTCCACAGATTGAGGTTTTCAAGGGGGAGGCACTTGTGAGGCGGACGAAACGCTCTCACACAGCACTTCAAAGCATGGACCTGTGTCCAGAAATGTGGCACAATAGGAAGTCAGGATGAGCTCTTAGCCTGTGGCAGCAAAAACCACAAAGGGAATTGTGGCAACACAAAGACAAACTAATTTATTACGACATAAGCTTTCATTGACCAGAGTTTACTTCATCATATGCATGAAGTGTTGTCCTGAGTTACAGGTTGATATGCGCATGGTTTTGTGGTGGGGTGGGAAGGAGGGCTATGGACAATGAAGCCATAAGCTCAAAGGTGAGGCACAGGCTCCCCTTCACTGAGACACAGGGGCAGCATGGTGAGAGCATTTCCACAGTAGCCTTATGGGTTCTCCTATTCACTGGGCTCTCATATGTAGCACAGAGTAGGGTCTTATCACAACATGTGGGAACTCCTGCCCCAAGAAGTTTGTAGGGGATCCCTTACTCTTAATGTGAGGTGATGTCTCCTCATCCTGTATTAATGAAATGCATAGAGAAGTTAACAGGTTTTAATGAGAAATTGATTTGCACTGATTAGATACACATAACGATGTTTATCCAAATTTAAAAACTAAAGAAGCAGATGAGGCCTATAATGTGAAAATAGCTGGAATCCCCATACTTTTTAAAATATATTGCCTTTTCTTTTGTTTTGTTATTAAGACTATAAATACCAGTGCCATCTCACTGTGCAAAATCAGAATGGAAATCACTAATTTAATAATTGTAAACTGTGCGCTCAACTCAGTTGATTAATTTGCTCTGTTGTGGGAGTCTTATTTTGTTTTTAATTTTAAATGTTCATGTATTTTATCTTCAGCTAAATATTATTATAAATTCTGACACAAGAGCAATTTGCATAACAATTGGTCACAAGGAGTAATTCATTAATATGCAACTAAGTGCTAATCTGCGCAGTGCCTGGAGCTATTGTAAACTTCATTTTGCTTTTAGATGGAAATTTGTTACAGTGCAAATATAACTATGTATAATTGTACTAATCAGTCCCAAAGAGTATTTGAGCTAAACATCTATAAAATTCCTTTCTTTCTGGCCTGCAGCCTCACCTGAGTTGTCCAGTATCAAAGGATTTAGTACTGCCTTTAATCATACTTTCAATATTCTTGTAATCACTTTCTCTTTGTGGAGTAAGAAGATCCAGGGGAATCTGAGATTAGGCTTTGATTCTAAACATACTTGCTTGGAAGTTCCATTGGGATAAACAGGATCTCACTTCCAAGTGAATCTGGTTACAGTGAGAAAGTAGACAGGGAACACTATTAAAAACTGAAGGGGGCTCTCTTCATTAAATCTAGCTAGCATCATCCAGCCTCCAGGCTTGAGGTACGCCCCCCCTGCTGCAGCGATTTGGGCTGGCTTGATCCAGCAGAGGGGCTTCAGTGGGTCACTCATAGGAGTGTGTGGTCACTTGAAGGAAGTATGCCACTTCCTCATTCTAGCCTAAGGAAGAAACTTCAGGAACGTTAGCACACCAGCTAAGGAAAACTCCTCGCACTAGGGTATGGGGTTCTAATTTCAAATAAGAGGAGATTTTTTTACAGGTGTGGTTTACTATATAGGGATGAGAAAAGCTGCATGTCATGAAATTTCCTCTGCTGCGGGTCATATGGTGTCCTCAATTCAATGTTGGTCACACTAGGAGTCACATTATGATATTCTTTTGGGAAGGGGTGGCTGACAGGATTAGCAAGAGAAAAAGCACGTACACACACATGGGGACCAGATGTAAAAAAGATCAGAACTGCAGTAGCATTTTATAACTTGTTCTCAACCCTGCATGCAGAATTGGCCATGCCAAAATTCCCAGTTCTGTGAAAAAAATAAAAAAGAGGTTTTGTTCAGGAGCCAAGTGTTTTATTTGCCACCCACAGGCCACCTTGGTTCTCGGAGAGAAAGAGGAATGGAGTATACAACTGGAGGGGATCAGAAGTGGGTTCTGTGTTGTCATCTTGGGTTAAAGTGAGCCCTGCATCTGGAAAAGGTCCAGGAGCTGTGTCCTTTTGCAAAGGTGCCTCTTGGAACCCCAGCGTCTGAAAACCGGACCTTACAGTCTCACAGATTGTCTTGAACTGTGCGTGGCTGAGAGACGTTGCTTTAGCAAAGCTGCTTGATGGCAGGGCTGTCAGCTAATAGGAATCAAAACCCAATGGTTGAAAATGTCAGGCTGTCAGGCTCCCCGCTACAATGCCATGCTGGGCAATTTGAACGCACCAGAGCAGAGGCTTCACTTTATTTCAAGTCAGAAGTGTTTGGAGTGGCAGCGTTATTAAATGAAGGGTTGGTCCTGATTATTTCCTTTCCACAAAAGGAGCCTCCTGTTATTAGGTGGATGGGAGACAAATGGCGGTGGGGGTGGGTGGGTGGAGAGGAGATTAAGAAGCAGCTAGAAATACTACATGGCTGCGTTGTCCATCCTACTACCAAGTAACTATTTGGGAAGTCAGCAAACAGCGAGGCCTGCAGTTCCCAGCAAGCCCTCCTGAAAGATTACTACCTGCTGAGGAAAGGAAATGCTTGCTTCACCATAGGTGGACATGGTTGAAGTAGGTCAGATGCCCACAGGTGGCCTCGAAAGCTGCAGAGTTTGTTAATACCTGCATGCTGCTAATGTGTTGTTTTTCAAAGCACCTCCAGCCACGAACTCCCTTTAGCTTGACAACCATCTGTCATTTAGCAAAAGGCTTCTTGTTTACCCTGTGCTGACCAGTCTTCATAAGCCATTCAGTGGATAAACAATTGCCTGTCTCCTTTGGCTGAGAATAGCACCTACAAGAACAACACAGCAAAAGCAGAAAGGAAATAAAAATTTTAGACGTAGCAATAAGGGTTTTGCAGCATGGGCCTTCTCTTCAACTAGAAACAAACTTTGAAAAGGTCACATGTCCCAGTGGACCTTTAGATTTTCCTTTAATTGGTGTTTGCAGAGAGATTTTAAAGGAAAACCTATTGTTAGTCATGTATGTGATTAGTGCTAGTCCAAAACATTTTGATTCCATGTGCAGAAACAGAGTTTCCTGGCAGATCTTATTTCAACCCTAACTTAACAAGGCTAACTTAAGGGAATGTAGGTCATTGCACAAAGACTCACAGCTCTGTCCTCCTGCTGCCTGACACAGCTGCCTTTCTTTACCCAATGGTATGGCTGGTTCTGTCCGCAACTGGAGTTTAGCAGCCCTATCAGTTTGCATGTTGTTTCACGCAGAAATAAATCCCACATGCCTCCACTGGATTTACTTACAAGAGATTGTAGTAAGTCCTCAGAGATAGATTGAGCATGAAATGGTTTGTTTATGGTGCATGTTTGTAAAAGGCAGGGCTGTAGCTCAGGGCTGGAGGATGTGCTTTGCAGGCCGGAGGTCCCAGGTCCAATTCCTAGCACCTCCAGGTAGGGTGGGGAAGAAGAATTCCTGCCTGAAACCCCGGAGAGCTACTACCTTAGATGGACCAATGGTCTGGCTCAATATAAGGCAACTTTTTATTTTCCTGCCTCTATGCTGCAGCATTGAATGTGTTTGCATGCAATTCCACATGAACTATTACCATGTTCTCAGTGTATACCTTAATATATTGAAGTGGTGATGCAAGAAATTCATTAGCAAGTATCTGCATCATACAAGGATGTTTCATAACTTTGATTCGTTGCATTTGCCTGATTGGTATTCTGAACTCGCTTGGGAAGTTATAATAATAATAATATTTTTTTATTTATACCCCACCCTCCCCAGCCAAGGCCGGGCTCAGAGCGGCTTACAAGCAATAATGAATGGTTACAACTTAAAAATAAGAATAAAATACAACATGAAAATAATGGAACATTAAAATATTAAAATGTAGCCTCATCGCAGGAGGAGAAGGAAAAGAAAGGGGGGGGAGAGAGGGAGGGAGGGAATCAAATTGGCTCCAAGCCAAAGGCCAGGCGGAACAACTCTGTCTTACAGGCCCTGCGGAAAGAAATCAGATCCTGCAGGGCCCTGGTCTCATGAGGCAGAGCGTTCCACCAGGCCGGAGCCAGAGTTGAAAAGGCCCTGGCTCTGGTTGAAGCCAATCTAACTTCCTTAGGGCCTGGGACCACTAGGGTGCTGTTATTTATGGACCTTGTGTGTTGTGGACTCTCCTTCACTGGAGTTTTTCTGCCACCTGTCATGGTGGCTTCAGTTGAGATTTGTGCATTGGACTGACACCCTCCCCCCCAGGTCCCTTCCAACTCTGCAATTCTATTATTCTAAGACCAGCTGGTGAACTGTGCATTCTCTGCAGATACATCCTGAACAGCAGCTAGTTCCTGTTCTGTTTGTTAGACCTGTATCACAAGTGTGATATTAGCAGGTGATGCCGTGGAAAGCTGCACATGCTGGTTTCTGCATATCACATTGTTAAAGCTACAAGAGCAGGTCAGGCCATTTGCTTCCCCCTCCGCCCCAGTCAGTTGGCAACCTTACTCTGTGTACATTCTGTGGCAGAGGCATGATGTGTGAAACGGCGGTGCCTGTCCGTAGGAGAGTTGGTCTGGCTGTGTGGGATGGCAGCCAGAGCCAATTAGTCTAAAACAAGCAAGCTGATTAGGAGTTTCAGTGAAAATGAGAAAAAGAAACAGGGAATTTAAAAGGTTGTTCCTTCAGAGTAAGCAGGAACCACACAAGGAGCGGGGAATGGAAAAGAAGTAAATTTCTGAAGAAAGAATGATTGACGTTGTGAATGAAGACTTCTAGGTAGGGTTTTCATAAAAATAGTGATAGTGATAGACACAATCTATTCTCCTCGATCACTAGAATATTTGTATTGAGATGGGGTTTTAATGTTTATCGCCCTTTTCAGCAGTCATGTGCTCTGTTAATTAGGCCAGTATCAAAAGTGCATGTTAGAACAGTCATCCGTTGATTAGCAGGCTTATTTACTGTTTCCCCGGTGTGGCAGGTAGAGCAATTCTGTGCATGCTTACTCAAATAAAACATCCCACTTTGTTTAACAGGGCTTATGCTCTCTCTCTCTGGTAGGCACACAATATTTAGGTTTGCAGCATTGGACACAGTTTAGATACAACATAAGGTAACTAATTTAACCATTTTGTTGCTGCACAGGAAAATGGCCAGTCAATTTGGTATTGTGCAAAGCACTTCATCTTTGATTAAACACAGCTTGGTATGTTCGCTTTTGCTCATACCACCCCCACCAAAATAAGATGGAGTTAATGGTAACCAGTGTGTGTGTGTGTGTGTGTGTGTACAAATTGATTTAAACATACATGCCTCTCCAGCTTGCAGTTAAATGCACATTCACAAGCATGAGCATGGCTGTTCTTGGAGCATCCCTGGCCAGAAACCAGGTTTATTAATATTATGGTTTGTGTTTGTGTGTGTGTGTTATTGGCATTTGGGAATGGGGGGGGGGGTTTCCCAAATACAATTTCAGTAGTAGCCAGCTGGGCATGGTGAGTTGGTGCGGTGATATGCTTACCTGACTTCCCACTACAGTGGTTACTGCTGGTGACATGGAAAAGGAGGGACACAAGGCAGCAGGGAGATTAGTGCAGTGTGGATGCAGCAGCAGAGTGAATCTGAATTAATAATAATTACTGTATTATTATTCTTCCTGGTATTATTTACCTTCCCTTCACCCTAAAGGTCCCAGGTTGTGCTACAGCATTAAAACACAACATTTCAACGGATCATGCTGCCTCCTCACCATTTTGCCCCAGCCCCTCTTGGTTACCAGCAGTGACTGACCGCTGCATTGGAAACGGCACAGGGGTGCAAAGCGATTGCTTTAGTTTAGTTTCGCTTTCCTCTCTGTTTGTTAGCAATTGTCGCCTTAGCTCTAGGCCCCGTACTACTGAGTGAAGGTGGAATTGTTTCAATTACCAATTTAGGTCTTTGTACCAGTTCACGTAGTTGAGTTCCACAGCTATAAATAGCAGCATGGAGAATGGGTAGTAGTATGAACCAGGCTGTACACACAGGGGAATCCTTTCCATGATTCAGGTTCTGCTGTTTTCAGCAGCTGTGATCAGAGATGACTGCTGAAATCCCAGGAGTACAGCTGTCCTCCTACTAGCTTTTCTCCACGCAGCTGTGAACCCACATACATAATTACATGGAATCTGACAATATGAATGAGCCTTTGGTTTGCATTAAAGCTGGGGATTGATTTGTCCTCTCATGCCTCTAGAAGGCCACATGTTGATCTATAAATTACTTGCTATCAAGCAGCAACTTCCCCCTGCATTAGAAATTGCCAAAAGGTTCTAGCTAATAAGGTTTCCAGCCACCTATAGTGGCCCATCTTAATTCATTGCCACTAATTGTAGAGAGCATAGTTTATGGCTGCAGATATTATTTCTGCAGTAGGGGGACAACTGCATTGGTGTTACCTTTCTGTTCACTGACACCTCTGACAAAAACACATTTTCAGCTTCCTCCAGTCAAAAACAGCAGAAGTACTCTAATGGCACATCATACAAGCTGACTTGGCAGAGATATTGGGATTTCCTTCCATGCCCATTCAAATTGGGAGTGAATTGGGCCAGGGGGGAAATTGCTGGCTAACTGCAGCTGGGAGTTCTGCTCAACCATGTAGCCTTAACTAACAAGATGCCCTCATATAGGCACTAGTAATTTCAGAGTAATAGGAAAATGCTACATTAACGTGCCTTTGCAAAAATACCTATAAACACATTAGGGATTTTGTGGTGGTGATTAAAGAAGTTACAATGCAATCTGCCTTAATGTCACGAGAGGTGGTCAGGCCTGCTATTACTTTGATTTCCCCTTGCATGGGGGGTTGATGCAGGCAGAAGGACTTTGGAAAGGAAACAAACAGTAGCAAGAGGCTGGAAAAAAAGCGATGGCTTGTCTAGTCAGTGGGTGAAGAGAGAATGTTGGTAATGATAGTGGGTCCAGGACCAAGGTTATGCTTCCGGGAGGCTGAAATTCATTTCCTGATTTAACTTAGCTAGTTCAACCCTTTGGTTGTAAGCTTTTGGTCTTCCTTTATAGGTTTAATGACAGCAAAAGCCAGCAAAAATACTGGACAGCAGCCTCCATCTCTTGTAGGAAAACAAAGCATTTTGCATTTGGAGGTGTTCCAGAGAAGCTCCTGCACAGAACTGCGTGCGTAGAACGTATACATCAGTTTACCATCCACTGTCTGTTTGTAACGTATTTTAAGTCCAGTCCCTTGGGCAACTTTGAAGGTTGGGTTTACAAATGTTTTTGAAATGTGATTGATAACTGGCTTGGAAAGCTTTCATTTGAGAGTTGGAGGCAAGTAGGCTAGCAGCTGTGGATTTTCATCTCGTTTCTAAGGGGCATTGGGGACTATAAAGCAGAGACACACTGCAGCCGCAGGGCCATCTGAACTACTGCTCTCCAGGAGGTACAGATGCCCTGGCATGCCTCTCCCTCTCCCCTCCTCCTCTGCCGTATGCCAGGCTGATATTGGTTTCTTCTCATAGAGACAAAACCAGACAAATAGGAAACACACAACAGCTCTCAACAGTGACAGTGACCCAAAACTCAAATCCCGTAGCTCTCCGGGATCTTTTCTGAAGCCAAAGGATCTGTTAGTAAAATCCCCTTTCTTTATTTGAGAAGGAAAAAGAATGCAAATTGCTAATGATGCCATCTGCTTGATGGGTGGGGTCTCCTCTGTTTCTTTATGACAGAAAGACTGTTCCATTGCTAGACCATTTTATCATTTGCTCATCTGCATGGCAATTTGCAACCTCAACCACAATCCACCTTCTCTTCCATCCCTCTGTTCGACTGCAGTGGAATGCAGAAGGAGTGAGGCATGTCTTTGGATATCTTTAATGTTGCCTTCTATATATTAGAAAATGTGGTGACACACAAAGAAAATATCCCTTCACCCACATGCCCCTTTTATTATTAAAAGTACACTGTTCACACACAGACACACAAACCATTTTAAATATGATTTGGGCATGCATGTGGAGAGCAAAAGTGTTCATTATTGTTACCGTATTTTTTGCTCTATAAGACTCAATTTTTCCCTCCTAAAAAGTAAAGGGAAATGTGTGTGCATCTTATGGAGTGAATGCAGGCTGCACAGCTATCCCAGAAGCCAGAACAGCAAGAGGGATTGCTGCTTTCACTGCGCAGCGATCCCTCTTGCTGTTCTGGTTTCTGAGATTCAGAAAAAAAAGTCCCCTTGTTTTCCTCCTCCAAAAACTAGGTGCGTCTTGTGGTCTGATGCATCTTATAGAGCGAAAAATACGGTACATCTATTTTTACCCTAGTAGATGTCAGTAAAACTCTCTTGATCACTAATAGATAACCCCCAACACACACACACACACACACACACCAGTCATTTTCAGTGTAACCCATTTGCAACACTATCTAATTAACAGCCAACCTTAGCAGTGGAATTTAAATTAAATGAATGGCTGCCTTGCTCCTTATCTGCTAAAGGTATTGTTCCCAACAGCTGGTGTTGTAGACTTTAAACACAGAGCAGATGCTCCTGTGTAAAATAATACTTTATAAAAATATAAGGCTACATTGACAGTTCTAATGGTGTCACCTGCTTAATGTCAGGCCTCAGTTGATATATTTAGATTGATTTGAAAAAGTCTATACAGTAACGGGTATGTTAGAAATAAGGTCAGATTACCCTTGAATTGCCAAGAGGGATGTTGTTAGCATTTTCCTTCTCTCAATCCAAACCATAATCCATGACATTTTGATAGCCTCTGGTGGAAGTTTGGTGATAGAAAAGACAGTTGTCTAATGGAACAGATGGTACACTGAGAGACACTTGTAACTGTGTAAGTTGTGTTTGCGTTGGTGGCAAGATACTGAGATCTACTGGAGGACAGGTGTTTCTAACACGTGTGCACTTGGATGCACAAAAACATTCTCTTTATTATGGAAAAAAGGAGTCAATTATTCAGTTATCTGTTATTCTTAATAATTTGTAGAATGAGAAAGGGATAGTTTCTAGACCCTATTCAAGGTGCTGGTGTGAGAGTCCTTCACTGCAGTCATCAGAGTTTTCCCGATGCAAAATACGTGCCAATTAAGATGGGTAGGTAGGACTCTGCTACAAGTTTCCTCATCTAGGACAGGGACAACAAAGCTTTCTCAGAAGTCATCCTGATGTTCCAGCATAAGCTCTTAGGAAGGGGAAGGAAATGTCATTGTACCTCCTTGCCCATTTCAAAACTCCTCAGGGCAAGCTTGACATTTTATGATGTTTGCAAGCTGCGTCAAATACTTAGAGAGGCTGGGTAAAAACGTTTAAAATGTGTAAATGGGGTGATCTGTCATACTTTTCTGTTAACTCTAGAATTGTTAGCTTAGTATACGTTATGGAGTCTCATTTTCAAGGTCGGCAGAGGCTGTGGCTATGTAATCACAAGTTGCATATTGGCTTCGTTCACATGTAACCCTAAGCCAAACTTGTATGAACTCAGAGCAAAAATCTTGACTGCTTCCCTCCTTCCCTAGTCCTCCTCCTACTGTACCTGGCACTAAGCCATAATTTGACAGTGTGTAATACACAGTGGTACCTCGGGTTAAGAATGAATAAGATTCGTTCTGGAGGTCTGTTCTTAACCTGAAACTGTTCTTAACCTGAAGTACCACTTTAGCTAATGGGGCCTCCTGCTGCCGCTGTGCTGCCGCTGCACGATTTCTGTTCTCATCCTGAAGCAAAGTTCTTAACCCAAGGTACTATTTCTGGGTTAACGGAGTCTATAACCTGAAGCGTATGTAACCTGAAGCGTATGTGGCCAGGTTTCTCACTGGGGCAAGACGGTTTGAACATGATCCTGGCCCAACTGCACTAGCTACAGATTTGTTTCTGGGCCCGATTCAAAGTGCTGGTTCTGACCAATAAAGCCTTAAACAGCTCAGGACCGCAATACCTCAAGGACTGCCTCTCCTTTATATGAACTGACCTGGACATATGAGCCCCTTCTTCATGTGCCTCCTCCATCAGAGGTCCAGAGGGCCTTTTCTGTGATGGCTCCCCATTTATGGAATGCCCTCCCCGGGGAGGCTCGCCTGGCACCTTCATTACATATTGTAGGGACCAGGCAAAAATGTTTCTCTTCAACCGGGTGTTTGACTGATTAACAATCTCTCAATTTTTAAATCTGTTTGTGAGGGGGGTGTTATTGTTTTGTTTTTGTTTTATTATATATTTTGTGTTGTTGTTTTGTACTTTTTGTGAACTGCCCTAGAATCTTTGGATGAAGGGCAATATACAAATTTTAATAATAATAATAATAATAATAATAATAATAATAATAATAATAATAATGCAGCTGATTGCCCAAAATTTGGTGAATGTTGACATTCACATTTGAACACTGACAATCCCAGATGACTTTTGTGCATCAACATGCACCAGATAGTCACTACAGTATAAACGATTCTTTCACGATTCACATTGCATTTGATCACAATCGTCTGCTGCCTTGGGCATTGCATGAAGTTAATCAGGTGCACTTAATGCATATTACAAGTGCAATTAGCAGTGTCAAATTTAGAGATTCATGGGGCCCAAAAGAGAAACCACAATGGTGTTAAAATGAATTTAATGAATATACTTTAACATGTACTACCACTTTCAACAATCTACTTTGCTTAAAACAGTATTAAAGATGATAACATTTTATCTACTTGCTTGACCATGGTTGCACATTTCAGAAGCCGTCAAAAATAGACCTTCAATAATCGGACACCACCAGATGGTAAAATTTTGCTGTGCAATTCTTTCCAAACGAAATTGAGTTCCTATCTTATTTTTTTCTGCCCACTTTTAAATTATGAAATACCTATTTATTTTTAGAATAGGTGGAAGCAAGTTATGAAGCCATAAAAGCTGCTTCATATGATCCACCCAAACAAAATCTGTTCACTCTGACCTAAAAATGATGAAGGGGGAAACACTATCAAGAAGGTAAACAATAAATGGGCTACATAGCTATTTCTCTGAAATGAGGTCATGCCCCCAGATTGTGTTAGTTTGGGTAAACTGATAGCCTTTTTTGTTAGGATAGTAGAATGTCTGGGTGAGGGAGAAAAGCCATGAGTTCGTCCAGCAGGGTGATGCTTAATTTACAAAGATGTGTACATTTACAGGTAGCAGTCCGTGAGTCATGTCTTTTATTTAATGATAGTCACAGTTGGAATAATTAAGACATATGAAAATATAGCAATGACTTCTGCGTAGTGAGATCAGGCCTAGGGTCGTGATCCTAGCACAGTAATAATAATAATAATAAATTTTATTTATATCCCGCCCTCTCCAGCCAAAGCCGGGCTCAGGGCGGCTAACAAAAATAAAACAGTACAAAGTACAGTACATACAACACTCTAAAATCATTCATTGTAAAATTGATTCAAATGTTGTACAAATAACAACACTTGAAGCATTTCCCTCATGCGCTGTTACAAGTGCTGTCGTGTGTACATGTTTGTGGGACCCACATTGGGCCTTAAACTGGCAAAGCTCATTAATCCCAAGGCTTTGGGCTGGTTGGAGAACCAGGTTTTTGACAGGTTGGAAGAGGATCGACAAACGTGCTTCTTCCCCTTTTCCTCACAACATCTTAGTACTTTCTCTAGTCCTGCAATGCCCCAGCTTCACAGCCATCTCTCAGCATACTTGCTGCTACCAGTAACCACTGCCAATTCAACAGCCCAGCCACTGATATGCACCCACAGCCATGGAACCAATGTCCAATATGATAACATTGACAATACACACAAAATTCTGTGACATTGTCAGGATGGAGGAAGCTGCCGTATGAAAGTCAGGCCATTGATCCATCTAGCTCAGGATTTTCTGCACTGACTAGCTGGGTTTCCAGCTCTCCAGGCTCCCATGTCCACCCGGAGTTACCTGAGACTGAACCCGAGATCTTCCTCATATACAAAACAGTTGCTGTGCCCCTGATCTGCAGCTCGTCCTCATTGTATTAGAATGAGTTTATTGCTAAAACCAACAAATAGTTAATAAATGTGGATACCCACAAGAAAATTGTCCAGCACACCAGAACGTCCTATTATTTAGGCACAAACATTTGGGAATTTCAGATGCAGTTGCTGAAGGATAGAAGGTTATCGGCTTTAAGCTGCCTGCTTGAGATCGTGCTCCATTCTTTTAATGAGCACCTTCAGTATTTATACCTGTAAATTAACCTCAGCTAATCCTTCCTTTTCAAATCCCCTCAGAAAACGCTGCAATTTGTTCTGCGATTGGATGGCTGAATTTATTGTATCATGCTTTTGGCTGGTTTCAGGGGGAATTGTATCAAGTATCATAATGAGTTAGATACTTGCAAGATTGCATATGCTCTTGAGGGACTCCCAACCAGTTTTCATACTTAATCTGATATGTGTTTTTCTTTTCTTTCTTAGCAAACTGTTTTGTGCACACCAATGACAAAATTTAAGTTCTGAACTAATAAACCCTTAAGAGACCAAGTCCCTGCTAATTATAATTTTCCACTGCTTCCTTTTTGTTCCTTTGTAATCTCAGTAACAGTTTTACACCTTGTCATGCATTCAGGAACCTCCATCTGTGCAGCCTAGTGCATTTGTGAAATAAACCCATCTGTACAGCTGATTAAAAATTGGATGTAATCCATGTTTTGCCTTTGCCCTGAAAGAAACACAAAAAGCTGAAGCAGTTGTTCATATAAGGGCTGGATGTGGAATGGAATGCACAAGCTAATGTTAACAGGATGCCTTTTTTAATGTATTCATTTGAATTTAATAATAGTCTGAAATGAAATCAGGGGAAAATTAAGTGTGACAAGCAGGACCAATTAAAAAGGCTCCACATTTGTGTTTATGGTTGTTTTTCCTGCTGTACTTCTTGTGTTGATACGGTTTCAAGTATGAACACAACAGCCAAGGTGAATATATTCCTGATTGCCTTTTAATGTCCTGTTTTTGTTTACTGGAATTTTGCTTGCTTCTTCACTTTCTTTCCCCACTGGTAATATAATAGCTCACACATACACGCATCTGCTTTGCTTGATGGTTTTAAGGATGACCTGCATGTGTAAGTGAAGGATCATCGCTAAGTGACCTTAGACAAAGCTTTGATTTTGCCCAGGGAGACATTGGCAACTCAAACACACATTTCCCTCTGTGTAATGAATGCGCACTTCAGCTGTGAGTCATAAAGGTGCTGTATAAATTGTAATAAATCCTACACCGTGCATGTATTAAAATAAACATGCTTCATCAGTATTTTATTCTGTTAAATGAAATATGTTTAGATTTTGCTCCTTTAGCGTTAGTCAGAATGTTTAAAGTCTAACTCATAAATAAAATGAGATACCAAGATTATTTGAGTGGCAACTATGTGAAGGCATCTGGCAAACAAGTAGGAACATCAGTCCTATGGGCATTCTGACCTAGGAAACATGGATTGAAAGCTGTGGAGAGCCTTGCCTTTAATGTTTTTAAAGGGGACAAGAAACCTTTGGTCATCACATCTAAACCACTGCCCACCCGCTATAATCATTATCATCAGAGTAATTTCCCACCACTTTGGGCAGGGATATGGTTGAAGGAATTCAGCCCATAATTATGTGAAACAGCTTAAACTGTAGATGTAATCCACAACACACCTAAACTGCACGGGAAGCCTCTTCCCAAAAATAGTTTTTCCACTGCTCCATGAGGTTAATTTTCATACAGACACTTCTCCCCCCCCCCCCCGCCCAGTAACAATGTGCACATATGAATTTCATAGCCTATTGGAAGCAAAGTGGCATTGGAGTCGATTATGCCATTTAGTTCGGTTGTGATCATATCAACATTGCAAACATCAACATGCAATGGGGGGAATACATTGTCAGAATCTACCATATATCACTGGAAAAGAAAAAAAAGGCTTCCTGGTCCTAAGGGTGAGAAGAACCCTCTGCCAGCAAGAATGGAATACAGTGGTACCTCGGTTTACAAACTTAATCTGTTCTGGAAGTCCGTTCTTAAACCGAGGTGCGCTTTTCTTAATGAGGCCTCCTGCAACCGGTGCCCTTTCACCGTTCGGATTCTGTTCTTAGACCGAGGTAAAGTTCACAAACCAGGACACTACTTCCGGTTTTGCGGAGTTCGTAAATCGAATCATTCACAAACAGGGCTGTTCTTAAACCGAGGTGCCACTGCAGATGGTTGCAGAGTTAAATAAATTTTGTTATTTACCATCTATGGTATATCCACAGGTTAGATATTCTGAGTTTTTTACCCAGAAGTCAGAAATTGAAGAAGGTGCGCTTCTGCTGAAAGCATTTATTTAAAAAAATATTACTTTTTAGAGTCACAAACGAGACTATGTTCACTTTGTGCAGAGTAATGAACATTTGAAGAAGGGTTTGTCATTGGTGGTGACCCTGTGGCTCTCAGGAAGTTTAGAGTGATAGAAAGAGTCTTAGAATCATAGAACCGTAGAGTTGGAAGGGACCATGAGGATCATCTAGTCCAGCCTTTCTCAACCTGTCGGTCCCCAGATGTCATTGAACTATAACTCCCATCACTCCTAGCTAGCAAGGCTCAGGGATGCTGGGAACTGCAGTCCAACAACATCTGGGGACCCACAGGCTGAGAACTCCCTGCAATACGAGAATCTTTTTCCAGCTTGGGACTCATTCCTTCAACCCTGAGATTAAGAGTCTCTGAGCTACACTGAGTTGTTGGACTGCAGTTCCCATCGGCACCAGCCAGCATGGCCAATCGTCTCTGGTGATGGAGGTTGTAGTTTAACCACCCCTGGAGAGCCACAGTGAAATATACTCGGAGTCCTGTAGTGATGTGATGCTCTTTATTGCAGCTTGTAAAACAGTGATTGAATTGCCCCCCAAAACATCAGGCTTTTATATACATTAATTACACAATGAGTCCCGTCTGATTGGCTGATTCTGATTCCCGCCCGGAGCCTGATTGGTCTTTTTCTGCAAGCCAATCAGTTGTTGCATTCTAGGATCCTACTTGCCTATTGTTCTAGATCCCAGCTTAGTACATAACACACAGGTTCATGTGTTCCCAGTCCACTGCTCAGGATCCATTGCACAATCTATTACCTGCCATTGCTGTAGGGAGGGAGGGGGGCAGGGGGCAGAGAATCTGTGTTTGCATGCCTAGGCCTTTGTGCAAACAGATACTTGGAACCAATGGATACTGGAAGTGCCGCCACCCACTACATCATTAGCTACCCTGAATAACTATCTGCACATAATTAAAGGAAACACTTCTGATGCAGTGTTTACAACTGTTGTTTACAGCTGTACAGTGGTACCTCGGGTTACAGACGCTTCAGGTTACAGACTCCGCTAACCCAGAAATAGTACTTCGGGTTAAGAACTTTACCTCAGGATGAGAACAGAAATTGCGCGGCAGTGGCGTGGTGGCAGTGGGAGGCCCCATTAGCTAAAGTGTTGCTTCAGGTTAAGAACAGTTTCAGGTTAAGAACAGACCTCCAGAATGAATTAAGATCTTAACCCGAGGTACCACTGTATAGGGTTGTTCAATTCCCTGAGCTGGCATTGTGCTTCCAACTATGGATGTGGGAAATACCCCCAAACAAGTAATTTAAATGCCCCTTTAAAATTAGTTAAATGTTTTTGCCCAAAGATAAATGGCAAAATTAGCTTCAAACTTTGCTTTAGGTGAAACCAAGTGGCTTCTCTAGCTTCGGGCTAATATGGGAGGACAACAGACAAAAAGCCATCTGTTTATTTACATGGAGTTAATTTAGGGTCCAGCTGGAAAATCATCTCCGTGTCGTTAAACAAAGTGCCATAGATGAGACTTTGTCAATGTGAACACAATATTAGGATGGGGAAAGATGCTGGTAATTATACACAACAGAATTGGGGCCCACTGAGTAAAGTACAGCTGAATATGGTTAATTTTAAGTGCTTGCGGTAATAACAACAGTGCGTCACTTGGTGCATTGGGGCAGCTCCTCAAGGGATTTGTTCTGTAACCCCAGAGTTGAGCAATGCCCAGGGGCTTGGAGTTTGGCTTAGCGTGATGGATGCACCTGTTTCCTACATTAAGCATGTGACTATGTTTGCATTACTTCTGTCCAGCTGTGTACATTTATTGGTTTTGTCCGGAACATATATTAGAATGTGCTCCTAATCCCCCATTCCTAGGGTTTAAATTCAGCAATCAGTTCCTTGTCTTAAGGCACTGTCACTAGTCATCTGCTTAGAGCCATGCCATCTTCATCTTGTCTCAGTCACAGACGGTGAGTCATACAGGGAGAACCCAGGTGAAGGTTCAGTGATTCATAGGCTGGCTGTGGCTTCTATAATAGATTTAATATACAGAGAGCTTTCATTCCACAAGAGGTGGATGACTCAAATGCTCTGGGGAAGAGCTATACAGAAGACAATTGAAAGGATTAATTTCCAGGAATTTTGTACATAAATCCCTATTGCTTCTTTGTTTCCAAATTATCACCCTAGTTATTTTCATAGCATATTACTTTTTATTATTGCTGGAGACTGTCACAGCCTTAACGGAGGATGTAAAACTGCGGTGTGGAAGAGATGATCGGTGCTAGTTTTGAATCACATTGACATAAAATGTTTGAGACAAATTTACTCATCATTTGCAGTACAGTCTAATGACGTCAATAATATTGTATAGGCATTGCTGAAAAGGGAAAAATACAAACTCGCTTCTTTCCTGCAGAGAAGAGGAAGCAAGGCAGGCTTACCATCAAAAATTGAAAGGGATGACAAACAAGATGGTACAGTATTTTTCTTTCTCCCAATCCATAACAAAACTCAGGCAGACAATTCTGTTAGTAACCAGTTTGTGTGTCTGATCTAAGCTCATTAATGCAGCAGTATATCGGCAGAAGCCCTGCTGATAGTTATTGATTCATTGGTTACTGCCTCCAGAATGTAGCCTGAAGTGCTTATAAGCCTCTGACAACCCCTGTCTTCTAAAGCAAGATACCTATAAATAGTTTCACAATTTGTTTTCCCAGGTGGAGGGGGAGATCGGCAATAATTCTAGGCATATTTTGAAGATGTAAATAGAAGTTAGGGTTTTCAACAAAGCCAGCCTGTGAATTTTTACTACTGAGTTCAACCTGTACTCCATGATGAACCGCCTTAGATATTTGGACAGCAGACATTCCTTCATTCCTTGTGTATATATCTCTATTGGTCACACTACTTTAGTTGCACACAATAGTACTCATTTAGATGAGAGGAAGAATTTGAAGTGTGATATACATTCCCAAAAGAGCAATTCATAGGAGTCAAATTATACTTCTGGCCCTTTTCTCCTCTCCACAAACTAAGGGAGTAATCTTATGCTCAAGAACCTGGCATAAAGTTAGACCAGCTGCAAAAGCTGTTCAGAGGTGGGATTGCTGTTGTGGCTCTGCCTTATTTCAAAGGAAAAAAGCCTTTGAAATGGTGTTAGGTGATGGTTTGCTAGGTCAGGGGACTGAGCTAAGCAGGCTTAGAATCCCGTCTAAGTTCCTATTCTCTGGTACTGTCCCAGCCATGCCCCATGTCACCCCTTTTGGGGACTCATAGCAGCCTTAGCTCAGCCAACTTTGCCTTTGCCTAGGGCTTGCCGACCAGAAGGTCGGCGGTTCGAATCCCCGCAACGGGGTGAGCTCCCATTGCTCGGTTCCTGCTCCTGCCAACCTAGCAGTTCGAAAGCACGTTAAAGTGCAAGCAGATAAATAGGTACCGCTCCGGCGGGAAGGTAAACGGCGTTTCCGTGTGCTGCTCTGGTTCGCTAGAAGTGGCTTAGTCCTGCTGGCCACATGATCTGGAAGCTGTACGCCGGCTCCCTTGGCCAGTAAAGCAAGATGAGTGCCACAACCTCAGAGTCGTCCACAACTGGACCTAATGGTCAGGGGACCCTTTACCTTTACCTTTATCTTTGGCAGAGCTGGGATTAGAGACTTGATGATTGCATCCAAAACGCTCCATACAAATGTAGATCTCCCCCCTTCCCAAGGGTCTAACTAAAACTGATAATGAATAATGTTAATGGCATGATAGACAATGGAGCAATCTTGTTTTCTCCTGCTTCAGAGGGTAGGACCCACAACAATGGGTTCAAGTTACAAGAAGGCAAAGGAGCCATCTCCTAGGGGCTGGGGTCCATTTGCACCCCCCCATGAAATATTTGAAGGGGTCGGAGCCCCCACCCCAAGTTGATGGGTATTGCCATTCAAATGGTATGCATGTGCTGCACCTGCGGCCCCAAATACGTGATTCAAGCTGGCTATTCTACCAGAAGGATATTAACAAGCTGGAGCATGCGAAGAGGGTGGCCAAGATGACCAAGGGTCTGGAAGCCAAGCCTTATGAGGGAGCTGGCTATGTAGAAGAGGAGATCTGATAGACATTATGGGGCTGTCACATGGAAGAAGGAACAAGCTTATTTTATCCTGCTCCGGAGGGTAGGAATCAAACCAAGGGCTTAAAGCACGTCAAAGTGCTTTAAGAACATTCCTGTCAGAATGTTCTTCCTGATATTTAGTAACAAAGGAGATTGTTACTAAATATCAGGAAGAACATTCTGACAGGAAGAGCTGTTCAACAGTGGAATGATCACCCTTGGGAGGTTGTGGACTCCTTGGAGGTTTTTAAGCAGAGGTTGGGTGGCCATCGGTCAGGGATGCTTTAGCTGAGATTCCTGCATTGCAGGGGGTTGGACTAGATGACCCCAGGGTCCCTTCTAACTGCACAATTCTATGAATCTATGAATTGCATCATAGGCTTTAAAAATTAAATACAAAGCTCAGGCAGGATGAGGGGGATACTGACCTGAGAGCATGTGGGACACAAAGGTTTCCTTTCCTCCTCAAAGGGGATCTTGATAAAAAATCACTCTAACCCACCCAGCAATTACAGTACAGTTAGAAAAGAGGCCTTTCACTGTTGCTAGAGGGATGTTCCCTGATGCTGCTACTGTAGATTAGCAGGGTACAGCATTTGAGAGGCCAGGCCCCCCTCCCCTAGTGCATCATCCTTTTTTCAGCTCACTGGCAAGGTATTTTACAAAGGGCAAAGTTGACAGCCCCGGGTCCTACCTAGAGCGTGAACGCAACTTGGCAGCATTTTAAGTCGTTTACCAACCTATGGTTATCCACTATACTTCCAATATATTAGCATTCTCAAAATACATATTATTTGTTTTTACCACTCTAAAATATAATACAGTGGTACCTCGGGTTAAGTACGTAATTCGTTCCAGAGGTCCGTACTTAACCTGAAACTGTTCTTAACCTGAAGCACCACTTTAGCTAATGGGGCCTCCTGCTGCTGCCGTGCCACCGGAGCACGATTTCTGTTCTTATCCTGAAGCAAAGTTCTTAACCTGAAGCACTATTTCTGAGTTAGTGGAGTCTGTAACCTGAAGCATATGTAACCTGAAGCGTATGTAACCCGAGGTACCACTGTATCCTGATATATGTATGCAGCAAAGGACAAGGTGGCTTGGTTAAGATTCTCTTCATTTTAACCCTAATTTGCAAGTACACTTGAACTCCTAATGTGTAGAATAAACTATAGCGGGCATATAGGTCAAGCTGTGTCTGTGTAAGGTTAGTAGCATAATTTGCAGCCAAACAATGGTTGAGAATGGACTTGAAAACCATTAATCTGTATGTATTCCTTATAGAGTTGGCACTGGATATTGAATATTAAAATTTAAAGGTGATTTTGGAAGTTACTGCTCAGGCAAAATATCAGAGAAATCTTGCAGGTGACTTAAATAGCAGCAATAGCTAGAAAAAGATTCTCAGGGAGGGCTTTGCGGGTCCTCAAAATGGCTAGCAGCTAACTAAAATGTGCATTTTAAGCCTGGTGATGGGTAGTCTGGTATAGCGGTAGGAAAGTTTTTCATGATTTCAGAATTCACTGTCACTAGTAATTTCAGGAACTTGTAATGGGAAGTTGGTATAATTTTTAAAGTGTACCTCGCCATGCAGTTTGACTCCAAAATCAAAGCATTATGCACATAACCTGTACTTGAGAATAAAATTGGTTTGTGTTGGGTGTAATCTTATTCCCCAAGGTCTAATTTTCTCAGCTGGTTCCCAATTAATCCATAGAGTTGTTAAGTCCTGTTTTAATTAGACCTCTTCCTCTAGAAGAGGAGGCTTATTCTTCATATTTCACTTTATTATTTCCTTTACTGGAACCCTGCAGGTTGGGGAATGATACTTTAAGATCTTCTTGTTTATTTGATTGCCAATTGATGCTTAATGAAGATGTTGCTCATTACCCGGCACAATGCAATAGAAGTTCTGGCTGGGGAGGGGAACACAGACCCTCTCAGAATGAAGATTAAATGTAAATAATACTCTTGCTGATGAATTTGGTTCAAAACAGAATGCAGTGATGGATCTGAGATTTCCTTTGATTGGAACATGCTGTACAGTAACTAAAGATAACCATTGCGCCATTCTAAAGATGATATAGGGAGAATTCAAGCACTTTGATGGAACAAAAGAAAAGACAGAATACAAAGTGTATTGAAAAGACAGAATACAAAGTGGGTGGTATCCAGCATTAATCATACTCAGACTAGGCCCATGAAAATCAATAGGCTTAAGTAACTGGATGGGGGTCACTTGCTGTTCTGCACCCAATAAGTGCAGGTGGCTGTGAGTTGCGCTGGCAGTAGCCGAGGACATTCTAGCAGAGGGAGGAGTAGCAGTTGAGTCAGTCCAGCCCCACTGCTGTTGCTTAATGCCATTGGACCAAAAATGAGCCAACTCCATCACGTCCCATGCTGCCTGGGTGGCTGGGGTTTGGATAGTTCTGCGATACAGTAAAGTTTTAATTTGATGGTAGAAACCCATTGGAGTGTTTGCTGCCTGAGCATCCAGGAGGAGGTGTTCCACCGTCACAGAGTCACAACAGAGGAAGTCTACTAGTGGGACAGTAAGAAAAACTTCCAACCCCACTCCACAAGGTCCAGGATCAATGATATTCGGGGGTGAGGGGTGGCATTTCAAGATGACAGCAACAATTCAAAACAAAAATGAGCTGAAGCCAATTTCCGGTAAATCAATAAATTTATGGGCTTAAGCCAATTAACTCTGTGCTTGAAGTGTGTCTGCTACTGAAACATTTGGAAATATTTTTATCATCATCATCATCACCCCACATCCCTGTGCAAAATTTGATAGTGTGCAAGCTTTGGAGTTTTCCAGAATTCTTTGTCAAGCTATATGGTAAACAAAACAAGGGTGAAGAGGATGAAAATAGTTGGCTGGGGTGGGAGGCTTGGATCCATGGTATATGTTCCTTGAAAGTTGCACTTGAGTTGGCTAGTAGTTGAGGAAATGTTCACTCAAAGAAACAAATCCGATTTTCAAGTAGTATAAGATTTTCTTCCTCTAGTTTATCATCCCATGGTTGAAAGGCTAGATATTCTCCCCCCAAAAAGCTGTGTTATTAATCAGAACATGTAAAATACCCCAAATAAATTGCATTGGCCTTATTGAAATTCCTTGAGCTTCCTTGAAATTCCTCAAAGATTTTGCCTGAACAAAAACATCATTGGGGAGGTATTGTAACTTAGAGGAATGGGTTGGAGTTAATGCATATTTTGTGGCACATTTTCAGTGCTGAACACTTCCAACTAAAAAAACCCCTCAATCTGTATGGTTAGGAGAAGCCTCTGTTTGAGATCATGCAAAGCCATTGCCTCTCAGTGTGTATGATACTGGACTCTGCCAATGGTCTTTTTGAATATAGATTAGATTTATTTAACAGCTGCATCATCCTAAGGCTGCATCAGGCTTGATATAAAACAACTTCATATATTCAAATTCCGCTTAAGCTTTTGCTTTAGGAATTAATTAGTGGTAATCCAACAAAGGAAGTACATATGTTTGGAGGTGGTCCCTAAAGCATGCAGGCTCTAGACCGTTTAGGCCATTATTACCAGTGCTTTGAATTGGGCACTGAATCTAGCAGTGCAGATGAGCTGGAATAGGAACGATGTGCTCCCTGTGGCTGGTCTCTCTAAGGAGACTAGCCTTAGCATTTCGCACTAGCTACAAATGATATCACCAGCTATGACTGATATCATTGCCAGAAGAATAGCAAAAACTTTAAAAGTCTCATATAGACAGTAATTCTAGTTCACCGATTTGTTGTTGCCTTTACTCATGAAGGGAACCCTGTGTGCATATTTGCTAGTAAATGGTACAGCCGTTACTCTTTTCATCCGGTAAATGAAGGTAGAAAACCAGTTATGTTCAACCCTAGAGAGGTGATCCATGAAAGTTAAGTACACTTTGGGGGATCGTATGAGTAGCTGAGTTTGCAGCTGCATGTGGCTAAATTAAGTAAGAAAAACCAACTCCTTTTTTAAAAAAACCCACAGTAAAAGTATAGTTATATAATAAAATATATTTAGATTGCATATATATATTGTTTCGGTTACATTCCTTGTGCATGATTGTAGCGATTTTTGTCGAATTAAATATAAAGAGAATTACTAATGATGGCACCTAACCTCTGAAATTGCTCTGTCAGACCTTTGTACATTATGCAGTAATTAGAAAGGGACCATTAGCATGTATGCCGTGAACTTTTCAATGTAGTTCTGGACACAGAGTAGCACAGCCAATTAAAACAAAGCCATTTAAGTGGGAAATAGGACCATTAAAGCCAATTCATTAGATCTGCATCTTTTGGAGTTGTTGGCACAGAGCATGCACATCAAAGCAGAAAGAGTGAGCTGCTGATCTGTGCCCCCAAAGCACTGAAGGGAGCAGTCAATTGTGGACTGTGAATCTTCAGTCGCAGAGGTACTGATTGTACTGTAATGACTTAAGCAGATGTCGAGTACCAAATTAACTTGGATATGAAGGGGAGGAACCTGAAGCTTTAAGATCTATCTGTTCTAGATGACTAATATAGACCACAGCATTGATGAGATGACCCCTCCAGTGCTTAACAGTGGGCTGCTATTACTGTGCTCATTAAAAGTCAGCATTGCTAGGACATCAGAATACTGATCTGTGAACTTGCAGCGACATTAATACTTGTATTGCATTTCACACACACACACACACACACACACACACAGAGAGAGAGAGAGAGAGAGAGTATGTGGCACTATGGTCCAGTTCACACAGCAGACTTCAAACCAGTCGCTGTAAGTTCAGAGACCTCCAGGTAACATTAATAGCAGCTATCATAGCTAATGATTATCAGCCTCTATGGAAAGTCTTCTTCCAGCCCTCTTGGTGCTTCAGCCTGCTATTGCTGCCACTCATGCATCCTCAGTATATGGCTTCTGCTGACAACTCAGAGGCCAAAGTCTTCCTTTTGCTGTGACTACATCCGCTCTGCTCTCAGAAGAAGCCAAGTCCTGCTGGAGGTTGGAGTGAGTGAGCAAGCAAGTGCAAAATGGCAGGCTGCAGTGTGCATAGCTATTCATTCTGATAGCTGATAGTCAACTGGAAACCTCTGATCACATGGTGGGTTACTCAAATGCTCCTAGTGGAATCATAATATGATTCTTTCCAAGATTGTGTGTTTCCATTGTAGGCCTAAGACGGAAGTAGAAGTCTTCATTGTAAGATTTTTTTGGATCTGGTCTTGATGCGGCCTGAATTGACAGGAAACAGATATTGGGGTCATGGTGGATCACTCACTGAAAAAGTTGATCCAGTATGCAGCAGCTGTGAAAAATGTGGTTTCCTTGTTAGGGATCATTTAATAATGGCCTGAAAATAAAACTGCCAATATCATAATAAAGGTAAAAAGGTAAAGGTACCCCTGCCCGTACGGGCCAGTCTTGCCAGACTCTGGGGTTGTGCGCCCATCTCACTCAAGAGGCCAGGGGCCAGCGCTGTCCGGAGACACTTCCGGGTCACGTGGCCAGCGTGACATCGCTGCTCTGGCGAGCCAGAGCTGCACACGGAAACGCCGTTTACCTTCCCGCTGGTAAGCGGTCCCTATTTATCTACTTGCACCCGGAGGTGCTTTCGAACTGCTAGGTTGGCAGGCGCTGGGACCGAGCAGCGGGAGCGCACCCCGCCGCGGGGATTCGAACCGCCGACCTTTCGATCGGCAAGCCCTAGGCGCTGAGGCTTTAACCCACAGCGCCACCCGCGTCCCTCCCAATATCATAATACTGTTCTACAAATCTATAGTGAGATCACACTTGGAATACTGTGAACAGTTCTGGTCCCCTTGCCTCAAAAAGATCGGTCACTTTGAGATCAGAATGTTGGACTTGATGGACTTTTGATCTGATCCAGAAGGGCTTTATTCTTTCTTCCTCTTTTTTTCTTACAATATACTCAATAGCATCAGAGGTAGCTTCCTGGATTCTTATATTGGCTAAACAAATCTCTCTCCTCCCCCCCCCCACTTTTCAGAATCTGTGCATGCACAGAGGAACTGAACAGCTGACTGCTATTCGTTAATATGATTAATCATTGTTAACATAGGAATATTGTAGACAGAATGTCTGTGTGAACTGCTTGATCCTAATGCATCTGTCTGGGAAGTGATGGCAGAGTGTCTTTGTGCTTGACTGAAAGAACCCTGCTGGTCCCAACAGCTGCTGAAATCAAGCCTGTATCATTCCTATTAATTCAGCTAAAAATGGTGAGTGTTGCACTGAGATGGTGGACTCGTGTCATTCCTGCTTGGTTATATCCAAAAGTCAAAACTGGAAGCCTCTTTCATGTAAAAGTTGCTCAGATTTTATTCAGTAAATAGTGTTGTTCCATTCACAGTCGTTTGGTGCTGTTTGCCTTGCAACCTAATAGAGTGAGGTATCACAGCTGAAGGATAAAAAGTATAAACTTTAATGCCCCTTTTGTATTGTATATGTGAATTGCATTTGAGTGCAGATGAACAGTTTATTTATTACACTTACCTACTACTTCCACCAGGAATCTCAGAGCAGTTCATATGGATATTCAGAACACAAACCTATCCAGGCAGGGAAGAGTTTGAGAACATGCCTTTTGAAATGCAAATGCATCATATTCCCAACTACCATTTGTGGGGAAATGTGGAAGGGCTATTTCTTGTTGCGATAGTAAAACTGTCTGGGATTACCTGAGTGGTGAACCTGTAACTCTTCATATAGTGTTCAATGTGAACTCCCATAAATCCCAACTAGCATAGTAAATAGTCAGGGATTATGGGAAGTGTAGTCCACCAAGACCTGGAGAGCCACAAGTTCTCCTACTTGGGGCATTCGAATGCCTTCTCCCTCTGGAGGACAACTAGTTTTCCATGTGTATGGAATTTTATTTATGACAAGTTGGTGAAAGTCTGTTTGGAAAGCTGATTAATATAATTCAGCTGGAAATAATGCTTGGGTTGAAGGAAAAATCAAAGTGAAACTTAAAATGGATTTTAAATAGAAGTCTGAGTGATGCGGAACTGAATATTTTGTTACCAAGTTCTGAAAAATGTGCAGTTCCCTAAGAAATGTTACTGGTCTTATCAAGACCCATCTGGCTTCCCCCAAGATTCCTCAGATGCTTATCCAATTCATTTTATGTACCATGAAAGCTTGTGTAAAATGGATATTTAGAGGGAGCTTTTTCAATGTAACAATAATATAGTTTGCATTATTGTTTTTGGGGTGGCCCAATTAGATATGGTCATTGCAAGTCATCACCCACCAATTTACAAGCACAGGTTATGACCCACCAAGCTGAACTCAGTCTTTCAGCTACAGAAATGTATAATAGGGTGAAATGGGGTGATTTGGGTTAACTTTGCTTCTCCCCAATTCAAAGTGCAATGGTAGTAGTGTCCTGTGGAATCAGGGCCTACCACAAATCCTTGCAGTGTTCTGTCATTCCACCCCCAAAACCTTCTGCCTGCTATAGCTTTACAGTCTCCTTTTTCTAGGAGTATGTGCTTTTTAAGAAGTCAAATGGTCTAAATGTTGCCTGCGGAGCACTCTAGAGTGCCGGGTTCTGTTTTTGTTAAAACACAGCAGCAGAACATTTTTCTTTTTTTTTAAGTTAAAAGCTCTGCTTAAAAAATCTTGCGTTGCTTTTACAAACAAACAGAGCTATATAGAATTCCATAGGCAGCGTTCTATATAGCCTCATGTGAGGCCTATTGGAGGATGCAAACAGGCACCAGAAAGGCCACAGTGATTGTATCTATTAAATTTATATACCACCCTTCATCCAGGGATCACAGGGTGGTTTAGTGTAAAAACACAAAAATACATAAAATAACCACAGAGGGAATAACCACAGAGATACAAATACAAGGTGGATCTTGGGGTTGGTTCATACCCATGTCATGCATAAATGTCATATTTGCAGGCATCCCCAGCTCTCCTTTGCGCACTCCTTGAGTGTTTCAGTCTGGCTGGAATGTGGTGCAGACCTCTGATAATGCTGCTTGCTTGCTTGCTTGCAAATGATGTGTGAGTGTGTGGAAACCAGCCTGGTGTAGAAAGGTAAAATTCACATATATTGCCCCCCACACCACTGCCGTGTGCCATGTTCCTGCACTGAAGATTGCCCAGAAAGGATTGCTGAAAAACTTCCCCATCCTTCACCTAGGTCCCAGACCCTCAGATATCTTACAGTTGTTGTAATGGTGTCACAATGCTACATAGCCAACTGCTCGGGGCTGATGTTACTAATGGCAGATTAAATGAATGTCAACCAATGACAGTGCTAGTCACATTGGTGAATCTAACTAATCAGGGATCACTAAGGTTAAGTGAAGCGTCTTTAGAGCGGGAACAATACTTTCTGAATAAGTAAAATCTCATCTCATTTTCCTGCTGCTAAATAATTGCCAAGGGGTGCACCTTCCAACACTGATGAAAATGTATACTAAATTTTCCGTCTCTTTCCCAGCGTAGCCCTAGTAAAAATGTCTCTGTTTCATAATGTTAATTTCTGATATATCACCCACCACTTAGTTCTAAACTAACAAGATCCCAAATGTTTTAGCCTTTCCACACAGAGATTCTGTTCCAGTCTCTTGATCATTTTAGTTGCCCTTTTCTGTCCCCTTTTCATTCAGGCTCGCCATATGCAAAATGGTGACAGTGCCTAAATTTAGTGTATTGCGTTAAAGGGTGGCGGGAAAGCAGGACAAATAACCTATTGCTCAGAATCTGACTGGAAAGTTGAAAGAAGCAAGTAAAATGGAGGCTGACGTTCTTTGAATTTTAAAAGGCAATTTGGCTTTCATTGCTCTTCCAGAGGAAAGAAAATAGAACAAAGCCCTCTGGACATAATGTCCTTTTAACTCTTGGAGTGCCTCTGGCCAGAAAGTGTAGAGAGGAAGGCTGTACTCATCTTAGTTTCATCTGTTCAGTTGGAAATAAAGTATGACATTAAGAGTACCCAGGAACATTTCTCCTCACTTCATTTATGTTTGTTGACCTAATTTAATGGTGTTCTAATTTCCAGTGGCACACCAATATTTTTAACATACCACAAAGGAAATGAAAGTTGTTGTTTTTTAAAAAAAGATGTAGGAAGAAGTGCATTTTAAGCTCCTCTTACTCTTAATAGGTTTGTCAGTACACAGCATGCTTCTTATGAATGCTTGAGGGGTTTTCCAGATCCCAGTTTGGCTGATGCGATTCTCTTGATGGGATGTGTTTGCTTTACCTCAAGAACACTAGGATTTGTCTTCCTTTTTCAGACGAAAATGTTGTATAACCTAAGTTTACTGAAGGGCTCCCTATCTCATATTTTGAGGCTCGTGGAGGAATTTTGAAGCCCAAAGGAATAATTAATATGAAGAAGCAAGAGCTTTATCAAGACATTGATTAACCAGAAGTAATTTGTGGGGGTGGGGTGCCTAGCAGGTACCCTGGATATGAAATTTATGGTATGCTCAGGAAGTCATGCTGAAAATTAAGAATAATTCTGGACCGGGAGCTGTAAAAATATCAGGTTGGTCTTCAAAATTTGGTGGAATGTTTGACAGAGTTCAGAACATGCATTTCTGTTTGGAACTGAAAACTCCTGAGATTTCTCATCACCATTAATTTTATTTCAGGGAGCTGTAGTGCAGTGTAGAGTCTCCACATAAATTTATGCAAAGGTGAAGTTAGAGGGGACTGTTAAGGCAAAAAATTAATCATGGTCATGAGGATTTTTATGAAAACCGAACTATTTTTGCTAAGATTAGAATATTTGCTTGTTACAATTAGTTATAAAAATAGAAAAAAAATCTTCATAATTATTCATAAAGGAAATAGTTTATAAGAAGTAAATAAGGAGGCCAGATACAGGATAAAGGAAGTCTTTTATTTGGTTGTTTGTATTGTTGTATGTTATGTTCACCGTATGTTATGTTCACTTTTAATGAAGGTGGATTTGTGTGTTGGGGGCGGGGGGTTTGTGTTATGTTGTAAATAAAATCCCAATAAAAATTAAAAATAAAAATAAAATAAAATATTTCCTTGTGAGCAGGTTCTGCAGGTGCCTGATTGTCCAACAGGAAAGAAAAGCTAAAGATCAGGAACAAGATTAGAATGAAAAGCCCTCAAGAAGGAGTTAAGAACCATTTCCTAATGTGTTTGCTTTCTCTCTGCCCTTCCTTAAACTTGTACTATGGACAGGTTTGTTTGTTTTTTGGGTAGCTTCTAACACTGAGTAACCCTGTCTAGCATGAAAGCTCATGCTGGGTTGGGTACCTCAATCTCAGAAGCCCACGGCCATTACCAACGTAGTTCACTTCTTGAAGAATCCAAGCAAAGGGAGTCAGACTACAGGTGAAAGAGGACTGTAGCTGAAGGCAAAGTCATGCTTTTGAATCTGATATTCATGGGAATCATGCCCCATGACCCACGGGCCATACCAAGGGAACGCTCCTATGCGCAAGAGAGCAGCACAGAGCAAGCTGGTGAAAGTTAAGCCAGCACAAAGTGACCTCAGCTTAAGAGGTTGGCTGCTGCTGTGCCAAAGTCTGGCAGAGGGAAATCATGTACATATCTCTATAGAAAAAGAGAGAAAGGAAACCTTGGTAATTCATTTTTCAGTGGTAATCCCATATCTTGCAGAATTTGTATTTTACAAATTAAGACATCCTTCTGTGGCTTAAGAAAACAACAACACCATAGTTCCCTAGTGCAATTATAGTATCTCAGTGATTGGGGATGAACAAATTATTACCTTGGCAATGTAAGTTAAGGAGCAAAGGGCTTTCATCAAGGGTATTCTGTGCTACAAATCATGTACTTTTATCCAGAAAATAGGCAGGTGCTTAACAACCAAGACATTCATTATCTAACTTCGGTGCCACTTTTGACTTTTTAACATGTATATACAAGCAAGAAAGGAGTATAATTTTGATTTTCTGAAGTTGCTTACAATTTTTCACAATGCTCTCATGCTTTGCTTTTCAGTTGAGTGCATTTGTCATCAGGGATGTTAACCACAACTGACTGACAACTTATCATTTTGATGTCCTCATGTTGACTAAAGGACCCCCAGATTTGGGTGGGCTTATCATATAACAAATGCTGGAAAAAGGCAAGAATGGCTTCAAATAGGTTTTTTTTTTAAAAAAAAAATGAAAATCTGTACAAAATGTTTCTGGGAAGATATTTTTACCCAACCAAAATTGCTGTTTTCAACTGAAAATGGAAATGGAAGCATAGGGCACAGCTTGAGCAATCTCAGTACATAATGTAGACTTGAGTGGCTCTTCTGTTAGAAGTACAGTGATCAAAAGAGGTTGTAGGTAGTAATGGGAGCTTCATTCTGTCCCACTTATATTATTCATCCAAGTGAAACATAGCCACAAAACAACAGTTCACTTATGTTTCTGAAGTGGCATAGTTGCCTGGTGACGTCTCATTACATCACTCAGGCAATCCCTGAATTCAATATGCATATGGGAGAAAAGGGATCAGACGGACCATCACCATGAGGGGAGGAGATGCCAGTGCCCCCCTCTCTTGTACTGTCTGACCAGCTTTCAATGCACATTGCATTGCAGGGAGGCTCACCTGACAGCTTCACTGCATATCTTTAGGTGCCAGGAGAAAACATTTCTTTATCACCAGGCCTTGGGCTGATTAACATTCTATAGCCTTTTAAGGAGCCCCCCTCCCCTTTAAAGGAGTGTCTCCACCCCCATCTTTCTGCCCGGACACTGAGGTCCAGTGCTGAGGGCCTTCTGGCGGTTGCCTTGCTGTGAGAAGCCAAGTTACAGAGAAGCAGGCAGAGGGCCTTCTCGGTGGTGGCACCCGCCCTGTGGAACACCCTCCCACCAGATGTCAAAGAGAACAACAACTACCAGAATTTTAGACGACATCTGAAGGCAGCCCTGTTTAGGGAAGCTTTTAACGTTTGATGCATTACTGTATTTTAATATTGTGTTGGAAGCCGCCCAGAGTGGCTGGGGAAACCCAGCCAGATGGGTGGGGTATAAATAATAAAATATTATTATTTAAAAGAGTTTGCAGGAGAGGGGTTATTGGTTTGTTTTTGTTTTATTATGTATTTTGTGCTCCTGTTTTGTATTCTTATGTTGTGAACCAGGGGTCAGCAAAGCCCCCTAGCAGGGGGCCGGTCCACTGTCCCTCAGACCTTATGGGGGGCCAGACTATATTGGGGGGGTGATGCAAGAGCACCATGAGCCCCGGCAGCTGCTTACCATAGCTGTCAACCTTTCCCTTTTCTTGCAAGGGAATTTCCCTTTAAAAAGGGGGAAAGCTATGCTGCTTACCTGTCTTGCAAGCGGCAGGGGCTGGCGGCGGGACGATGAGTGGCGCGCAAAAGGGCTCTGGAGAGGGGCTGCTTAAAATGGTGGCCGCTCAAGTGCTGCTGCTGCTGCTGCTGCTGCTGCTGCTGCTGCTGGCACCAACAAAGACCAGCCCCCTTCCTCCTCTAGGCAGGGCGGGGAGAAGTCAGGAGGAGGGAGGGAGGAGGCGGCGTGTGAAGGAGAGGGAAAGAACGTGCGCGCTGACGATCCACACGGCGATTCCCGGACCATTTGCGGGCCAGATCCAGAAGGCCCACAGGTCTTAGTTTGCTGACCCATGCTGTGAACTGTCCTGTGACCTTCGGATGAAGGGTGGTATACAGATTTAAATACATAAATTGCAGATGACAGAGCATATCACTGTGTGGGTTGCAGAGAGGGATGGAATTTCCTGCAAATCTCAATCTTAAGCTTAGCAACATATCTTGTTTTGCTCTTAAGATATTGACATTGGTACTTGTTGGTACTTAAGATATCGATGAAGATATTGGTACTTTTTAGTTTTACCGAGTCTGCTAAGAAGACAAACAATTATATGCACTGTGTTGCATATATTATTATTGTGATGCATATAATATTATACATATATCACACACATATACTTGCATACAATTTAGGAGCCTACAATAATATACACTCCAGATTTCTTACAGCAACTACCACATAAACAGACACATACAGCAATTCATATAGCTGTATAGAAACGCTTATGTATTAGTACTTATAAAATTATGCTGTAGAAATATACTGCTGCATGGGGCTTGTTGTATAATATATTTACTGATTGTATGATATAGTTACTATTTGCACATATTTTTGCATGCAATAAATCAGACTTTTAAAATAAATAAATATTAAAAAACCCAATAGTGTGGAAGCAGCTCAGATATAAGCAGGCAGTCGACACAAGAGACAGTCTGATGTGGTCAAAGTTGTTCACATCAGAACCTTTAAATCCCATGTATAAAACTGTTTAAAACAGATTATTCTCCCATCCCTAGTTGTGAAACAAAGTGTGACTCTTTTAATAATTTTTCCCAACATGCAATTTCTGTTTGCTTAGCCAGAATTTCTCATAGCACTTTAACATACCTCCTTTTCTAGTTGAGCGATCACCATTTGTACTTCTTCATAATGCCACTTTTTGGCTATAATTTACTTATGCCTGTATCAGGTGATAGAATCTGATCAAGCCCAGAGAAGATTTATTTACATATTTAGTTAATTATACTGTGAAGTGTTTTACAACCATAAAAAGTGATAGAAATAATAAAAATAACATAAATTAAAAGCTAGCACTGTGTAGACTTGTTATGCATTCCCAGTCAGCAGCAGGTAATATTTACGAGATGGAGGGTTGATTATAAAATCAAATGTGGGTTAGATATATTGACAAATGAAATCTTATACCCAATACATTTTCATCTGGAATAAACAAATCACGAAAGTACCCTCAGTTGCTGGCTTAGTGTGTGTTTGCAGTTCAAAAACACTTTACTACAAGCACTGCAAACACACTATGGCATGTTTACAATGCTGGGGCAACCCAAAGCTAGAACAGTGGTGTTGGCCTCAGACAGGGTTTTGCATATCACACCTGATAACTCCCCAAAACTACCAGCAAGGGACTATAGCAATCTTCATCCATATTCCCTGTAGAGCTCTCCAAGATGCTTCTAACCTCCAGGAAATTGGTTTTGCACACACCACTCTGTCATTGCTGTGTGATGAAATATTATCATCCGGCTTGTTTGCTTCAGCTGCACTTATGACAAGGTCCTACCGCTCAAGTGCAAGAGGTACAAGATACTTGATGGCAGGGGCACACTCAAGATGTCCTCAGATGACTTGAAAACACAGGGGCATATTTGAAGGAAAACTTCCTGTGTAGTCACTATCTCAGGTAAAAAGGTAAAGGTAAAGGGGCCCCTGACCATTAGGTCCAGTCGTGACCAACTCTGGGGTTGTGGCACTCATCTCGCTTTATTGGCCGAGGGAGCCGGTGTACAGTTTCCGGATCATGTGGCCAGCATGACTAAGCCGCTTCTGGCGAACCAGAGCAGCATACGGAAAAGCCGTTTACCTTCCTGCCGGAGCGGTACCTATTTATCTACTTGCACTTTGACGTGCTTTTGAACTGCTAGGTTGGCAGGAACAGGGACTGAGCAACGGGAGCTCACCCCATCGCGGGGATTTGAACCACTGACCTTCTTATCGGCAAGTCCTAGGCTCTCTGGTTTAACCCACAGCGCCACCCATTCAGCTGACCAAAAGGTGTTATCTGAAGTACTGCATACATGGGGACGCACTGCTTTAAAGGTCTAAACTTGGAGCTAGGCCGGCAAACAAGCAAGTAACCAGATCTTAGTATTTAGGACATGATAGTCATCTCATAGGGACAATGGACCATGTAAAAAATAATGCATGAACCAACTATCCAGATATCCAAAAAAGTGAGAACTCTCTTCACTGTTTGTAGGATAGAAGGTGATCAGAGCTGCTTTGCTCCATTCCTGCTAATAGTTCACATTGAAGTGAAACTTTAAAAAAACTAAAATAACAGAGCTGTTTTCTAATTAAAGTTTTGGCAGGTCATTATTTTCATACAGCTGCTTCTTTGGCAGAAGGTCACACTTTATGAAAATCTGTTGCTATAAATGGAAGCAAAGTAGGCATGGCAAAAGCCTTTTTTCCTCTTTATTTTCCCTCATTATATGAGACTTCAATGTGTATTAATTAAGTGCACCCCCAGGGTAGCTGCAGACACAAGGTGAAAACTTAGGCAGGCTGTTTTTACCCTGCAACAGCACACCCTGTTGTTTTATTGCTAATTTTTGCATTTTCACTACAGTTCCTCCTTTCTTCAGTAAACCAAAGAAAGATTCTTGACTGATAAAAAAACACCTATATGGCTTAGTTAGTTAAACTGGAGCTCTTTTTACATTTCTGACCCCAAAAGGAGTGTGCTTTATTTTTCTAAAATATATGTAAATTTCAATTTTTAAAGAATGAAAGCGTGAAAAAGCTGCTTAGTAATCAAATTGCAGGTGCTGGGGCAGAGAGGTCCCAGCACTTCCCTTTTGTGACAAACCCCTTAGCTACTATCCAAGAGAGGTTCGAGAGAGGGGCATGTTAATAAAAATGTGGGGAGGATCAAGGCTTGGGCATTGCAGGTTTCCTCCCTGGCCCCCAGCATCACAGAGTGGACTTTCTTCTGATATCAATATCTTTATTTGATTTTTATGGAGTCTCCATAAAAATGGTGTTACTGGACCATTCATCCCAAAGTTCACCACCACCATCATCATCATCATACTGATCATTATAGTTTGCACATGGGGAAGACTATCTGAACACCAAATGCCCAACGCAATGGTTAGGTGTGTTTTCAACTTATGTCCCAAACAGGTGTAGTTTTCTGAAATAGTTGATGAATAAAATATAGGCCAAGAAGTGGTTACTTGACCTCTTTCCCCCGTATTTGAAAATTCCTAGGGGACCCTCATCAGTATGTGACACTGAGTAAGTGGAAGGGATCAGCCTTATAGAGCACTGCAGTCTTACATAGTCTGCAAGCAGTCAAGCTGATAAGCATTGGAGAAGGAATAAAAAATTAGCTCAGTATTCCCCCAAGGGCGGAATATTTACCAGCTCTTTTGTCACCATAGCCACACAAGTAGAAAACGGCTCAATATTTCTTTACTGTGTTTCCAATTTGTATTTTCAGTTTCCGATTTTCAGAACAGAAGATGACCAGAGGCAAAGACAGATTTTTGGATACCCCTCCCCTCCCCCTGCCCCAGTTCCTTTCCATCCCTGAGCACATATACATAGACCTGATAATTCACAGCCCTTACCCAGCAAAATCAAAGGACAAAGGACTATATTTTATTGAACCAATGCACACCGGACTTTGCACATATTTCTGCCACTTGCATATTTCATCCAATGCCATAAAGTCAAACATTTCACAGACTAAAAGAAGAATACTATAATTCAATACAGTGGTACCTCAGGTTACATACACTTCAGGTTACAGACTCCACTAACCCAGAAATAGTACCTCGGGTTAAGAACTTTGCTTCAGGATGAGAACAGAAATCGTGCTCCAGCAGCGCAGCAGCAGGAGGCCCCATTAGCTAAAGTGGTGCTTCAGGTTAAGATCAGTTTCAGGTTAAGAACGGACCTCCGGAACGAATTAAGTACTTAACCCGAGGTACCACTGTAAATAAAATAAATCAAGATCTTTTTTAGCAACCCTGTTATTGTACTTTCTGAACCCCACTCTGTCTCTTACTATGTGTCATTGAAGTCTCTTCATGCCATCTGGCTGTGTGCTGTAGTTTTATCTCTCAATGACTCTATTCTCCACTGGTTTACATGCCAAAGCATGATTGCTCTTTTGCTTAAATTTATACCAGAAAAAGCATGATTGTCCTGCAAAATGTTATTGACAGTTATTGACAGAAATGGGAGGCTGTGAACTGCATGGCACTTCAGCACTCGTGCATATACACCTACACTAAAGCCAAAATGCATTTATGCACATGTTCGGAGATTTACAGTTAAATCTAATGCATGTTTACACAGAAATAATCCCACTGTTTTCATTGGGCTTTTCTCACTAGGGAGTGTGTTTAGGACTGCTGCCATTACTTCTCCAGGGAAGAAGCTGAATCCTAAAGACTGACTTGCACAAACTAATTCAAGAGGCAAAAAGTAGGGATAAATAGAGACAGGTGATTTCACAAGGGACAGAAACCAGTAAAGTGGGCAGCAGTTGTAAACTGCATACAGGAGAACAACCTAAATGGCTGGACTGGTATGATTCCACAATTCCACCCAAGTCCATTTTACGGATAGCTTTGCCTGGAACTGGAATAAATAGAACTTTAGCCTCCACTGCAGTTTAACCAAAATGGCAATACCTCAGAATTTAGAGACAGAATGCCAGCCCTACATTTTGTGTGTGGAGGGGGGTTTGGAGGCAGGAGACACCTTGGACTCTCAGTGGGCCCTGCTTCTAAAATAGACTCACCTCTTCCTTTTTCATCACCCACTTCCTTGCCTCTCCCTCTGGCCCCAGCCCACACTTCTCAGTGGTGGAAGCAAAGCATACAGATGTTGCTCCTCCTTTTCTTCCCTTCTCTCACCGCTTGCTTATTTATTTATTTCACCTGTTTGTCACTTACTCTAGAGAGGCCACTAAACGACTTCCAAGAATTAAGAGCCAAAAATGCATAGCATGAAATCAAAGACAATGCATTCCAATAAAACAGTTTCAATACTACTATATCTAAAAGCAAACAAACCAAAAAAGAAGAATCAGCAGCAATAAAATTCCCATCAAATAGGTCATCCGCCAACTTATCGCACTCCATCCTCGAGGATAGCAAATGAACAGTCAACAACAGCATGGAATAGGAGTAGCAAAATGGTCAGGAGTTCTTCTGGCACTTGTCCTATTTTACAGAGGGCAGTCCTCTAATTGAAAGTGTCTTCTGTTTGAGAGGTGCCCAGCCTGAACCTGGTTTAAAGACAAAAAGCCATCAAAAAGGGGTCTTGAAGTTGCCCATCAACAGTTAGCAGCACCTAATCAGCAGGCTGATTACCATATAACATATAATTTACCATGTCGGAAAACTGGTGGCCATCCCAGCTGGGAACCTCAAACCCCAGCAAGTGTACAGTGATTCTCTCTGCTGATGCCAGCCTTATTGAAGACATAAGAACACATAGTACTGATGTTTAAAGTGAAGTAGATTGGTTTTTTCCAGCAAAAGTTAAAGGTTTAATATCTTCTGCACAGTGATATAATGATCTTGAATGCAAAAGTTAAGAAAAATCAAGGGAATTTGTCCTCCTCCCCCCAGATCTATAGTTGTCTGAAAGCAAGGTTAAACTAAGTGCGCATTTATCTATGACATAACACTTCTTGCTCACCATTTGTGCTGTTAGCATTCATGACAGTGCACCCTGAAGATACAAATCTTTTTTCTAGATGGCTTTTGTCAAGATTCTTAACGCAAGTAATAAGATGATTAGGTCTGTTAATAATATCATTAGAGATAAAGTCTTAAAGAGGATTTAGGCTTTGATGGCATGGAAAACCTTTAAAGCTTAAAACATCTCTACATGTTTGCAAGGCCTTGCAATTAAGGCATGTGCCTGTGTGATTCAACTCTATAATCATTCTAAAAGGATAAACTGGATTTAAATGGTGATAAGTGGACAACTCTCAGTCCCTGTCCCCGTCCCCTGACTACATGATCTGTGAAAAAATGTTTTGTTTAAATAGCCAGATGGATTGAAAGACACATGGAATAGGAGAACAAATACATTTGTCTGTCTTTGGCCCGTCCTTATTTAAGCCTCTGTTTGAAATTGAATTGGATAATTAAAAAATAATTCAAAACCATTTGTGGTTGATTGGATAATGCTCCTGATGAATCTTATTCCTAATAAAATATTTTTCCATTATACAATCTCCATGTCAGGGAAGCGTCACCTGTTTAATTTCTGCAGTCTAGGCTTCCATTAAAGACACAGGCATTTACTGCTTGGGCAGTAGAACAGCTGCAAAATCTTTGGGGACTGGAGATAACCTCACCTGGTCAGAGTCGGCTGTGTCATTGCTACTTTTCAGCCCTGAGCCTGGAAAGCTTATCCAAATTATTAGATCCCCACAATGTGCCACTTAGAGAAGTTGCCACTCCAGCTTGCACTACTCTGTTGGAAACATAAACACTAAAGGAAAAATGTGAGCTGGAAGGTGATCATGAAATGTATTGAAGGTGGGAGTTGGGAGAAAGACATACCGAAAGGCAATGTGTCTTTTTTAAGACTGGATGAAATCTTTGCTGGACTGTTAGGGAGAATTACTCACAAGCTGAGAACAAATGCCAATGCAAACTGCTCCACTAATCAATAGTAGATACTGCACTCAACTTCACTTAATACTGCATATCAGTCTGTCACTCTTGCATCTATTTGTGTTCTCTCTGTCTGTATGTGTGTGTGTGTGTGTGTGTGTGTGTGTGTATTTTCTCCTTTTGATGTCTGCATTGTAACTGAAGCCCCAGTCATGCTGGGAGCAAGGAACTAGAGACCTTTTATTGCATGGATAGGCAAACTAAGGCCCAGGGGCCGGATCCGGCCCAATCACCTTCTAAATCCGGCCCAGGGGCGGCCCGGGAATCAGCGTGTTTTTACATGAGTAGAATGTGTACTTTTATTTTAAATATATCTCTGGGTTATGTGTGAAGCATAGGAATTCATTCTTCTTCCGGCCCCCTACAAGGTCTGAGGGACAGTGGAACGGCCCCCTGATGAAAAAGTTTGCTGACCCCTGTTTTGTTAAGCAACTTCCCCAGACAGTGGTCTGACAACCAGATAAGCTGATTGCCTCACGAATGACCCAACTTTGTAAACACAAAAATTGGTGTCACCTAGCTGTAAGGGCTATACATTTATTAAACATATGTTCACTGGTATAGCTGGGTTTCTATGTGCAACATCCACTGTTGTTCCATCTACTTTTAGCCTCTACCCCAAAACCATTTCTTCCATGTGACTCCAGCTAGCACTGACACATGTTTTGGGAATGTGTAGAATTGAGTTTTGCCATTACATAGTAATCTGTGGGTGTTATTCCTGCACGACTGAAGAACATATTGTGAGTGACAAAGGTAAACTACTATCAACATGCTTGAAATAGTTCTTAAGGTAAGGTTACCGGACGTCCCCGTTCCCAGGGGACGGTCCCCGGATTTACAAATCAGTCCCCTGACAAAATCCACTGAATTTGACAGAAGTTGAAAAGTGTCCCCGGATTCATTGAAAAAAATCTGGTAACCTTATTTAAGGCCTAACATTCCCTCCATTCCTATATCTGTGCTCTTGGGTTCAGCCATTTTTCTGTCAGATCTTTTCATCTTTCCTCATTAATCCATCTCTTTAGCACCCTGGTTTCCAATGGCTGGTACCTAAAGCTTCCATTTTTTAATAGTACATTTTAATTCTGTGCCCAAAACTGCACTGACGATGTTATGAGACACTTCATCAATTATTTGGGTCTTTGGTCATTTTAGGTTTTTTTACATTAAAGACAACACTTCACATTGGGCCAGTAGCAAATGGAACAGCTGGTGTATGATGATTGTTCTCTGTTGCACAAACAAATCACAACATGTGCTGCTGTGCACCAGCTTCAGTCTCTGTACCATTCTAAAGGGTAGCCCACATTGCAGCGATCACATTGGAAGGTCATGAGTGCATGGGTCTCTGCATGCAAGAGTTCCATGATTGTGCCCTTCTGAGGATCCATACTTTAGTGTACTTGACCCAGTATTTGTTATGCATTCATTAACTGTCAGGATATTTCATCTTTTGTGATGTATATTTTATTGGCCATTGTTAATATGGTAAGTAATTGAAAGTGCTTTTTTGTATACAGGCACACAAGTGCTTCCTTTTGTTTTGTAAATGTGTTTCATCTCACTGATGGCAACTTGTGTTGTGAAGTATTTCCCCTCTAGATGTGACAAGGTGCATTTTTTAAAAAACAGAAACAAAAAACAAATCTCATTATGTTGTTCTGCTCACATTTCTAGACTGACTGTGCCCCTTGCTGCTATTTTATCACCTTCTAATTTGAGTGTCGTCTGTGAATTTCATTAACATGCCACAAAGTTCCTGTGAGCAGGTGGTATTCACACCTGCTCTTAACAGAGGAGCCACATGATAAATTTAGTCCAAACCTTCCTTTTCATGTGTATCCTTTGTGAATATCAATATTTCCACAACATAATCATCTGTTTTGTTTCAATACTTGGCAATTATTAGGTGCTTTGTAATAGAACAACGTTGGTCCCTCCAGTGGACACTAACTGTCCCTGGGCCAACGCTGACATTATCTTTTAGTAGAGTACGGCATGGACTCCTCACACAGGACCTCAGATTTCTGAAATATCAAGTAGAGTGAGAACAAGCTATGTCAGAAGAAAACCTCAGCTTCCTCGCAGCCCACATATTTGAAATACTGTGAAATAAAAGCTAATATCTTCAAATGTAAAGCAGACAACCCCCAACAATTTTATGTGTTGGGTATCACTGCAGACTCAATATAGTAAAAGTTAATTGTAAGTGTGGAAATAAATGGTATAGTCATATTGGGATTATACCACAGCAAAAAGCAGGTGGAGAATTGGATGCTTGGATAGGCCCTATGCCAAGAAATGGACACCAGAGAAACTGTTATGCTCGTACATGCTTGCTTTCCAAGTGTAGGGAAATGTTTATATGGAGATGTTGTGGGTTCAAGACCCACATTGGGCAAAATATTCCTGCATTGCAGGAAGTTGGACTAGATGACCCAAATGACCCCTTAGTAAAGGTAAAGGTACCCCTGCCCGTACGGGCCAGTCTTGACAGACTCTGGGGTTGTGCGCCCATCTCACTTAAGAGGCCAGGGGCCAGCGCTGTCCGGAGACACTTTCGGGTCACGTGGCCAGCGTGACATCGCTGCTCTGGCGAGCCAGAGCCACACACAGAAACGCCGTTTACCTTCCCGCTGGTAAGCGGTCCCTATTTATCTACTTGCACCCGAGGGTGCTTTCAAACTGCTAGGTTGGCAGGCGCTGGGACCGAGCAGCGGGAGCGTACCCCGCCGCAGGTATTCGAACCGCCGACCTTTCGATCGGCAAGTCCTAGGCGCTGAGGCTTTAACCCACAGCGCCACCTGTGTCCCATAATGCGACCCCTTACAGCTCTACAATTCTATGATTCTATGATCATATGCTACAACAGTTTGAAACCTGAGTTTCATTTGTTCAGGCTGTTTCTTTGGGACTAGAAGAGAAGTTGGTCCACTTTCCCCTCAGGTTGCATAAATGTTCTTAGTGGACAGCAGTTGTTTAGATTCTCCATCCTTTTTCTGAAACAACTTCCTCAGCCTTCCATAAAGCTAAATTTACCACAGGCAGGTTTCCACTGTAATTATGACTTTTTATACAGTTGTCTAGCTAGATTTTTTTTTTTTTTGAGAATAACGTTTACTATTGACTTGAATGTCAATCATATTTTTATTGTTTGCTTTAAAACACACCCCAAACTGGATAATAGAGGAGCCAGAAGCATGAAGTGTTGCTGTCTGTTACCTCTTTACAAAGCGAACAGCAAGAGATAGATTTTTGTCTTTGCAGATGGATAACACTTATCTGTCTTGTGCTGAGAGCATAACTTTGTACTTGACAAATACAACATCCTTCTCATGTTGCTTCGTGTATTGCTACAAAAAGGGGTCCAAGGTCAAATACTACGTTTCTTTTATCCCCTTCAGAGAATGAGGATAGCTAGCTTCCTTTCCCCGTATGTCAAAAACTGAAAACAAAGAGTCAAGGCAGCAATGCTGAAAAGTGGCAAAACTTTAGAATTCAGATTTAAGAATTGGCCTTTTTTTTGCGCGGGGGTGGGGCGGAAACAAATCTTTTGGCTTCCTTTAAAATTCTCCACAACTTATAGCCACTTAATTTGGCGTAACTGTCTGTACATGAGATACATCTCTAGCTGTTGTAGAAGCATCCATATATACAAATCAGGATTGTGTTTACCTTTTTTGTGTGTGTGGCCTGCAAAAGAAATTCAGTGATGTGTCCTGAATCTCTGTCGTAATAAAGACTGCACAGTATCTATCTATATATACACACAGTGTGCAGTATTTTGCTATTATGGGTTTAGCTGCCAGGCAGATCTTTCTGTGTGCAGGAGAAAGTCTGCATTCATTCCACTTGATGGATATCATGCCTAAAGCTTAAATCTAATTTGATCTTGTCACCCTAAGAGCAATGCCTGTAGGTATAACCACATATTTATACTTTAAACATATTTATTTGTATTCTCTCCATATCACAGAATGAATTCTGTGCCTGACAGGTAGAATATAATAGGCAGCATCCACCTGGAATCCCTTCTGAACAAGCTGCATTGAAACGAATGAATCTGCCCCCAAACCTAGCATTGCTCCTGCGCATCTTACACAATCTTGAACAGACCAGGGTAGTGTTCTCAAGCGTGTTCTTCTTTGAAGTAAGTTCAATGTATGAAAATCAATGGGGCCAACTTCCAAGTAGTCAGAATTAAGTTAGGTTTCTAAGGAGACACATCAGGAACTGTCTGAATTTGTTCTTATTTTGTTTTGTTAGGAATGTGCAAAACTCTGCTGGGGGCTGTTGCTGCTCTTACGGCTTCCCTTGACATTTTTTGAGAGCTTTTATGGAAGCAAAACTCCTCAAATCCATCTCAGAATTTGCTTCTGGTAGAAGTTGGTGGCAATGTAAAGATGAATGAAAGTCTCGGGAGAAATGTTGCTGGCCAGGTAAAAGCTGGCTTCTTTTGACATTCCATGGAGATTTCTCTCAGGAATCTCCAGATTGCCTTCAGATTTTGATTTAGGTGACATTTGGCAGCAAATCTACCATCTGCTCTCTTGGAAATGTCCTTTTGCATTATGTGCAACTCTGTCCTCAATGTCTACGGTGAAAACAGTTATAAGTAAGGATTGGAAAAATAGCTCCTTTTTGTCAGGGAACAATATAATAATAAATATTTAAAGTATTTGGCAGCACTAACTTTGAATTGGATCAGTTCTGCTTTTGAAAAAGTTAAGGCTAAATAAACTATACAAATTAAACACATATAACAGGCTATTTTAAAATGTGTGTATATTTAAGTCTACCAATTCTTAGTCCTTTACTAAAATAAAAACAAAAAAAAACCAGTCATCTTCAAACTGTGGTTTTTTTAACACATGCCATTTAATTATTCTCTCTCTCCCATGCACCCTGTTGTCCCTGAACCCCCACAAAGAGGACTTAAGAATAGTTCCTGATATTTAAATAAGCAACAAAATTTATTGAAACACACATGCCCAACCTTGAAGTACTGAGTTGGATGAGCTGGCCAGACTTCAAGGGGGTCACCTGTTTGCACCTTGAAGTACTGAGTTGGATGAGCTGGCCAGACTTCAAGGGGGTCACCTGTTTGCACCTTTGGGCCATGAGGCACTGGTGGTTAGGTATCAGAAAACCCCTGTTGTTGTTGTTGTTGTTGTTATATATTTGTCCATGTGCCCCCCTGCCTTATCCCTGCAGTGTATCTGCCAAAATTACAAACCTAGCACTGTAAGGTAAACCAGTGTGATATAAGGTGAGAAAGGCAACAAATATCTGGCCCAAAGCCAGTTATGAGCAAAAAATATATTTGTGGCTCTAAATGAAAATGGCAACCAGGATAACCCACACTGTGCCAGGGGCAGATGTGTGCATGCCAATGTGAACAAAACTGAGCGGGAAGCCTGGACATATATAGGCTGCTCCCCAAAGCCCTGCCTACCGGCCACAGGAGGTTTTGCAGGCAGCCCTTGAACACTATTTCCCACATGTAGGGCCAAGAGCAAAAGCTTCTGCTAGATGAGGGGAGTGAGCATGATGATTTTAAGTATCCAATTATTTCACTGTTGTGTTGTATTTGCCTGCTTTTGGGGAAAGCCAAATGATTTACTCCCCCCCTCTCAGATTCCTAATATTAAGAACATTCACTCCTTCTCTGCTCTATTTGTTCAAGTGGTTTCTCCAGCCTACCCCAAAACCTAGCCCTGCTTCAGCACTGTTTTCTCATGTTTACTGGACGGTCTTCCTGTGAAAACAGTGCAAGTGATTCAAATCAGTCAGGGAACATGTAGCAAATCAGATGGCATCACAAAGACTTGATGTAGCTAGTTTCATATGATTGCCAAATTCAGCCTCACTCTCAGTCGGCAATTATTTTCAACACCTTTGTAAAAAAGGAAATGAAACCACACTTTTTGATGCTACAAAAACTGTTCACAAAAGCAACTCCTTTCGTCCCAGCTTTCATTATCAATTCTTTGGTATTTTCTAGTAGAAGTAGTAACAACAACAACAACAACAACAACAACAACAACAACAACAACAACAACTTTATTATTTATACCCCTCAAATCTAGCTGGGTTTCCCCAGCTACTTTGGGTGGCTTATAGCATATCAAAAATATAAAGCATTAAAAACCTCCCGATACAGGCTCTCTTCAGATGTCTTCTAAAAGTTGTGTAATTCTTTATCTCCTTGGCATCTGAAGGGAGGGCATTCCACAGGGAGGGTGCCACTACTGAGAAAGACCTCCACCTGGTGCCCTGTAACTTCACTTCTTGCAGTGAGGGAACCAGCAGAAGACCCTCAGAGGAGGACCTCAGTGTCTGGGCTGGGCGATGGGGGTGGATACACTCCTTCAGCTACTCTTGGCTGAGGCCATTTAGGGCTTCAAAGGTCAGCACCAACACTTTGAATTGTGCTCAGAATCATACTGGGAGCCAGCGGAGATTCTTTAGGACTGGTGTTATATGGTCCCAGCGGCCACACCCAGTCACCAGTCTAGCTGCCGCATTCTGGATTCGTTTTACTTTCCAAGTCACCTTCAAAGTGTTTGCCAAGGATAATCAGGAAGCATTCAAGAAGATGCCCAAACCAGATTTAAGCAAGCAAGGAAAGATGCAACCATGGTACTCCAGTACAGCTTTTCCACAAATGGCATTTTCTCCACAATTAAACATATGAAGACCTTATAAGATCACTGCACATGATGGAGTTGCAGTAGCACTTCCTCGAAGCATCATGCTTCTTGTGTCCATTCTTCTCCATAATGCCATTAGGTAAGGCACATGAGATTGCACATCTCACTGTCAGGGGTTAATGTGGAAATTGCACTTTTGATGTTATGAGTAAGTATGGCAAGAGAAAGCCAGTTCCTCTTTCCCTATTATACCTGTCCAAGTCTCAGAAATAAAAGACTGTGAACAGCGCTGCGCTTCTCCACAGCACATCTCAGCAGTAGGGTAGGATATAAGCCAAAATAAGTTCTGAACCAATTCTGGGACTCAGAAACAAAATTAATGGCCTAACGGAGGGTTAATTTAGAAATGAGTTACTCTTCTTTTTGCAGTGTTAACTAATAGATATTGAGGTGGAATATTTTCTGCACTGCCCTCTTTTCCCTTTATCCCAGGTAATAATAATGGTTCAGATCAAAGGTTTGGCTGATATTCTGTAACAAAAGCATGAGGAAAACTTCAGGGAACTCATTTAACATCTGAAAGGCAGATATTTATTGGCAAGGTGACAAATTCAGAACACTCAGCAGCTTGAACAAAAGGCATAACTACTAAGGACAGCACACTTCAAGAGAAACAAGAAGTACTGGAAAATTCTGCACTCGGGAACTAAAATGTGTATTGCAGAGCTTATTTAACTTTTGGAATCAGCAGGTAATACACATATTTAGTAGTAGCAAACTTTCTCTTATACTGACAGAAGGAAATCTGGGTTCTTAAGCAGCTCTAGTCCTCCTTTGCTTGTTTTGACTTTCTGAGACTCCCATACTTTCAGGACAAGAAAAATGTTCAGGAGCTAGTTTTCTGTTCCATGCTCTTTTGGAGAGGAAAGGAGAATACTGCTGTACCTTCCTTGTCTCTTTTAAACAAAGTTGTTCCAATTTGTTCCTAGACAAGGTGTCTGTTACTGGTGCAAATGAGGAATCACATATTTCAGAACAGCCTTTTCCAAACTGATATCCTCCAAATGTTTTGTTGGACCCTGACCATTGGTCATACAGGCCAGAGCTTGAGGACACCAGGTTGGGCAGAGAAGTTTTGAAAGATGATCACAACTTTTGAGACAGACATGTTGATGTGGCGTAGTGATTTTGTCTCCTCCTTTGGGGAATATGAGAGAGCCAGTTCTTACACATAATACCTTTGCTCAGAATTCCAAACAAGCAAAAAGAAAACTCTTGACCAAACACTGGAAAGAACATATGAACGGAACTTCATTTCATTTTCTGTTACAGCTGAAAAATATACTTGCTATTTCAGTTACTCTTTCAGTGAGTGAGTGAAAATGTAGCCTTCATATAACTATGGCCAAAATGATATCTTGTTAATTGGTAATTTCTCATGAACTTCCTTGAAGCTGCTGCTTTTCATTTGGTGACCTTAGACAGAACTGCCCATAATTACTATTAGGGATGGGTAGCTCCTCTCCAGAGCCCTGAGAGAGAATGAATGCATTGAACTTTTCAAAGTGCTAGAAAAGCTTCTGCACTTCACCACAGACATGTTCAAATAGGCTTAGCATTGAGGAGCTTCCCTTGGCATGCTCAACTCAATATAGTGCAGGGACAATGTACATGTCAATGGTTTGTTACATTGCAGACCTTATAGATGGAAATGAAACCTTACAGGCAGTGAGAAGTTGGCCAAAATCCCCGCGCCCCCTTGCTATACTGCCAGGCTTCTGGGATGTGCTACACACACATCTAGTGCTGCCCTTTGGGCCATTTTCAACTTTATCCTCACTTGCCTTAAGGCCTCTGAATCATTGAAGCAGTTTCGCTGCACTGGAAGCCTCCAGTCATTCCCAGATTGGGGGCAGAAACTACTGAAATGCAGCCATGGCAGCCAAGGAATTTTCTGCTACCTGTACCTCCTGTCTACTAATTACATTTTAAGAAGAGCTGGAAGAGTAAGGAAAGGAGACACAGGTGTTTTGTGGGACTTCTTGCCAGGTGTGCTCTTGTTATTTTAACAATCTGCCAGGAGAGCAGTGTCAGATGTGGAGAGCAGGCTAGATTGAATTTCTTTTGAAGGCCCTTCTACCCAGCCTAATTATTGCATTACAAATGGTGATTCTTTCACCCTTCTGAAGGAGTGCTTTGATGAGTGTCTGCAGTGCAGGTGCCAGGCCCTGATATGGTCAAATAGCTTCCATCATAGTACTGTCAAACTGTATCAAAGAGCCATTGCTTAAGAAGAGAGCTATCCACTGTTTTATGGTAATTACACACACTTAGCATTGATACTGGTAGAACAATTGTGGGTGTTGTCATTCTGTTTCCCATTCTTTTGTCTAAATGCTTCTATTTTTTTGCAGCAGGAACTGGAGGGATGGATGGGAAACATGAATAAAATTCTTTCTGGTATTATGTAACTAAACAATTCTAAATGAATCCCATATAGGCCCTCATGTTCAGAGATGGCATGCATACTATCAGATGCCTGAATTCTTATCAGATTCTGAGGACAAAAGTGGTATGGTTGTTGCCTTTATGTGCATGCCCTTTCCAGAGGTATCTGGTGGGTCGTGGTTAGAGGCAGACTGATGCCCTTTAGTCCAACCCAGCAGGCCTGTTTTTTAAATTCTTATAGTGGGATGGTTTTGCTAGTTTTATTATTTTATGAATCGGCTTTTACATTCATTAGGGGACATTGACATCAGGCCCTTGTCATGGTCAGATCACTTCCTGGTGAGATTTAGGATTTCAGCACCTTTTCCTCTCTGCAAAGGTGGGGAACCTGGTAGGGTGGTCCATCCTCAGAGGCTGATGATGATGATTTAATTTCTATACCGCTTAATATATTCAAAATATGTCTAAGCGGTGTATGGAAAACTGATGAATCCAATGGACTTCCAGATGGTTTGGGGGGGGGGTTCTGGCTGATATGACTGGTGTCCCTGTTGAAGCCTTGGCCAACCTCTGGAACATCCAAATGGCTCAGGCCATTGACATGATCACCTTTACAGTCTAGCCCAAAGAAGGCAGTGGAACCAATGGTAGTTCGCTGTGAGTTGTTTGCAAAGCATTTTGAGATTAAAATATCTTGCATCCACCAAGATCTTGACTATGCTATTATATCAGATGAATATCATGGGGTGTTCAGAGCACTGTCTAGTCATGTTGTGTTGGATGAGTTTCTGTTGGTAAGGCCTGAGGATGTGGACAAGGTACTTGTATCAGTATGGGAACCACTTGCGCTCTAAACCCTTGCCCTTCTAGCCAGCAGGCTGGGCCAGGAGGTAGTTAACGTCTCTTTACAAAAGATGGTGGTTCTTGCCTGCTTGAAGGAGGCTGTGGTAAAACCACTCTTTAAGAAACCCTCCCTGGATTCAGAAAATCTAACCACCAGCCACTCTCCCTTTCTTGAGCAAAATTCTAGAGCAGGTGGTTTTAGACCAGATCCAGGCATTATTGGAGGAAACTGATTTTCTATACCAATTATGTATGATGACCTCTGTCGGAAGAGAGACAGGGGAAATCTGCCCCTGTTAATTCTTGACATCTCAGTGGCTTTTGATGCCATTGACCATGGTATCCTTCTGGGGCGACTGTCTGAACTAGGAGTGGGTGGCATTCCTAGAAGAAGTGTGGGGTTCCACAGGGTTTGATTCTATCCCCAAGCTGTTTAACATCTACATGAAACCATTGAGTGGGGTTATCCAAAGGTTTGAAGTATGTTGTCAGCAATATGCTGATGACACAGCTCTTCTTCTCCTTTACATCTGGAAATGAGTCAGTGCACAGTATGTGCTGAACTGTTGTCTTCCCTCAATAATAGACTGGATGAGAGACAACAAACTGAAGCTCAATTCAGATTAGATTGAGGCACTGTTAGTGGATGACTCCCTAGACCAGAGGGCTGGGAGGTTTCTGGCTCCTGCTGGGGTTACACTCCCTCTGAAGGAGTGGGTACGTAGCTTGGGGATACTCCGGGACCTTTGCTGTCACTTGAGGTTCAGGTGGCCTCAATGGCGTGAACTGCCTTTCATCCACTTCAGCTGGTGGCCTAGCTGCACTCTTATCTGGATAGGAACAGCCTACCTACTATCTGTGCTTGGTAACTTCAAGGTTAGATAGCTGCAACACGGTATACGTAGGGCTGCCTCTGAAGTGGTGCAGAATTCTGCAGCTGGATTGCTCTCTGTGGCAAGACGGTTTGAACATAGTACACCAATCCTGGTCCAACTGCACTGGCTACCATTTAGTTTGTGGGCCCAATTCAAAGTGCTGTTTTTGATCTATAAAACCTCAAATGGCTCAGGACTGCAACACCTCAAGGACCACCTCTCTCCATATGAACCTTCCTGGACCATGAGATCATCTTCTGGCACCCTTCTTTGTGTGCTTCCTCCTCAAGAGGTCCAAAGGGTGGCAACACAAGAATAGGCCTTCTCTGAAGTGGCCCCCCATTTATGGAATGCTCTCTCCAGGGAGGTTGGGCTGGAATCTTCATTATACATCTTTAGGCACCAGGCAAAAATGTTCTTCTTCAACCAGGCCTCTTTAACCAGGCCCTTTTAAAATTTGTTGTGGAAGGGGGGGATTATTGGGATCTTTTTGCTTTCATTTTTATTATGCATTTTGTGGTTTTTTTATTGTGATTTTATGTTGTAAACCATCCTGAGATCTATGGGTATAGGTCAGTATACAAATTTAATAAATAAAATAATAATAAATTCATCTCAAAGAAATTTATAAACATTCTAAAAACATGGAGTGGGCTTCTGATACTTAGGGGACTTTAAGAAGACACTCCCCTGCCTAACACAATGACCTACTGGGAATATAAGGGATGAGGCAGTCTCTTAAATAACCTGGCCTGTGACCTGTTTGCTAGATACTTTGATGAGTAACTTGCCCACATGCCCCCACCCCAACTTACACTCCACACCATGATAATGGAGAATCTCCATCCTGCTGGTAGATTCACTAAGGTGCCTAGAAGGATATGCACCTTCAGAGGTGCATTAAGTCATATGGAATTTACTGATTAATACTAAAACTATCATAGGTAGTAACACCCATCAGGTGCTGCTACCTTTAAGGAGTGAGTGGCCAAGATCTGGAAAACTACCAAGATGCCCAAACTATATACAACAAGAGAGGAAGGACAAACAGGATAAATTTTTTTTTGCCAATTGGTGTTTGAGTATTACATTTGTGGAAGAAGTACAAAATGGGCATTGATGCAATTAAAGGTCTCTCTCCCTGATGTGATTGTCAGCCTATGCTTGCTTGTTTTCAAATACTATGCTCTTAAACGGAGTCCAGTCTGAAGAGATGGTCTCCGAGCTCCAAGCAAGCAACTATTTCAGACCTACCAGTAGATGAATTGACCATATCAACAACCTTATTTCTAGTAGACAGTGATAATTGTCCAACAAGAGAAATTGGTCCTACTTCAAGGTGAATAAGTTGGCCTACAGGATAAAATTAAGCAAAGACAGGCTCTCTTGTCTGTACAAAGACAAGCTTTCTAATGGCAAGATCTATTAAAATGTGGAATAGCCTGCCAAGAGAAGTAGCAGAGATCCCAGAGCTGAACTCATTAAAAATAGACTAGATAAACTACTGGGAAATCTTCGAAGAAAAATTGAGGATTTTTAGAAAATAAAATAGAATACTTGAATCCGGCTTTTCCATTTCTGATACACCTGTGAACATACAAAACATAGTATTTAAGCCAATATGTGGATGTTATTCCATGCACGGTGAGGTCAATTGTACACCTTTGTGAAGCAAGTTCAAATGGCAGTTTAAATCCAGAGCCAATCTGTAATTAATGTCCATCAGTGTCCACCCCCTCTTAGACAGAAAGATGTCAAATTCTGTCACCAAAAATATAAGAGCAATTGTTTGTGATCCATAATGAAACAAGCACTGTGACATGTCACCCACACTTGTGTAGATTTAAACCAAAGCACATGCCTTACATACTAAGGTCCCAGGTTCAGATTCTGGGCTTCCAGTTACAATGAGCTGAGGTAGCTGGGAATGATAAAACTACCAAATGGCACCTGGGAGAGCTGCAGCTGGTCAAACAGACAGTATTAGACTAGACCAGGGGTCAGCAAACTTTTTCAGCAGGGGCCCGGTCCACTGTCCCTCAGACCTTGTGGTGGGCCGGACTATGTTTTTTTGGGGGGAGGGGTAATGAACGAATTCCTATGCCCCACAAATAAACCAGAGATGCATTTTAAATAAAAGGACACATTCTACTCATGTAAAAACACACTGATTCCCAGACCATCCATGGGTCGGATTTTTAGAAGGCGATTGGGCCGGATCCGGCCCCCGGGACTTAGTTTGCCTACCCATGAACTAGAAGATGGACCACTAAATCTGACAGCCTGATCCATGAATGCATACAATGTCTTTAGTGGAATTTCTTCCCAGGTACGTCTGACTCCACATAAGACAGTTTCATATGCTCATGAAATGAATAATAAGGGGCAAAATCATTCATTCCTTAAAAGCTAAAGAGAAGCCATTGCATTGTTTTAGCTTTTGCTTGACAGCAAAGAGCTGGTTTCCATCTCAAAGTGATATTCTCTATGAATGAAAGTGAGGCATTGATTAATTGTGAACAACTGCCTGTCTCTTGGACACATACTGCTAATCTGCTCTTTTAAGACTCGGACAAGGAACACTCGAGCAAGTAGGCTTTGCAATGGGTTGTGTCTTTTTCGATTACTTCATTCACAGTACAGCATTCTATTCATTTATGTTTGAGATTCTTTGAGTTGCTAAACAATAAGCCCTTTCTATCTTATTGATGTCATTTTGTGAACATAGCAAACAATTGTACAAATTGAAGCCTTTTGTGTCTATATGAATAGGTAACTATGGCATGTTCTCATGTAAAGTGGCCATATGTGCTTTTTCTTATTCCTATTTTTATTTTATTGTTGTTGTTGCTTGCTTACTGCACGTTCTTTGCTGCACTTATTGAGGCATCCAGATTGTGAACACAATCTGTCGTTCCGTCTTATGACTAAACTGATTAATAAACGACATGTATAGTTTTGAAGGGATGCGGGTGGCGCTGTGGTCTAAACCACAGAGCATAGGGCTTGCTGATGAGAAGGTCGGCGGTTCGAATCCCCGCAACAGGGTGAGTTCCCATTGCTCAGTCCCAGCTCCTGCCAACCTAGCAGTTCGAAAGCACGTCAAAGTGCAAGTAGATAAATAGGTACCACTCCGGCGGGAAGGTAAATGGTGTTACCGTGCACTGCTCTGGTTCGCCAGAATAATAATAATAATAAATTTTATTTATATCCCGCCCTCCCCAGCCGAAGCCGGGCTCAGGGCGGCTAACAACACCAAAATAGTGCGACATTATAAAAACATTATAAAAATTAATTAAAATCAAGATTGATGGCAGCCATAAAGTTTTGTAAAGGTTGCCAAAGGAGGGAGTCAGGCTGCGCCCTAACCAAAGGCCTGGCAGAACAGCTCTGTCTTGCAGGCCCTACGAAAAGATGTCAAGTCCTGCAGGGCCCTTGTCTCTTGTGACAGAGCATTCCACCAGGTTGGAGCCGCAGCCGAAAAGGCCCTGGCTCTAGTTGAGGCCAGCCTAACCTCTCTGTGGCCTGGGACCTTCAAGGTGTTTTTGTTTGAAGACCGTAAGTTCCTCTGTGGGGCATACCAGGAGAGGCGGTCCCGTAGGTACGAGGGTCCTAGGCCGTATAGGGCTTTGAAGGTTAAAACCAGCACCTTAAACCTGATCCTGTACTCCACCGGGAGCCAGTGCAGCTGGTATAGCACCGGATGAATGTGATCTCGCAGCGAAGACCCCGTAAGGAGTCTCGCTGCGGCATTCTGCACCCGCTGGAGTTTTTGGGTCAGTCTCAAGGGCAGCCCCACCTGGAGCGAGTTACAATAATCCAGTCTGGAGGTGACCGTCGCGTGGATCACAGTAGCTAGGTCAGGGCGAGAGAGGTAAGGAGCCAACTGCTTAGCTTGGCGGAGATGAAAAAGCGGCTTAGTCATGCTGGCCACATGACCCGGAAGCTGTACGCCGGCTCCCTCGGCTAGTAAAACGAGCACCGCAGCCCCAGAGTCATCCACAACTGGACTTAATGGTCAGGGGTTCCTTTACCTTTACCTTTACAGTTTTGATATTTGCTCATGGGCTTCTCAGTTTCTCCAGCCTGCAATGTGTAGAAGCTTGAGTCTATGTGCTATTGATATAAAAGGGACTCCATAAAACATGAACAGTGGATTGGGGGGAGGCAAGGGGGCAGTAGTGTTAAATATGTGTTTCATAAGGGAAGCTGTGTGATATAGTAGTATGTTCTACTATGCAATTATTTATTGTATGTAATCCACTTTGTGACTCATAGAAATATAGTAAATGAAATACCGTATTTTTTGCTCTATAAGACTCACTTTTTCCCTCCTGAAGAGTAAGGGGAAATGTGTGTGCGTCTTATGGAGCGAATGCAGGCTCCGCAGCTATCCCAGAAGCCAGAACAGCAAGAGGGATTGCTGCTTTCACTGCGCAGCGATCCCTCTTGCTGTTCTGGCTTCTGAGATTCAGAATATTTTTTTTCTTGTTTTCCTTCACCAAAAACTAGGTGCGCCTTGTGGTCTGGTGCGTCTTATAGAGCGAAAAATATGGTAAATGAAATGTAACCCACCACACACACACACACACAAAAGATGAAAATGTATAGTAGAGTTGCACTGCTGTAAAATATATTGCTTAAAATAATATTTTTCATTATATTAACTAGATAATCTCACAGAAATAAGTGATAACTACCATTTGTACAGGCATGATTATAAAATCTCCTAAAATAATCATTGTATTTCAAATTTACTATGTACTGCCTCTAATTTAGTGGGTCAAATTGTTTTCCCCATTCTAATAGTCATATTCAATTGTGTGTGTATGCGTGTGTGCTACATTTTCTACAGATACGTTTGTGCTACTTAAAATAAATTCTAAATGCAATCATACAATAATCCAGATTTAAAAAATAAAATAATTACAGTATATCACTAAGAATTTAAATGACATATTATGAAATTCCAGGTTCTTTCCCTGGGTTTGTGTTTCCTTTGGAATGTGGGACCGTGGGTGTCTTTATCACGTATGGTTTATTTACACAATAAGGACTCACAGCAATGAAGTGGCTCACAGCATTAACACCCCAAGAGGGTTTTGCTTCTCCCATAGCTATGGAATTGGATTCAAGCAGAAATCAGGCATGGCTCTATCTCAACTGCCCAGCCTACAGCCTGGCTTCTAGCTTCCAGCTTACATAATACAACTCTGAGCTCTGGCCTTTGTCTTTCTAAAGCACCAGCAAGTTGAGGGAAGGAGCTTCACCTGTTTGCCCTCTGATGCTGAGCTACTTCCTTTGTTACTTAGCGCTATTATGGTACCTCACCAGGAAGCTAGCCTGGCTGCTCCATTTGAATCTTTGCTTAGATTTTGCACCATTATTGTATTTTAATAAATGGTAAGAGAATGCTGTATCCATGTGCTTATTCCAGAATCTGCAAAGACAAGAAAATCCTGGACTTGTTAATAATGGCATGTACATCATTCAATTTTCATCCCTTTTGCCCGGTTCATGTATAATCAGCATTTACCTGTGCAGAATTACTCTCAATAGACATCGCATTTAAATTGGAGTGCATTACCTATGCTTGCATAGTTAACATGCCACAGGTTGTGGCCTGGGCAGGTTCTAAGTTGGCATGCTAACTAACATTGCACACCTAGTACTTAATGCTGCAGTTTAAATGAGACACCAGCTGCAGTGAATGCTAAAGAGAGGAGTTTTCCTTACATACCTACAATCACATTTTAATTGGGGACTGTTTAGTCAGCAATGGATGTAGCTGAATTTGTGAACTGACACGGCTGGAAAGTATTGTTCTGAAGTAACAGAGGCCATGAAACTTGAGGCGTTTGAACTGAGATGGCTCATCTGTACTTAGTAGTTTTTAATTGATGCTGCATCTGATAACTGATGAACAAGCATGTGTGAACCAGTCTCCTTCCTGTCCCTACATTCTGGGTGTAGAAATGGGGGGGGGATGAGGAAGTGCTAATTATACCATGGCAAGCACACAACTGGCAAAATCTGAATGTTGTCCAAAGAAATTCCTATGGTCTAAATGTATGCATTGCCAAATAATGTTAATATAGTTCAGTTGCATAGACTAGAATTATTTGTTCATATATGTAGTCTTAAAGCCCACTAAAGCCCAGTCCTAGACAAGCATTGAAAATAAATTAGTTAATTAATAATATTTATCATTTAAAAAAACCCACACTTATGTAGATCCTTTAGGACCGGTGTTATATGGTCCTGGCAGTCACTCCCTGTCACTAGTCTAGCTGCCACATTCTGGATTAGTTATGGTTTCCAAGTCACCTTCAAAGGTTAATTCCACATAGAGCTCATTGCAATAATACAAGCAGGAGATAACCAGACCATGCTCCACTCTGGCAGGTAGGGTTTCAGCCTACATACCAGATGGAGCTGGTAAATAGCCGGCCTTAAAAAGCATGGGGGAGAGGTGGAGCCCTGGGGCACCCCACAAGTAAATGTCCAGGGGTCCAAACACTCATCTCCCAACACCACTTTCTGGTACAGCCCAGGAGGAAGGAGCGGAACCAGTGCCCCCAGCTCCCAGCCCCAGAAGGATACCCTGGTCAATTTGATCAAAAGCTGCTGAAAGCTCCAGCAGAAACATCTCTGTCCCTAACCCACTGGAGATCATTGATCAGCATGACCAAGGTGATTTCAGCCCCATGATGGGGCCTAAATCCCGACTGGAAGTGATCCAAATGTTGCACATCCACCTGGAGTTGTTCAGCGACCACCTTGCCTGGGAATGGAAGATTTGAGACTGGGTGATAATTGGCCATAATAGCTGGGTACAAATACGGTTTTTTAAGGGGGACAATTCCACACAGAGGAAGCATTCATTATCCACAGAGCCCATTGCTCAGGCCAGCCTGGTTCGTTTTTATGATCCAGGATAGGCAAGGATCAAGGAGACAGGTGGTTGATTTCACTCACCAAACAGCCTGTTTACTTACACAGAGACAACAAGTTGAAATTGATCCCATACAACTTCACTAGACAGAGCTTTGGCATTCTCCCACCCCACCCCTGCCACCATGATGCAGTCTACCTCTTTCTGAATTTGAGCTATTTTAAGTTAATTCCACACAAGCAATGTAATGTCTTAGGTTCACATTTTGTGTCATATAATCCATTCTGTACAGAGATCCTGATAGTTTATTTTACAAACAAGCTTTAATCTTGTATTCTTTCCCTGCTACCAATTTGCCCTCAGTATTCCTATAATCCCCACAGTATGTGGAATTGTATTCATTCATTTTGCATTTATCCAGGTAAGAAGCCCAATGTCATAATACCAATTTTCTTCTTGTCCAACATATTGGAAAACCCTTCTCTGTCCCCCTTGAGCAGAACTCTTTTAGTAGGTCTTGGTTATATTTGACCTTATCTTTAATTTGTCCATTTTGCTTTTATGTTAGCCTTGACCCCTGACCCTTTAAAAATCTGCCACTAGTTTTCTGTGGGGAAATGCCATGGGATAAGGGAACTAGGAATGTCAGAGGAATCTGTTGGAAACAGATTATCAGGCGAGTTTCCTTCTGTCCACCCATTGGACTTCCACTGTGGCACAGATTCTTGCTGTGAAAGCTATTTGCATCCGTTGTCTTACAACAAACTTTCTTAAAACATGCACACATATGTAAATAGATATGAAAACTGCTTTGCAGTAATGCTAGTAATATAGTTATTAATGTAGAGAGGTGCATTTAATTTTTCTGCAGTATTGTTTGTCACCAAAAGGATCCTATGTGCACTAAGCCTACAATGCTAACCATGTCTATTCAGAAGTAAATGCCATCGATTTGAGTTAATTTTCTTCCAGGAAAGTAGGTTTGGATTTCAGCACTTATGTGCTTCCTTATTGTGATTCCCGCCCCCCGCCCCCCCAAAAAATATAATTGAATGCATTGTTCATTATTGCTGTGTTCACATGGAAATAAATGATCTCTAGTGTTACCTGTGAAACTGATCTCTGCTACTCTGTTAAATTTGCACTTTTCTGTAATGTGGGGAGAACACCTGGATTTGACTTCCAATTTTTGACCACCCTGAGCTTTCATTTTGAGGTTCTGTCTGATCTGAAGATCTAGGAGCCTTTACTCAGGACTGAGCCTTTAGCGTGGCAGGCTCTGTCATGTGGAACTCCCTGCCAGTAGGGGATCAGCAGGAATCTGGAATAAAACCTACCTAATTTTAGATGTCTTCTGGAAATTATGTTTTTTACAGATGGGCCTTTGAAAGATTATTTCCTTTTTCCTAACTGGTGTATAATGATTTTTTATTGCTCTTATTGCATCTTGCTGTGTCTTTTTTTAATGAAAAGTGTGGCATTTAAATAAAAATATTTCCTTTGTATATACAGGGACACACTTTCTTGTAACTTTTGGAAGACATTGTACCAGAGGTAGGGGGCGTTGCTCCTTATCTGATGTTGCTCTGAGCATCTGTGGCCGCCTTTTGCCACAGCCCAGATGCACCAGGAGAAAATGAATGGGTCAGTGGAAAGGTGCTTCATATTACTGAGAAAGGGATTATTAAGCTTTGATTCCTGCATTCCAGGGGGTTAGACTAGATGGCCCTTGGGGTCCTTCCAGCTCTTCAATTCTATGATTCTATACATGGCCTTGTTATCCTTTCTTTAGATCAGGGGCAGAGAACCTGTGGCCCTCCAAGTGTTGCTGGATTGCAGCTCTCATCATCCCTGAACACTGGTGAATTGGTTTGTGGTTGAGGGAAGTTGTAGTCCAACAACATTTGGAAGACCACTGGTTCTCCACTCCTGCTATGAACGGATTCTGCTTAGGTTTTAGCTCAGTGCATTTGGGACACATCAGGGGCCCCACAACTGCCTTGCTCCCAAGGGCTGGGGACTTTTGTGGACTCTACCATATGCTAGTAGTTCAGTTATCTGGTCATTCATTTCAGGGGACCTTAAGCCTGGATAACTGTTTGGGGCTTGTTGCCCTAAAATTTAGATTTTGTTTGTGATCAGAACAGCGGCACATACTTCCCTAGCTGTGTCTTTTTACGGTTGGTCCCCCCCCCCATTAGAAACAATGGAGATTTCAGTACTATCACTTTGCAATTATATATGTAACTTCATAGAATCTGAGAAATGCAAAATCCAAGTGTTTCATATCCTGTGGTAATCTGTTGTTGTTGTTCCTCTGTTAATCACACCCACTCATTATGTCCTATCTGAAAAGTTAGGGCAGAATCTCCTAGGGTCTGAGACATTGTCTTGTGTGTTGTTGCCGAGCAAATAGCTTTCCTTTGGGTACCATAAAAGAAATTCATAATATCAATAAACAGCTAGTGGTGTTCTGACTTATTCTTAACATAACAGCACTTGGACTTCCTAAAATTTACACAAGCTTTTAAAAATCTAAGTACTAAACACAAATACTTAATGCACCAATTTCTGCTTTTTTCTGTTTGCCTGAAAAAGGAGGTTTCAAGCACCAGTTTTTATTATCATTGTTATCTAAAACCAGTGGTAGGCAACTTGTGTGTGTGTTCGCTTGTGTGGGGAGAGAGCTTGTTTTCCCTCAGAGGTTATCTGTTGAGGCTCATACACTAGTGATGGCTGGGACAGCTCCCTTTTCTCTCTTTCTGCCTCCCTCCATTATTAGACCCTCCCTCTTTCTGCCTCCCTCCACTATTAGACCCCGGCCCAAAGATTGCTTAGTGCAAATTTAGAAACATTATTTGAAAATGAAGGTTTGGACAAAATTTTCATCAATTGGTTTAGGCTCTAAGACCCCTTCCCCTCACACATGATTTATTCTCATGCTGGTTTTGGTTAGAACAATGGCAACTTATTGTGACAAGGGCATGGCCGTGGAACATAGAGGAGCCTGAAGTCTAGTCAGATGTTTCAGCAAGGAAGGTCACCACACAAAAAGCCTCGTGGTATCAGAATAAGGAAATGCATGGACAGGCCCCAGCATATACCTATTATTGGTGCGGATCACATTAATATTGCTACACCTTGTGTGGCCTCCCTTACCTAGCTTTGCAATTTATTAAACCTGATAACTCTAGTAGAATTGTCCAGAGGAAGCACAATGAGCCTCCTCACTAGTAAATATAACAGCTGGCCTTCTGTTAGCTCCCTGTAGAGATCCCCCAGGCAACAGTTATCAGAAATTTCAAGTGCAAAATAAACTGTTGTGCTTCGGCAGTCAGACAGCACAGCAATGGCTCTGCGGCTGCACTAAGTGGTAATGTATACAAGCACACATGGCAAGCCTTCGATCCAGTTGTAATACTGCTAATGGGTGCTTTAAGAAATGCCAGAGATTTTGGGTGGGAAATGGCTTATAGTTATTTCATTTACCTAAAAGTGTTCTGTAACTGAAGGGCAAACAGCACATTTTGCTGCAAGCCATGTGAAACAAAGTTTTGATGGAAGAAGTGATTTCCCCCCAGACAAGGAATTGGAAGAAAGGAAGCCCTTAATCTTCTACCTCTTACCATCTTCCCCACCTCCACAAACTCTTCCCTGCTCTCCCTACCAGCCTTTACTCCTCCTAGTGTTCCAGATCCCTGGCCAATGGGACTTTGCAATGCAATGTGCAGCTCACATACAAACACACATCCTGCTTAAAACACATTTTCTTCCAGATAAGTGGGGTTAGGATTTAGCCTTAATCTGTTTCCTATTGTGATTTTTTTAAATAAAATCAATGGAATGCATTGTTCATTATTGTGGTGGTCACATGGAAATAAATGATCTCTTTTGTTGCCTGTGGACTTGATCTTTCCTATTCTGTTCAGTAAGCAGTTTATGTGGGGAGAACCATTTGGATTTGACTTCCCCTTTTTGTTCACCCTAAACTTTAATTTTCAAAGGACTCTGTTGTGGTTTTGTTCCAGTGATAATTTGAGAAAGGAAATTTTGATTTATGCATGATTTCTTACACCTAGGTATGTGCAGTTAGTTGGTTGTTTGACAGCCCTTACAGCCCTAAAAACTACTTATGTGGTGGCAATCTCCTTCAATCACATCTTCTTTCATGCAGAGTTGTCTGTGTGTGTTTCCCCTCCCCCTGTCTGCTAATTGCTGGTTTTGATCTTCATTTCTCTAATTGTGTATATGTTACTACCACCCTGTTGGGGCATTTTGTTCTCCTTGTGTGCACAGTTGTGTCACTGTCACCCACTTTACATATTCATATGAGTTTGAGGTTGAAGGTTTGCTGTGGGAGGTCTCTTCTACTCATCAATGCTCGCATGTGATTTAAAATTCTGAAATCCCACAAAGGAGCTTAATGGACCCTAACTTCAGACCTTCATTCTCAAACCAACAGAGGATTGTAAACCCTATAAAGGTGACAAGGCAGAAAGGGTAGGGCTTGGCAGCAGACCCCACTCTCGTTGGCCCAGTTGTTTACACATGAAGAATTCCCAAACAGGACTAAAGATTTTGGTGCATGATTAGATTAACACCGTCACATGTGAACAATGACAACAGCAGATGACCTTGCAGGTCTCTGAAAATATTTTTCTGCACTGTGCTTTCACCCAGTCATAAATATTGTCAGTGACGTTTTTGTGACTGTGAATCACTGGCATGTGATTCTTTGTTCAAAATGGGGATTGCTGTCAACATTCTCATGTGAATGCTCATACCTGCCGATTTCTGGGCATTAGTAAAATATGCATGCCTGTTTCTTTGGTCCTAAGTCAATGCTCAGACTGCTGATGCTCTTTATGTTTGCTAGATGGCATGAAGGAAGCATAGCTGCAGAACACTGGGCCTGCACATTTGTTTATTTTCATTTTTTTAGTTAGGCATCATTCCAGTTCTCTGTTTTGTTTCTGAAAGGGTAGGAGATACTTGCTATTCATAGATACCTCCTATCCTTCCTCCCATTTGAGATCTTAGAATGTCCACAATCTTTAAAAGCAGACTTTTGATAGACATTGCTTTGACAGTATATAGCACATTTCACATTAACCTCCATGCAATGGCAGACATGTATGAGTCCTGGAGGTGCCAAAGGCATTTCAGGTGAAGGCAAAAAAGAAAACAAAAGATTCTTATGAACTGGTATTTTAAATATAACTTTTTCATTTCAATATTTTGATCTGATTTGATTCCTAGCCTCTTCCTAGCCTGGGGCAGTTAATGAAATGTTAATCACAAAACTTAGTCACTATGGTTAAACCTTCATGATTCCTCCAAGGAGGAAACGTTATTTTAAATTTTTTGGTAGGGTATGCTAATTCCATAAACTGAAGAGATTTGCATTTGAACATGTTGCGTGCTCCTATTCTGTGCTCTTCTCTTAGGTCATACCAACTGTAGATTTTATTTATTAATTTTATTTGAAGCATTTATTACAGTTTATTTACAGTAAAAATGTAGTAAAATCAGTTTGCAATATTAGGTTGGTAAAACTGTTCTTAGATTGTACCACCTTAGACTATACATGTAAGATTTGTAATTGAATGGACTCCCATATAAAAAAGCTCCTTTCGCATATTCAAGGAGGTGTCAAGGAGAACCATTCTTGCCTTGCTTGCTGCATGGTTTTCAGTGTTCTGGGTGAACAGTTTTATTTGTTCCCTTTCTTGAGAACTATCCAGACGTGAGGCGCTCAACATGCCATCTAAAGGGGAAGAGGCCAAGAACAACCTTATCTTCTCTTTGTGTTGACTGACTGTTGTATGCTGTGCCCAAGGCCTCATTGCTGACCAACCCTGTGCAAGGAGAGCTAGTGGCTCTTTCCAACCTGTAAGCACAGGGGGATCAAACTGACTTTCCCTTCTGTCTTGCTAGTCCAGGGTCCTACAGACCAGGGTGCTCTCAAATGTCAATGGTGCCAAACAGACCTTGTGGCAGCACCGGTGACAACACAGGAGTGTCAAGACTGGCTGCCATGGCATCCTTTCTTTTTTTAAAAAATGGGTTTGTGATTGTATAATACAATATAATTTGATTCTGATTAGGAAGCATAGGAACCTGTGCTATATTAAGTCAGACCCTTGGTCCTTCTAGCTCACCATTGTCTACGCTGCTTGGCAGATGCTTTCTAGGGGTTCAGGTGGTGTGACTCACAGCTCTACCTTGAGATGCTGAATACTGAACCTAAATCCTCTACAGACCTTCTTACATCTATTTTTAAAAATTAAAAATCATAGTCAGAGGATGGTCTGCTGGGCATTCCCTAGTTGTTGATGCTCCTTTTGTTATGCTTACTTTAAATATATATGTTTCTTTTCTATAACAAGTTGACACTTATTTCTGAAGTAAATATGTTTAGTATCAAGGCAGCAGAAGCAAATCAAAGGTCCGGTCCAGTATGATGGAAGTCATAAAACATCTTGAGGATGCCAGGTTAGCTTTGACCAGTTTAGAGTCTGTCAACAGAAAATACCTGGGAAAGAGAGAAAGAGATGATGGGGAGATGAAGTTCCTAAAGAATGATATGGAGGAGTTTCCCCCACTCCCACATTTTCTATATTTCCTTCAGGGTGCTATCTATGAATAATATTCCCAACTCACCTGTAGGGTGGCACAGATATTTCAGAAGTCTCTAGGGTTGTGCAGACACCCTGAGAACTTTGACTGATCTGAAACTTCACTCAGACATCCTCCAGGCATTTCTCCCAATCAGAGGATTCCAAATTTCACTAGTAAAACTTGGTGGAAAATTAATACAAATGCAAAGAAATTCGCTACTCTTGCAAAAACTCTCTTTATTGTTTTAGTCAAAATATGCTGTCAACCTGACCTAGAATTGAAGCAATTGTGTGCCATAGGCATCCATTCAGAAATCTGAATTGCTTGTGGCACTGTTTCCATCTTATGCAAACACAACTTCTGAATCAACAGAATTTCTCTCTCTCAAATTCCCGTTTAGCTGGTTATCATTGTCAGAGATGTTCATTTTAGACAAGGGTGTGGAACGAGAGAGGAAAGATCAGCTGCAAAGAGCAGAATCATTTCCTGATGCTTTTAGTTGGGGTCTTTGGTTTTAGAACACTAGAGGGCTGTAGAAGTCTGTAACAGAGTAAGGGTTTATTTTGTGCTGCAAACATACTCAGAAGGTTAGCTATAGAAAGATGCATGTTATGGTATAGAACAGTTTTATCATCTGTTGTTTTTGTCATATACGTTTGCAGTCTTGAATAATATATTTTGTAGCTCTAATTGCTGGAATGCTTTTGCAAGCCATAACTTCTCCATTCCCCCATCCTGCACTACCCTTTCTTAAAGGAGTGGTTCTAAGTCAGCATTTATTTTTGCTGTGCACGGACATTGCTAATATATGGTCTTAGTAGTTTGTTTCATCATATATGGTCTAAAATCCAGGGCTCTCCTTGTCTTAGTCATTTATGTTACTCTGTCATTGATGAGCATTAATGATTGCTCAAGTACCTCTCTCTCTCTTTGTGTGCATATATTTAATTTATTTCACATGGCATGCCACAAATTCCCCTATGACACACCTGTATACCCTAGTCCTCATTTTGGGAATTAATGGCATACATTGAGAAATCTACTGTGCCATGAGAATTAAATAAAATACTTAAATTGAGTCTAATAGCACAAGCCTATACATGTTTATTCAGAAACAATATCCTCTCAGAATTAAGTTCTAATGGGAGTCATTCCCTAGTGTCTGTTTAGGATTGCTGTGTAGCACCCAGCCATAGAGGATTTTGCTTACTGAATCTTAGCGTGATCCTCTGTTCCGCATTTTTGGCCCTGACTCTGAAAATTGCCCCCCCCCCCCCGTGTACCTTAGAGTGTGTGTGTGTGTGATATTTGACAACTTGGGGGTGACACTTCATGTATCTGATGGAAACATTTATTCCGTATAAGGCTGTAATCCTGTGCTTAGACTTTCTACTGAGTTGGCATGTATATGTTTGTGCTGTCCATCTGCTAATTTTAAAATGGCTCAAGGGTCTCGTGGTTGTGGTTTTTAGATTAGCCTTTGCTCAATTCTGCCAAATCTCTGCATTGCAGTCATCATCCCAGTCAGGGCTCAGAACAGTGACTCATGCAGGAACAAACAGGGTAGAATTATTTTTACTCAAAACAGGTTTAGAGTGGTGAAAGTGTAACAGGGTGCCTTCTGTTTTCCTCCAGAACAGTTTGCTTTGGCTATAAGCACTCTGCCAAAAAATGCTGTGCACAGATCCAGTCAAGTTCAAACAACAAACAGCTCCCAAAAACATTTGACTGGGTTTACTTAGAGTGCAGGGATGCGGGTGGCGCTGTGGTCTAAACCACAGAACCTAGGGCTTGCCAATCAGAAGGTCTGCCGTTCAAATCCCTGCGACAGAGTGAGTTCCCGTTGCTCGGTCCCAGCTCCTGCCAACCTAGCAGTTCGAAAGTATGTCAAAGTGCAAGTAGATAAATAGGTACCACTCCTGCGGGAAGGTAAATGGCATTTCTGTGCACTGCTCTGGTTCGCCAGAAGCAGCTTAGTCATGCTGGCCACATGACCCGGAAGCTGTCTGCGGACTAACGCTGGATCCCTCGGCCTTTAGAGTGAGATGAGCGTGCAACGCCAGAGTCGTCCGCAACTGGACCTAATGGTCAAGGGTACCTTTACCTTTACTTAGAGTGCCTGCTTATTGCACACTCACTACGTATGGAGAACAGCATGGGGGTTGTAGGCTGGAAACCAACTTGGATAGATGGACACACTGTTTTTTCTTGTATTTATCTGAAGACAGGAAATCCTGCATTGGGAGGTGGTAACATAGGAGCCAACAACTAGGGGCAGAGGGGTGTCTGGGACCTCCAGTAAAATATTTGAGGGGGCCATGACCCCCCCCAAGTTGATGGGCAGTTCCATTCAAATGCTGCGCATGCACTGCATCATGTGACTGATTATGCAGGGTAACACCCCCCCCAGATATTTCATTCAAGTTGGCACCCCTAGACGTTAATGTTGCATATTACAGGTTGTCCTTCTTCCCTACATGCTCATAGGAATAGACAACAACAGTAGGATACTCCTGAAAACCTTTTGCTTGTTTATCCAGAGTTATCAGAAATATATGTGGGGAAAGATTACAAATTTTGTGCATCATTAATTACTTTGTTAAGCAAAATCTAAAACAAGTCCTGCAGTGCAGCCTGTAAGATAACCGCTCAACAATCTGGCAAACCTGGATAAAGAAAAGCTTCCAGCAGCTTTTCCTGTGTTTTTCTATAACTGGCAAAGAACAGACTGCTACATGCTTTCTACTTCTCCTAAGGCAACACTATCAGAGCTACTGTTATCCATAGAAGCAAAAATGTGTGAGCTTAATTTTTCAGCCTGCAATTTCTCCCCTTCATGGCTAATGGTAACTTTAGGGGTTGCCTTGTAGACCTGCAGGGGGTTGACTAGATGACTCTTGTGGTCCCTTCCAACTCTACAATTCTATGACTCTTTGTGCCCTACTCCACCCATCTGATTTTACAATTACTGTACATAGGGAGCTCTCTGTCATTCACAAGTACAGTATTTTGGCTCTGAGAAGGCTATATGGTTGGAGGTCCTCTGTAACAAAACAAACTGCTAATTCTGTATCAGGTTTGCTTTGCAGAGAGTCGCACATTTTGTGCAACTTGTTTGTTCTAGAACACTTGAGTTGTCTGTGTCTCAGAAGATGAATTTTTCCACAAGAGGCAAAGAAGGAAAAGAGGACATAGGATGTCTGTATATTCTCTACATCAAACTAAGTCGCCAGAAAGTTCAAGGTGCAGTGTTGCCTTCCAGGCTTCAAGAGATTATGCCCAAATATTTTTCAAATGTTTCTATTGGCAATCATGAAAGCCAGTATTTATTTAATTATTTAAAAACATCCTCCTACTCCCAGATACCAGATTTCATAGTGTTTATCACCAGTGCTGAAACATGGATCATTTAGGTTCATTGTTGGTATTTAGACTGCATGGCCATCTGCTGTCTGTGAACTTAATCATTCTATGAGTGTTCCAGCCTTGAGGTCTCCTTGTCAAATAATTATTGTCAGATAATTGAAATGCAATTCACAATTCACAATGGGCAATGAAATGAATTTTTCCTGCTACTCTCTTTTCCCTCTTCAGGTTTTGGTGTGTGTAGGGATATGTACCTTTGCAACAGCAGTAAATTTACAATTCCTAGTATTAACACACTTCTGTGCTTCTCTATGTTTTCCACCCTTGAAAAAACATGTTTTTCCATATTCCTTCATATCGAATTATGAGGGTATGAATGGCACACAGTTCTAAAGAAGAAACTTGCAGGCAGATGACTGAAATATTTTCATTTAAACTTTTTCTTTTAAGCTGTTCTGGGGTGGGGGGCAGGGTAGATCAATAAACAATTGGTGGGTCCTCCTTCTCTAGTGTTTTAACATCATACTATCACTTTTCAATTACAAAGACTTCAGTGCCTCTTAGGATTTCCAGCAGTAAACGTGGCTGTCAGCATTGGTAGACAAAGTCCTGTGGACAGGACACAGACAAGAACCGTAGGCCAACATTTTCAGGCTACCCCTGAAACTGTTTCCCAGGAAGTCAAATCTTCATAAAAAAGAATAGTCCAAAATAAGTTTGTTGTTGAAGCTGAACTGTATATCCAAGGTGTCTGGAAGTGGCATGAAAAGGATAGCAGACATGGAAACACAGGCTGGAGTCAAACTGCAGCTAGAGGAGAAGAAACCAATAAAGCCATGACCAAGCTAGCTATTTCCAAGACTCAGGGCCTGTGGAGGATATTTCTGCTTTGCTCCCTTTCCATGCTTAGGAGTAACTCATCACCACAGCTGCTACAGGCCCCTTTCTGCTTGGCAGAGGTTGCCTTCTAAAATCAAGCATCCCTCAAGAGTTCATCTCATTGACATCCATTTCTTCTCCTGTGTGTTGAGAGGTTTTATGCTTAAGTACAGTGGTCCCTCAGGTTACAGACACTTCAGGTTACAGATGATTCAGGTTACAGACTCCTCAAACCCAGAAATAGTACCTCGGGTTAAGAACTTTACTTCAGGATGAGAACAGAAATGGCATGGCAGCGGCACGGCTGCAGTGGGAGGCCCCATTAGCTAAAGTGGTACCTCAGGTTAAGAACAGTTTCAGGTTAAGAACGAACGAGTTCTTAACCTGAGGTACCACTGTACTTCTGATGATCTCACTGACAACACTGATGCTACAAATTAGCAAAAGCCATTCTCTATACTGGTGGGTCTTGAATAGGGAAGTTAACAACAGCTTTCAAAGCTGTTTCATACATTACCCTTTTGCATGAACACTGCACGATTACATAGCAAGTTCCATTTTTAATAACTAATAATAAAGGGAAGCTAGATATGTACTCAGATGCAGGAGAGAGTTGCATGTTTGTTGCAGTTGTTGCCTGCTTAAAACTCAGATAAACCTGGATGGTCCTGACAACCTTTGGGTGGTATTGTCACTGCAATTTTCTTTCTCCAGCACCTACAAGACCCTGTACCTGGAGCAATGGCCCCGAGGGCACCTGAAATGAAGCCATACAACATGCTAGACTAGGAGCCGAAAGCAGTTCAAAGATGCAAGGCAGGAAACGCTTCAGAGACACAAAGCCTCCCTTTGATCTCCCTGGCCCTTGATAGAGATACTGTGATTCTTACAAAATTTTGATAGAAGTAGTGTTTCATTTATTTATGTGCTACTTTTGTGGTCAAAGGCCTGCCTTCCATACATAAGAGCAAAGCACGGCAGCGACCTTGAAGAAGGGATCAGTAGACCAGAAGCTAGGTACATCCTACATGCTTGGAGCAGGCTATTTGAACGGACAGATTAATGTGCTGAGGCCATCTTCCTTCAATGATAAGTTTACTGCTAGGGCAGGATTGTGACTGAACCCTGGCTTTAACTCTGAATATCTCTGGAATTGTCTGTTGCTCTGTGCTAGTCAGGCACATCAAATGCTTGTATATTGCAAGGGCAGCCCTAAAACCTGTACGTTAGCATCATCTGTGTTTGTGTCCAGTTAGCTCCAGTCCCTAAACAGAGCACCCATATTTCCAGGTGATGCCGGAAATAGAAACAAAGACTGAGAAAGCCAATAATCAGTATCAGCATCAAGCTTTATTTCAGTCACATACCAGCATATACTCTGGTTTCTCTTCAGATCATATAAAAAGCCTATAAAATCTTACTTGTGAGTACACTTAATAGAGTTTTATGTGACTTGTTAGAGCATAACACAGTGAGGTTTCTTCACACGGTTTGTACAAGACTTACCACAAGGATGAATGGTTGAGCCTGTCTGGTTGTGGAGAAATGAATGAGATACTGTATTAAAGTATAGAACACACAAATTTGCACACAAAAAAGTAGGTTTCTCAAGTTATGCCAAAAACAGATAATGAAAGAGAAAAGCCCTGAGGTTAAGAGTCTGTAATTTTTGAAACTCGTCTGCCTATTGGCTCAGTGTAACATCCCTTCCTACCAGCTTCTGATATGTTTATTGAGGAATGTTTATGAGCATGCCACGTCCTCTGAGGTTTGAAATATGTCAGCACGCTAGCTTAATAGAGAGGAAGTAAGCTGCACTGTTAAAGTCAACTTTTTGTTTTTGTGTTGATATATGTGTATGTTTATGAATGATATGTAGGTATTGCACATATTAATACTGTGTATAAAAAGTGAGCATATCCAATTTAAATGTTCTGTGAGGCAAGTTATGCTGATAAAGATATTTGCTCGAGGATTCCTACATATACTAAAGTAGTATATGTTGATGCGCATTAACCTAAGCCATCTCTAAACTTACTAGTCTTGTACGTATGCCTGTGCGTTAGGAGGGCATCATACAGACCTGCAATGCTGTGATGTGCCCCCCCCCCCGATGAAAATGATACATGCCCTCTCACAAGCTATACCATGTGGCTGTTTTGATTGTGTGCTTAGTCTTGTAAGAGAGGGGAAAAGAAAACTATAGCAAGTCGCCAATAAAGAGTTGGATTCAGCAGCTTTCCAACAGCTCTTTGGTTTTCCAGATGTCAGCAATGATAACGCAGAGCATAAAACAAGCAGCTTAGAAAAAAGAGAGAGAGAGAGAACATCCAAAAGGGTTTGCTTTTCTAAATACACTTTGTTGAATAAAGCAAGCACAGAAAAGACAGGTGGAAAATGCGACAAACTTGTGCTACTATCAAAAATAAAAGGAAACAAAATAGTACTGCAACGTAAGGGGAGGGGGGAGAGAGAAGCTACATTATCTTTCCAGAATGTAGGTCACATTTGCAAAGTTGGTTGTACTACAATTGTATATTTTGAAGGGTGTCACATTAATGCTAGTTTTGTAATATAATAGAGCAGTCATCCCCCTCCCCCTTTTGAATTAATTGTTGTTTGGATTTATCTAAAAAGGAGAACTTCCCCATAAGGGTCAAGACTCAGCAGGACGCCTCAGCAGGTATTTACTAGGGAGGGGGTGGAGAAATTGATGGAAGGACCACAGGTTCCTCATCCTAGTGGGGATTTTTTTGTCAGAAGGGTTTGCTTTGCACTGAGTCAGTGCCATGCCCAGTGGTACCTTGGGATGTATTCCATTATATACATTTTATCCTAAGGTGGTTTGTTTATTTGTTTGTTTAAAAAAACTCCCTAGCTTTGGCTTTCCAAGATTGGCCAAATACATATCTGGGACCAGCAACAAAATTTGCAGCGTTTCCTCGCCTCCTAACAGAAATTATTTTGGTCATTGTTTTCTTATCCAGGATACCCCACTTCATGCCTCATAGTCCAGTTTTCCGTGTTTTGTGTGTTTCTTCGCCTAATCAGGCTACATAATATTGATAGTTGTTGGGCTCTGCTAAACCTCTGTGGTGTGTGAAAAATTACTTGCTTTTTCTGTCCTGAAAATCCCAACATTCAGTTTCATTGGATGTCCATGACTTCTAGTGTTGTGAGAGTGGAGGAAAAAGCTTTACTCTGTCCCCTTACTCCATAGGGGAGTTGCGCTGTCTCCTTGGATCATTTTGGTTGCCCTTTTCAAAAAGAAGCTTTTTCCACTCCTTTTTGAGGTGAGGCAACCAGAACTGTACAAAGTATTTGAAATGTGATTACACCATAGATTTGTACAGTACAATGGCATTATGATATCAGCAGTTTTATTTCCTGTTCATTTCTTAATGATCCTTAGCATGTCTTTTTTATAACTGCTGCACACTGCTTTTGACATCTTCTTTGAGCTATCTACTATGACCCCAGCATTAGCACTGAGGCAGCAAGCCAGTCGTCATGCTGGCGTTATCTCACTGTAGATCCTTGGGGGAAAATAACAGTCTACCAAATATGAGGCATGAAGAGTACCTCAACTCTAAAACCAACTCATTCACAAGGTCCATTAGTGTCTGGGAGCTGCAGATCGCAAACAGATAATCAGAGTCCCAAAATACATTTTGCACTTGCAAAACCTTGTTGCACTTTTGCAATAAATAAGCCTAGTTTTGAGGGATACCTGTACTAAGGTTTGATTCAACAGAGTGCTTAAAAAAAGTAGTTCTGTTTAATAACATACAGCAAAATTGACATCCTGAAATTAATTGCTACTCTTCTTACAGTGATTTTGAGGTTTCTAGATGGAAAATAAAAGTAGCATTTTGCAAACTGCCAATTCTCCACCACCTTGCACTTTGCACAGGTGAATAAATAACTGCACCAAGTTGGAGAAAATCATTTACCTGTCAGTCAGAGTGATGAGGTGTGTCACTTCCTTTCCCTGCAAAAGGCAGCAGAGGACATCGTTTCTCCTGCCCTTCTCATCCTCAGACTACAAACATTAATGATGCTGAGGTTTCATCACTGAAAATCATTATCATATATATTAAAGCAAATTCTTTGCCTCGCACACCTTATTCTTGAACACAAGCCTGCACAACTCTAGTAATATAACAATGGTTGTGAGTTGTGTGGCCTGCCATGTGTTTTGCCATTACTGAGTAGAGAAATTGAGGCTTATTGAGCCTCTGCTGAGCTCTCCCAGTCAGGCCTTGTGTAGACCTCCCTAGTATGGCCAACAGCATACTAAACGGATAGAGGTGTCCTGATTCTTAATAGTCCCCAATTAAGCTAAAAGGGACAAAACAAGATTCAGTGAGCATGACAGCTGGAAGAGCAGCAGTGGCGTAGCGTGGGTTGTCAGCACCCGGGGCAAGGCAAGTAATTTGCACCCCCCTAACCCGTGGATTTGTGCCCCCTAACCCTAACCCCCAGATGTTGCACCCGGTGCGGCCGGCCCCCCCTGCACCCCCACGCTACGCCACTGAAGAGCAGGCCCCCCATCTTGGGGGTAGCCCCCCCATCCATCAGGGGGCCGAGTCCCCTTAAAATTCTGTGGTGGCTGTGCACACATGCTGCAGAGCATGCTCGTGACACACACACAAACCAGGGGGTGTCTGCACGACACATCAGTGTGCCCTGTAGCGTGCTTAAGTGATGTTAGGGGCCTGCTGATGTCATGTGTGTACGCTGCAGGGCATGTGTGCAAATTTTGCTGATGTTGCACAGCCATGGCCCTCTCAGTGACAGGGGCAATGTGATACATGTGTGGGAAAGGATCAAAGTTTATTTCCCCAAGTAACTGAAGAGCCTGAGGCAGGCTTAGTAGGTGTCCCATAGAACACTTCTTTCTTTTTTCCCATGCAAGTAATTGACTGCAATATATTGCTAAGGAAATAAGTGCTGGAGGGAGAAAGGATACCACCACCACCAAAAGTGCCCTTTGAGTGTATATGTGTGTGCACAACGTGATTTAAAATTGCTGTGCAGTGTACATGCTGTTCTCCTTATCTTTCTGATCATCTGGAATGAATGTCTCTGTCACTCTTACACTTTCTTGCTTCATGTATCCAACGGGGTATTGTGTAGTGCTGCAGAGAACAGGAGCTAATGACTGGTGACAAGCATGACTTGTCAGTTTAACCATGTAAATTGACATTGTGTCTGGACTAAACTGGTTTCAGGCTGGTGGAGTGAGAGTGCCTGGTGGGCCAGACGTAGTTCTCAACAAATTGGAAGTGTCTTGTAGAGTCATCATCATAGCTGATACAATTCCTCTGGAAGCATGTTGGGTACTAGATCATCAGACACACCCCTGTTATGTAGCATTGCATAGCAGGTTGTTAAGCTGATTATTGAGCTGGCGAAAGCTTTCTCTCCATCTGCTTATTTACACTGGAGTGTTCCTGCATTACACCCAACTCTCTCTCCCCCGCCCCCCATTCCTAGCCAGCGAGAGATATTGCTGCTAAATGTAGTTTCTCTCTAAAACACCTTGTTAAGCTCACACTGTGAACTTTAAACAAAAGTAAAGTAGAGCCAGGACTTTGGGCCTTTTACTCTCTAATGTAGCTTATTTCCCCCATGAAAAAAGTTTGGGGCAGATCATTCCTCCTATCTATCCCATTGAGGGCTGCACAGCTTGGGACTGGCCGCAAAATGCAGCCTAGTACCAGCCGTCAGGGCTCCCCTCTTCCTGCCTCAACCCTCCATTCCCAAATTCAGCAGGGTCTCCCTCCCAACTACAGGGGGAGGCTTTCCAGGAGGCTGGTGGCTACTGGGAAGATGAGGGAATGGGAACATCAGCTTCCCTTAGCCCTCCTCTGTGGGCTTTTCTCTTGATCCAGCACATCTTTAATTCCTGTTGTCCAAAGGCCTGCTCATTTGTGCTTTGCAACTCCCATGAAAGAGCCTTATAGAATGCACTTGTGGGGACATGATAACTGCTGTTAGTGTCTGTTGAGTCTTTAGACTTTAGCAAGCCACTTCAAAGAGACTTTTATCCTGCCCCCAAACATATAGCTTTGTTTTAATGACTATGTGAGTTGAGGGTCATCCTGTCATCAGTTTCGTCACCCAAAATCCATGCAGGAAAGAACGTCATGAAGTGATTGTTCTTCCATAAGTAATGGAGGCAGTGGAAGACAGGAGTGCCTGGCATGCTCTGGTCCAGGGCGCCACAAAGAGTCGGACACGACTAAACGACTAAACAACAACAAGTACTAAACAAAACAGTGGACAAAAGGGGGTTGGTGGAGTTCCTATGGGGATACCAGTCCCTACGGGCAGAGTAACACCTAGCCTGGGTCCTCAAGAGTCAATTATACATACCAGCAACAATCTCACAATATTCAGGGCATGGTTCTGTACATTTTTTTAAAAAAACCTGCCTCACACTGAGTCCATACCACCAGCTTATAGTAACTAAGCACACATTGAAGTAACACATGAACAAGTGTGTTCATGGCAGGTTTGTTTGGTTCCATGTACATCAAAAATCAATTAAAAATGCAAAACAATGTGTAAGCCATCATGGCAGTAATCAACTCTTTCCCTTCCAAAACATTTGGAATAACAGTGAACATTTCTGCTCTGTTTAGCGCTTTCAATGTATAAAATGTAAACAAACAAACAAAAAGCAGTGCATTGTTCCCAGCGTGATTAGACACAACTACCATACATTTTTATTAAAAAGAAAAAAGTAGTATGAATCCAAAAATTCTACATAACCATAATAATAATGGTGTGCGTGCATAATTAGGAAGCCATAAGCTGCTACTAAAGCTTTATGTAAACAGTTTGCCTTTTAATGCTTCAAGTACCCTATAGTTTGTCCATTATAAACCACAGTAATTAAATTCCATATCAGCCCATTTCATGTGGTGTCGTTTTTGTTGCTTGAGCTCTGGGGAGATGTGTTGAATTGTGCTGTCATTATGAATGCTGCCTCTGCTTCTGTTTGCTGCCTTTGTTGATTGACACTTGCCCAGAAGAGTCCTTAAGAAACAATGTAATTAGGGTATTTGCATTGCCTGGGATTAGGTGACCTTTGGTGTGCCAGTAATTAGAGTCTCCCTGCTGTACACTGTTAGTAGCTGGTAGGCACTAACCAGGCAGAAGAGGTGATAGAGTGATTCATTTAGTAAGCTGCAAAGAGCTTTTCAATTGGTGGTACAATTAACAGGCGATTATTATTAACAATGCAGTATCATTTCATGATTGTAGCCTGCAGACCAAGCTCTTAACAGACTTAACTTGCTTAGCTGGAAACAAAGGGCACCTAACTTTGGGAGACATGTTCACGTGATGGAAGGAATATGTATGATAAGAATCAACCCACCAATGTTAAAATATGTCTCTCTCTCTCTCTCTCTCTCTCTCTCTCTCTCTCTCTCTCTCTCTCTCTCTCTCTCTCTCTCTCTGATAAGCCTACACAGTTTTTGACCCACTAAACCAGATTAACCCCACCAATGACAGTTTGTGGCTTGACAACCCTTTAATTTTCTCAATTCCAGACATACACAGAAAAATGAAAGTTGATCAGTCATTTTGGTAGCTTTGCTTTATATATCTAGAATGCCTTTGAGTTCATGAGCTGTGAGTTGTACATGTCTGGAAGATAGATGCAGCATAAATATTGGAATATGTTCCTTTCTTCTGTTTCCCATGCTTTCTGAAACTAAAACTGGATATACCCTATTTTTCGCTCTATAAGACGCACCAGACCACAAGACGTACCTAGTTTTTGGAGGAGGAAAACAAGAAAAAAAATATTCCGAATCTCAGAAGCCAGAACAGCAAGAGGGATCGCTGCGCAGTGAAAGCAACAATTCCTCTTGCTGTTCTGGCTTCTGGGAAAGCTGCGCAGCCTGCATTCGCTCCATAAGACGCACACACATTTCCCCTTACTTTTTAGGAGGGGAAAAGTGAGTCTTATAGAGCAAAAAATATGGTATTTACTCTAGGTTAGGGATTCTTGAGAATCTTTGTGAATCCCAACATCAAATCACCAAATCCACACCCCCAGAATAAGTGCTGATGGAAATTTAGCTATTCACCAGGTGCACCAATGTACAATGTTTTGCAGCCAGGTATAACTGGCACATCAGACTAAGCTGGTGAAAGTGCTCAGTGCAACAAAGGGACAAAGATGCAATTGAAATTATGCATTTGGTTCTTTAAGTGTAATATGACCTGCTCCAAAAGTGGATGAACACATCATTTGCCTGGGCAGACAAAGCACACTTGGTGGCAGTTTATTGGCCCTCATCTGATCCCTTCCAACACATGGGCAATGGTTTAACATTTCCTCTGTCTCCCCTAAATTTGATGGAAGTGAGAAAGTTAAGTATCATCTGCATGTTGATGACACCTTGCCCCTGAACTCCGGATGACCTAATATAGATGTTAAAAATAGTGAAGAATAAATTATAGCCCAGTGGGACCCCAAACAAGAGCAGAATCAGTGCCCCACTTTCCAACTCAGACAGCCTGTTGTGTGACGGATAGTTTATGCAGTCCCACAGAATTCCACCAGAGGGCTGGAACCTCTCTCTGATTGGCTACCAGTCAGGCGGGGGGTGGAGCCAGCAGTTTGGGAGAGAAAATAAAAGGAGCTGTTTCTTGAGAGAGTTTAGAGAGGGAAATGGTTTAAGAGAGAGCAGGAGGGAGGGAGAGTTGGTTCGGATCTATGTGTGTAAAATCCACTCTGAGGAAAATATCTGTAGCCAGAGAAGGAAGTCTCTAAGCTTAGATAGAAAGACAGGAGTGAACTGGAGGGCTGAGTTTGACCCAGGAGAAGTAGAAACTGTGAGGACACTGTCTCCTTGGGTACCATCTCCAGTCAGGAGGGGAGAGATCTTCTAGGAAGAGAAGACTCCCAAGCCAGTTAAGAGGGGTGTGGTGACCCCCTGGATCTGTTTGGAAATACCCCAGGAGTGTGAATGTCAAAAGGCTGGGTAACAGACAGAAATACACCTTGTTTAAGAACCTAAGGATTAAGCTGTAACACCTATGCAACACCTAAGCTAAGGAACTGAAGCAGAATAACTGGAAATAAGTTAAGCATTCACCATCTAGTCTAGAAACCTGTAACATCAGGTTCAAGGTGCTGGTTTTAACCTTTAAAGCCCTATACGGCCTAGGACCCTCATACCTACGGGACCGCCTCTCCTGGTATGTCCCACAGAGAAATTTACAGTCTGCAAATAAAAACATCCTAAAGATCCCAGGCCACAGAGAGGTTAGGTTGGCCTCAACTAGAGCCAGGGCTTTCTCGGCCGCGGCTCCAATCTAGTGGAACGCTCTGTCACAAGAGACTAGGGCTCTGCGGGACCTGACATCTTTCCGCAGGGCCTGCAAGACAGAGCTGTTCCACCAGGCCTTTGGTCAGGGCGCAGCCTGACCCCCTCCTCTGGCAACCTGCACAGGATTTTGCTTGATGGTTGCCATTAATTTGATTTTAATTAATTTTATAATGAATGTTTTTACAATGTTGAACTATTTTGACTGTTGTTAGCCGCCCTGAGCCCAGCTTCGGCTGGGGAGGGTGGGATATAAATAAAATTTATTATTATTATTATTATTATTATTATTATTATTATTATTATTATTATTAACATCTAACTGCAGAGTAATAACTGAATTAAGCAACCAACATTTAAAAGAAGCTGTGTGTTTACTACCTTGTTTAGAAGCCTTTAACACCCACTAGATTTAGTACAGTTATTAATAAGTTAACTGTTTTCTGAAAGAACATTATCTCCTGACACATCTTTCTTTTATCAGCTTCATTCTGTTAAGTAAATATGGCTTATTTGTTCAACTTCTGCCTGAGTCTCGTCACCCAAAAACCATAAGATAACCCGTGGTGGTTATATAGAGTATACGTAGGTGGGAACTGCTGCAATTGGTAGCCAGAGTGGAGGGAGGGGGATCTCTACATTTTGGTGAAAGTGGTGGGATCCGCATCACCTGTCAAGAATGATACCATGGTCAATAGTTTCAAAACCTTAATGCAAAAATGACATGGAACTGAATTATGGGTAAAAACATGCAATAGTGACATGGGCCAGAAATATTTGCTCATCCCTGCTGCAGGAACTGATTACTAGAATTCTTAGAAGAAGAAGAAAATAATAATAATAACTGGGTACCATGATTTTATTTATGATCTTCTTGGATGAAAGTGTGGCCATTGGGCAACATTCTGGATATGGGAGAAGGAAATGGTAGGTTGCATGTACCTGCAAGCTGTGCTGCCTAATTGTTTTTGACAAATTATAAGGGAATGAGAATTTAGGCTGCAATCCCAACCCCACATACCTAGGAGCAAACATATTTACTTCTGAGTAGGCATGTTAATATTTCTATTACAACAGATACATCAGTATGCTCTCTCTCTCTCTCTCTCTCTCTCTCTCTCTCTCTCTGTGTGTGTGTGTGTGTTTCTCAATTAGCTGTTTGAAGCTTTTCCCACTTAAGCATTTGTAAATAAAAATCTGTGAGAAGAAGAGAAATATTTACCCGCTAAATGTGCTTTTGATGAAACTAGTGCTTGGATAATTGGGTTATGATTCTAGTTTGCTCAGGATTAGATTCTGAAATGAGGCAATGGAATTATTTTGGAGAGTTGCAATTCCAAGGAATCGTATTATTTCATATGTAATGAGAACAATGAATGAATTAGTTTGGCTCTGATCCTCCAAGCATGCAATTGCTGTGTGAGAGCACATTTAAACTGACAAATCTTGTGAGTGGGCTTTTTCTGCCCCTCCTTTCCATTAACTTGAACCATAGTGCTGAAAGTGTTCCAACCAACCAACTACGTTTATTTAATAGTAGCAGCAATTTGCTTACTAAATAAATATACCTAGTTTTGACTTAACACTAAAGCATATTTTTTTAAAATGTGCATATTAGACTTAGAGAAGATATGCTTTCCTGCATTGTCAATATACCTAACAACTTGACAAGTTTATACTTGGCTCAGAAATGCCAATAATCAAAGTAGAGAAAAGGGCAGCTAATACTTGAAGATTTTATGTTCAGATTTGAGGATTGTTTACTTGAACTTTTAGAAGGTAAATTGTGTTGTTATTTTGTCTTGTCGAGTTGATCTGTCTGCTGCTGATTATTTAACTGCGGCTTTTATTGTTCCTGATTGTGTACAAAGGCATAAATGATTTTAATAGATTTTGTTAAGCCATCCTATGGCAGAAAGGGGGCACACAAAAAATGCCCCAGACCCATGCCACACACAACTCCCTCTCTTCCAGAATCCTCCTTTGAGTCTCAGGTTTGTTTGTTTGTTTGTTTGTTTGTTTAACCACTTGATTGGAACCCTCCCCTCAACCTCAGAGTGGTTTACAAAAAGATAAAACAATAAAATAGAGGGGGGGTCCTTTAAAGCAGGCATCCCCAAACTCAGCCCTCCAGATGTTTTGGCACTACAACTCCCATCATCCCTAGCTAACAGGACCAGTGGTCAGGGATGATGGGAATTATAGTCCCAAAACATCTGGAGGGCTGAGTTGGGGGTGCCTGCTTTAAAGCATACAAAAGTTAAGCTAGTTAAACAGATTAAAATTACCTCAACTTTCTAAGCATCTGGATTCCTCAACATTAGGTCCACTTGTGAACCACTCTGGGGTTGTGGAGCTCATCTCACTTTACTGGCCAAGGGAGCCGGCGTACAGCTTCTGGGTCATGTGGCCAGCATGACTTCTGGTGAAATCAGAGCAGCGCATGGAAACGTCATTTACCTTCCCACCAGAGGGGTACCTATTTATCTACTTGCACTTTGACTTGCTTTCAAACTGTTAGGTTGGCAGGAGCAGGGACCGAACAATGGGAGCTCACGCCATTGCGGGAATTCGAACCACTGACCTTCTGATCGGCAAGCCCTAGGCAGCCCCCAAAGGAAGAAGTCTGAGAGCCAGGGGATTGGTGGTGGGATGACAATGAGTTGTCAGAGAGAGAAGCCTGGGAGGAGGAGGTGTCGGAAGCAGGAGAGGCAACAGGCTTTAGTGAGCATGAAGAGGTGCTGGCAGAGAGCAGTTTAGAATCAGAGGCAGAAGCAGAGGCTGGAGAGGAGGGGAGTCAAGAGGCAGAGTTAAGATAGGCTCCTGAAGAACTTCTCCTGCTGCACCTAGGTCCCCTCCCTCCAGGTCTTCTTGAACATGCAGAGAAATCAAAAGAGCAGAACAGAGATTGGTTGTGTGCAGACACAGTTTGCAATTGCTTGGGAAAGACCCTAGACAGGAGGAGACTCATATGCTGGGACGAGGGGATCTTTCAGTCCTCACAACTGCCTCATTAGGGCAAGACCTATTGAGAAGAGTTGCTGTGATGACTAGACTGTATTTTTTATTGCTGACCCTTGTGATCTGCAATATACTTGCCATCCTTCAGTCTTTGCAGCTCCAGACTGACATCAAAACCAGTGAGTTCATCTTGCTATTGGCGCACTGTGGTTGACTTGCAATACAGATTGCAGAAGCCTAGGATTGTGCAATCAATACCACATTTACTATTTTAAAACAACAACACCTCAGTTGTTAGTATTTCAAATATAGAATTTTAGGCTGTCTGGCATCTTTGCCCTATTTAATATTTAACTGGAGAGGAAATGCCACCTAGTCAAAGACACAGAATCTGGAAGGTGCAACCACTTCAATCTGTTTCTGCATATATCCAAAGATTGTGTATTCAACATTAGCAAGATTGATACATGAGTTGGATACAATGTCCCCAGACTGTTGGCGTCAATAAGGTATTTATATTCATATGTGAGGGGAATGTCTGTAGGCCGTGAGTTTGGGGGGAAAGGTACTCAAGGAAATCCATGTCATAACTGGGATTACTATTGTTGAAACACCCAAACTAATGTTGCATTCCATGTTTGTTGTAGAAAAGGGGGAATATAGTATGGCGGGGCTTGATTTGATTTGTGTGTTTTTTCTACTGGACCCGTGATAACACAACTATGAAAGAACAATAGGATGCTTATGTTAATATCTGGAACAAGAAACTTTGGAAAACAGTTATTATGTAGAAACCTATGTGGGGCTGGTCCACCCATGAGGCATCATGAGGTGATTGCCTCAGGTGGCAGGATCCACAGGGGCAGCAAATAACGATGTGATCTCTCTGCCCACCCCTGTCTTTCCACAGCCCTTCTTCCATGGTGGAAAGAGGAGCATCATTTTGGGGTCTGCCTCAGGTGCCAAATTGTCTTCGCCAGCCCTGTACCTATGCATTACATCCATGTTGATGTCATTAAGGGGCTAGCAAAGCAGGACAGTTTTTTTGCAGAGCAGGTTAATTTTTCCTATGAATAAGACTGACAGAACAAGGACATTTCCAGTCCAATATGTGACAATTTGGAAAAATATTTAATTGGTTGATATTGTCTATGCTGGCTTAAGTCCCTCTGATTAGCAAATACAATAGTGGTTATTGTCTTCCTCTATAGAAGACACATAATGTTCGTTGCCATACAATTGTTGTTGTTGGACTTTTTCTCTGGCCTGGAGTTTTATTTGTTTGTTGATGTATTTTGTGATAATAATAATAGGAATATCAATACCACTTTTTGAAGAATTGACGCTGACTTTGATAGGAAAAGTAGCTATATTTATCTTCTTCCTTCAGATTAATGGTCTTGGAAGCATGTTTACCTTTTCACAGAAAAACATAAATTGTATTCACTGGTGGGTAAAAGTGCTAGGAACTAATTTTGCCAGTTCACTTCAAACCTTTTCATTAAACTGGCAGAAGGGAATTATAGTGCTATAGTTTGTTCATCCATAATTTCACACTCCTGCACCCTTGGAAACAGGAGGTAAATCTCAAGGGATTTCTCTGTGCTAAAACAGTTTTAATTAGTAAATAATCCTAGAGCTTTACATTCAGAACAAATCCTTCTTAAGCATGTCACAGTGGAACTTCCATTCACAGGGCTTTCTGATTTCTTAATGACTGTGCTGAAGTATTTCTTTTCCAGAATGATTTTGTTTTCCTTCTTCAGTAAGGATTAGTAGGTCTAGAATGGGCCTTTGTGACTCTCCAAGTCCAACAGTGCAGTCCACTTGCCATGCCTTGCATCTGGACCCCACCCCTATTTTGCAGTCCCAGGCATTCAGCAAAGCAGGAGGCTTACCTAAACAATCTCGCCTTGATGGACCACAGTACATGGCTGATGGACGATCATTCATGGACTACAAATTATGCATTCGAAATTCTTGAAGATTTAAATTTGTGCAAATGCCTGTATAAAATGACTTGATCTGTGCTTCTAAAATTAACATGTCAAAACTTAGCTCTGCACTGGAATTTGACCCTGGAATGTCCCAATATTCCTTTTTCTTTCCCTCCACATATCAGAGAACAATTAAAAGTGGTGTGTTCCTTTGTGTAGGTGCAAAAACAGAGTTCTGTTTATACTGAAAATAAAATACCTACATCAAATGAAGAAAATGCTGAAGCTGGTATACAGAGCCCTTCCTATAATTTTGAAGGAAAATGTCACCAATCCACCTTAAATTGCATTGCCTCAGCAGCTAGATTTTTTTTAATGAAACATGTGGGGTGTTGATTCCTTTATTATAAATGGAGCCTTACACTGTCTGCTCGGAAGTCCCACTGTATTCAATGGAGCTTACTCCCAGGTAACTGGGTGAAGACTGGGCAGCCTTACACAGCAGTCCCAAGCATTTTTACTCAGAACTACGGTAGGTCCCACTGAGTTCAATAGGATTTGCTCTCTGGCATGTTCATTATTCTCACAGTTATTCTCCTATGTTATTCTGCCTTTTTCCCTGACAGAGACTGAAGGCAGCTTACCACCAAAATTTATTTCATTCCCTCTATCTGTAGAAGGTGTTGTCCCTTCACTTGGCTCAATGTGACAAATGTTGATGCATATAGACGCATCAACATTTGTCACCTTGAGCCAATTGCAACCAGGAGTGTGCAGGGGATCAAACACATGAGGAGCATCCTGCTGTAGAATAGAACATCTGTATTTTAATCAGAGAAATGTTGGAGGGTATGAATTCTGTGCTTTTGATTATTCCATTGGTTCTGATAGCCAGGGTACATAAGCACTAAGGTGAAACAGGGTGATGCCCTGCATTTGTTATGATACAGCAAGCCACAAAAAAAACTTCAGTATATTATCTCCAAATACATTTTGTTTAGAATGTCTCATGGCTCCCCTTCCCCTTTTCTGAAAGGGTAGCAGCAAGTGGATTTCTGAGACCTTTGAAGATCAGCAGCGTGATCCAAACTGATTTCGGTGTTTTGGCATCAGAATATACCAGCTGTCTATTCAGACGGCTCCATTGGAATCTTACATGTGAAGAAACATGAGCTTGCCATCTAGCCTTGGTCAAATTTTTCTGAGTGCAGAGGGGAAATATTTTAGGGTTCTATTAAGTGTCTAAAAGAGAGCATGCCTGTTTCGTCTGGTGAAAGCTATCTCAGCAAATGGGATTGTTTGCCTCCCAAGAAATTCTTCGCTGCCGACATGGTCATTCTCCACCCTTTCGGCATCATTCCTCAATTGTTGCTCCCAGGTCAGAGAGCTTTGAAAGTGCCAGATGATTAAGTTCTGAATATGAGTGCACATGTGTGTGCTCATATACATGTCATCCACATTTCTTTACTTGTATGATGTCCCTTTGGCTAGGAGACAGATAATGGGAAAGGGTGACTGAGATTGGTGGTTTTAGGCAAAGGACAGAGCTGGAACACTGAGCTGAATATATGATGGGCAGGTGCACAGAAATTAGACTGTTATTTGTTGCTGTTCTCGAGCTGTCATCGGTTATCACATCTTATATCCCTTTGGCTTAGAAATGGTGTGAAAACCTTGTGTGGACCAGGCAGTTCGCTTTAATTAAAGTCTCACAGTCAGAACAAATCAGAGTTCGGCTTGTGATGTAACTGAAACTTTGTGCCGTTGAAACTATTCTGATTTTTAAAAGGAAAATAATGCATTATCACATTGCATTATTTTTTTCTAGATATAAACAAAAACAAAAAAGGAAAATCAGTAATCAGCCTTAAGCTAAATAAGCAAGTAAGCCAGGCTAGTCTCTCCTTCTGTTCTGCCAGTTCTAGGAGAAATAGGATTCAGATATAAGCTTTCAAACTCTGAAGTTAAAGTCTTCAAATTTCATTGTGTGAAGTCAAATACTGTAAGTGTAACTCTTGCAAATGGGTCAATTGTTCCATGTGGGATGAACTGCAGTTGAAACATCCCTAGTACTTGCCTACTTTGAACATGTCTACAAAGCTCTGCTAGTGTGTGTATTCCAACTGCTTATGGAAATCTCACCTCTTCTTCCTTTAATTAAGTTGATTCACTCTTGTGTTACAGTTATGTTTTAAATCATTATTGGTCTGTGTGTTTTGTGCTTTTTAAAAAAAAGTACTCTCAACACAGAACAGTAGAGAGTACTTTCTATGGCAACAAAAGCTGATTCCTTTGACCTGAATAAATTAACCAAATTATATATGTGTATTACAGTGGTACTTAGGGTTACATACGCTTCAGGTTACAGACTCTGCTAACCCAGGAATAGTACCTTGGGTGAAGAACTTTGCTTCAGGATGAGAACAGAAATCGTGCGGTGGTGGTGCGGCAGCAGTGGGAGGCCTCATTAGCTAAAGTGGTGCTTCAGGTTAAGTACAGTTTCAGGTTAAGAATGGACCTCCAGAACGAATTAAGTACTTAACCCGAGGTACCAATTTATATATGTGCATCTGATCCAAACTTATCACTGAAGCTCTGCTCAGCCCTTCTGGCACAAGATGGCTAATCTGTGGTTGTCCTATGCTTTATGGCTCATGGTTTGTCTAGGAGAGCTAAACCATGAGATTCGGTTCAGATGGCATGCTAAGCCAAACCATGCCTGAGCTTATCACTGTGTAGCAGCAACACAACTAGGGAGGTCTGAAGCAGCTGTGATGTTCACACACACTCATGCTTTTGTGCTAATTCATGGTTTAGCTTGGCATGATGTGTGAACCATGTGAAAGACCCTCACTCTTTTCCCAATCCCTAGTAGGCAGCTACGCAAGGACTAGAAATGTGGTAGTGGTAGGCTTGTTTGTTTTCTAAATGGAAATTGTGGCTTTTCTGGATGCAGATTTCTGCACACAGCTCAAATTTACACATTTGCATGTGCAGTCTCACACTCTGCAATAGCCTGGCTACAAATTGGTTTAATCAGCTGTAGTCAGAGCTTAGGCAGCGGATTCCTGATGAGAATGTTCTCTGGTTTCTGCTTCTTTTCCCCTTCAGAGTCTTAATTTGTTTTGCCAACATGTCTGCTTTTCTGGCACACCTGCCTTCTTCCTCCAAGTGTTAGTTCCTCTCTGAGAATCATTCGTGAGCAGCTTGCAACCAAATGCCTGATTACAAAGTTAGCAGAGCTTGAGCGCAATTACTTCAGCTCTATAGCCCTTGCACATTAAACCCAGTGTTAATTGTTTCCCATTTTTGCAACAATCCTTATAATAGGATAAAAACTGAAGCGATCATTTCTTGTAGTTAAAACAGCAGAAAATAAAGACATTTGCTCTGATTAATCACTGCAATACGAAATTAAAGGCAATCGCAAGGAAACACACTCAGAATGTTTGTTTGATGCCAGCAAAACTTGCCATTTGTACAGTGGTGAAGAATTGATATTGGAGGAATGGCTCAGCACAAACATTTGTCACATCTGCTTTTGCAACTGACGAGGATGTGATGAGTCAGTTTTCTTGCTGGGGGATAGGATGTTGAATCCCATTGTCTTTACTGTGATGTTTTCTGCATTTACTGCTTTTTAGAAGATGCAAAAGTACAGTCTAGATTCTTCGGTACCTGATTTTGAGGCCTTGTTTACTAAAGACAGTAGAGCAGTACAGATGTTCAAAGCACATTCAGCTGAACGTGTCACATGCGTATGTCTGTGGGGGAGTGAAGTTCAATATCCAATGCTCTGGGACAAGGGTACAGTGGTACATTGGGTTACAGACGCTTCAGGTTACAGACTCCGCTAACCCAGAAATATTACCTCGGGTTAAGAACTTTGCTTCAGGATGAGAACAGAAATCGCATGGCGGTGGCATGGCAGCAGCAGAAGGCCCCATTAGCTCAGTGGTACCTCAGGCTAAGAACAGTTTCAGGTTAATAACTGACCTCCAGAACGAATTAAGTTCTTAACCCCAGGTACCACTGTATATGCATATCAAATTCAGTCATGCATGTTTAGTCCATGACTAAATGTAGGGCATATCTTGAACATAAAGCCAGGTATATTCAGAATGTACAGTTGTAGAAGCCCGTGCAGATGAAACCTTAAAGGCGTGGCTCCAGATATTCATCAGTGCACAATTTGTTTGAACATATCTGCACAGGTTTATTGTTTCAGTTCATAATGCATATTTTTAAAAGTTTATATAGTTGCTAACCTGAGCAATTGAAGTATGGACCATGGAGATTATACTAAATTAAGAATTCATTTAAAATATTAATGTGAAAGTAGCTTCTGAAATCTATTCTAGTGTTCTGGAGGGAAAGGGGGAGGAGAAAAGAGAGAGAGGGAGAGAGATTGGTGGTAGGGATAACCAATAACCAACCCAGAGAGGTGATCCAGAAGGATATTGTGGTGTATGGTATCAAAAGCTACAGTGAAGCCTAGAAAAATAAGTAGGCATTTTTTTTTACTATTTTTTTAAAAAAGTAAACCAGTTTATCAGCAGCTTTTTTAAAAAAAATCTGTGTTTCAAGACAGCAGGCCAGGGACTGTTTACTTCCACAGACAGAAGTCAGCTTGGCCACAGTAACTGCAATATGTGGATTAGTTCCTACTGAGGTAGTTTAAGTTAATGGCAGACAACTGGTTGTAGTTAGCAGAAACAGAAGAAGGAGGCTTAGCAAGAACGCAGGTAGCAGAAGAAGATTTTCTTTTGTTTTTGTTACAGTCCTTGTTTAATGTTGGGCTCCAATGTGTAAGAGCACATTGCAATAGTCTAAGGGGTCCAAAGTCCAGGGGTGGTTTTATCCCCTCCTCAACTTGAATTAAGTCGTGATTCGTCTTTCATTGAAGTTTACTTAATGTCACTCAATACATTTCTGATGAAGCCAGAGCTCTAACCGCTTGGCCACAATTCCCTGACTTGAGCTTTAATCGCACAGCCACCTTTACCTCTGCAGGGGAAAGAAGCTGGACCGACTTGTATTCTTCCGTCTTTGTTAACTCATCTGTCATTTTTGGTTTAGCTTAGAAACTCAGCATCATAAATTTTTGAAAAGTGCTGCTTGTCTGACCTGGCCCTTGATTTCCACGGTTAAGATTCAGGCTAGCATTCCCATATGGCTCTGCTCAGTTCAAGGGATATGCATGCTGGACCTGGCTGGTCTTCCACTGTTCCCTTGCAGAGTGCCAGCTGTTGGGCATTTGACTTGTTCCTGAGTTCCATGTCAAACTGCACTAGTGAGTAAAATTCTGAGTGGGGGCATAAAAATCTGCATTATTGCTCTGGTGTATAACTTCAGACAGTGATGCCAAGCAAGCAGTTTAATCTGTGCACGCTAGTCATCTTTCAAAAAATCAAGAAATTAGAGCACATCTGCCTTCCTCTTTCCTTCCATCTGTCAATTCAGGCCATACACTTGATCATATTTTCCCCTTATTACGTGCAAGCGTTTGGATCCTTCATAATGAAATTAACTATGTGGTGTTTGCATCTCAATTGCTGCTATTTTCCTGTTTTCTTTTATAATCCTGCAGCACAAAGGGGGGGGGGGGAAGGTAGTAGGAACCTGCATTATTATTATGAGTCAGACCACAGGTCCATCTAATAATACATATGAAAGTGTCTTCTACTCAATCTCTAGATTATTGGCTCATTAGTCCAGTATTGTCCACATTGATCAGGTGATTAGAGTTATCTGCAATAAAGTGTTCATGTTTTGACTATCAGGTACAGATCTTGATGGAGTTGAGAAATTGAAGTGTTCATACAGTTCCCATCGAAGGAGTCTTCTCTGAAATGCATCAAGCTAAATTAAAATAGTTAATTACCAGAATCACCAGAAATTGCCTCCTTTTTGTTTCTGATTCCTTGTACTCACTCTGTCTTTCTTCTTGCTGCACTGACTGGCAAGATCTTCCAAGGGTATCAGTCAGGAGTCTTTTCTGCCCCTACCTGTAGGTGCCAAGAGTTAACCTTGGACCTTCTGTAGATGAAACATGTTCTCTACAAATAAACAGTCTCTTAACATCTTAGTCCACAGTCTTTAACATCTTAGACACAAAATAATCTAGATCTGGAAAACTGCTACCACTCAGTGTAGACAGTACTGGGCTCATGAGCCCAATGACCAAGACTAGAGATTCAGAAGAAGACACCTTTTGTATTTGGAACTAAATTTTGAAACATATATATTTCTAAATGCAGAGTACTGCTAATAAAAACTCCTGTATTAAACGGCTGGGCCTCTTCAATTTTAAATGTAGTTTTAAGTTGTTTTCATTTTCTTCATGCACTTCCAAGTTGATTTTTTGGAGTGGTATTGTGGACCAATGTTGAGGCTCCTACTGGGCAGAACAGTAGGGTAAACTGGAAATAGATCATGTACAGTTTGGAAGATTTTTACTGCACTTAATTGTTAACAGAGAAAGTCCCCCCCCCATCATTTCTTTTTTCTTTTTTGCTTTAGAAATAGTTGGGACTGTATAGAAAGGAGATTATATATATATATATATATTCACTGGTGTATAAATGGTCCTGATGACATCCCCAGGTGAGCTCAGAAGGAACAAAGTTGGAGGGGGAAAACTGTACCTCCAAAGGTAAACAAAACAGCCCTAACTCTTTTATAAGTCCATGTAAGCTGGCTGTGGCTGTGGACATGGCAGAAACTGAATGGGGTTCTTGATGGTGAAAGTAAGTGATCTTCAAAAGTTAGACAACGTAAACCCACACTGCACTATGAAGCAAACCAAGGGTCCCCTCTCTACTTCTCTCTCAGCAGCAAAATGTCAGGCAGAGAAGGAATGAGAGAACTTACCGTACTGTGTGTTTGTGTGTGAGAAAGAAAGAAAGTGATGTGCATCATGTAAAGAAGTGACTTCCTATAAAAATTGATCTAGATATAATTAAATCTGTTCAAAGCATCCTAGGACCAACTTGCTGCTGTGTCACCAGGGAGTGATACATAAGCCAGTAGTTATCCAGTACAGATAATGCAATGGGGAGCTTTTGACACAAATTACTGTGTTGTCAAAGCAATTAATTTGGATCGAATTAATTGTAACTGAAGGTTTGGAACCACAAAAGGCTGTTTTAAAAGAATGAGGATTTATTGGACTGAAGAATGCACTGGGGTCATTTTTGAAGACCTCCCCAACTGAAATTTCCAATGTAAATTTCTCCTCCATTTCCCTGCTTTTTATTCTATATATCCAATTTAAATGGTTTGTATTATATATTGTAGGATTACTATGTTTTTCAACCAGGCAAATTCTGGGCTGTCCAACTGTTCAATGTCAGTAGAACAAAAGAAGTAAGATCAAAGCAATGATAGGTAGTTTTCTTGTTGCAACATTTTAATTATTTCAAATATTAAATAGGACAACAAGCAACATGTACAGTTAAAATAATGTTTCCTTATGCATTTCTTTCAGTAATGAAGTTAAAAAAGGAATAGTACCTTTGTGTCCTTAAGCACCAGTGTGATTGAGAGCCCTGATTGGCTCTGGCTTACTGAAACAGGAGAAGTGCAGAAGGACCCAGCACCTGTCATTCATACTTGATGTCTTTGCTGCAGGAAGCAGTGGTGTAATGCTCTTGTACCTGTGCACATGCAGTTGTGGTGTATGAAGCCAGTCTTAGAGAAGAAGAAATGTGATGGCCTCAGTGAACAGTGTTCAGAGCAGAGACCTCAAATTACTGATACCAAGAGGATGCTCGTTTTATTGCCATACAATCACTTCACTCACACAGAGACAGCAACCTTGTTGTAATCAAGTAAAGCCACATCATGCAGAGTAACTTTGTCTCTCATGCTGTTCATGCTTCAAAGTATTCTAAAGTATTTAAACATTCTAGCTGCCTTTAAAATGGAAGCTGGTAAATGTGCAGTTGTGCACTTCTCTCTCGCTCCAATAGCAAAGTTAGACATAGTTGTCTAAATCTTGATTATTCAGTTGAGGCAGGCAGTGTCTGTTTATGCTTCCTGTGCAGAAAAAGGAGTTCTCCTGTTGGGCTACTTCTGAAGCTGATTATGGATACCTGCTCCTTTTCATCATCAGTTATCAACCTGCCTACAGGCCCCATGGAAAATTGCTAAGATTTTCATATCTGTGATCTGTCAAAGTCAAGGATCAAACCAGGAGTCTGACTGCATTTTCTGTGTACTTTGTCAGCCTGTGAAGTCTGAGATAAGATGACTTCTACAAACATTAAGTTCTATGATATATTCCATGGAGAGATAACACCTTAAATCCTAAAGTACTGCCATTTTTATTTGCTTCCATCGTTCAGCCTAAGACATGTTTCAGATCAGAAATCTTTGCGATATGAAAAATATTTGATTTCATCATATTGTAGTTAAGTTGGCGCAAATTTGCTTTAAAATGTTTTGGCATTCCTGCAGCCCAGTGCAGGCAAAATATAATATTGAAAGTTGGGAGGGGTGTGTGTTTGAGGGTTAGGGGGGAAGTATTGTTTCTTTATTAAAGAAACTACACACACCAATCAATTCTGAATCAATCAAAATTCACTTATATTGGGTAGTGTCAGACACAAAATGAATAGCAAGCAAGTATGGCTGGCAGGTCAAAGTCTAGAACTTTGGTCCAAGGGAGGCCAGAGAATTGGAGAATAGCTGTGGAGGGAACAACTTGGTGGTCTCAGTCAGCAACATGTTGGAAGGCAGACGATCTGGAACGTTTTATGACACTGTGGCTCCAGTTTGTCCTTCTGGTGCCCCCTGATTCCCCAGCTCAGAAGGTTTCTAGCATGTTGTGTGAGAGTCTTCTTTCCTCTGTGGCAGCAAATTTAAAGAAGATCTCTTTGTTTAAGCCCTGATAGGACATTTTAAGACAGCCATTGAGAACCTTGAGGCCAGAGGGCAAATGCGGCTCTCTTCTTGGAACTCCCCCCCCCAACACACTCTTCTGATGCCATGCCCCTCACTGACCCTGCTTTACACCCTGAGGGTGGTGGTTTGCCTTGCTACAGTATATCCTTGAATTCAGATAGTGCCTCTTTGCATGGCTAGATGTAAGGTAGAGATGTGGGTGTCTGCAGAAGCTGGCCTCCTGTGCAAAGATAACATTTGCAGATATGGAGTGCCTCTGATCCCACCCACCAGACTGTTTTGCCCCTTAGATCATGAGTAGGCAAACTAAGGCTCAGGGGCCGGATCTGGCCCAATCACCTTCTAAATCCGGCCCGCAGGTGGTCCGGGAATCACCATGTTTTTACATGAGTAGAATGTTTCCTTTTATTTAAAATGCATCTCTGGGTTATTTGTGGGGCATAGGAATTCGTTCATTTGCCCACCCACAAGTTGGAGACTCCCCGTATGATTTGGAACCTACATTTCTGAGGATTCTTTGTTGTTCCTGCGACACAAGGGATGGAGCTTAGCACACGGATCTTTGCTTTCCTTGCTCACAAATAGCATTCACGTACAAGCAGCATTCCCAAATAGAGCTGTAGACTGTTCTTCAATCTCTGTCCAACCCTGTCTCCTTGGCAGTGAATCCTGCAACTTAGGTCCCACAGCAGAAAAAGCCATGCTCCCTGAGAGCAGCAATAAGGCAGAGCCCCATGGATGGCTTGAATGGTCTGTGGAGTTTATCTAAAAATAATACTTTTTTCAACTGGAACACACCGGAACTCAGTTCCAGCACCTCTCAGGTGGGCACCATTGCTATTATGAGAGAAAGAGGGAGGTGTTCATGGTGAATTCTGGCACCTCTCTGTCTAGAGAAATAACACTAACTGCATCTAAATAGATGCATCTTCTAAATCTTTTATTTAGGTGCACATTGTATGCCCCTTGAAGCCAACAAACCAATTTAAATGACGCTTTTGAAATTGCTGGTTTCAATACTAGAGTCAATAGTTTGAGGTAGTTTGGAGTAATGGACTTAAAATATTTGAATCAAGCACTGGGATAAGTCATATGTAGCACATGATGTACTAAGTTAGCCATATTATCTTTGACAATCCATGTCCACTTTCTGCTTTTCAGCACAGGCTCCATTTATCTAAGCTGACAGCTGTGGTGTCTGTGGCTTTAGTAGATGTATGGCTGCCTTCTAGAATCCTAGCATGTTACAAAAGCTTATCCTCAAAGGGCAATCCTGATGCTGCTGCTACTTTTTTGTGCTCTCAGGAGAAGGCATGACTGATGACTCAGAATTAATTGTAACCCAGCGAGGTGTCAGTGACAGATATCCATTACACGCGCTAGTACTTGTGTGCAGGAGGCAATTTTCTAATGTGCTATTCCCCTTCCAGCAGCCCTCTATTGAGACTCTGCTTTTAAAAAAGCACACTCTTTTGCACAGGAATGTGTCCGCGCCTCTTATAATATTGTTAAATGTATGCTTAATTAAGGGCTGTGCATAGGAATTTGCACTTGTGCGATTGCTCTTTCTGCATTCTTGCTGCCCCTTGTTCCCCATATGTTCATCTGCTTATTAGACTCTTATTATATAACTAATCTTGTGCAACAAAGTCTTGCAGTAAAGTGAGGAGACTGAAGATGCAACAAACAAAAAGGGAGATTTTAGCCTAAAGAATGTAGCAAATAAAGAGTGAAGATATTGCCAGGGAAATATGAGAAGATAAAGTCAATCCCTCCACCATTCTTATTCTCATTCTTATTTTTATGATAAGATAAACAAAATCAGAAACACCCAAATGAACATATGCACTTCATAAAATCCACGGTTGACACATCAGCTGTTTCTACCGATCTCCAAGATGCATCCCCAAGTATCAATCCCAATAACTTTAAGGTTAACCTTAAAGTTAACAATGTTGTTCTAAACATCTTGTTTAGACTCTTCCCCCACTTCAGTATTATGGGGTTTTGTTGGTACATATACACACACATAAATATTCATCCATCTTGGCAAATTGTTTGATAGTTAAGCAATTTACAGCAGAATTTTAAGCATGTCTTCTCAGAAAGTCCAATTGAATTCATTATGGGCTTACTTTAAGGTAAATGGGGTTATAAACAACAGGTTTCTTATTTGTTTCATTACGACTGAAATAATAGTTTTTAACTCTCCCTTCATAGTGTGTTTCAGGTAAAATATAGTCATAAAACAGGAGAGTTAGGTATCAGACTTTCCTCAAACGTTCATTGGAATTGTTTTTACACTATTATAGTGCTGACTAGAATGTCATAGAGATGGTTATTTGAATCGGATCACCTAGTTTTGAGTTGCAAAGCAACCTCAGGCAAGAAACAGGTGGGAATTGGTGCAAGGTTGGCTCAGTTAGTGCATGTTTAGTGTATAAATGGACACAAGATGGGAGCAGGGCAGGGAAGAATGCCTGATGAGGAACAATTTGGGATAACCCTTTTCACAAGGACCTGGGTTCCTTGGATGAACTACAGGCTATCAATGTGATAGGCAGATAATAGCCAATCAAGTACAGCATATTTGGATATTCAACCATGCCACATACCGGTACCTTATCTCTGTAATTCGCACAATTCTCACCTGGAAGGTGAGCCTCTGTTACTGCAGGTTGGGAGATGAAGCTAATGAAATATAGCTCGCTTATGGTCTCCTGATGAATTTTTGGTTGAAGCAAGATTTTAACCAACAGCTTCTGGCTCACTGCTTATCCTCTAACTGTGCAGTGCTATACATGTCTACTCAGAAGTAAGGCCCACTGGGTTCAAGTGAGACTTGCTGCCAGGTCACTGGGTTTAGGATTGCAGCCTTAGCACTATGTTACACTAGCTATTAGTGTATTCTCAAAGGGTTTGGAACTAGTAAAATGCTGCAGGGTTTACTAAAGCTCTTCTTATGAAACCTATGCAGTCAAACAGTTTTGTTTGGCAATTAGTTCATTTTTAAAAAAAGAAGTGACATGCAGTACTATGTGGGCTAGCTCTGGTCTTGCTCTGTTAAGCTGGTCTGCTTCAAAAGTTTCAAATGCTTTTAAAAAAGAATAACCAACAAAAAACCCCACAACTCTCTTTAAGTGAACAATTTTGTAAGTCAAGTGTTTGAAACCTGAGGTTAATCATAATGTACAGGGAGGGCCACGTCCCATTAGATAAAAGCTTGCTACTTTTACACAAGGGCCGTGGCCTCCTAGATTGCCAAGGTCATACGCTGTGCTAAAGAAAGCTAACAGAATGGAATACTAAAGGGATTTTCACTGGCTCTTAAAAAAAAGAATCCCTTAAAGATCAATTGGAAGGTTCCTACCTTCTTATCCCCACATGAACTTTAATCTCAGCTTGTGTGAGTGACACTAAGCAAAGCATAAGTGCAGCCTGTTTTCCAAGTGAATAATTATTTGAAGGGATGCTCTATCAAGCCCCATTCCTGACATGAGACCGCAGAAGACCTCCGTGTATCTCCTGCATACAAAACCACTTCCGAACATTCTGTCACATTTTCAAGGGGCAGCAAAACACAACTCAGGATGGGGCTTTATGCCCACTCTGGTCACTCCTGAATGCTGCCCCATCCTGCTTAAGTTTTTTTCCCCATACACAAGTGGATGCTGTCACATTCTTATTGGAAAACAGAAAGCACAGCCCTTGAGCAGGGGAGGGGAGAGAAAGACAGGGGGTGAAAGCAGAGTAGCATTGGGGAAAGGGAGTGTTAGGATCGTCCTACTCTCGTGTAGGACCTTGGCAGAGAAACATGCCCAACTGGTTCTCTCCCTCCTGGTCTGTAGTTCAGGAGCTTCAAAAACTTTCTTCAACCCGAACATCACAGCGACTGATACCAAAAGGCATTAGCACTCTTAGGGATCTGCAGAGTATTCGGTTTGTGTAACAGAACTCAGTAGCACAGCATTTTGGCTAATCTACTTTTATTTACATATAGTACACACATACAGTACATTCTGACTTAGCTCCTTCCTCTTTCTCATCAGACAGCAAAGAAAGAAAAAACAAAGGACAATAGTCCCACTTCATGGAACACAGTAACAGAAAACATCCTGTCTCCATCACTTCCCACACTGTGAAATGAAAACATACACCATCATGTGATAGACAACAATCTCATGACTGCAAACACGGAGCAGGAATCTTAACAGGGAGGAGAAGACCTGGCAAGGCAGAGTGAGGGGCCTGCCTTAGGAAGCTGATTTGGGGCATCATGAAGCAGCACTAAAATCTTAAGCAGAAGTAGTAAATGTAGACACTTTTACTGTCAGAGTGACAGGAACTTATTGGATTTTCTGTCTCAGATGCTGGTCTGGTCTTGGGTGCTGTGTATCTTGACTTTGGAGTGGGTGGGTGCAGGAGGAATGGCGCAATGGCTATATTTTCAGCTGTCCCAGTTCAGTTTTCAGAGGGCCTTTTGACAAGAAAACCTCCAGGCTCCCCTCCCTCCATGAATCTACCTCCTGACCACCATTATCACTGGCTGATCTTGTTCCTCCTCCTCTTCTTCATCACTGCTGTCACCTGCCAGGCAGGGAACCTGTGTCCATCCATGAGCAGCGGCATCTTCTGTCCCTCCTTCTCACGACTCTTGCTATTTGAACCATAGCAAGAAGCAGGTGAAGAAGCATGCAATGGAGGAACAGGTCCGGGGGCTTGCGTGCTGAGGTGTGGACCCTTCACAGCTGTCCCACCATGCCAACCCTTGCCGTTGGCTCTGTAGGCCAGTCATAAATTGGCCTGGCGGAGATTGGAGAGAATGGTGAAAGAACAAGCCAGGCGTTGAGAGAAGGAAGCCAGAATGAAATGGCAACAGAGGGGGGGAGGAGAAAGAGAGTAAAGGAAATATTTCCAGTGAGGGGATGTAGGAGAACATAGGTAAGTGGAAAAGGATGAAGTCCTCCCTCTCCTCCCTTCTTAGGCAATTTCATGGACCTTTCTCTAGTATTTAATATAATTAGCAAACTCCCATTGGCAGGATTTGTAATTTTGCACTGTGACTAATTAAATCGCTATGACCACAATTTGTATTGATAAATATGACTCTCATTACAAATAATGCTACTTTCTACATTTTCTCCATATTGTGACATTTAGAGGCACATAATAAGTTGTTTATAAAACAACATCCAGATTATGAATGTCCCACAGATGGCAAGAAGCAATGGTTGCTCTGAATCTTATCCTCTTGACCTATAAAGACTATTCACTATGGGAAAAATGAATCCCATTTCTTAAAAAAAAAAGTTTCATTTTAGTATCGAACCATACAGAAAAGCTTATTTTTAACTGACCAGTTAAGTCAAATTATTAGCACAGTTGCTATGGGGGTTTATTTGGCACTGGTGCCCTCGTTATGAAATGCCCTTTCCAGAGCAGCTTGCCTTCTGCCTGTGTGAGAACCTTTTTGTTTTCCCAGTCATTTAAAATGCTTAAGCTATTTTTGATATTTTATCTATGGCTTATTGGTGGTGCCTTTGTCTCTTCTATTTTTTATTGTGTCTAACTCTGCGCCTATATCTGTTTGCTTTTGCTTGCTTTTTAAAAAAAGACTTTTGTATTATACACTGCCCAGAGGACTTACAGTAAGTTACAAATTCATATATGAGCTGTTGTTGGCTATCGGTAGACATGGAAGGCTCTGTGGAATTTAAATGGGTATCAGTTGTAGCTTTGAGACTTTCTGCTGGGAAATTCCTGGACTGCTTTAATAAGTGGTTGATTGTGAAAGGATGATCAAACCTGAGGTGGAGGTAGGGCACAGTCCAGCCGAAGGGAAGGCTGTTTAATCCCACTGACTCCTTAAGCATACTCCTTAATTCTTTCTCGCTAAAACTGGTGGGACTTAAAAGTCATTAACTTAAGCTGTGCTGTGCTTCAAGTGCCTCACTCCAACAAGGTCAATGCAAGAGAAGTATCACTGTTAGCCAGTGACATTTCGCTGCTTGAAGTGGAGTCTAAGTGGTGCTTTCCCTACAGGGCAAATACTATTGAGACATCAGTTCCTGTCTACATCTGTCCCTCTTCATGCTGTCACCTAAATCAATCCTGTGAAGTATTGTTTGTAAGACTACTTACAGAGCCCCAGCTTCACCGCGCAGGCTCCCCCTGGCTGTTCTCCTGCTAGTGGTAAAGGGGCCCCTGACCATTAGGTCCAGTCGTGGCCGACTCTGGGGTTGCAGTGCTCATCTCGCTTTACTGGCCGAGGGAGCCGGTGTACAGCTTCCGGGTCATGTGGCCAGCATGACTAAGCCGCTTCTGGCGAACCAGAGCAGCGCACGGAAACGCCGTTGACCTTCCCACTGGAGCGGTACCTATTTATCTACTTGCACTTTGATGTGCTTTTGAACTGCTAGGTTGGCAGGAGCAGGGACCGAGCAACGGGAGCTCATCCTGTTGCGGGGATTCGAACTGCCAACCTTCTGATCGGCAAGTCCTATGCTCTGTGGTTTAACCCGCAGCGCCACCCGTGTCCCTCCTGCTAGTAGTAACCAGTGCTAAACCCCCAAATGTGGGTGTTTTAAGGGAAACCAAAGCATTCTGAGAATGTCCTATTCATCTAAGTGTCATGGGCCAGGAATTGGCTTTACCTGCTAGGCAGCAACCTGAAGGAACAGAAGGCAGAGTGACTCCACCTGTTGCTGATCAGTCTTCTTGCTTCCAACCTCAGTCAGTGGCTAGACACAACATTTGTTGTTCCTGGCCAGACTTTGCTGCTTCTTGCTTTTCTTGACCTTGGGCTCTCAGCTTTCTTGACCCCTGGACCATCTGACTACGTGAACCGAGATACTCCTGACCTTAGGACTCGACTGAACCTTGCATATGGACTCTGCCTCCAGGCAAGGACCCCCCTGAGCCATGGCTGGTTGTCTGGCCTCTCCCACCACTGAGCTGTGCCATAGCTGGGCAGCACGGGACTATGACACCAAATTACTTCTGCATGCTACCACTCTGTGACAGACATTGCACTATGTCACTATGCGCCGTAGACCAAGCTAAGTCATTCTATTGTTAGGATGCCCCATGGGTTGTTTGTGCATGTATGAAGGTATGTGCATGCAGAGGTGAATTAGGTTGCCTGGTTTGAAGATCATGGAACTCATACTCTGGGAGAGAGTGAAACCTATATAAAATGGGGCGATCCTAAGTTATACCTGGTTTGGTCCTAAGGTATTAAATTTGAGGGATAACATTGTAGTATAAACCAAAGCGCAGTTCCTAACAGCTGGTGGCTGAACCTCCATTTTCAGGGCCTCAGGTGTGCGTATTTGTGTGTGAGATGCAGGGTGGCGGGGGCTGCAAAAAATAGTTCCTCCCACTATGTGTAATTTGGTGGACATTTTTCAGCAAATATGAATGTGTGCATGTTATTGTAATGGCTTCTTACAACATTCATGAATCCTTAAATAAAAACCCAAAACAATTAGGGTACCTCAAGCATCAGAGGTAGGGAATGAAATTTCTCAGGTATCAGAGGACATGAACCTAATTTCTGCATTGTGGGTAATAGGAACAGGATCCCATTGAATTATGTTTTATCAAAAGTTATCAGTTATGTTAGACTCCTTCAAAATAATCAGCCAGTTAGCTCAAACAACTCTCACACGAATGAAAGAATGAAAACCAGGGTGTTCTGTTGCATCCTCACTTTTTCATCATATGGCACAAGTGGTCAGGATCTTACCCATCACTACCTAATGCTAATTTAACCTAAGCATAAGACTGGAATTGATTTCCTAAGCTTCAGACACATTAATTCTTGTTTTAAAAGGCTAAAATGAGGAAATTATTAGCATTAGCTGGCTCCCAGTTGAGTAAGATAAAGCAAGGCGTTAGATTAGATTAAATTGTACCACTTTATTTGCTTGTTAAAGGGAAATTTATTTCACTTTGCAGTTGAGACAAGTGTAGATAGATACTGGGTGTTTTATTAAGGAAGAAAAAAGATGATTTTCTGCTAATTGAATAGCTGGAATAAAATATAAAATATTACTCTCCCTGTCAGTAGCTGAAGTGTCACCTTTCGATTGGGAATTGTAACACAGTTCAGAGAAGTTTGATGCAAAGAACAAAACTTTTCTCTCTCACACACACAGACAGAAAATGTTATCCATTGTTTCTTAATTGTTTAATGCAGACCTTTCTCAACTATTGTGGTTTGTGAATGAAACTCAAAGTTTAAATGCTTTATTGTTCATGACTACTTTTGTTATGCAGTAGTTATGGATTTTCCATGTTGTAAGCTGCCTTGAGCAGGGTTTGAACTGTGGAAAGGCAGCATACAAATAAAATTATGTATGTAAGGAGACAAGTAGATGCTTGGCTAAAATGCCAGAACTGGCCTCATGCAGGCAGCCCCATGGCCAGGTCAAGCTGCACAAGAAGATAAAATCCCACCTCCCAATGTCCTTTCTTCCTAATAGGATACACCCCCCCTCTCCCCCCCATCCAATACAGTGCAGAACTAGCGGGTCACTGTTTAAGGGAATGTATCAGAGTGGGGGGAGGTTATAAAATATTAAAATAAGTTGCATAGGTGAGCCCCCAAGCATCTGTGTTGGCGAAAGGCTTCTTTCTAGACCAGATCCTTTGCGGGTATTTGGCTCAGGAGAATATGGAAATGTAAACCTTCAAGGTCCAACCTCACCTTCTCTGGGTTTATTACTTTAAGTGTGTATGTAAGAGAGAGTGTGTGTGTGTGTGACTTGGTCTGGCATCTATCTGTCTGTGAATTGTAGGGAACCAGGAATTCTAAGGTCTCTGGGGTTGTGAGCCAGGGTGGAATCACTCAGAAATGACACAGATGGTGGATTATATCTCATCCCAGGACAATAGTTACCAACATTGAGGGTATAGCAAATAGACATCATTTCCTACGGTGTACACATACTTTTTTGTTCTGCTGACACTATAATCTCCAACCCAACAAGCTTTATGTGATTACGTGCAGCAACAAACACAGGTTTACCCATGGGTGCTTAGTTAGGAATCTGCGGCCAAACACTCTGACCTCTACATATGTATGCTTGCAAATGTGTGTTTGTCGCAGGCCCAGATCATATCTCTAGTTGCAATCTAAAAAAATATACAAGATGTGAAGTGATATGAGATAATGGCACCTACAAAATTTCATGACCCCTCTTTTTGGGGAAAAATGGTATGTGAAACCTTACATAGGTTTACATAGAAACCACAATGCTTTCTTCATACAGTCCTAACTTTTTCGAACAATAACACTCCAACTAACAATTGCTTGTCTCCCTCCAGTCTGAGAGTGGGTTTTGGTTTGGTCTGCCATTTTTCATGATTCCAAGTATAGCGAAGAAGATTGCATAGACAATTTGTAAGAAGAGAGAGAGAGAGATTTTATTAATTCTGTGTGTGCAACCAATAAGTGTGACATAACTTGAAGAAGATAAGTTAAGGAGCATCCTTTTAAATATTCACAATAGCTAATAACAAAAACCAGTCTTTTCATTAAATCTAATATGCTCTGACAAGTAGAGCATAATAACTCCCTTTTCAAACAATGTTAGCAATATTTTCCAAGAAAAGAGCACACATATACACAATACTACATTGAAAAATGTACATTTAGACATTTAAGGGAGAAATCCTACTTGTAAACATTTAAAAGAGCAATCTAGTGCACAGGAAGCTGGTGTAAAGGAAGCCCAGCATAAGGTAATCTGGTGAAATGTGCACCAGATAGAAACTCAATCCAGGAGCAGGCCAATGATGCCTGAAGTGACCTAACTCTAGCAGAGGGAAAAATTACAGGTATGGGCAGTTTCCCACTGCTTCTTTCCCAGGGAAAGCCTGGAAAAAAACCAACTTGCTGTTTGCTCCAATTGAACTCTGAAGAGTAGTGTTTCCCTGCTGTAAGCAGCAGGGCAAGAGGAAGAGTGGAGAAGCCTGGAGTGATATCACCCCTTTTGCCATCTTAATTTATGTCAGGTTTCCAGGTCACAAGACTTGGCTGAACAGGATTAGGATCCAGCCTATGTCCTCACCCCATACATGTCTGCTGAGAATTAAGCCCAACTGAGATCCATTAGGTTTACTCATGAGTAAGAAGGTATAGAATTGTTGATCAAATTTATTTATCTGCCTAATCTCAATTGCGCATAATCTATAATTATGCTCCCTTTTTCCTCAGCCCAATGCAAATAAAAAGTGACTTACATGGCTTCTGGGAAATGCTTGGACTATGACTTTGGGAATCTCCAGTGGAAGGATAATCTATTATTGAAGTCCAGCCAAAAAACCCACATTTCTGATTTGTTCAATAGATAGCAAAATGAAGGAACATTTTTTTATTTATTGTTATAGCTGTTTTTAATGTGCGAAATGCACTTTCATATACATAATCCCAGTTAATCCTTACCATTGTTCCTGTAAGGTTGGTTAGTATTCTTATCCCCATAGTGCAGATGTGATAAGACTAGGTTCCTACTTTAGGTGAGATTTGAACCAGGGTGCTCCAAGTTCATGGCTCGCACACTGACATGTGATGCTGTGTTTACCACATTTCTAATAGAAAAGCAAGGCAAGAGACTTAAAGGGATTGAGAGCCATTAAGCACATCATCTTAGTTCATAAACTAACTAATACCCTCCAATGTACACAATCTTCGTGCAAAGTGCAGGACTGTGGGCTGGGCTGGTTTGTGGTGTGTGGGCAAATGGCTAAAGGTTCCTCATATTCCACGCGTGAGTCTCAGTCTAGACTGGAGACCTGCACCGTTTCTGAAAGAAAAATAAATCACTCAAGAGCAAACAACACAGTTAATGTCACATGTCATCTGGCCCTTGGTTCAGCGGGTGGACTAAAAATATTGTCCTGCGTACACATGGAATATAAACTTGGTATTTTTTTGAAAAAGGAAAGGGCAGGGAAAGCATCTTAACAGAGTTATCCAACACCCACCCACTCCAATCCAATCCACCATGTTGGAATGGGTTTAGATGGCCAACTCTGCCCTGGCCAGCTCTTGCCATCCTCTGCAACTAGAAGCCCTGCTGGTGAGGGGCAACCAAACATGTCTGCCCAAATGGTGGGTAGGCAGAAGGTACAACCAGTAGTAGGCTGGGGAAACACCCCAAATGGGCATTTGGGATGATAATAGTGGCACATAGTGGCACATGGCACTGTATCCATTGGATCCTGAGCTGTTGCCCTTGTCTGAGTCCTGGCACAGTGAATGGATTCCCCCACCACCACCCCGAGTCACCTTCCACCCTGACTAGCACAAGTGGCAAGACAGTAGCTGTGGCAGTTTCCACACCAATCCATTAAGCCCTGCTAATGCTGGCCAGGGGTTAGGACTGCAGCCTTCGGGAGTTGGGAAGCCAAAAAGTGACACAAGTCAGTGTTCATAATATGGATATTGCTTCTCTGTACAAAGAAAGTAAGCCAAAGCTTGCTGCGTTTGTGCTGTTTCTTTGCCCCTTGTGATAAGTAAGTTAAATTTGATGCCATATATGTAAGTTTTTCTGACTAAGACTGAAATCCTTGATATTAAGGCCCACTGGGAGTTTCTTTCTTTTTCTTTTTAAAGCTGCCTTTCTGAACTACTAAAATATATCCCAGCAATGACACAATTTATTCTACATATCCTTTAATCCTTCCCATAGTGCCTGGAAAAAACCCAAAACCTAATTTATTCTATGTAATGCTAGTAGAGAATAAGAGGAGCACTTTTATTTGGTTTTTCAAGTAATCTGATCTATCTTGTGTTGTACATCGCAAAGTGGTTTACGTAGTTCTGTCTAGATAGATATCTCCTCTCCTCCAGCAGATTGCAGGCAAATTGTTGTTACATGTGTCTGTTGCTAAGAGTTTTTGAAATATTATGTATTGATGAAATGTTAACTACAAACTAATACTTCCTAGAAGCACATTTTCATGTTTAGATAACCCACATGCATACCTTTTGCCTTGCCATGTCACATTTCATCTTGCTACCCTAAACTACTAACAATTTCAGAATTTTATTGTTGTTGTTTAAAAATAAGGATACACTAGCAAAGTTGTGAGATACGGTTCTCAAATAAGTTGCACAGTATTTGTGCCAGGAAGGCCTGGGCTAAATGTTCCCTCCTTCTAACCCATTCCTATCCGCCCAGGCCATTTCCTTTGGTAGAACATGCCATGCAATTCAAGCTATCCCATTGTAAGAGGCTGGGAAGCTCACTACCAGATGACGTGCCGCTGAAAGAATGTGGCCAAAAAAGCAGGAAGTTTTCCACAAGGATGCTAGTTCTTGTATATAACCCAGACAGGTGTAGCTGGCAAGTAAAGTTGAATCGGGTTCAGATCCCGTACACTCGAATCTGTCTCATGTGGAGTCAAGTCCATTCACTTTTTTTTGCAAAGCCTGGTCTCCATTGACTGGTAGTGACTCCACAGACTTTGTGGAAGGAGTCTTTCCACTACCAGCTGTTTTCTGGGGTCAAACAAGGTGCATTTTGAATGAAAAGCAGCTTCTCCTGTAGGGAGGATCCATGATGTAGGTTGTCTCCACCCAGGAAGTTAAAAAAAAAACTTTTGAGGGGCAAACCTGCCCCAGTTCCATTTCCTGCCTTAGCCACTGGTAGGAGGTTTCTTGGGAGGGATTTCCACCCTTCTTTTGGTTTCCCCCCATTTGTCTTTGTTTCCTGGATCCCCTTTACTAGCTGCCATCTGTAGCAGGTTTTCCTGGTCTGCCTCCCTCCCTCCCTCTCGGACATAGCTGTCAACTTTTCCCTTTTCTTGCAAGGAATCCTATTCGGAATAAGGGAATTTCCCTTTTAAAAAGGGAAACGTTGGCAGCTATGCTCTTGGATCTGTTTTTCTAGGCTTCTTTTTCTGACCTGCAGCCCTTGGGAGGTCTCTGGGCTTCTGGGCTTGGGAGGGGAGCCTATGGAAGGGTTCTGTTCCTTCCACACTGGCTGCATATGAGCAGGTACTGTCCATCCAAGGGAGGAGACAGGTACTGTCGAAACTGTTAAGACCAGGTGGAGTCAATAAGTGCAGTAAATAAGTGAAGTTGCCCATGACAACCTGCTTTCTTTTCTTTCCTGGGTTGCAGCAAAGAGGTGATGGTTGGGGAGGGAGGGGGGAATGACAAAAAAGACAATAAGATACATTTTAAAAGAGAGTTCCAGTAGGTAAAAGAAGAGCACTAATCCAGCCTGTCCTGTGCTCTTCTTTGTAGTCCCAGCGCCGTGTTACGTTTCACCTCCCCGATGGCTCCCAGGAAAGCTGCAGTGACAGTGGTCTAGGAGATCATGAGCCTGTGGGTAGTGGTACCCTGATCTCACACCCTCTCCCTCTGGTTCAGCCGCAGGACGAATTCTACGACCAGGCCTCACCGGACAAGAGGACCGAAGCGGACGGCAACTCCGATCCCAACTCTGGTGAGTTGCATTTTCAAGCCTTCCCTGCCCACCCATCCCGACATGGTTTTTTTGTTTTGCTTCTTCTATATAGGCAGGCCTGCATTGTATTGTTTTTGTGTGTGTCCTCCGCATCTGTGGTGGCATATAAAATGGCACGGAGCATCAGGTATAACGATGGTGGCTTGCGCTTCTCAGAGAAATAGGTGGAGTGGCTGCGAAACAAGCAGACATCTAGGAAAGGCAGAGGGAAAGGTACAGCAACTGTATTTTCATTATTATTGTATTCAGACACAATTATTTTCTGTGGTGTGGTTACTGAAGATCCTTTCACTAGCAACGGTAACACATGCATTTTCTCTCTTTTTAGATTTCCCCCAGCCTAAGAATATGACACGTGGTTCATAATATAGGAAGCAGACTAATTTTAAAGCAAATAGTTTTTTTCTGATTCCAATCAAAAGCTATGTACTTAGATTAGTAGTGTTAAAAATATAAGTAACTAAAGGGCAATCACTTTACAGTGGTGTTTCCTAAAGGCATTGACATTATTATTGTTACAATTAATTTGCTAATTGCCTTTTAAGACACCATATCCAGGTGATTTTCATAAAGCAATTAAAACAATTAAAAATACAAAGACAACCAATAGATTTAAAACAAATGGACACTTGTGGAAAAGACCCATCTATCCAGCTGGGAAAGCCTGTCGTAACAAAAATGTCTTCAGCCATTTCCAGAAAGTGCAGTCTTGGATCTCGACAGGACTGCTATTCCACAGAACAGGGGCAGCCACACTAAAAGCCCTGCTCTCAGTTACTGCAGAGCAGGCTTAGATATCTTTGGAACTTGCAGGAGAGACTCCTGCTGGGTGTAGAAGGGATAAAGCGCTCTCTAAAGAAACCTAGTCTTGAGCTTTATAGGGACATGTATGTTAGTATCAGCACCTTGAGCTTGGCCTGGTAACATTGGCCTTGATAATATAGAATTGCACATGGCCTGGAATGTGAAGAAATAAAAAATGCACGTACAAGAGCTCGTATGTGTACTCACTATACATTACTTATTTCCTATATGGCTTCACCTTTTCCTGCTGTTGCACTAGGGAAGAGTTTACTGAAGAGTTTACAAGTTTCCAAAGTAGCATTTTGTGTGGCATGGGGGGCGGGGGCTACTGTTGTAAGAAGCTGCTTCTTTACTGCAGACATAAAAGCTCCAAAGCTCTTTGATGTTATAGATTTGGCTATCGATTTCAAATGCTCTGGCAGACGTAGAGGTCTGGTTCCTGAGAACAATTGTGGTTTTTGAAACTGTGAAATAATGCACCTAGACACATGGTGAGCATATGGAGAATTAAGATCAATAAGGTGAAAACCTACCGGTAAGTCTGCAGTCCTAAGCAGACTTACTAAGGAGTAACTGTTGTTCAACTCAGTGGGATTTACATATGATAAACATGCTAATATTCTGCTATTGAATTCTTGTAGTGTTGTTAAATGGCTTGATAAGACAATTGTTCCTGCAGAATTAGAGCTGGATTTACCATAGGTTTGATGAGGCCCTAAACTATTGAAGGTAATGGGGCCCTTTATACGTCCAGCTGTCCTTTGTCAACAACAAATTGCCACTGTTTTTTGTGTTGAATATATGCTATATGCAGGGCCCATTAATTACACCATAGGAACCTACACAACACAAAACACTGTTGCTGTATGTAGGTTTTATTTTATTTTATTTGCTTTTTATCTTATATTTTGGAAATGTAAATCCACTTTTTTTTCTTTTTTTGGTAGGGGGGCAAAAGAGTGAGGCCCTAAGCTATAGCTTGTTTAGCTTATACGTAAATCCGGCACTGTGCAGAATGTGGTCCAGAGTGGGGGATTTTATTTTTCCAATAGGTGGATAACTTGTCTAAACTAGGGTGGAACTCGAGGGGGTGTATAGTTATGAATATTTTACCTGTATTAATTACCAGAAAACAGCATAAATATTTAGAATTTTAAACATTATTTTTATCAAAAGATTGTATGTATACACACCATTACTGCAGCAGACTCCAGAATGTCTCATTCATTTATTCATTCATTTTGGCCATATGTTTGCTTGGCCTCTGACCAGAGTGGTAAAAGCTGGATAATGGTCCACAAGCAGTTTCTTTCTTTCTGAGTTACAATTCCACCCTTGGTCTAAACCACATCTGGATGTTATTAGAATAATAACCCAAGAAAGTGGAAGCAACACTTTCTAAATGGTGGTAACCTTATTTAAATGCAAGTAATTAAATTGCCAGAATGTCAATAAAGTCTATGGATTCCCAGGCAAACCCTATTATCTCTTTAAGCAACTTAGATGGAACAATCCAGTATTTGTGTTTTTATGTACTAGAGGTGACAGTTTAAGCGACAAAAAGACAGTCTTGCAGCGGTGTTACCTGTGTAGACTTTCCCTTTAGCCTTGATGGCACAGAGTTGAGTACTTGCTTTAACGCTGTGTGACAAATCCAGAAATAAATTTGAGTCCTCAGCAAGGAATGGTCCCAATTGCTGTAGTCCTTTTCTGAAGATACTGCATCTGCGTTAGAGAAAAAAATCCAAATGTGTCATGTAAAATGAATTAGAACATGTAATATTAATCACAAATGATGGACTCTTTGCTAATATAGTTTTGCTAAAAGACTAATCTGAACAGACAGATGCTTTTGACTCACATAAGGATTAGGGAATGGGAGACGTCTAGGCTTTAGGTGTGCTATCTTACTACACAGTGATATCTCAGAAGCAGTACCCACAGGGTGGGGACGGGCACTATGATTTGTGGATTTTAATGTATATTTAATCTTTGTTGGAAGCCGCCCAGAATGGCTGGGGAAACCCAGCCAGATGGGCGGGGTACAAATAAATAATAATAATAATAATAATAATAATAATAATAATAATAATAATAATTCCTACCATGTTAGCCCTCTAATCTATGTTGACTTCACCATTTTTTCACAATCTGCCACTCAAACTATCTAGAGATTACAGATCACATATTTTGTATCAACCCATCCATGATGCCTCAATAATTTCCATGCCACCATGTCCTTAAAATAAGATGAAAATTAGTGCAACTGTACTCACATTGGTGCTAATATCAGCACAGAAAAAAATGTATGCTGAGGAGCTGGAATAAATTTGAAATTCTGAAATTTCAAATAATTGACTGCAATGTGCTCTTGAAGCAGAACGACAATTAAAGTTTCATGAATATGCAAGAGGGAGACACTGATTTCATTCATTCATTTATTTTTAAATAGCTGAAATTTGGTTCGTTCTTTTCCATTTCTGAAATGGCGTTAGCAAGTCCACAGCTTGCTGTAGAGGTTCTTCCCTCTTTCTTGAACTCATTTGTGTCAGGAAAGAGTTTCTTTCATCTGACAAAATGGATTCTGGTCCATCAAAATGTATGTCTCTGTGTTGCCCTGATATGGTGATGTTGTTATCTGATGGTATGACCCCTCTGGAATATAATCCAAAGGTCAAAGACCTGCCCGCTTGCTTCTCCCTCTTACTCTATTAAATGCTACTTATACATTTAAGTGGCATTTAACAAAGTACAATGGTTTGTTCTTCAATATATGGAACGATATTTTAATGCTGTGAACTGAGAAGCTTTAAATGGGAAAAGCTATCCAACTTCCACCCTTTTTCTTTTTGTTATTTTCCTGTGCGCTCATTTTTTTGTTTGTTATAGGCAAATTCTATTCCCCCCCTATCTAACAAGCAATCACTCTGCACATTTTCTGTGGTAGATGCTTCAAGGTTTATGTAGGTGTGAGTGTATGTTTTAAGTTGGTATGGAAAAATTGTTTTCATTTCAGAAACAAAGAACAGGGGCATTACTTTTTATATAAATTTGTTTGTAGCTTTGCAAACATTAAATGCACAGCCGAACTAGCCGTGCTGCCTGCCTTTTAAATGCCAATTCTAATACAATCTCACTTTCATGTATTGTGCTGCTGATGTTCTCCCTTGATTTGAGTGTTTTGCCCCATGGTGAGAACAATTTGGGCCATTTGTTTCCAGGTTCACATGAATCATTGGTTAATAGCTGCGTAGCATCTAGTAGTCGATGCTCCCTGATATTGGTATTTTGCTGCTGATACCAAGTTTAGTATTTAGGTTTCAAAAGCCTACTGTGTTCTAGAATGAGTTAAATGTTCTCCAGGCTTAATGAACCAGTGCGCCAGAGATACATTGTTATATTTTCCGAGTGTTGCCAGCCTGCAAAGAGACAAGAGAGTTATACAATTACCCTAGCCTAATGAAAAGGCATGCACAGTGAGAGAAAATTCATCCAGCTAATCTTAAAGCCAGCAATCATTCATGCTGGGTGAGAGTGCGAGAGAGATTTTCAGCATTAGCTTTATAATCACACACCGCTATCCTGTTTATTAAGATACAGTTCATACTTACCTCAGTTTCTGGAATAATTACATATGACTGTACTCTTGTGATAACATCCTTGGTGGTAACTACTTGGCATCTGCTTTGACCATGCATAGTACTTAATCCTAATGTGATTGATGTGCAGGGAATCCTGATGGGAGTATAATTTATGCAATTCATGACATGAACTCTGCCACTCTGCTAGAGCAGAACATCACAGGTGAGGTGGGTGGTCCAAACAGAGCCCCAGATGCATATGGTGTAGTGGTTAAGAGCGGTGGACTCGTAATCTGGTGAACTGGGTTCGCGTCTCCGCTCCTCCACATGCAGCTGCTGGGTGACCTTGGGCCAGTCACACTTCTCTGAAGTCTCTCAGTCCCACTCACCTCACAGAGTGTTTGTTGTCGGGGAGGAAGGGAAAGGAGATTGTTAGCCGCTTTGAGACTCCTTCAGGTAGTGATAAAGTGAGATATCAAATCCAAACTCTTCCTCTTCTTTTCTTTTGCTTAAAAGATCAAAGATCACAAAAACCAGGGCATCATACATACAGGCCTCCTGATGGTTGTACTTGAAAAGCTGTTGTTGTTTATATTTTTATTGTTTAATTTTATTAATTTATGTGGTAGGGGGACAATGATTTGCCACACACACAGAGAGAGGGGGGTAACATGACACTCTTTCATCCCACTGAGTTTGCAGCTAGGTGGGCTTGCCTTGAGACACCACTATGGTTGTGTGTTAGATGCTATCATGCACTGTATCCCTTGATCTTCCCTCAACAGATGAAAACTGTTGAAAAGCTTAACCCTAACCCTGCAGTGGGCAATGATCACAAAAACAGCAGCAATTATCCTTTTATAAGTTGCTTGCAGTAAACACTGGTGTTTTGCTTTCTTTTGTGTTTTTTCATGCAGTTGTATATCCAAATATGCAGTATGGGGCAGAGGGGTGGTTGACTTCATTTCAATTTAGGCCAGGCTCCATTTAGCCTCTGATCCATTCATGAACATAATCACAGCATAAACTATTTGCTAACGAGCTTGATATTTTTTATTTTTTGCATTTACACTTTGAATTAATTGCGGTCAGTTATCAATCATTACCATGAAAGTGACAGAGTTGCTATAAATGAAATCGTCTCCATTCATGAATGCGGCCTAATATCAGATGTGGCAAAAGTTTCCCAATGTTTTTGTTGTGTATTTTTGTGCACTTCTTCACTGTATGAACAAGGCAAGAAGTGCAGCCAGCATGACAATATTCATTTCCCAGCTATTGTCTTCATAATTTTCTGGCTTAAAATGTGTAGTTGAGGGCCAACCAAGCGGATGGAAATCAGGCTGGATATTGTTTTTAGTAAAGTGGAGTTTCTTATTAAAGAGATCCTTGACCCTGGTCTTTGACGTCTGAAATTGCTTTTTAAGGGCCCATCCTATTCCTGTGACTGTAATCTGTTTTAACCGTTCTCAATTCTGAATTTTAATTTGTTGCATTCCCCCCCTGGACATTCTGGAAAAGGCTGGGTAATAAATAATATTATTATTACTTCCCCCCCCCCCAGGGGTTCAGAGAGAGAGAGAGAGAGAGAGAGAGAGAGAGAGAAGGACCATCGTGTCCAGCTTCTAGGTGTACAGCTTATCATTTATGATCACGAAGATTTCCTCTTCTGCTGCTGCTGCTGCTGCTGCATCATTTCCTTTGTATCTCTGCATTCTTCTACCTAGTCACTTAGCCACTGTTTGTCCCTCAGTCTTTATTGGTCTCAACTTCCCTACAGGCTTGCATTAAGAATTAAAGTTGTGCCAGACTTTTGTTTTGAATTAAATTTGGGTATTTGAGGGAGTTGCAGTGAAGCACAGATGCCTCCAAAAAGGATGCATGCAGAACTTTCTTAGAAATGTTGTGGGACTGGGCAGCAGCAGTGGGTGGTACTGACCATAGGAACTTAGCAAGGTGACGAAGGGGACTTTCAATTCAAGCATTTTAAGGAAGAATTGCACTTATGCAGTGTTCTTTGAAAATGGGTTTCCAGCCTGACCTCACAGCTTATGTTTTACAACTGGGTGCTGCTTCTTTGTGTGAATCAATCTTTCGAGATGCTTTCTACGTGTAGCTGATGTCCAGCACTAGGTTACTTTAAGTAAGAGGTAGGAAAGAGCTTTGATTGCAGACTTGTTTGTGGTACAGTAGTATGTTGGTTTTTGGGACACGGGTGGTGCTGTGGGTTAAACCACAGAGCCTAGGATTTGCCAATCAGAAGGTCAGCGGTTCGAATCCCCATGATGGGGTGAGCTCCCGTTGCTCGGTCCCTGCTCCTGCCAACCTAGCAGTTCGAAAGCACATCAAAGTGCAAGTAGATAAATAGGTACCGCTCTGGCGGGAAGGTAATTGGCGTTTCCGTGTGCTGCTCTGGTGGCCACATGACCCAGAAGCTGTATGCTGGCTCTCTCGGCCAATAAAGCGAGATGAGTGCCGCAACCCCAGAGTGGTTCATGACTGGACCTAAATGGTCCCTTTACTTTTACCTAGAAAAGAAGAGCTGTGATTGCAGACTTATTTGTGGTACAGTGGTACCTTGGTTTACAACCATAATCCATTCTGGAGGTCCGTTTGTAAACCAAAACAGGTTGTAACCCAAGGTGCGCTTTCGCCAATGGGGCCTCCAAAAAAAATTGTTCGTAATCCCGCCAAAAGGGGTTGTAATCCCAAAAAAGGTTGCAAACCGGGACATGCACTTCCGGGTTTGATGTGTTTGTAATCCAAAACATATGCAAACCAAGGTACCACTGTATTAGGAACACCACACTTATTAAGAACTGTTATAACCACCAGAAGTATTTGTGTAGAGTCAGAGGTGCCCAAACTTTTTTCACAGAGGGCCGGATTTGATGAAGTGAACATGTGTGAAGGCCGACCAAAATTGTTGACCTTTTTTTAGGATTTTACCCGATGTAGACTGCCACAGGGGCCGGATTAAACTGACCAGTGGGCCAGATTAGGCCCCTGAAACAGACTTTTGACATGCCTCGTGTAGACCAATACAATTACAGTAATTTGGGTATAGGAAATTGCTACACCCAGTCTTTGGTGCCTTTCATCTGGCTTGTGGCCTCTCCTGTTAGGCACCACCCCTTTCTCTAAGTACAGTGGTACCTTGGGTTAAGAACTTACCGGTAATTCGTTCTGGAGGGCCATTCTTAACCTGAAAATGTTCTTAACCTGAGGTACCACTTTAGCTAATGGGGCCTCCTGCCACCGCCGCATGATTTCTGTTCTCATCCTGAATCAAAGTTCTTAACCCGAGGTACTATTTCTCGGTTAGCAGAGTTTGTAACCTGAAGCGTCTGTAACCCGAGGTACCACTGTAACTGCCTCCCCGGGGTTGGCGCATCCCATTTTCCTACAGCCTGCCACCTCCCCCTTTCTGTCATCCCCTCTTGGTCCTGCCATGCTGCCAGTGCCACACCTCTTTCCCTTTTGTTCTGCGGCTCTGTGTTCTGCATTCTCACAAGATCTCATGAGACCTCGTGCAGTCTGTGAGATCTTGAAAGATTTCGCCAGAAACTGGTGCCACTGTTGGCACTGGATGCAGTGGAGCAGGCAGTGGAGGCAAGGCAGGCACCCTTCTTGGGCTTCTGCTGCTCAAGGTGGATGCCTCACCTGACCTGCTCCCTCCACAGTAACTCCATTCACAGCAAACAACCTATCTCTCATTTTCTCTCTCTTTCTTCTCTGCAAAAGTGTTGGCTGCCATTAGGAGAATGACAGATTGGGAGGTAAGCAGGCCTGCAGAGCAACCCAAAGGCCAACCTGTTATTAAGGATCTGAGAGGGGAGGAGTGTATAATTGGTGAGAGTCCAGAAATGGAGCACGTGGCCCCTAACTGTTTAGCCCTACATGAATGTGGCCCTCAACATCAACAATTTCTCCACTCCTGACTTAAAGAGCTACAATCTTATTGAAGTCAAGGTTCTTCTGTTTAGCTAAGTTATGATCAGATTTTAGAAATATTATTCCTGATTGTATTTTCTGTTCAGATCTTAATGGGGGAAATGTTCACAGAAGTTTGACTAATGTTGTGCATTACGTTTCACTATCTCAAATTTGCATGTTCAAAATTGCATAAAATATTAACTGCCTTAGCAAATAGCATGACACCCCATGATTAATTGCTTACTGACAATATGACTTTATTGCATCTGTTCTGCAATTTGTAGCTTCACATTGTGTTTATGATCTAATGTGCAGAAGACAGAATTATTTTGTTTTACTGCCAAAGCATGTTGGAAATATATACAATTTATTTTGAAGAAGGGCATTCCATATGTATTTGAATAATAAGAAAACTTTCCAGTGGAAATGTTTTCATAGTTACATAGTTAAATTTTCAGGAAAACATTCTAAATTTTCGATATACTTATTTTTCTGGTTAACAGTAATAATAAAAATATGGTCAGAGTGATGTGATATATGGAATCATCTCAATTTTCCCTGCCCCCAAATTAAATAGTTGTGTCAAATTAATTTGAAATTTAATGGCTGTGCATGACAGTGATATTGCCCCTATCCATCTTACTCACTGGATGGAATTGTCCTTCCTCTGGGTCTTCCAGCTGGATATGAGTGGTTGTAAAATTTGGCCTGGGCTAGAGCCAGACTTGGCATGTTTGTATTGGGTTCATTGAAATTAAGGGGATTTAAGTTAGACGTAACCAATATGTGTAGGCCTGAAGGTCACGGTCAACTCTCAGGTTGCATATTGGATACTGATCATGCCACTCCAGCCACTCTTCTCCAGTACTTTGAAATAATAATGTGGGTTGGCCCTATGCAAAATTGCATGCGCATTGGGCATCAAGTGGGCCTAGAAGCAGAATGGGTACTGCCAGGCAATAGACATGTGTCTTTCCTAGACGGCCTGAGCCCTGTGTACCTGAAGGAGCATCTCCACCCCCATCATTCGGCCTGGACACCGAGGGCCTTCTGGTAGTTCCCTCACTGTGAGAAGCGATGTTACAGGGAACCTTCTCAATAGTGGCCCCCGCCCTGGGGAACACCCTCCCATCAGTTGCCAAGAAGATGAAGGGATGTTTTTATATGTGTTGGAAGCTACCCAGAGTGGCTGCAGCAACCCAGTCAGATGGGCGAGGGTACAAATAACAACAACAACAGCAACAACAACAACTAGCCAGATGCGTGGGGTACAAATAAATTATTATTATTATTATTATTCACACAGCTTTTGTTCACTGAAATGGCCATTTGAAACAATCCAGTGTTATGATTTTACATATCTGGTAATCAAATTAGTGAGGGGAAATCATGTTGAGACCATTATGTGAAGAACTTTGGAAATACGCTATTTTAATATCTGTAACCACTTTTAAATCAACATTAGGCTCTCAGTACAGTATCAGAAGCCCGTGTGAAGGATTTTAGCCTAACATTGGTATGTGTGTTGCTTTTTCTTAACTGTGATGTAAGGAAACTGTCTGACAATGGGGGTAAGCTGCAAAACATATTTTGGTTACACACAATTCAGCTAAGAGTGAAGCAGGCTGGTGTGTGGGGAAAACTTGCCTCCTAGTGTAGAGCTGTGGAAATGTGTACATTCCTGAGCCTGCTTGATGAAATTACGTTTTGATAGCTGCGAGCAGCAGATGTGATTCATTCTTCTTCAAAGAGATAAATAGGAATAGCATATATTTAAAGGAGTGTAGGAACTGCTTTAGGGAGAGAGCCTCCTATCCATGGCAGATGAATATGCACAATAATTCCATTGATGTAAGAGCCAGAAGGGGGGGGGGTAGAATTATATTTATGTCTATCAGCGTTTGGATATGAAGCTAAGTAAAGGTTTATCTAACTTCTACTGAGAGTTAGTAAGCAACATAAATAATGGCTGCCATGTTGATGATCAGGCTTGGGAGAAAACCCCAGTTGTCCTTAGAAGGTTGTATCTGGACATCACATTTAAAATGTAGCCTTATTATTCCTTGGTATTGATTTTTAAAACTAAGGAATTTACTGTTGTTACAAATTGTCTTTAGTAGTTGTCTAAAATAGCCACCTTCAGGCTACACTGCCCCCCCACTACACTACAGATTATTTGAATAAATGTAGCTGCTAAATATCCCACATTTTAATAAACCTAATGCTGTAGTGGTTTAGTGAAATGATGTCAGGGGAGTTAAATCATAATACAATTTCCAGTAATAAGTAGAAATATCTTTGTGGCAGTGGTTTAATTATGATTAAAGTTTGAGAGTGTCTTCTATTACATTGGTCATATGACCTAGCCCCAAAGGGGGAAGTTAATCCTTCCATGCGAAGAACTTTGGTTTATATTGTCACTGTCACTAAGCCCAGTGGGTAATGGTGCTTTAACCTTGCTTGCAATTCCCACAGCATGATCATTTATTGCATTTACTGCTCAGAAAACTCTTGAAGGAGCAAGGTCATAACGTTACAGAAAAACTTGGGAAACAGATGCACAAACATTTTCTGCAAGGTCTGTGCAGCTCCTGCAGCTCAGCTGTGGTGGCATCTATGAGCCCAGGAGGTCATCTGAAGTTCCCAGGCCCACACTGATGTTTAGGAAAGGTAGGAAGAGAACAAATGTGTGATCTTCCTCCAGAGGCATGTTGCAGTGTCGACAAGTTCAGTCTATGCTACTCTAGTAGCATCTGCAGAGGGGAACTGTATGGTTCAGCTGGTCCTTCCATGTTAGCATCCACTTGAAGCTGATGGACTTAGCACATTGGTCAGTCTGTAGTTTCTATCTTGCAAAATCAGGAGGCCAGCAACAACTAACAAATAAAATAAAAGGTAAAAGTAAAGGATGAACACTTTCAGTGTTGCACCCTTTCCTCTTTAGTCATCCCCACTGAATGTAAATGGCTGGGATTTGGAGTTGAGCAGCATCTGGAGGCTGCAGGCTCCCCAAACCTGGTATACATTTAATTGTTGTTGTTTAGTTGTTTAGTCATGTCCGACTCTTTGTGACCCCCTGGACCAGAGCACGCCAGGCACTCCTGTCTTCCACTGCCTCCCGTAGTTTGGTCAAGCTCATGTTAATAGCATTGAGAACACTGTCCAACCATCTTGTCCTCTGTCGTCCCCTTCTCCTTGTGCCTCCATCTTTCCCAACATCAGGGTCTTTTCAAGGGAGTCTTCTCTTCTCATGAGGTGACCCAAGTATTGGAGCCTCAGCACCAGGATCTGCCATTGAGCACTCAGGGCTGATTTCCTTCAGAATGGAGAGGTTTGATCTTCTTGCAGTCCATGGGACTCTCAAGAGTCTCCTCCAGCACCATAATTCAAAAGCATCAATTCTTCGGCGATCAGCCTTCTTTATGGTCAAGCTCTCACTTCCATACATCACTTCTAGGAAAACCATAGCTTTAACTATACAGGCAAGGTGATGTCTCTGCTTTTTAAGATGCTGTCTAGGTTTGTCATCACTATTCTCCCAAGAAGCAGGCATCTTTTAATTTCGTGGCTGCTGTCACCATCTGCAGTGATCATGGAGCCCAAGAAAGTAAAATCTCTAACTGCCTCCATTTCTTCCCCTTCTATTTGCCAGGAGGTGATGGGCCCAGTGGCCATGATCTTCGTTTTTTTGATGTTGAGCTTCAGACCATATTTTGCACTCTCCTTTTTCACCCTCATTAAGAGGTTCTTTAATTCCTCCTCACTTTCTGCCATCAAAGTTGTGTCATCTGCATATCTGAGGTTATTGATATTTCTTCCGACAATCTTAATTCTGGCTTGGGATTCATCCAGTCCAGCCTTTTGCATGATGAATTCTGCATGTAAATTAAATAAGCAGGGACAGAATAAACAGCCTTGCCGTACTCCTTTCCCAATTTTGAACCAATTAGTTAAGTATATTATATAATGCTGTTTTAACTACACATTCTGGAAATGGATATTGCTCTTGGTCTTTTGTGCTAATATAGAGGTTGTACGACTGTTGTTAGGTATGGTGTGTTTGAGATAGGGGTGTACTTTGGATGCTTTCCTTTCACACTGGGACATTTCAGTGGAATGACGGGGTGGGACGGGAGATAGAGATCCATATGCCTATTCCAGACTCAATTCTGCTCAGTAATGTGACCGAGCAAAATGCCAGAAGTTACACTGGCAAAAAGTGTAGCATTATAAAGGCTTGCTTTTCCTCTGCCAGGCTGAGGCCAGCTCAGCCAATAGTAGCCACTGCTGAATGGAATTTGGAATACAGGCAAATTGCATCCAGTGTGCATTTTACCCCAGTGTAAATTACACTGGCTTTCTTGCAATTTGGATTTAAAGTTTATTTTACTCACGTGGTCTATAGCTTTCATAGCAGTCTTGTAAGTGTGTTTTTTTAATAGCCATCATCAAACAACTCCTCCTGTAAGCAGATATTTTTAATCATAAAGAAATCAACAGCACGCCAGTATTTTTTAAATAGTGTGACATATTCTTATATTTATGGCTATATATGTGACACTTCTAGAGAAAGCTTGTAGTACAAACTTGCAAATAAATTTCCCTGCTTATCTGAAGTAAAATAAATAAATAAATGGTATCAATCAGTGTTTAAAGCTCTTGGCACTTTTTTTGTTTTAGTTCAGAGGGTTTATTCAAGATTGGAAGAAAAAAAATGAGACCAGTACAGATAATGATGATGATGATGATGATGATAGTAGTAGTAGTAGCAGCAGCAGTAGTATTTTTTAAATGCAACACTAATAATACCAATAAACATGTATTATCTTCTTCAGCTGGAGGTGTGGAGAAAAGGAAGGTGGGAATTTCCTCACAAAAACAGTTTGTGGAATGGATGAAATCTGTGTTTTCAGAAGAGTATTTGGTCGCCATACACCGAGATGTTCTCGCTGTAAGGGAAGGGCCATAGCTGAGCCTCAGAGTGTTTGTGTTTCCAGAAGAAGGTCCCAGGTTCAGTCCCTGTGACATGGCAACCCATAAATTAAGATTGCAAAAACTCTGGTGTAATTCCAGAATAATTCCAAAATAGACTCCCTGCCACCCCTCCAGGCTCAGGCTGGCTCAAGCAGCAGTAACTTTGCTCAGGGACGCGGACTTATAAAAAATATTGGGGGGGCCCGGGAAAGCTCATGAATAATAAATAAGCTCATGAATATGCAAATAAAGTGGCGCCGCCTCCTCGTGAGCAAATAGGGGAGAGCGTGCTGCGCCTATTAATCAGCTCCAAAGGAAATTGGGTGGAGCTTTTGCTCGGGAGGGAGGGCAGGAGGCATGCAGCCCGCCCCTCCCTGTGCATTTTGGGCTGGGGGAGGGGCGGCGATGGCGCTCTGCTGGAGGGGCGCCGGAGATTATTGGGGGGGCGGAGCCCCCCAAACGAATTTTTGAGGGGGCTCGGGCCCCCTCAAGCCCCATGGAGTCGGCGCCTATGACTTTGCTCCTGAACAGAGTTTGGATCTGGTATACTTTGTGCTACTTTAACTTTCACCAGACTTACTTTATGCCTGCTTCTTGTCTATCAGATTGCTCCCTAAACCAGTGGTTGTAATTTAGTGGATTATGACCCACAAGAGTGGGTCTAAAATGGCATTTACCATTAGCATCTGTGCATTTGTTATTTTCGAACTGACGGCAGATGCCCAACTATAAAGTTAGTGGTGCCTAATTTTCATTGAAATTGGTTGTGACAAACCTGTCTCACTGATTTCAGTGAGATGTAAAAACAATGATAATTTTATCTAAATGAAGGCCAGAGCTTGCAGGAGAAAAATAAATCCAAAACAGATACTTACAAGATACAAAGGAAAGAGAGCTCTTTTATCTTGGATTAGTTTTTTTGGAAGAGGTAATTTCAAGAGAGTACACGTTTTCTCACTGTTGCTTGACAAGGTGAACTTGCCTCAATCCCCACTGCTACACAATTCTCATTGGTTGAATCAGGCAGTGCCATCCCTACAGGATAAGGCAGCTTCCCCCAGACAGCAAAAGGCTCATAAAGGCAGCAAATTTTCAATATTGGGTTTCTTTCTATACTATTTTCGAACCACCGTTGACTGCAAAATGTCTCAGATCATCCCCTGGGAGTGGTTTGTTTCTGTGCTCTGAGATTCCATGGTGATGGAATGTGTTTATTTTTATGGGGCTGTCAATCTGCATCACGCTTTGCAGCACTAAATGACAGGTTCCTGCCCCAAGGAGCATACATTTTTTAATTCAGCGAATATATATATATTTATTTCATTTGTTCATACTTATGTTTAGTTACAGGATGTGAGTGGCACTATGGGTTAAACCACAGAACCTAGGACTTGCCGATCAGAAGGCCAGTGGTTTGAATCCCCGCAACAGGATGAGCTCCCGTTGCTCGGTCCCTGCTCCTGCCAACCTAGCAGTTCAAAAGCACATCAAAGTGCAAGTAGATAAATAAGTACCGCTCTGGCAGGAAGGTCAACGGCCTTTCTGTGCGCTGCTCTGGTTCGCCAGAAGCGGCTTAGTCATGCTGGCCACATGACCTGGAAGCTGTATGCTGGCTCCCTTGGCCTATAGAGCGAGATGAGCACCGCAACCCCAGAGTCAGTCACGACTGGACCTAATGGTCGGGGTCCCTTTACCTTTACTTTTAAGTTTAGTTACAGTAGGGTATGGGGGTTTGTGGTTACTGAAGTAATAATCATTGCTTATTGTTTTCTATCACCATCTTGTGGTATATCTCCCCCACCCCCCGCACGCAAAGCTATACTTGGCAACGAGACATCGCCATCACTGCCACAGTAACTTGGGCTAATTGACTAGTTTTGACATTTAAGCTTTAACTGAGTAATAGTTGTTTCTACCATGCTGCTGAGGTAATAAATCTACTGCTGGTATATCTCTGATTGATTTTTATCTTGAACAAATCTTGAAGTTAGCAGCTCTACCTAGGTTAAAGCCTTGTTTGAGGAGGGAGAGTTGAACATAATATGCACAATGCAGTTCAGGAGAAAAAAATAAATTTACTGTGACAAAGCAATGGCCTTAGAAGATAAGGCTTGCATTTTCAATAGAGAAGCCAATAAAATTCGAGTGTTGTTTTTTAAGCATATTGGTTTTGCAAACACTGAACAAAAGGAGGTTGGCTCGATCATTACTGACTGCAAAGCCCTTGAAAATCCGGCCACTTTCCAGTCCTTGGGAGCGTGAATGTGATCTGGCAAGTGCAGCTTAGTCATTAACTAATGGATTATGGCTGCAGCCTTTCAATAAAAATGTGTTGGTGGGTGGCTAGTAGAAGAGACTCAGTGTAACCAGCAATTTTAAAGTCAGTTGAAGGTTAGCTTATGAAATTAAAAGTTTGGGTCTTAAGTTTCACCCATCAGTATGTGCTATGTACTGCAGTCTGTATTTTTTTCTCTATGACAGCGACGACAACAACAACAAATAAATAATTCAAAATCAATGATTCAGCACTCCTCCAATAACATTCAGATTAAGATAAATCAGCATTTGATGCTTCAATTTTATTGAATGTATCCTTAGATTTTGACATTTAAAAGCTTCTCAGATTAAGAGATGGACTGAGCTTGTTATCTTGGTACCTTTTCTAAAAAGTCTATATATAATCCTACTTCCTCAACCAATTCTGATGTGAGGGAGCTATGGGAACAGAAGCTGAAGTGGTATTGTATTATACTTGCTTAGAGAAACAAACTTCATTACATGGCATGCAAATTACTCTCATATCACAGACGTCTGGCACAGATTTGCACTTTCACAGGAACTTTCCCAACACAAAACCTGGGAATGATACTGAACCTTAGCTAAGTGGTAAGGACAAAGAACAGCATCACCTAATGGTTGAAGGCATTGCTTACATTGGGGGTCTGCAACACTTTTTTGGCTCCAAAGGCTGCATTTGGTGGGTGGCAGTGGGTCTGCAAACTTGCAGGCCTACTCAAACACACCAAAAATGAAAAAAAATCTACTGAAATAAACATTCTGACCCCACTTCACACAAACACACATACTCATCACACAGACCTTCCCCTCCTCTCTCACACACAAACACAGTAGCCTCTCCCTCCCTGTCTTTACTGGGCTCTGGCGCCTGAGTGATGCTCCGCTGTGCTAAAGAGAGCCCCACAGATTTCTGTATTTTTGCCGTCAGTGATGTCACTGCCTTGGGACTCAGAGCTTCTAGTATCACCACCCGCACACAACATGATTTTGAAAGAAAGCTTGAATAGTAGCCACTTGACAGAAGGCATAAGATGAAGGAAGATGTTGACTTCTAGGGTGTAACATCTACATGCAGAAACGCACCCCTGGCAGGTTGTGTTTGTAGGCTGCCTTAATGATATAAATGTCAGAAAGGTAGACTATATAGATTGGTTAAATAAATAAAATGAAGGGAAGATCATTTCCCTATATTTGCATTTGTAGATTAACCTCTTTAGGTATGTTAGATTGTGCATCTCAGTTTTCTGTTTGGGTGGCATTTGGTGAATAGAAGTTCTTTTGATGTCTGGGAGACATTTTCCTATATGGAAAACCAAGTTAGCTAAGTAATGAAAGTCTTCAATAAATAATAAGGGGTACTGTAACTGCCAAAGTACCTTACCGTTATTATGTTTTATTTACTCTTTGGCTGAAGGGCAAGCAGCTGGCCCCACAATAACTAACATAAATAAATTAAAGCAGTTTATTAAGGCAAGTCACAACATAATACTTACAGCTCTGCAATCCTGGCTTATTTTTAGATGAGCTGATTTTTGTTTTTTAACCAGAATCCTCTTAATGGATATTTTCCACTGTCCAAGTCTCTGTTGTTTTTAAAAACAAAAACAAAACACTGTAGGTGGAGTAAAGATTATCAAACTGGCATGCCCTATGCATTTTCTAACCTTGAAAACTCATGCAAAAACTTGAGAGACTGGGCACATCAGCAGTACCACTACCAAATTGTTCTTGTTCAGGGCTACATTGTCAGCCATTATGGCAGCAGAACAGAAAGTAATTGTTTAAATAAAAACTTAGGTAGCTTGGGATTCCACAAATTTTTAATGCAAGCAAGAACTTCTCAAAATTGTTTCAGACTTTTAACCCCAATCTGCAACCATTTCAGCCTTTCTTTCATTAGTACTGCATTGTGTCCAGTTTTCACCAAATGTCCTTGCGTCACCCAATAGTACCTTTCACTCCACCATTTTGCATTCACTGGTCTGGTGTTCTCATTACTTACGATACTGTGTAGAACTGGGCTCCTGTTTCGCCTTGATACGTTAGACCAGCATTTCTCAGCCTTGCGTCCCCAGATGTTGTTGGACTACATCTCCCATCATCCCTGATTACTGGTCCGACCAGTTGTAGTCCAGCAACATCTGGGGACCCAAGGTTGAGAAAGGCTGTGTTAGACGGAAGGGGTACAAGAGAAATTAAGAGAGCCACCAAAATATTATTGATACATGACATACATGTCTACAAGATCCAAGCTTGGTAAAATGGTTGCAAGTTGGATATATGCAAAATTTAACAGAACAACTTGCCAAAAATCACAGCACTAAAAGAGCCTGTTGGCTGAGAGAGGTGACTCCTTTGGTTTAGCACACCCATTTGGACTTCAGCATGCACATTTGTAGCAAAATTACTTGATATGAGATAATGACCGGCATAACGGAATGAAATTTGATATTAATGGGCAGCAGCAGCAGCAGCAGATAGCATGGTAGGTTGAACATCTCACCTGATTTTCTGGCTGTTTTTCTGCAACCTACCAGGATGGAAAGGGGGATGGGCACAACAGTGAGGAGGTTGATGCAATGGAAGCACCCACATGGGCCAATTTAGCACTCCAACAAACACATTTGCACCACACCAACCTTGCTGCCACACCCCTCCCCCCTCTGCCCCAGTACACTACAGTGACTAAGCCAAGCTAAGGTCAGGTGTGCGTTGCAGGGACACCCCCCCTCCCCACTGTCAGCTGATGATGAGCAAGGCCAAAATCTACATTTCTAGTTCAAATAGAAGCTTGGCCTCTGCACTCATTCTGAAGTAGAGAGGGAAATGTGTAATGCAATGCAGGATTTGAATATCAAAATGAAAGTTCATGTGTGCATTCAGGACGCTATTGTGTGTTTTGAGCACAATTTCTTCTGGGGCACCCCACCCCAAAGGTATTTTTTAGGAGGAGCAGAAAAGGATGTAAAACAGAATGCAACGTAGTATGACAGCAGTGTGAGGCAGCACAGCCTCCGTACGTTTTCCACAGCAGGATTGGCAATGTCTTCTATCAAACTTCCTCCACTGTCTCCTGAGACAGACAGATGCCAACAACTTCTATAGGAGTGCTACTTGCCAGTGCTTTAAGCTTGGAGAGTTGGTATACAGGACATGCTGCATTCCTTCATTTTCTGGCAAGGATTTCCTGCAGGGTTTCAAAATTCACTAAGGTGTCTGTTGTTTACATTAAACCAGTGTTTCCCAAGCTTGGGCCTCCAGCTGTTTTTGAACTACAATTCCCATCATCCCTGACCACTGGTCTTGCTAGCTAGGGATGATGGGAGTTGTAGTCCAAAAACAGCTGGAGGCCCAAGGTTGGGAAACACTGCATTAAACCCATGTTAGTAGGTAAGACAATTGTCCTTATAACAGAATGAGCCTCGCTGGCATGGAAATGGCAGGCTCTGTGCTACATGGTACTTCCATGCTTCCGCCATTTGCATCCCACTGTTCTTCCATCTATCTGTGGAAGACGTGGCTGTGGGTTACCCCATTTTAGCCTCTTAATTACCTTGTGAGGCAGGATAGGCTCAGATTTCAAAATTCACCGAAACACTGCCAGCTGGCTACTGTTTATAACTGAGCTGCTGGAATGAAAGTTGGTTCATGCATTCAAAGGAGCGTTCTACATTTCCAAAACAAACTCCTCCTCCTCCACCCCTGTTTCCACAGGGTCCATGTAGAACGTAATTTGTTTGTTTATTGGGTTTATAATCCACCCTTTCTCCCAAAGGAGCTCATCTACCCCACACTCTGCAGTGTAACATCTCACTGAAGTACCTGTATTTGTTGTATACATATGACTGCATTTCATCTGACCCTTCTACTTCATTTATTAAGTTTGCTGATGACACAACCATAATGGGTTTAATTACAGGCAGAGACGAATCTGCATACAGGGGGAAGTTCAAAAGGTATCCGCATGGTGCTCAGAGAACAATCTGCACCTAAACATTGGCAAGACAAAGGAGATGGTGTTGGACTTTCGGAGGAAGAGAGGGGAGCTAGCCCCGTTGTATATCGGGTGGGGGGCTGTGTGGAGAGAGTCTCTTTCTTTAAATTCCTGGGAGTCCATCTTCATGAAGACCTTATTTAGAAGGTCAATACAGCCCAGGTGATTAGGAAGGCCCAACAGAGACTTCATTTCCTTAGGGTCTTGTGAAAGAACAATGTTAGACAGCAACTGATGATTTCCTTCTATTGGTCCACAATCGAAAGTGTCCTTTCATACTGTATTACGATGTGGTACGCTGGTTTGACAGCCATGGACACAAAGTCCCTACAGAGGGTGGTGAAGACAGCACACAATATCATGGGCTGTCCCCTGAGTCCGCTAGATGTCATCACAGGAGACCATTGCCTCAGAAGAGCGAGGAACATTCTCAGGGATGACTCACACCCTGGCAGCACCTTTTTAATCTCCTGCCCTCGGGCAGGAGATATAAAAGCATGATAAGCTGGACCAACAAGTTAAAGAACAGTTTGTACCCTTGGGTCATGAGGCTGCTGAATGGAAGACAGCAACATTGCAGCTGATGGGGTTGGTGGTCGTACGACAACACACAGAGTGTAACAAGGACTGAGAGATTGGGGGGAGGGGGCTCATTTAATCCCACTGTAAACAAGTGGTACAGTGACAATAAAGTATTTCTATTTCTATTCTGTTTCTATTTCTATTCTATTTACAGCTCTCTGTTTGAAGTTTGAATGACTGGTTCATCCACACTGGACTATCAATAGAAATAGAATGCAAAATACATCTCTTAGATGAGAGATTGCTAACCCGTGGCCCTCCATACAGCTTCCATCAGGGGTGCCATCTCCTAGGAGATGAGCCCTTTATGCCCCGCCCAATACTTTTAGGGATTGGGCCAGCCTCCAAAGTGTTCAAAAGCAACAGAGGAGGCTTCAATGGCTGCCACCACCTCCTCCTCCTCCTCTTCCTTCTGCCGCAGAGGAGAAGGAGCACAAAAGCATCCCCTGGCTGGTGGTGGCGGCAGGAAGAGGAGGAGCTGCCGGCCATTTAAACCACTCAGCTCCTGTGCAGTTCCACCAACATCCAGATGTCATGCACATAATGCCACGCACTGCACAATGTTGCCCCCCCTCTCCTTCGGAAGCTGGCACCTCTAGCTTCCATTATCCCTGACTGCTGGCCATGCTGGCTGGAGCTGATGGAAGCTGGAGTCTCAACAACAGCTAAAGAACCACAGGGTACCTACTGTGCCACAGATATTGAGAGTGAAACCTGACGTATCCATCTAAGAAACAATGATAAATGCATCTCCCAACTCAAGCTTGATCTTTACACCAAGAGCAAGGAGCTAACAAAGCTTCTTTAACACTGCCCTTTACTAGTTTTTATTCTAGTATATATAGTTTTTGTCTCTCAGTGGGATGTGCAGAGCAGCTCTCTGGCATTTAACAGTACAGTCCTATGCAGACCTACCCAGAGGTAAGCCCCATTGATTTGAATGGGTCTTACTGTGACCTAAGTGTGCCTAGGATGATGTTTTATTCATTATCAAGTTAAGGTTTAATAATAATAATCTGATGATTCATAGCACTTGATATGTACATTCTCTCAGTAATTCATACCACAGCTTGCAGGGTTATTACTGTTGTTATTACTTTCCTAGAGTTGGAGCCTCTTCTGCAATTTCTCATCTTCTGTAGTCTCTCCACCGGCTGGCTGCTAACTCTAGAATTCTTCATAAGCTTCTTGCCTTTACTCTTTAAGCTCTTCACAGTCAGTCTCCTTCCTATCTTTCAGCCTTGGGGTCATGCTAAAGGCCTGGTCTCTCTCCTCCTCATCCTTGGGTGTTTTGCGTCTTGGTCCTTCTTCTCTTGCTGCTTGGAATTGTCTTCTGGAACATTTGTGGACTGCCCCCTCTCTCCATATATTAATTTCTTTTCTTGAAAACTTAGCTTTTTCTGAAGCCTTGGTTGGTTGGTTTTATTATGCCCGATAGAATGACTTTCGAAGTGTATATGTTAAACTATTAATTTTATTGTATTTTCTATATCCATTGATTTAGATTGGGTGCCCCTTGGTTTAGCATTTCTTATTTTAATTGTGTACAGAACCATGTGCATAGATAGCACCATATCAATAAATGTTAATCATAACAATACCCTAAATTATATTATTGCTCACAATTGGAGCTTGAGGCTGGGAAAATCGCTTGCCTAAGGCTGCCTGGTGAAGTGAGTGCTTAAATAGGAGACTTCCTGCTCACATGCTTATTTGTTGACTGTGAAACATTGTCTCACAAGTACCGCACCTGACAGGAGACTTTGCTTTTGAAGGCATAAATTGAAGGTGGCTGTACGGAACAGCAAAAGAGGCATCCGATTTTCAAGTGTGAAACCTGTGGAAGGAATGAGTTAACCAGAGAAACTGCATCTCTGAGGGACTTGGCAGCTGTCTGGGCAATTCTTGCTTCTCCGGTGAAAAATTGTAGTGCAGCTTGAAAGTCAGAAAGTTATTTTATTTATGGCTCAAATATGTCCATGAATCTTTCTGCCAACTGTATGAGTTTGAAAGGAACAGTTGTCCTTAGAAGGCTTCAAAATCTCCATGTTACATGCCGAGGAAGGCTGCAACACAGCCTTGACTGGAAGAAAGGGGAGTTCTGGAAGTCCAACTGCCAGGTTGCTGATGGCATCACCCTTCCATTAAGCTTTTATCAACCTGTTGGCTGTCAAAAGGTGCCTGCACGTTAAATGCAGTTTTTTGTGCTTTACATAAGTTTTGGCTTTAGACTTGTCAGTTCTTTGATAATTCCACTCTACTAATTCTACCTTAATGTCAGAACATTTCGGTAAAGTAAAAGCATTTCAGTATTGCTTTGTCCATAAGCTGAGCTGTAACTCAATTGTGAGGTGTTTGTACATATGTCTGTAGGCATGTATGTAGGAGTGTCTGGAAGCAGTTGTAGGATGGATGGTGGCTAACAGATTGAGGTTGAATCCTGACAAGACAGAAGTACTGTTTTGGGGGACAGGAGGCGGGCAGGTGTGGAGGACTCCCTGCTCCTGAATGGGGTAACTGTGCCCCTGAAGGACCAGGTGCGCAGCCTGGGAATCATTCTGGACTCACAGCTGTCCATGGAGGCACAGGTTAACTCTGTGTCCAGGGCAGCTGTCTACCAGCTCCATCTGGTACGCAGGCTGAGACCCTACCTTCCCACAGACTGTCTCGCCAGAGTGGTGCATGCTCTAGTTATCTCCCGCTTGGACTACTGCAATGTGCTCTACGTGGGGCTACCTTTGAAGGTGACCCGGAAACTACAACTAATCCAGAATGTGGCAGCTAGACTGGTGACTGGGGGCGACCGCTGAGACCACATAACACCGGTCTTGAAAGACCTACATTGGCTCCCAGTACGTTTCCGAGCACAATTCAAAGTGTTGGTGCTGACCTTTAAAGCCCTAAACGGCGATTCCCTCGCTGTGAGAAGCCAAGTTACAGGGAACCAGGCAGAGGGCCTTCTCGGTAGTGGCCCCCGCCCTCTGGAATGCCCTCCCATCAGGTGTCAAAAACAAAAGCAACTACCAGACTTTTAGAAGACATCTGAAGGCAGCCCTGTTTAGGGAAGCTTTTAATGTTTAATATACTATAAATAATAAATTATTATTATTATTATTATTATTATTATTATTATTATTATTATTATTATTAGAGCTATGCAACAATCTCAATTTCAGTGCAGCCCTAAAATACCTACCCACAGCTGCCAAGCGGGCACACCTTTTGATGGAGAGCTGGTCAGTATAAACACCTGTATTTAATTTCTAAGACTATTGTAAATAAATCCCGTCATTCCACATTTTGCCTGCCAAAGTCTCTTCAGCACAGCCACTGATCCTAGTCACCAGCTCCCCACATCTGGTCCTGGACAGTATTTCATTAACTCTCACTCACCAACTGCTCATCATTCTAGCTTGCTTACCATTTGCTCATCCTTGCTGGACAAAATCCTGTCATCAAAAATCTCCTCATCCTTCCTCTCTGCTGCCCAAAGAAGGCAGTCACTACGAAGATGGAGAGTGGTGGAAGTAGAGGGATTGAGCAGGAATACTCCCCAAGTGCCAGCAGCAACTCTAGAATCCATAGCTATTACAGCTAGCCAGAGGCTTCTGTACATGTGGGGTCTGGTTCACAGACTCCAGTGTGAACTTGTCTGTAATGGAATTCAAGGCATTTCAGTTCACTTGATAAATTAGGAGAGATGTTAACCTTGGAGCAAAAGGCTGCTGTTGGCTAAGGCATCTGCTCCCTCCATGTATCTACAGATACAGTGGTATGACCCTGCACACTTTGCAAGCAGTGCTGCAGCAATTTGCAGAAAGCAAACAAAGATATGTAAGGAAGCCTTTTAAAAACAACATTTGTTTAAGCTATTGGGAGCAGGTCAGGTTCTGCAGTAAAATACACTGCCAGTCTCTGGGCCACTGTCTGGAGCCTAAAATAGTCTCAAAGTATATGGAAGTTGCCCACCTCTGCTATAATTCAGGAAAATATTGTTTAATTTGGGGGGAGGGACATTGTTCAATTACAAGTTTCAGCTTCCCACCCCTTAGACAAGCGCATGATGTAAAAATATCCCTGAGCTCATTCACTCCTTTATAGCTTTTTGTACACTTTCCAAATTTTTAGAGTGATATAGTCACAAGTAGAAATGTCTACTTTCCCCATACTGCTGGATTATTTATTCACGAACCCCCTTTTCTGTAATATATTTCCTAGGATTTTTTTTTTTAGTTCTTGTCAAACAATGTTTTTATAGGAGGGCAAAAAGTCTGTTATATGGTCATAAAATGAAATAAAAATATTAGCATGTCAAAAGCTACATGAAGAGTGTGGCAGCATGTAATTTTCTGGCTTGCTGGGGTGGCACTTGACAGTGGCATTATTTTAAGTGCATAACTGTAGGAGAAGAAGACTTACTATCTGCTTATTTCAGACAAGGAGTGGATGAAGGATTAAATTAAATATCCCTCTTTGTTGATGGAAAGGCGGCGAAACTTGTAGATTTACCATGTACGAGTCTATAATAAATTACCATTCTAAGCAGTTTATCTGAATACACACACACACACACACACACATGCAGATTCATTTTGAATATTAAGTGCTGGTGTATTGCTAAACCTGTAAAGTGCATTTGAACAAAAATCAGTGTAAGGTTTCATTACATTGGAGTGCACATTTTTAACAAAACAACTGCTCTGAATGCAGCTTTAATATATTTTTCAAGAGAGCATAATATTTTCCTCTGAAATCCTGCATGGGAAACAGCTTCAGGAAAGAAATAAAATAAAGATGCATTACCACCCTGAAATGCAGCTGTGTGCATCTTCTAAGAAAAAGCTCTAAACAGCTGTTGCTGAATAGTTTAATGTTTCACTAGTCTTTGCTTGCATGCCATCATTTTCCATAAGTACCATAGGAAATGTTGCTTCTGTTGCCTTTTATACAGAACCTCATTCTCTGCTAAATAGTGTGTGGATCTGTTGTCCCAGGAGTTTTATTATTTCATCCGCTGGATCTATTTTTCGCTTCGCTGAATAGTCAACTATTTAACATGCTTTCAGATAACCTTTGAAAATGGGTTTTCCTCCTGTTTACTATGCAACACGTGTGTTCAGATACAAGATCTGGCAGTCCTGGTAATTTTTATTCATCCCTTTCCCTTTTGCTCATCTAACTCCAGTTCGCATTCTAATGATGAGAAGAGGGGGGGGGGGTTTCAGAGCATGGTTGGAGGTCATGTGATGCTTTTACATCTTATGCAGTTTCCTTCAATGCTTTGTTGTTGTTTGTTTGCTTATTTGTTTGTTTAAAGAAAATAACTGCAACTGAAAGCAGGGGAGGGGCAGTGGTGGTGAGCTGTTGAACTGTTTCCTTTCCTGCTACTCATGTCCTCAGATTTTCCCTCCCTCCTCAGCCTCTTTTTTCATTTATGGAACATTATGTGTTTCCTATAGTTAATGGAAGAAAAGCAGCTGGGTGGATTATTTTGAGTGAATAAGCAGCATGGAGGGAAAGGGTTAAGCAGCTTTCCATAGATTAGTGCTAGGGCTAAATAAGAGCATGAAGGGTACTTCATGTGGGCACTACAACATGGGGCCATGTGGTGGTTCACCCATATCCTTCCTTGGATCTGATGTTCACACTACCAAGTGGGCGTTCAGGCCAAGGGCTAGCAGCGCAGCCCTACTCTTGACAATCAGTTAATACAAGAAAGGGGCTAATTTGTAACCTGCAATTGAAAGGAAAACACCCCAGTAAAAGTTAGGTGTATGTGTGCTGTTGGGAGGGGACCTCACCCCTTGCAATCTTGGAGCTCCAAGTTTCATGCCTGTTTAGGCAACAGTATGACTCCTAAAAAAAAAGCAAGCATCTTTCAAATCTAGCCTGAGAAATGGCCCTGCATTCATCTACCTTCTCAAGCCACCCAAGCTGCTTCCTGGAACAATGAGTTCCATAGATTGACCATGTGGCATGTGAAGAAGTATTTTCTTTTGTCTCTCCTAAATCTTCCTAAACGGAAATGCAGCTGAGTGAAGGAGTTCTTTCCATACCATGGAGATTTGCAGCCTTCTTTTAGTCAAGCAAATGTTTGGTTTTTTATTGTCTATCATTTTATTACAAGGTTTTCTGCCAAGCCTTCTCCATTAAAACCAAATCCTTCCTAAAGATAGGTGGAGGAGTCAGCTAGATTGTGTTGTTTGCATCAGTTAAGGAAAATGAAACCTTTTAACAAGTTGCAAGCATAATATTATGGCACATGCCATTGATACGACATAACTTTTTGTGATTGTGGTGGAATGCTGATGTTAAAACGGAACTGCAGACAAGGAAAAGAGATTATAATGCAGAGTACATATTTGGCAAGGTGTCAGAACATAGGTTATTGAGGATAAAATGGGTCACAGGTTTCCTTCAGCCCAGGTTTCAAATTTTGTCCTCTTGTATTTTTTTCAGCATATAGATATTCCTGAGGTTTGGCCCTTTGAGTGCAAAATAAAATAAAAAGTAATAACGTTGAAAAGCCGATGGGCAAAAATTGATTCATAAATGAGAAGGTGGCATTCATCTCAACGCTCTTATTGGAAACCTAAATCTCAGTAAATTTGTAGCCTAAGGATACAATGGGCTTAAAGGATTTCTGTCTCTGAAGAAAAATTAGAAGGCCTTTGAGGTACGGTAAATGGAAAAAGGTTGTTTGGGCAAACGTGGTGCTCCAGCACTCTTAAATGTTAAGCACCGTCAGGGGGTACCTCCGTCATTAAGGAGACTGGCATGTTAGAGATTGTTTCAAGCAGGAGAAGAGTTATGGATGACTTTGTGGAGGTGGCACAATGCCACAGGGAAATTATGTCAAGCATGAAAATGACTTTTTTGTCACTGCTTATTTGACATGGAGTTGCAGTTTGTGTGTGTGTGAGAGAGAGAGAGAGAGAGAAAGAGACAGAGAGAGAGAAGGACATAAATAGTATTCTCATCTGTACAGCTTCAGCATCTTCTCCCTTTCTCCCAGCATTTAAGTAATCCCTAGTTGTTGTTTTTTATCAACATATGAAGATAATAAATTTAGCTTTGCAGTCCAGTGCACTCAACTTGGTTCCATCCATGTTGCATGCTTGCTGTGTGCTAGCAATTTAGTGGTGAGCATGTTTTCTTCAAATCTGAGTCACTCCTTTTGTTGATTGTCTTGGCAGTGGTTTATAGGCTCTCTCTGTTATTTTTATATATAATTAAAAAGGATCTCTGGGGTTCTGTTAAAAGCCTACAAGTTAAGCTACCTGGTGTCAATGTAATGTGTTGTTGTCTATGGAGGAGAAATTTCAACGGCAGCTTTGGACTCTCATTTCTATTCACTGGCACCTGACAAAAGGCAAATATGTGAAATGTTGCTTCTCTCGTCTCTGCTTGCCACTTCCTTATTATACCATCATATCCTTCTGGCTCCTGTTTCAAAGAGCCCCGAGACAAAGAGTTGCAAAAAGCCATATGCATGCTCACAGCTGGAAGTACGTTTCTTTGCTGACCTGTTACATGGATAGTGGGCATTAAGTACCCTACTGTGTTGCAAATGTGCACCTGCCTTACCTTATTGCCTCTGGGAAAGAACAAGGGTGATTCATAATCTAATTTGAGTTTGATACTTCTCTGCTGTTACCAGTGGTGCATAGTGTCATAATACATGGTTTTGTGGAAGTATTCCTAAATTGGTGTGGGCCTTAATTCCTTTTGGGGGACTAGACCCCGTTTTCATCACTGTGATCAGGTGCTACTACAAATAGGCAGACATTGCACTGAGCAACACTTTCAGAGGCTTCTCGCACTGATAGGTTTGCATCAATTTGTTAAGACTAAGAAGGTTTCACTTGTTCTTTCCTGCCTGCCATTACCAAACCATTCGCTGCAATCTGATTTTACATTACAGTTACAAATTCTAGAGGAGTTGCCATATTAGTCTGTTGCAGCATAAGCAGCTAAGATTCCCATGGCACTATAAAGTCTAGCAAATGTATTGTCACAAGAAATGTGTTATACTTTAAGATATGCTAGGACTCTTGCTTTTGCCATATGGCAGTTATATATAATATAGATTTTACTCAAGTGGGCATTTTCATAAGTACATAAACATAATAGTAAAAAGGTAAAGGTAAAGGTACCCCTGCCCGTACGGGCCAGTCTTGACAGACTCTGGGGTTGTGCGCCCATCTCACTTAAGAGGCCAGGGGCCAGCGCTGTCCGGAGACACTTCCGGGTCACGTGGCCAGCGTGACATCGCTGCTCTGGCGAGCCAGAGCTGCACACGGAAACGCCGTTTACCTTCCCGCTGGTAAGCGGTCCCTATTTATCTACTTGCACCCGGAGGTGCTTTCGAACTGCTAGGTTGGCAGGCGCTGGGACCGAGCAGCGGGAGCGCACCCCGCAGCAGGGATTCGAACCGCCAACCTTTCGATCGGCAAGTCCTAGGCGCTGAGGCTTTAACCCACAGCGCCACCTGTGTCCCTAACATAATAGTAGGCAGCACCAAGTACAGAAACTGAGTTTACAATGCTGGGGTTAAGTCTCACCAAAGTCATGCACATTAAAGTCCCACTGAGTTCAATGTACTTAAGATCATGCTTAATATTTCCACTAATAATTTCCACTGATGGGTCTTTCACAAGGTCTTTCCACTAAGACTTTGGCAGGACAGTTTAGTTTATGATAGCCCTAACTTTGCATGGTAAAATGGATCAGGATGAAATCTAGGGGGCATTTATAAGTTGGCCTAGGTGTGTGGGAGCTGGTTTTCCACCAATGACTCTCATAAAGCTTGGATAAATATGCCACATTCACATGGGCTGGGGCTGATTGTGCAGGTATCCATCTGTTGACTGCCCATGTCACTGCTCCCTGCCACATTAAAATGAAAAACCTTTCCCCCGCCATTGTGAGAACTACACACAGAAAACTGACTCTCAATAAGCTAGGGCCATACTGTAATTCACTCAAGTAAAGGTGGTGTTCTTTGTCCTGAATGCTGTCTTGTCTTGCTTTGACACATTATTTCCCAGAATTAGGATTAATTTCTGCTGAGTTTCTCTCTAACATCATTACGTCTGATTTTGTTTCACTGGTAGCTACTGTGGTTCTGTTAACATCAGCATGTTGTGTTATTTCTGATACAATTACTCCCACTTGCATTGTTTCTATCCTTCCCTCGCTTTCATGAGGGGATGGGAATGACTATCTTATGCTCCCTTGCAGTAGATAATAGAGTATAGAGAATGCTGCATTTGCGAAGATTGCACTGGCTAGCCAACTGTTTCAGTCTAGGAGTAACAGAAAGAGTTATCCCAAATCTTGGGACCATCTGTACTGCCGGCTTAATGATAGTTTCTCGGGGATGCTTGGAACTTCTGTTAGATTTTCTAATGATAATTAAATGCAATTTAACACTGATAGGGGAAGTCCAAGTCTTTGATTTTAGGGGAACCTCTGCTGACAGTCCCAGCAATAAAGAATTAATGAGAATGCACCAGACAGAGCAGAGAACCAATGTGCCAGGGCATAGATGGAGCCAAAACTCACCAGTATTAATGGGTTTAGCAAAACTTGAGAGAAAAATGATTTGTGCCTTTGGTACATATTTTATTTTCAGCATTTATACATCACCCACTCAGCAAAGTTATCTGGGCAGTTTACAAAACAATCTAAAATACAATCAAATCACATTACAGATTAAAAACACATTGAAAAGCAGTAACTAAGATGCTAATGAAAATAAAAAAGGTATTCTTCACCTGGCACCTGGAATTCTGGGCACCACTAAGAAGGATGTTGACAAGCTGGCATGTGTGCAGAGGAGGGCAACCAAGATGACCCTTGTCTGGAAACCAAGCCTTATGAGGGATGGTTGAAGAAGCTGGGTATATTTAGCCTGGAAAAGAGGAGAGTGGGAGGAGATATGATAGCTATCTTCAAATATCTCAAAGGTTGTCACATGGAAGATGGAGCAAGCTTGTTTTCTCCTGCTCTGGAGGGTAAGACTCAAACCAAGGGCTTCAAGTTACAAGAAAGGAGATTGCAGCTAAACATCAGGAAAAACTTTCTGACAGTAAGAGTTGTTTGATAGTGGAATGATCTCCCTTGGGAGGTTGTGGACTGTCCTCCTTGGAGGTTTTTAAGCAGAGGTTGGATGGCTATCTGTCATGGATGCTTTAGCTGAGATTCCTGCATTGCAGGGGATTGGACTAGATGTTTGGGTTCCCTTCCAACTCTACAATTCTTTGCTCCTCAAAGCGTTGCTGCTTGGTTTCTCCATGCCCTGGGGGGGGGGGGAGCCGAGCAGCAGCCTGGTGCACAGGAACGCCCCAACTCTCGCCAAACATGGTGAGAGCCAGGGCACTCCTCAAAGCATTGTCGCCATGCATCTCCCTCTTAGCATCAGAAGTGGTGGGGTGGGAAGCCCCCCAGAACCCCCCAATTCTGTTCCAAAGCATTGGGGAGGTATTTGGAACAGCGTGGGAGGTGGTGACTAGGTTACTCAATGTCTCACTTTATGAGCTCATGTATTAGCACTTAGTATTTAAGAGGTCCAAATACTGTGGAGCAATTTGAGGAGGTGGGAAGGATTACTTTTAAGAACATGTGTTAACTCAGCAAGCCCTCGAGGACGCTGTGGGGCAGTATGGAGCTGGAACATCATTTGTACTTAAACAGTTATTCTGCATGAAGAATGAAAGATAAAAGAAGCAATGAAGGCTTCATTCATAGGCTTGCAGGCTGAGGCTCTAGATGTAATTTGTAGTTTCAGAAAATGTTTAACATCAAACATATTAAGGCTACTTAATTCTGATTGAACTGTGGGAGTTCTGGAGGCTTGCAACGAACAAAGTAATGCTCAAGAGGTGACCATTCCCTTGCTATTAAAAGGAGCAATCACTCAAAATGATATCTGCCAAAGATGAAAGCTGTTCAGTGAAGGCTAACATCCTGTCCCAGGCTGGTATTGCTGTGAAACTTTGCATTAAGCATATAGTACATTAGCCCATTAATCTGGGTAGCAGCAAGCCAAATATCATCAAGAGGCACTTCTGTGCTGACGTTGAAATAAGTGAAAATGTTTGACATCAGCATCGGTAGGGGGGAAAATGTCACTAGGTTGCAGTTATTGATAATAAATAGCAATATAAATGCTATACCACTAATAATGATGCACTATCTGAGTTTAATCTGTGGCCCCCACCCCTCAAAATGTCTTATATTGATTTAAAACTAATTGCTTTAGAACGGGCTTTCATTTACAGTATTTACTACGCATGCCAGTATATAAATTGTGATTAATTACTCTATGGCTGGCTACATTCTTTCTATCCATTTTTTCTCATAGCCTTATTTTTAGGTTCTGTCACTAGTATGAAATTCAAAGGCAACACACATGCTATGTAACCATGGCAAATTTTAGTCCACAATTATGAGACATTAGCAACTTTGGGATAGATCTGATTTCTGAAATAGTCATCCATGTTAGTAACATATGCATTGTGGTAAAACTGGGGAAAGATGTATTTCTGGTTCTTAAGAACTATGGTCTTTTTAGCACCACCCTACATATCTGTGGGGGCTCCTTTTCACAAGAGAAGATATGAAGTAATGTTATGTAATCAATAAAAGTGGCTGTGATAATATACATCAGGGTGGAATCCCTGGCAATCCAGGGTCTACATCTAGTCTGCTGAACTATCTAGTCACCTAGCTGCCTCCACTGCCTGCCATCACTTACCCAGGGGCAAAACTGGGCTTTATTTCACCCGGGTCAAAGACCCAGTTTGCCCCCCCCCCACGGGGACGCACACATGCACACACACACCCCTCTGGAAGCTTCGCCTGGACCAAAAAACCTGGCTAGCCCTGCCCTGCCCCCCATAGTGATGACTGTGACTTACCACTGCCATTCTTTCATTGAAGGGTAAGTGGGCTATAGAATAGAGAAGCAAGAGTGCGCTCTGAAGTCCTTTGAACCTTATACCCGTGGAAGCAGAGAAATTCCTGTATTCAATACAATATTCACAATCTGCACAGAAAAATACTCCGGCATGGACACAGAAAAGCCAGGGCATTGAATAGATGTTGCTGCGTGGATAGATGCTTCCCCAGGGGGTGGGGTGTGTACATGCTACTGCTAGTGTTTGGAAATTAAGAAGCATGACTACTATTCAAGCCAATATCCTATGCTTATCAAGAAGCAACATTCAAGAAAAAGCATACAGTAGACTTTCATAGGCCCTATAAGCAACTCTGCTGCAATTGTTCAGTTGTGATATTGCCCAGGGACAGTTACTGTGCTAGTGACTATGCATGGAAAAAATTCAATCAGCAGACAGTACTTTTTGAAAATGGGAGTTGTGACTTAGTTGTTTCAAGATGGTGTGGGTGTGGGTGAGAGAGAGAGAGAGATTTATATATATGTGTGTGAACTATATGTGTGAAATATATGTGATATATATAAAATGTAGTATTCCCAGGACCAACGGCAATAGGTAGAGTTGTTGGCATCTGTCTATCTCGAGAGACATTGGAGTGTGCCTCTGGGAATGAAGTCAAACCACTGCATTAGCGGCACTGAAGTGACCTTGGGGCACAAGCTTGGGCTGTGTGAATAGGCTGCCCAGAAGACAAGATCCCCCTCTCTCGGTCTTAGTGATTTGATCCAAAGGAAAGTAGAGCAATACATTTGGTGCCAGCTTGGCTGTAGGAGTTGCCAGAAGTAGGCAAACAAGGCACCATCCAATCATCTTAGGAACTTCACAAGGCAGGTGAGGTTTAAGATCAGAGCTTCCCTTCACCTAGATGGGCTACTTTCCTAGGTTGGCAAGCCCCATCTGTCCCCCACTTTCCTCCTACAGAAACTGCCTTCTTGACCATTGGACCCACTGTTGGTCTCGCCTGCTCATAGAATTAGGGACCACAAGGCCCATCTATTCTAGCCCCTGCAATGCCGGAGTCTCAGCTAATGCATGAATGGCCATCCAACCTCTGCTTAAAAACCTCCACAACCACCCAAGGGGGTCTGTTCCACTGTCAAGCAGCTCTTACTGTCAGAAAGTTCTTCTGATGATTGAAATCTCCTTTTTTTGTAACTTGAAGCACTTGGTTTGAGTCCGACCCCCCCAGAACAGGAGAAAACAAGCTTGCTCCATCTTCCATGTGGCAGCCCTTAAGATGGTATCATATCTTAATAGCTCAATCTACCAGAGCCTGTCTTTGCATGCAAGGGAAGTCCCTAACTCACTGAGGGTTTGAAACCCATCAGCTACCATTGGTTTAACTGGCCAGTCTAAACCATTCGTGGATTGGGACCACTCTTGCATGCTGACAGCTTCTAGGAGCCACAGGTGAGAGGTGAGTGTAGGGTGGGGACCAAAGGTGGACAAACTACTCCAGAAAGAGCAGGTTATGTGCTCCAGAGGCACGATGCCTCCCTTAACACTTCTAACCACTACTGTATCAAGTTTTAGGAGCCTTGAGGTGAGATGTTAATTAGTCTTGTGCTGCCAATGGAACAGGAAAAGTCGGTTGGGGTCATGGAGAATTCAATGTGTAAGTAAGGCCTTGCTTTACAGTTCTCTTAAAGTTTTGCAACAATTTTGCAGAATGCAAAATGTGAGGTGTCAGTGTTAGGAGGGGGAAATGGTAAAATCTTAATCTTCTGTATACCCTTTCCCACATTAAAAACCAGTACCTCACTCTGTAAAACTCAAGTGGAACAGTCAGAAGTAATAAATACAGAAGTAATTCTATCTCTTCTATTTCAGTTGCTATGGAGAAGCACAAGGAAGTTGCAGGTATTAACTCTTACATACTGTGCCTTGTGGGTTCTATAGGTAGACACCGTGAACCTCGAAATCAATGAAACCTAGCTGAGGTTTTTATTCACCCTAGACTTTTCAAATCTTAAAAAACATGAAGCTATTAAAATTTAAGTCACCTTGAAATCGCACACTAGTAATGAATTGCAAGTGTCAATACATGAAAGAACGGTTTATGCTGATCAAGGAAATTTTGCATCAGTGTATTAGAGAGGGGAGGGAGGGAGGGAAAGACTACTCAAGGTGCTACTAAAATTCATGTGCAAAGAGCCAAGGCTGCAGTTCTGCTCAGCTATTCATAGTAAGAACCATTAGGCGCAGTACATTTTGTACATAGGCAACTTGATGTAAGATTTTAATTCAAACTATTCACTTTGCTTAGTGTCTTTCAGGAACATGCAAAACCTTCTCCTTTATTTCCATTATTATTTCTGCCTTCCTGCACACTGGCATCATATTTTGGTGATGCTTATAGTGCAAGAGTATTTGTGCCATTCTTACTGCGTTCAGTGGGCTTATTCCTGTAAGCATCCCAACCATGCGACACTTGTGTGCAGGAAGTTGTTCATTGCTTACTTATTATTAAACACAGTCAGTTTTCTTGTGTATCATGCTGCCCATTCTAAACAGTTGTGCATTACACATGTATTGATATTTACCTTTGAATTGAATTGCTATACAACAGTCTCTTCATCGAGTTGTCCCCCAGACTCACCGATAGGCTGCTGATGGTTCCGATTCAGAACACTTATTCATAATACTGAATATGTGGCTTCCACACAGGAAGTGGAAAAACAGATATTCATGAAAGGCCTTGTACAGATAGATTTTAAATACTAGATTTTAACTAGAATAAAATTAATAATCAAACCCAACATGTTTATATTGGACATGGTGAAAAGTATTGTGGGCAAAGTATATTTTACTTCCTTTTAGTGAATAAAATTGCTCTTCATGCACACAAGGATTTCCCTTTGCATTTGCACAATTACCAGTAATCTTTGCTTGTAAAGAACAAAAGAAATAAATCCAAGGACTAAATTAAAGCCAGATAAAGCCAATGACATTTTAAAATGTTAAAACACAACCCTAGAACAGCTGAAATGCAGGTTTTGGCTTGAGCAAATCTTTCCTAATTTATGGCCAGCTGTTTGATAGAGCTAAATAGCTACTTCAGGTAGCAGATTCTGAGGGGCAAAGAGTGGCAGTTAGATGTTAAATAACAGAGGGCACCTACCCCTTACCTGCTGCCCTCAGGCATGGTGGAATATGCTGTCACTAGTGTTGCAGAAAATCCACCTCTCGTCTTGCTTCTGCATGTGTAATGGAAGGGAGGCACCGTCTCTTCCTTTTCCTCAAGAGGAACACATATTGGGCTGGCCCTCCTTTCCTTTACCCAAATTGTTAGTTCATGCTTTCTTGCTACATGATGTCACCGAACCATTCATTAGATAGAGAAATTATACGGAGAAGTGACTTCTGTGAGCTTCTATTTTGTAAGGATGCATTCCTGCTATACTTTTCACAATTCTGGTGACACTTTGTGGTGCCACGTTGATCTTAGAAATCTTTGAGAGCCTTCTCCAACATGACCCACATGATTATGTGAAAGTCATTCATTAAGCTGCAGGAACCAACCCCACCAAACCGCAAATGGTTTACATACTTTAGCACGGGGGGCGGGGGAGATCTTCCAACAGTGCAATCCTAAAGTACAGTATGTTTCTTTGGAAGTAATAATTCTGTGGTACTTACTTGCTGGTCAACATGCTTCAAGTGGCAGCCTAGATCAGAAAGTGTGGTTTTCAGGCATACATGGCCCTCTCATTTTAGGAACCAAACATGGAAGCTTCAGCATGTTTGTGCTTAACCTAGTGTTCAGGGGCTCCTGGCCTCTGGCCCTTATCTTTTTAAGTCTTTTTACTTTACACTAATTTATGTACTTGGTAAAATTTCAAGACCACCTGCTCAGTTTTCTTCCCTACCTCACTGCTTCCTTGGATTTGTTTGGAAATACTATTGATTTGGCTTTGCTTAGCTCAAGGATATGGAGAAAGAAAGATAATTCAAGAGTTCTGGTAATGGAATCAAATCTTATGTATATAACAATTAATCTTCCCCATCCTCTTCTGTATAAAAACAGGTCAACAGAGCAATGCAAAGAAGTGTGATGTGGGTGAGAGGGATAAATGAATCTCCGCCAGGTGGGCATGATTATTTTGTCTTGGTTTTTTCCCATTCTGTTTTTAAAAAGAAAAGAAAAAAGTCCCCCTACTTTGAGCCTCTGAAATGCCATCACTTTGCTCTGGCCAGCATCAGAGACAAACTGGCTGCAGATCTTTTTACAGCTGCAGTGAGAAGGCATCTGATATAGGGCCTCTGTCTCCTAAGGCAGCCCTCTATCTCTTCCATCAAGGATGGAGAGGTGATGGGCCCTATGGCCTTTGGGATTCCTTCCCTGGGACTGTAGGATGGCAGCCCAAGTCTTTTATAATGTTTGCTCATGCAAATGTTTGAGGATTTTCAATGTAATTCTAAGGTAGATATTTCATGTTTATCTTTAATTATTTTTGTCTTTTTAGCATGTAGAATAGGTTAAATGAAAGTCTTGTGGAGGAAAGGAAGATTATCCCTTTCCTTCCGACCATTTGCCTGCCTGCACTTTGCCCCCGCCCCAACTGCTTTTCTCCCCAAGAGATGAAAAATGTGGGGGTGGTCTGAAGACACTCGAGGACACCATGTTTTTGATGCTAAGCAATCTGGGTTGTATGAGTATGGATGTCCACCTAGGAGTCACAGGTATAATGCCTTGGATTCCATTATGGAAGAAAGACGGGATATAAACATAATTTTAAAAAACAGGAAGGGGAAAAGAGGGAGAAATTTAAATGAACAAAGGTTAATAGCCCCCTTTCTACTCAGTGGTTCTTTGCTTAAACTTAAACCACCTGCAATTGTGTGGCACAACAAAAGCAAACCACCTGAGGAGAAACTGAGGGAGGCTGCCATCCCAACGCCACTTGCCTATTGAATTCAGCAGCAGGCACTTCTGAATAGACGCGAGGACGGTTGGGCTGTTAGTTTTCTGAATTTGTTTCAGGAATCTGAGCAAGAAGAATGCCACAACTTGTATGCCAAAGCCACTAAGCAATGGAGAAACTGAAACAGTTGAGAAGTCTGAAACAAAATTGAAATAAAGTGTGGGGGTGGAGGTGGGGAACCTAGGCAAGATCATGTGTACTGTTCATATATATGGTAAGGTGTTTTCACTGTTATTCCTCATCAGCACAACGATGGAGGCACATGGCTCGAAAGCCATAGGAGGAAGCATCCATTGACAGACATATCAGCTAGTAGAGTGGTCAAGATGGTGGTCCTATATTCTCAGGGTACAAAAGAATACTATAAAACATGCTTGGCATGTGGTGATTATTACCAGGAGAAGCTGTGATACGCTCTCCCTTAGATAGTTTCACCTGGAAATGAGAATTTACAGTCAACTTGAAGTCTGCAATGCAATGTCTATGTTTAGGTGCAGTTTACACCTGAATACTGGATGCTAGGGAGAAACCAGAGGTAACACATATTACCACTATGCCCTGCTTGTGAGCTTTCAAAGGCATCTGATTGACTATTGTTGGAGATAAAGTGCTGTATGAGATGTATCCACGGTCTGGCCCAGCATAGGCATTTCTTATGGTCTTAAGTAAAACATCACATTCAAATTCAAAGGAAATGTAAAACTTTTGGAATAATTCCGCTGATCCCTGCAAATTGCCCCTTGCACCATTTTCCTGCATTGCAGGGAGCTGGACTAGATGATTCTTAGAATCCCTTCCCAGTCTATGATTCTATGAAAATATATGGGAACATTTCACTGAAGATGAAGATTCATGTGGACCTTTAAGGAAAGGTTTTCCAGCAGGAATGTCTGGGATCTAGTCTGCTCACATACACTTTCTGGAAAAAAATCTATGTGAATTATCCACTTCAATGCGACATTTCAGCAACAAGGGAAATGATTTCAGAAGCGTTCGCCTGGAAGAAAATATTACATCAGAACTGATCCTCGGTGACAGTTGAGCCGTGTTAAATTGATTCATTAATAAAGATCCCATTGCACCATGTATGCTTGAGGAAATGGATGTATGACGACCTATTATTTGCAAGCAATTTCTCAAGTCAATCATTTTCTGCTATTTGTTCTTCTCTTTGGCTGCAGTTCTAGCCACTGCCACATATGGGTAAGCCTAACTGAAGCCAGTGAGCTTTACCCATCCATGACTCTGCAAGGACTGCACTTACACACAACAAATCATAATCTTAAAGTGCATTCAGAGACGGGTTATTTTAACAGTTAAAATAACTTTTGAGTCTCATATTTAGGCTGGTTAGGCCCCATGGTAGGACACTGATGGTCAATCATAATGGTAAGTTGGCAAGTTATGGAGAAACTGTTGAAAGAGAGACAGAGGATCTGCTGTATCTTGGGCAGCTCCAAGGGCAAGCGGACAAAGCACTCTGGTGAACACAGAACCCAAAAATGAAAGCTCCCCCCACCCCCAAGTGAAGGCCCTGTTCCAAACCGTGTTCCACAGTGGAGAATGGCTGCACTCTGGTACAGACTTGCTTTCACTGGCACTCTTCTTGGCATACCTGGCAAATAGATGGATCAGAAGGGACTGATAAGTTATGGGTGTTTGTGTGCAGACTCCCCTGGGGACTAAAGATACTTCCTCGGTTGGTCTGCATTCCTAAGACCAGTCTTCCATCTAAAAGTACACAATCTGCTTCTTCTCCATGAGACCGACTCTCTCCCTCTGTCTCTGAACATTCAGGACTGCTGACATTGCTTCCCTGAGTTCAGTGCATGAGATGCTACTGGGGACCTGGAATATCTTGACATGCAGTGAGCATTTTCACTTGAGAAAAATTTAATCTGTCTTCATTTAATAGTTCAAAATGATCTGTGGATATTTAGATTTCTGTCACTAAATTCCACTCCTCTCCTAAACCTACAGAACAAAAGTGAGTTATGTGAGCAATGACACTATAAATTCACATTTTGTATTTCCAGAATATCTTTTCTCCCAGGATATCATGTCATAGAACAATGGGAAATTGAAAAAGAGTGTGAGCTTCTGACAAAATAATGGATGTCCCTTTAGCTTTCCTCCTGGGAATATTCACATTATAGCCTAAATCCTCTTGATTTCAGTCTCACAGCTTAACTTGTCAATATGTAATTATGATTCCAAAACAGAACAGATTACTTTGCAGTTTTGGTCTAGCTGCCTCTGTGCAGACATGTATGATGGAAAGGAAGAGCCTATTAGTGTTTTCAGTTAATGAGTCGCAGATGCTCTGACTGTAACTGTGAATTCTTTTCTAATTCTAAACAAGATTTCCATGGTGTTTCTGTAAACATTCTTAATTTGGATTGTCACTGATATATATAGATATAGATACACTCAGACACACATCCTAGCAGTCTCACAAGGAATATTGACCCTCCTATTTGACCTTCTACATCTTTGTTTTTCTTTAGTTTTTTGCTGTCCCTCTAAACATAGGATTGCATTCAGCATAGTGATAAGGAGATTGTTCCACCAGTGCAAGCATTTCTGCTTGTCCAGTGGATCAGTCTCTCTTGCCCTCCCCCTGCGCGGTGTTCTAGGGGTTCTTTCAACTATCTGGAGCAGATTTGGGAAAGGTGTTGAGGGGGCAAGCCCTGTTGTGCTAGTGGGAATATTGCACTGGCTTCTGCTACCATAAGTTAGTTGAACATAGCGTGCACTTTACATCTGTTGAGTCCTTATGCCAATTTGTACATACTCAGATTCAGGTAGGTCACCGTGTTGGTCTGACGCAGTCGAAATAAAAATATAAAATATAAAAAATTGTCTAGTAGCACCTTATAGACCAACTAAGTTTGTTCTGGTACAAGCTTTTGTGTGCATGCGCACTTCTTCAACTGCGTCAGACCAACGTGGCTACCAACCTTAATCTAGAATCATGGAAGGCACCACACTGAGCCACATGAAATGGAAGTCCATCAACCAGTGTATCTGAAGAAGTGTGCATGAACACAAAAGCTTATAGCAGAACAAACTTAGTTGGTCTCTAAGGTGCTACTAGACAATTATTTATTTATTATTTTTATTTGTACATACTCAGGTCTTCTTTCTGCTCCAGGGAAAACCTTCCCATAATATCCTGTCTGCTGAGGAAATTCTGCATGCTCCCTTTCCCTGAAATTGTCTCTGTGTTGTACAGAGCCCAGGTAGAGACTTCCCACATTTGCATGTACTAGGCCTAAGGTACCAGTGCAATGGAAACCACACATATATAATATATATGTATGTGTTCCATGCATTCCCCCCCTCCTATGTTTTAACGTATATTGGTCTCTGGAGAACCTAGTGGTCAAATACTCCTATTTCGCTACATTGCCCCAATTGTCAGCCAACTTATCCTGGCTCCTAAGTTTATAATAGTATTTGCTCATATTGCACGGTCGAGAAGTGAAGAGATTAGATGGTGACCATTACTATTCCTGTGTGATTTCAGGAAATCCACTTTCTTCTCATCAATTCTGAGGTGGTTAAGGAGTAAGTGGAAACTTTCCAAAGCATGTGTGTAGGCTGTTTCTGGGCTATGTGTGACACTGGGTACACTTCCTAATTTTGCTGCTTCTCAGTGGCTATTCTGCTTTTCAAAGACAAAACACCTTTTTTTGTATTGCCTTTAGGATGTTATTTTCCCTCTGACTTCGACCAGTAATCCTGGGATGTCTACAATAGTCACAGCTGCGCTAATCTATACAGCTTTGCATCTCCTCTTTTTAAGCAAATCATCTATCTAGGAGTATGCACCTTTAAAATGAATAGACTTCTGACAGGATTGCTCTGTAATTTGATCTTGAAAACAAATCGTTCCATTCTTTCATTAATAGCTTTTAATACTCAATAAGGTCTAGAATCTTTTTGAAAAGCTTTATTTTGGTTGAAAGGCAACTGCCAAGTAATTAGTGTTATTCATGCAGCAGAGTGTGTGGAAGAAACTTAGCCAAAATGTTCTTGAAAAATATTACATTTCAGATGATTAAGGATGCTATTTTTTACTCAGTCTATATAAGGAAGATGTTCGCTTATGAATATTCTATAAGCAGAGTATTCTATAAGTATACGTGCCTTTTCCCAAGATATATATAATATGTGTGCGCACACACACACACACACACACACACACACATAACGACAAGAAAACAAGTGCTGAAACTAAAGGTTGAGAGTTAGATGAATGTCTTGTTCCTCCTCTTTCTCCCTCAAATGCTACATCAAATAATAGACTGCTGAATTTTGTCATTTTAGCAAATACACTTTTTTTATATATAAAAGGAGCATTCTAAACAACACATTTACTCCCTGTGATTACCTTGGCAATTACGTGGTTTCAATTAAATACTAGAACATTTACTGCAGTTGTTTAGAGTATTTGCTAAGAAAATATGTCGTTTTGAAGATAGGCTTGCCGTGTTAACACTTTATTATTCAGCAATGGCTGATTGCATTGTCATCTATGCAATTTGTCATGTGACATTTTTCCTTTCCAGCTGCTATCCTATACATACTGTCTATTGTGTATATATTCTTGAATTCAGTGGGGCTTACTTCTGAGTAGACATGTGTACGATTAAGTGTTTCTCCTTCCTCCTCCACAACATTTCTCTCATTCAGTAGTTGGAAGATGAGGTTTTCTGGAAGGAAGACTCTATGTTGGCGTTTAAACCTAACAGCTGGAATCCCATCTAATACTTATATCTCTTAAAGAATATAAGAATGTAAAGTCACCAGTTGCTAGGGGCAACCCTGGGTCTTTGGTATGAAAAGGGATGTTAGATAAGCTTCCAGATAACGCGTTGTTCACATCTATGACTGTAAATATTACCACTTTCGCTCAGGATTCTATGAAGTCCACAGACTGAGAGATCATTGCCATAAACACATTTGGACAACGGTTTCCGTAGGCACACTAGAAATAGACTATCTGAACTGCACCAGTGTAGTTGGTGTTAGAATCCTTCTCATGGTAGAAGCCTCGGCCACACCTTAGAGACTCTGCACGCCAAATGTTTTAATTGTTTAATTCCATCAATGTTTAATTTTTTATCATTGTTTTTTCATCATGTTTTTAGCTGTTCTTATTTTTATCTGTACGCTGCCTTGAGTCCCCGTCAGGAATAAGGCAGGACATAAATCAATAAATAAACAATGCCAAACAAATTAAGTGTAAGATGGGCAAATTTTGCCTACAATCATATGCTTGCCTGATATGTGCGACCCTTCCCTTCTAAACAGAAGCATCACACTGATCGGGCAACTAATATACATGTTGGTAGCCTGTGTCACACATGTTATTAGTTTAGTTCCCAGCATATGCTCTCCCAAATTTCTATGGGTGATGTTACTGGAGGCTGAAGGTCTGAAAGTGGCACAGTGAAGCTGCATTGCTGTCAGCGGAATTTTGTTTTTTTAAATGATCATTACTCGATTTCTTTTTTTAATGACCATGTTATTTGCCTTAAGCTTTTGGATGACAGAATGAAGACCATGAGAAAGGATGCACATTTCAAGCTGGTATTTGGCTAATTGATCCAAATTATAAATAGATTACAGTAGTCAATGATCCTTTGACTTCTGTCACAGTTAGGAACCTTCCCCCCCCTCCTCCCATATCAGAAGAATATGCATATAGGGATTCTTCAGGGATTGAATAACTGTGAATTCTACAATAAGCTGACTTGACCCAGACTATCTGGACTAATGTGCAGTTGAAAACGTACTTATCTAGCAGCATTCACACTTTGGCTCAAGAAACATATTATAAAGCCTTTAAAATTGTGTATCTTGAGAAAAAATGAGCCTAGAATACAGATTTGAAAGCAAATTTTCATGTTGCTTTTTTAAAACACAAATTAATTCAGAAATGGTAAAGAAATCACATTTCTGAAAATGCCTTTTTGCATTCAGACTTGTTGAAAAGTTTTCTGCAGTGTTGTATCAAAACCTGCCTGCCAATTTCTTGCAACTTTCCTTCCTTTGTGAAATAGGCTTCTGTTTTTCTGGCTCATACCTGGGTCATTATAGAATTTATTTATGACTTTGTTGGATGCAGGGTTGAGCAGAATTATTACCATTATTACAAGTGGAAAGGGTGGTGTGTGTTTTGCTTTCTATTAAATATTTCCCCAGCACTCTGCAGCCCTCCCAGCTGCTTATGACTCGTGATCTGAAAATGCTCCACAGAAGTATTTTAAGTAAAATAATTACTTTTATTTAAAACAACAGCAGCAGCAACAATGACAGCAACAGATACCTGCTGGGTGTAGAGTAAACAGTCTTCCTGGTTCCCTGAGCCTAGAAGAATGCCCAGCTGAGGATGCCGGTGGGGTGGGTGTGTCAGGAAATGAATGCCGTCTGGAAGGCTGTAGAGTTCAGAGAGACCACAAGTGAGATGATTTGTAGAATAAAAGAAAGGGCACTCACAAAAGCCCTCAGCCACCTCAGTGGTCAGGTAAGGGCACCCAAATCCCTCCCTTGAAAATATCACTATTAAATTATCCTTTGATAATTCTCAAATGCACTTTCTTTTCTCATTAATAGATGGAGAATGGTTAAAAAAAAACAATGACAGAAAAACCACTAGTTCTAATTTCCACTTAGATGCTTTATGTGCTTGTCTTAGTGAAAGTTTTATCTCTAATAACAAGTAGAAAATTAAAGCAGGGGCAACAGCAGTGCCAAGCACTCAATTCACTAACTGTTCTCCTCTTATCTTAGCTATAAATTAATATGGATCTTCCTTAATTATTACAGTAAAATTACAATCTCCCCAACAGCAAACAACAATTTCTGTACAATTGATCTGTTAAATGAGAATCAGGAAATAGCTGCACTGCTCATTGGCAGCATATATGAGCATTTGTGAAGCCTCCTTGATCCTATGGAAGACGGAAATTGATTTCCATCATAAATATAGTAGATTGGGTGCAGATTGTGACTGTTAAAGAAAGTAATAAACCAAGTATTGATCAAGAGCCACATAAAAGTGCAACTAGCTCCTACATCAGGGGTCAGCAAGGTTTATCTTGCCTGGGCCGGATCGGTCCCGCATATCCCTCCATGAGCTGGATCACATGTGTGCCCGTGAATTTCAGCGTCTGCATCTGCGCAAACACGATTTTCGGTGCTGCGGAAGTGAGTCCCTGCACCACACTGCGTCAGTTTAGCGCAGCCTGAGAGCAGGCGGCTCAGTTCAGGGGCAGCTCGGGGGCCGGTCAAACGACCTTTGTGGGCCACTTCTGGCCCATGGGCCTTAGGTTGCTGACCCCTGTCCTACATGCAAGGGGTTGGGGGCTAGACTTTCTCCAGCATTATGATCCATGGGAATCTGCTTCTGAAATGGAATAGAATCTTGATCACCATTTGAGCACACCAAAATTTCCAAGGCCCCTTCCCCCAACCCTTCGCTTCCTTTACATAAATGGCCCCAGCCAATGTAATGTCACGTTCATAGCTTTTACTAGGGATTAAGTCTTACCACACACTCTAATAATTACCGCTAGCAATGGCAGAGAGACATCTGCCAGGGCATTAGGGCAGCCTCTCTAGACTGGGGTTTTAGACACCTCTTTCCCCAAGTGTCAGCCGGTGGTTTCACTCAAGAGCTCTCTGGCCAACAGTTTCTTGTCTGGAAACTTTATCTCTGCCTTCTCTGGCATCAGTAAGGAGAAGGAAAACCTCTTACTCTCCCCTTCCAGGATAGCCCTACCTCCTTGGAGGCTGAGGCAAAGGAGTCTACTGAATGAGGTCTGAATCAGTGCTTGCCTGCTTCAGGGACTCAGGAGGGCTGCCATCTTGTAGGAAACCTTGGCTTAGACATTGGGCGTGTATCCCTCTCAGCCCCTCGCTGGGGGTCTGAGGCAAGACAGGGTCAATTGGGACTATGGGGACACTGCAAAATGTGTGTTTGCTGGCCCCCTTCCTGTTGCTGAGGGGAGCTTTGTGGCCCACTGCGTGCGTTTGTGGTCAGAGACTCCCCTCAGGACCCCTCTAATGTGGAGCCCAGATATTGCCACCGCAAAAGCGGTGAGTCACCACACCAGCCCTTCTTCGATTGCTGGACTAAAGGATTCTGCCCAAGGCCTAAAACTGCCACCCGAATACCATGATTTGAATTCATGCAGCATACGTAACATACAATACACACATGCACCTACATACATGTGTATGCCTGTATACAAACAGCACACATAATGTTTAGAATATCTGTCTCCTTCCATAATATTAAAGAGTGAGAGTTGAAAGGGGAGCCCAGGTCATCTAGCCCAACCCCAAGATACACAGATAACTGTATATTAAGTTTGCATGCATAAACACATATACATATACATACACACATGCACATGCAAACACATATAAGCTCACACATACCCGCATATGCCTAGAGTATTGAGACTCTCTGTGTCCCTTCTTAAAACTATAGTTAGATGGGATCCCTGGATCATCTAACCCCCCAGCACACCTTAAATTGGAAGGGACCCTGAGGATAATCTAGTCCAACCTACTGCCATGCAGGAAATATGCAACTGACCCACGCAGGGATTGAACCTGCAGCCTTGGCATTATCAGCCAACTGTGCAAGCCAGGCAGTGTTAAGCTATTTCTGCCTATAGCGCCAGAAATGATACCTTATCCTATGTGGGTATCAGTAATACCCTGTGTATGGCATAATTAGTACCATGCTCCAACTGCTGAGCTATCCTGCCTGCAATGTCGGGTGTGCGGTTGTTCCATATGGGGAACCACACACCAGTGTTTTGCAAAGGATCATAGAACTGTAGAGTTGGAAGGGACCACAATGGTGGTCTGGTGGCCCAACCCCTTGCAGTGCAGGAACCATTTTGCCCAGTGTGGGTCTTGAAGCCACAACTCTGAGATTAAGAGACTCATAATGCCCAGACTGAGCTATCCAAGCACACATGCTAACACCATACAGGTATACAAGGAGAAGATCAGCGCATCTGTCTTTGACCATTGATATGATGTGGGTGGCGCTGTGGGTAAAACCTCAGCGCCTAGGGCTTGCCAAGCACATGGTCAGCGGTTTGAATCCCCACGGCGGGGTGAGCTCCCGTCTTTTGGTCCCAGCTCCTGCCCACCTAGCAGTTCGAAAGCACCCCCAAGTGCAAGTAGATAAATAGGTACCGTTTTGTAGCGGGAAGGTAAACGGCGTTTCTGTGTGCTGCGTTGGTGCCGGTTCGCCAGAGCAGCTTCGTCACGCTGGCCACGTAACCCGGAAGTGTCTTCGGACAGCACTGGCCCCCGGCCTCTTAAGTGAGATGGGGGCACAACCCTAGAGTCGGACACGACTGGCCCGTATGGGCAGGGGTACCTTTACCTTTACCTGTGCTGCTAAATGGAGCACCTTCTATACCAGCAAAATTCACCCATAAACCTCTTGCTAATAACAACATGCAAACCCCACTCTCACAGAAAAGCAAGCATTTCCCAACCATATGAGCATCCAGTGAGGGTACTGCTCTGAAAGAAAACTATTACTAGTTGTAACTAATGCTGTAAAAGTGCTTATTATATTTGCCGGCCAAGTGCAAGCAGCACTGATAATTAGCCGGGGCAACTCTAGTGATCACACCCCTTGCCCAGCACTCCTCCGAAATGTATCCGCTGCAGCCAAAGTGCTAGACGCTTTCAACCCTTTCGAGGGTTGAACGATCCTGAAGTGGCAAACTCCAGCACTTGGCTCGGGTGAGCTGTGCCTTGCCACTGGTACTCCACTGCCCTTCTGAGGCCAACTGCCTACTTGTACCATGGCACACCTCTCTCTGGGTCTTCCTCAATGTCCTTCTCCGATGCGTCTCTGGGACTGACTGCGCTGTGGGGACTTCTTCTTCTTTCCATTGTTGGGCTAGCAATATCCAGGCGGCCTGTCATTTCACGACCCTGACCCTTATTTGTCTCATGAAGAACAAATACATAGCCATAATTTGTTTGATCAAGTATGGCTTTGCAGAAATATATTCCAGCTTCTGTTGTATGAATGGTTCTATTCCATAACTAGCATAATTGGCATTACTTTGAAATATTTTATTCAGAGCTCTTCTGTTTCAGAGACTCATTATGTCTTATTTCCCCCCTCTAATTAATACATCTTATTCTTCAAGTATTCCCATATGGTGACATATTGTGATAAATGACAAATGAATTTCTAAAATATCATTGCAAAAAATTAATACATATTTAATTTCCAATGTGTTTGAATATGTGAAGTAAGACAAAGAACTCAATAAACCATCTTTAGTACTGGTACTAAACATCCACCATGTTCTCACCAGCCAAATGCTATACAAAGCATAACAAAACTGAAAGCCAGGTTGCTTGCAAAACAGCTTCTGTGTTGATTGCTCATTGATGTGATCTTTATACCCTAAACCTAAATATTTGAGCTGGCATGTTTATGTGGCACACCCCTGCAATGCTAGCATAAATACCAAAGGCCCTGATATTTGTTCTTGGCTAGGAATGCCTTCTCTCTGACTCAGCTGGGTTCACCTGCTGGTACTATTGTTGATGTCATGTTGAGGTTGTTTTTGAACAACCAAGACCAGTAGTAGTTATAGTTTGAACTGAGACACTAAGACCATTTTCACAGCTTAGCCATAACTACTTGAAAATTCTCAGGAGCACTCCTGGCAGGTCTAAAAACTGTTTTGGTTATTCTTCAGCACTTTTTGTCCCTTTTCCAGGGTCAGTCTTGGAATTATGAAAGACATCCAAACTCCTGGTTTGATCCCAGAATGTCCCTATTTCCCATGCCAGTGCTGCTGCCACCGAGCTCAGGGTGGAGGATGGGCCAACGGTTGTCCTGAGCAGCAGCAGCAGCCCATGGCCTCTCCTTGGACTCTCAATGGCCACTGATTCTGGCCTCCTACCCTGGGCAGTTCATAGCAGCTTCTGGAGAGCAAGTGAGGAGGAGGAGAGGCTGTGGCCACGAAGGCCCAACCCCTGTGACGTGCCAGCTCTGAGGGGGCAGGCAGAGGGCAGGGCTATCTTGAGCGGGAACAAAGGGGGAAAGGAGCAGAGCACAACGAGTCTTTTATATATATATATATAAAAGTTTTGTGCATCTGCATCTAATCTTGTCCTTTCTAAAATGTATTTATTTGTGCGTGTTTTTCTTTTTGTAAATATACCAAAAAATAAAATAAAATCAGTATTAAGGGGTTTTCTCAGGGCTGTTTGTGTCCCATTTGTGTGACGATAGTGGCACTTGCCCTTCTTCTGATAGGAAATGCTGGGGGGGGGAGGGATCACAAAAACATGTGGGGTTGAGGAGGGTCAGTTGGAGAAGGAGTGAGAAATGTATTTTCACCTGAATAATTTTGGACAGTATGTGTTTACTAGTTCATTGCTGTTGACCTCACTGGTTTCAGCAGGTAACCAAATTTGATTGATTATGAAACTCTGTGATGTCATCTTGTTTGTGAAATGTTCCCTGACCGGGTGTGACTAATCCAGGAATGAAGTAGCAGCAGCAGCCAGGAGAAGCAATGGTAGTGTACCCAATTTTGAATATTTGTTCAAGTTTTGAAGAGAGATGTCTACCCCTTTTGAAACAAGTAGATTATTATTTTTTACCTAACAGTAAAAACATGTCTAGTTTATGCATGTTGCACTAGCATAGTTAGTGCCTTCTCATTCAGAAGCCCCAGCCTTACTGTTGAGGTTGGGGGCAAATAGGAGGCACGCTATATAGTCTTCCTTTCACAGTAACTTGAAAAGTATTGGAAGAGACATTCTTGTATTACGGCTTACGTTGTGTCCTCATGAAGGGCTGACTTTCCTTTTACAGCACGCTCTGTTTCAGAAGGATAATACACTCAAGGGGTTAACTAAATCTTGTTTCTATGGTGAAGAAAATAATTGCTATTGATTAGCAGTTAGTGCAACTTCACTAGAAAGGTTATGAAGGCCCTAAAGTACAGCTCAATGTGGGAACAAACACACTGTGTACTTCCTCCTCTGTCCTACACTATCTGCTCCTGAGCTGGAAATGTCCTCTTGACTTTGCTTACTACTAATCTCTGGAGTTTTGCTACGCTTAGCGGATAGAAAACCTTAAAAATCACTTTCCTACTTAAATTTTGAGAGGAGAGTATGGGGATTGCCAAGAAGGGCAATTTAGAAAGATGTTTCTTTCTGTATGTAGGTGTGTGTCTGTATCCGTCTGCCTGCCTGCCTGCCTGCCTGTCTAAACCCTGACAGTCTTTTATGCAGCATTATTAACATGTGTAGTTATTAAAGGATGAGAGGAACTGGGCTTCCTGGTACTCTGGAAAGCTGCAGGCAATGAAACAGGAAGGTGGAATGTAAGTTGGTGCAGATCTTGATATGAATCTGGCTGAGTGATGGAGTGATGTGGCAATGTTGGCACCAAAGATGATGTACCGTACTTCTCTCCTTTGCTAGTCATCCAGCAAGACTTTTGCCAGCAATGAATGGGCTGGAAGATGAAGGTTACAGAATCATCAATGACAAATTTGAAAAGCCCAGATTCACACAGAATTGGATACCACAGATAGAGCTCATCCTATGGATGTTTCCACAGCACAGTCTATTCAGATTATTTTGGATCAGTTTAAGTTAATTGAGGCTAGAGGAGGTGCTGCTACTGCCACCTGCCTTGGGATTGGTTTCTTTTTCCTTTTGTGTGGATGGTATTTTCACTCAGTGGATAATTTATCATGTAGCTGATGAAGTGGGCTTGAGCCCACAAAAGCTTATGCCATAATAAATTTGTTAGTCTTTAAAGTGCTCGCACGTTTTCAATGAAAGGAGACCTCAGTAGTTTGCATTGACACAAATATGAGTCAGAAAAGAAATGACAATTGAAATTCCAGGCATGTGGGCCACATGAGTAATGCGAAAATATTTAAGACTTTGATGATTAGATTGAATACAGAGCTGGCCTAGGCAGTTCTACTGTCAGTATTTTGAAAGTGGTTTCATTGTTAGTACACATGCCATAGATCAGGCATAGGCCAACTTGGCCCTCCAGCTGTTTTGGGACTACAACTCCCATTATCCCTAGCTAACAGGACCAGTGGTCAGGGATGATGGGAGTTGTAGTCCCAAAACATCTGGAGGACCGAGTTGGCCTATGCCTACCATAGATTCATTGTGAAACTTAGTTCATGAAGGGCACGTTGAAAGTCTGACACAGTGTCATCTTTTGCAACCTGGTTCCTCTGTTCCACAGTAGCTGATCATGGAAAAATATTGTTCTATGCTTACTGGAAGTGGTTGGTTGTGGCTGAGAGTGAATTCAACAAAGGCAATGCCATGCCCCTTCAACTGAGCTTTGAGTAGTGAGGCTATGGATTATGGCTAATGGTGGTTTGTGGGATACCTAGTAAGAAAGTAAAGTCTCAAAAACTTTTACCAGATGGCCATTTAGCATGGAGTGGAGTTTTTTCCAAGGTCATCTAAAGTGTACATTTTCTCATTTATGTAACTGAGATGTTTGCTTGTTTCTGGCTTTTTCTGAAGCTAATTTTGATGGGACTATATATGCATTTATGAGAACAGAATGAAACACAATCTGTTTTCAGAATTCTATCTCTTGTTTCTTTAAACACCTGCTGAAAACAAAATCAATGCATGTGAGTGGTGGGGAAACAGCAGGGAGCTGGAAATTATGAAGTAGTGCAAGATCATATTAGCTGTAGTAAACATACTGTGCCCAAGCAAGGTGTATATGTGAAATGTGGGTTATTCAATTTCTGGACAAATTATGTGGAATTGATTTTAAAAAATCACAATGCAATTATTATTTTGAAACAAACCTGTTGCAAAGAAATAGGGCATCCAAAACTCAGCTTAATTAGTGTTTTCCTTTTAAGTTCCCTTTGGCCAGTGCTTCTTGTCTTTTCCCAGCATTTTCCTCATCTTGTACAATTAAGTCAGTTGTGATACAAACATTCAGATCGGCATTATACTGCTTTGGTCTGTGCTTTAGAATTGGGAATGGCGTATAATTAAGCCAGAGCATAATTAAACCAGAAGCCAATGCTTCTGAATGAGTAACATTGAGCAGTTAAGCCAGAAGTCTGTGCTCATGAATGGGTAACAATAAGCATTTAAGCAGAATGGAGAATGATGCATGATTAAGCTGATTGCTCATGCACAATGTTTTGGGAATTGCAAGATTCATATATCTGTATATCCAGCTTACCATGAAAAGTGTCCCAAACATGTGATGCCAGTATTCTGGAAGGCAGAAGCAGCTGCAAAAAATAAAAAGAAAGAAAGATGGCCAGGTTTCACAGATCTTTGCTTGCTCATGACGCAGTGTTTGAATTCCTGAAAAAAAATTTACCATATATCCAGGAGAAAGCTGTAAATTAACTATGGAATTCCATTGCTCTGACTTGAGGCGGGAGCAATGTCTCAATGATTTTTTTATTTATTTAACTTAGTTTGAATTTGTTATTCAATGATAACATATTTAGCAAGTAAGCAGAGGCAAGTTCCATTCCATCCCAGGTAGCTGCCTACTACAACCACACAATGTTGCTGGCCGCTGTCACAGCCGCCGCCGCCGCTTCACTTCTGTCCCATTCACTCACTTCCAAGAAAGTGGGGGTGATGCAGGCACTCCTTGCCTCTTTCTGTGGAAGAGGTCCTTCATCCACAGTGTGAGGCATTGTGCGTGAGGTTAACCAGAAAGTGCCTGCAGTGCTGCCGTTTGCTACAAGTGTAGCCTTCTTAGACTGTACTGTACCAACTGGTGGGGTCTGTGTTGCTCCCGGGAGGGAGAAAGGATGGTGGGTGCAACAGTATGGTGAGGAAGGAGGAGGCTTTGTAGGGGAAGTCATCAGAGAGCGCCCCTGCTGCCACCATCTGATGCAACGGCAGCAAATGACTCTTTCCTTGTGAAGGGGGGAGGAATGGGTTTCTATGCAGTCAGTCTGAAACGGGACCCAAAATCCTCATTTTTCCTGCTCCAAGGGAGCATTTCTAAAATGCATTAACTTGAGTTCTTTGGTCAATGTATAAACAGAAAGTCAGCTGTATAAACAAGTGCTCAAAGCCCTCTCCTTTATCAGTCCATGACGGCAATGGATGGCCTTGCCAGTTCCAGTGGAGCAGGGATGGCATGTCTGGGTCTTGTCTTACATCCTGACCACAAAGACGCACAGACCTTGTCAGGTCTGACAAGAGACCTGGGAACGGCACCAGGAGTGCTCTTAGAGCTGGTGACCTCCTGCCCAAAGATAAGGGTATAGGAACAGGAACAACCTTTTATGGTCAAGAGTACCGGAACAGGAATATCTGTTTATGGTCATGGATGTTAACTTACGTGTATAAGCTGATGTGGTTGGATTCCTGGGGAAGGGGAGAGAGGGTGCCTGGAGGATATATATACTGCATGAAATTTCTCATTTCTTTGGACTTGCCACTGCTTTGTGCAGGATGGTAGGTGCAACAGTATGGTGAGGAAGGAGGAGGCTGCTGCAAGAAGACTGTGGGGTGTAGTCGCATGGAAGTGGCGGGGGAGGAGCTCTCTGTCTGTCTTGGATGCATTAGCTGAGATTCCTGCATTGCAGAGGGTTGGATTAGATGACTCTCGGGGTCCCTTCCAAAGAACACTGGTATTTTCAGCTCATAACCCATTGCACATATTTATTTATTATTAAATATATATCCCACCTTCAAAAATGCATCACAGTTGTAATATAAATAAAGACAAGATTCTAGCACTTAATCTAGTTTGTGGATCCAATTTGTTTTATGTCTTAATCCCGGCACATAATTGTAATAATAAGGGTAAAAATTCACAAACTAATATTAATGCCCTCCCCCCACCTCCCTGTACCACGCATACCTGTCCACCTACCTGATCACTGCTTATATCTATATGAAATGTCTCATATTTTGGGAGGAGGAAAGGATGAAAATATAAGCAAGCAGCAAGAAGTTACACAATTCATTTTCTTGGGTGGCCAAGTGTTCAGGAAACTGTTTTGTTTTGTTTCTTCTTTATTTACAAATATACAAGCAAAGACTGCTGGAAGTAAGGAGCCTCCTAAGGGTGGGTGAGGAGAGATCCCTAGGGAGCAATTCCTCGAACATCACCCTCCAAGACTGTACTCCCACTGCTTAGTAACTCCACCTCAAAATTCTGCCTCTCCTTATTCCTTTGCTCATATTCTGAATGTCTGCATGCTAAATTTCTGTGGGATGGAGCAGGACTGCATATGCTATCATCAGTCCTGGTCTGCCTGCCAACTGTGTAAGTATCAACTCATGGAGGTTGAGAATGGGGGCCGCGTTGTGATCCCACTCCCCCCCCCAACATGTGATCAGCACACTTTCCATAAATGTGTAAAAAGCTTGCGGTTTCTAAAAGCTACTTAAAGTCCATCTCTTTCTCCCCGGCACAAGCACAAACACTGACCTGCTGTAAGACCCTGTCTCTCCAGGTTAATTGCCCAATCAGGAGACCATCCACAGTTCTTAAGAAACAATAAAATTATTTTGTCAAGGCCCTGACCACTCATTCACAGTGACCCAAATGGTCAAATTGACTACAGCATTCCTTGATCAACTGTGGTTTAATTATGTAAGTTGCCATAAGGATCATAACCTTTACAATTCGTATATTATTTTTTTAGTTTTCCAAATAAGCAGACATCCTTGTAGAACACAAACACCTTTCGTTGTAGACGGCTGTTTTTCCTCATGCATGTACATTAGTTTTTCCTCATGCATGTACATTAGTTTCATGCATGTACATTAGATTGTTAGATATTTATTTGTTTATTATTTATTTATTTACCATTTAATTCCAATTATAGCTAAGCAGCACACAAGAAACTCAGTACAATAAAATAAAATATGAGTTGAACTATAAAATCAGAATTCAATTAAAATGCCTGCTGAAATAAAAACATCTTCAGTAGGTGCCAGAAGTTCAACAGAGGGGGAGATAGTCTGCCCCCACTGGAAGGCAGTTCCATAAAATTGGACCACTAACAGTCACTCTCCCAGAGAACTCAGTGATAGGGCAAGGATATACAGTAATAAGAGATCAAGTGGTTCCTATGGTATCCTGAACTCATCATTACAGACCTTATAAATTAATATGGGAGCCTTGAACCAAGCCCAGGAGCTCTGGTGATAGTGTGGTCTTACCAATGATCTAACCACAGTGTTTTGCAACAGCTGGAGCCTCCAAAACAAGATCAAGGGTAACCTCACATAAACTGCAATAATTGGGCCTAGAAGTTAATTTTACCAAATATATACTCTTGGTCAGCATTCTGGAAGATCATTCTGGTAAAATGCTCTGTGTTACTTAGCGGAATGTGACAGTTCATCAGGCTTCACCCTCTCAAAATTTAATCCTCAGTAGACTGACCACCCTATTCCAGCTGCATAGACCCTTCACTGGTACTTTGGTTTCTGCATACTGAAGTATTGTTCCAATACAATGACAACTGAGTGATAAATGAACCTGCTACTGACACGCAAGTGCTGAGTATATTTTGAGCTCCATATTGCAATGAGTTGTCCTTATTCCAACTATTCCTGGCACATATGCCCTTGTCCTTCACGTTCAGGAAGATGACAGATATGGTTATTTACTTGGTGATTATTGTCTTCCAGCTGTCTCCCTCCTTCCATTCTCTGGCATATGGTATAATGGCTATTTTCAATTCGAAATGATTACTATCCACCATATTGTACAATAAATCACATACTTAATACCATGGAATTGTAAGGCTGATTTGGTTACTAGCGGGGGGGGGGGCGCACAAATACAAGAATCATTCACTGGAATTAAAGCTGAAAGGAGAGTGTTCAGGGTTGGACCCATGCATTGCTGAGACTCTGCCTCCTAAAGCAGCTGTTTCATTATATCCTTACCTTGCCCTGCAGTGGAGATGGGGTGGTGGCAAGGAGGATGGGTTGAATTATTTTCTGCTTTCCCAACCTTCTGTGGATCTAGTTGAACTTGATACTCTACACAGGTGGAAATAATCTTTTTGTGGCATTTGAAGATGCTGACAGCAGCTGAGAGCTGCAAAGGCTGGAGAATTGTTCCAACTAGCCGAGAATAGCTGAGAATTGTCGAAAGCTGTGATGCCCTCCTGTCTTTCAGTTTTGAGACTCTCTGCTGCATTCTCAGGAGTAGTTTTCATGCAGCATCTTTCAGAGCACTTAGATTGGCACACCAAGCACACTTCCCTGGGGACTTCTCTGCTAGCAATCCATTCATATTGAGGTACTGAAGAGGCCTAGAGGACCAAAGTGTTTACTAGATATATGTCTGTCCAACCAAGGAGATGGCAAAGTTTTGTCTGCGGTAGCCACGATGAATGGGAAATTTACACATTTTTAGTGAGGAGGAGGTGCCAGAACGAATTCATTTCAATTGTCTCTGACCCTTGCTATCTACTGTAATATTTCAACCCACCCCGGGACCTGAGGGTGAAGGTGGGTAGTTAAGACTACTATTTATAATAATGTCACTAAAATGCTGAGATACAGTGCACTAGAATCATGGTGTATTTCTCTGTTTATTTACATATATGGAAGCAGAGTATCACAACATGCCTTGGCTAGAACTAGGAACTGTTGGATATCTGCACTTCTGCCTTGTGTCGCTGTAAAATAATAGAGCCAAGTTTTTGCTTTTGTCTTAACCAAAATATTCTGGGACATGGATGGATGATGGTGGCCAATGGCCATTGAGAAAAGTAGTGACTAAATGTCAAATTGTTTATCAACCTATCAGTATATCTATCTAGTGACCATTGCCGCCACCAAAGTTAAGCCCCTGTACTTCCAAAAATAAAAATGTGGATAATTTCCCCCCCCCCCCAATGTCCTCTGAATTTCACCTGCCCCTGAATTTTCTGCTGACTGGGAGGAATGATAAAGGTTTCTTTGTTGGGTAGTAGCAATCAGCAGAGGGATCAGCAACCCGAACATGCATCTTGTGGCTGGGTGACAATTACTCTGATTTGGAGCATTGATAATCCAACAATATGATACAGTGCCCGTCATCCCAGTGAAATAACTGAACTTCAGGGATGCTTAACTTCATTTAGGAGTGAAAAGTTAGCTACATGAACCACTCTTAGAGCTCAATGTGTTACTATGCAAATTAAGCTATCCTCCTTATTTTGCACGTGACTTTCCAGTATAAATGTTGTGGTTTTTCCCTGAGCTAGTAGGACAAATACTGCTGCATTTGATAGTCTGAAACCTATTATTGCGTGTGTGTCCCCCCCTCCCCCAAAAAAACACTGATTGGGGAGAGGATCTCTACAAAACTCCTTGTTTCAACCATAGCAGTGGTTTGTCTGCAAATGTATGCATTATAGCACCACCTAAGGTGTTCTGTAATTGCGCCGAAACCGCGCTGCCTGTTGTGCTTAATGCATAATTAATGCACATATGGATTCTTTAAAGGCTTCTATTTTTGCTGCTGTTATTTTGCTTCTCTTTCCATCTCCTAGCTAAATGTTCTTCATTTCATTATTGCAAATGATTTTTCCAGCAAACTCACGGTCCCATACTGGCAACTGTGACATGTTGGAACTAGTTCACTCAACGTATCTTATGGGTATTATTAAGGTTAGGCAGTGGCTAGAAAATGTGGGAAGAACTTGGCAGTAACTTTAGTATGAATAGTGGCCCACTTCTCATTATGGGGTGACAAATGAAGTCATACAGACACAGCTAATGATTAAGTAATCAAACACATTTGAGCCTGATTGTCATTCAGACTGCCTTAACAATGAAAGAGCTGTCAAGTAAACCTGACTATTTTTAGACGAAAATAACTCAGTGCAATATGTACAAATTATACCTGATAGCTTTGCCAACAACTTATTTCTCCTGTAAAGACATACATAGATATATATTAAATCAGACAGGTATCAATCTTGACCTTGCTGAGTTTTGATAGATATTCCTGATGAGTGTTACTCTTAAGAGGAATCTCCTCCTTTATATCACAGCTACAGGTCAGAACGAAAGAATACTAAAAGAGAGACAGTGTAGTGTGCTATGTAGATTATTGCACTTGGTCTATGTGGCCATGTATTAATACCTACTGCTCAGCCATAAAGCTCATTGAGTGGCTGTGGCCAGCCACCATTTTTTACCCATGGATAGGGTTGCTCTGAGGATAAAATGGTATCTAAGCGCCTCTTAAAACTTTTGAGCAGGGAACATGTTGCCCTTCAGATGTTGTTGGGTTCCAGCTCCTAGTTGCCTCAGCCACTGTAGCCAATGGTCAAGAATCATGAAGGTTGTTGCTGGCATCCATCTGTCTCTAGGGAAATGGAGTGCACCTCTGGGGTGGTTTGAAGTCAAACCACTTGTTAGCAGCACCAATGTGGTCTCTGCAGGGCACAAGCTTGAACAGTGTGTACAGAGGTCCTGGGCTACCCAGACAACAAGACTCCCCTCTTGGCCAAATGATGTGGTCCAAAGAAAAGCAGAGCAATACGTTTGACACCAGCTTGGCTGTAGGAGTTGCTAGAAAGAGGCATACAAGGTACCATCCAACCGTCTTAGGGACTCCACTCTGGATCTGTGGAGGGTTTCTTCTTCTGAAGATATCCCACAAAGTAGGGGAGGTTTAGGATCAGAGTTTTCCTTCTCTTAGATGGGCTGCCTTCCCAGGTTGACAAGCCCCATCTGCCCCCACTTCCTTCTACAGCATGTGTGGAGACCACCTACTTGACCGTTGGACCTACTCTTGGTTTCATCCACTCAATCCACTGGAGCCTTCTTCACATTCAAGGGAAGTCCCTAACTCACTGAGAGTTTAGGACCCATCAGTTACCCTCATCTGGTTTAGCAGGTCACTTGAAGCCGAGGTGCAGCCTCTGCCACCTGCTGACAGCTTCTAGGAGCCACAGGCGAGAGCTGAGTGCAGGGTGGAAATCAAAGGTCGATGATCTGCCCCAGAAGGAGCACAACGTGTTCCCCACCAGCCCATACACCCCAGGGGGGTTGCAGCACAACAGCATCTGGAGGGTACAGGTTCCACCTCCCTGCCCTAGAGGAAGAGCAATGAATCAGTTCAATAAATAAAACATTTTCTCCTGGCTCAATATGTTATTATCATCCTAACTTGTTAAAGGAATTGTTTCTACTTTGACAGAGATGAGAGCAGAGTCGCTCACTGCTATTAGGGCATTTCAATGAAATTATAAGTGTTTAGGCCGCTGGTTTACCAGATATTTTACTAGGAATGCTGGTAACCTTAACAATCCAGTAATATGGGAAATGGCAGCATTTTATTCATGTAGAAATATTTCTTTCTGGGGTATTTTCTCAAATCATGTAGAAGAGTGCACTTTCCACCACGTTCTGCATCAGACTACATAAGCTATTTATATATATATATAATTAAGTGTGAAGCACTTCCTCAAAAGAAGGAAGCTTTGCAGTCCATATGGTATTGATTTATTTGATTTATGTCCTGCCTTTCCTCCAAGGAGCTCAAGGTGGCGTACATGGTTTCTACTCTTCTCGTTTAATCATCGCAACAACCCTGTGAGGTAGGTTAGGCTGAGAGATGGTCACCCAGTGAGTTTCATAGCTGAGTGGGAATTTGAACCCTGGTCTCCCAGGTCCTAATTCTACACACTAACTGCTAGCTATACACAGAAATACCACTATATATTCTGGGGTATCTTTTGAGAGGCTTGCGTAATTGTGATTAGGCTCTGATAATTATAGAAAACAATGAGTGAATCCAAGATAAGCCCTGGCACCAGGTGTTTGTAGATAATTTCAGAATGAACTTAATTCATTTCCCCCAACATAGATTGCAAGCTGTTGTAGTTAAGGACGGAGTGCTGCATTTTGAATATGTTCTCAAGGGGATGTGCAGAGCTAATTGTGCTGGATTATTTGGGTGTTAATGAAAGGTAATAATGGATGAGCCTTTGCAAAAATGCCACCTAAGATTCATGGGTATAATAATGCTATTTCCCTACAGTGATGCTTCAACAGACACAAACCACCACCACAAAAAAGGGGAGGAAAAGTGAAAGAGACTAGACTAGAGAGCGATTAGACAAAGCTGCGTAACAAATAAGGTTTTATCTCATTAAACTCATTTAAGCAACAGGAATGGGGGGGGGGGAATCTGTGAACAGAAGAAGAAATGTCCCCGCAAAAAGCGATGGATTCACATTGATGTACAACTTTGTGTGCAAAAAAGCAAAAGCAAATACAGTTTACACCTTAATTGAATATCAAATCTCTTCTTGTCTGAACAGTTTTGTTCTAGACAAACAAGGTCATTATGTCTTCTCTGAATGTTCATGTAAAGTAAGAATTGATGTAAAACTGATGTAGTGAAAAGTATTGGTCTTGCACCTTTTTCATACAACTTGGTGCAAGGCCCAGGAAAGACTTCACAGCATTAGCAGAAGAGCAAGACAGGTGGCTAAAAATATATTATTGCCTTTGTTTTATTTAAGGTATTTATATATACCACTTAAGTTACCAAACTCTTTAATCAATGGACATTTAAAAAAAAATCAATTCAAATTAATCATAAAAGCAGAAAAAGCTAAAATGCCTTCTGAAAACGAAAAGGCTCTGTTAGGGGCCTGAAGTTCAATGGGAAGCGGATGTGCTTAATCTCAGCTGGAAGGAAAGTGGAATGTGGCAATAGGAGGTAGAGGATGTGAGAAGGTGAGGAGGCCCCAAATCGCAGTAGTAGGAAAAAATCATGGTGGGCTGAGAAGTAGGGATCATAAGGAATTATAAGTGGAGGAAGCAGATGGCTAAGACCAAGAAGAGTGTGGAATGAAGTTGAAGAACCACGGAGAAAGAGGCCTAAGGGCAGAAAATGCTAGTGCTCTTCAGGTGGGAAGTTGGACTGTGCCTCCTGGTTGCATTCCTGTTGCACATTTAGCACAATATTTGCCGAGAGGAAGCCTATGTGCATTGGGTTCTCCAGTCACACAAGGGTTCCAATCACATAAAAGCCAACACTTTTCATCCTCACACACGTTGTGCTCAAGCTGTGACAGCCAGGAGATGGAGCCATGGTCTTGCTCAATATCATCACACTTAATAAAGGTAAAGGACCCCTGACAATTAAGTCCAGTCACGAATGACTCTGGGGTTGCGGCGCTCATCTCGCTTTACTGGCCAAGGGAGCCGGCGTGCAGCTTCCGGGTCATGTGGCCAGCATGACTAAGCCGCTTCTGGTGAACCAGAGCAGCGCATGGAAACACTGTTTACCTTCCTGCCAGAGCAGTACCTATTTATCTACTTGCACTTTGCTGTGCTTTCAAACTGCTAGGTGGGCAGGAGCTGGGACCGAACAACGGGAGCTCACCCCGTCGCGGGGATTCAAACCGCCGACCTTCCGATCGGCAAGCCCTAGGCTCAGCGGTTTATACCACACAAGATCTGGAGGGGTCTAGTATATTCTGCTGCTGATATTGGATAGTGAATAAGAAAAGAGAGGTAACAAGTATTATGGATGGATTGGGGCTGAAATGAATCAATAGAGGAAATAACAAGTCAAATATTGGGCTGTGGTTCTCTAATGCAGGGCTTTATCCAGGAAAGAGAGTGCCCTAGACAGAAGGCCTTTCCCCCACAGGAGCCAATTCCTAGGTGTCGAGGTTGCTCCCCCCCCCCAAGTTAATGAGCATTGCCATTCAAATGTGTGTGTGTGTCATGTCATGTGATCGATTATGCAGCCTTCCTCCCAATATTTGGCACCGCTGCCTTTCTCTGTCAGTCAGTCAGGTTGGGCTTACCTGGCAGTGATGAGTAGTGTATCTTTATTTCAATCCATGTTGGGTAGCTAAGTGTAGCCACCGTTTTAATGCTCATTTTATTATGGGAAATTAGAATACCCATTCTCTGGGCAGCTGAGGACTGCCACCAGTTTTAGGCTTTGCCAGGGTCCCTGGGCAATGGGAGATGCCCAAGGATACCGGGTGCTGATGCTGGCTCTGCTCTCGTGCTAGAATATGCCTGCTTTGTGGATATTAAACACTGTGGGGGTTTGTAATTGCTTTATGACTGAATGGGAGTTATAACAACGAACAAAACACGCAGCAAAAATGCATCATGGCATCGCATAGCAATCAGAGCAACATCTAATCAAGCCTTTTGGCCAGCATGTGGTTATCAATTAAAAAAACATCAGGAGAAAATAGGGCTTGGTTCCAGTGCTGTGTTGGGGAATGAGCCATGGAATTCCCATTACTGGTAATAGAAGCTTCATAGCTAATTCCCAGGGCTGTATACTTTAAACTTTGTGCATCTTTGTGGTAGGTTTAGTTTGTCTCCAAGGGGGAAAAGTAGAAACAAGCACTCCTAGCTATATCATATGGTCCATTGTATCAACAAGTTTCAGGAATGGGGCGCTGAGTGTGTGAGGATAAGGGAAGAGAAAGGAGAAGCTCTCACACACTAGCAGGTTCTTCTAACTCAGCAAATAGTTTAAGTCTAAATTAAAATTACCAGATTTGGTCAGTATTGCAAGCTGCCACAGTTTGAGATGGTCGTTGCTTGATAGATTCTAGAAAGAAAGAAGGAAGGAAGGAAGGAAGGAAGGAAGGAAGGAAGGAAGGAAGGAAGGAAGGAAGGAAGGAAGGAAGGAAGGAAGGAAAGAAAGGATTATGTCATAAGTATTCTTATGAAGTTTCTAATCTCATGAATATATAACTGTTCTCTGAAATTCTGATGTCTTAGACCTCCAGTAATGAAATGGGGAACCAGATTGATACACTTATTTGAAACTCATCATTTTGTCTTTAATAAGTTAGTTTTCAAGGCAGTGTTAAAAACACTGAGAAATACTGACAAGCTAAGGTATTGATATTTTGATTCTGAGATTTCAATATGAGATAAACTGTTCTATAATTTATTACTTATATATTATACATCAAGTAGGATATATCTATATTTTAATAACTGAAGTGACATGAGTTACTTGCTTGTCTCCAGCAATGATTTTAAAGGAATCTAGATTTTTAGAAATGAAATACGAAAGAATGAGACTGGAAGAACTTCCATGAAAAGGAGGATGTAAATCGAAATTAAAGACCCCTAAATACTAATGATCCAAAGGTTCCAAACTAATTCTAGATGTACTTTGTTGCATGACTATTGGTTGTAGATTAGACATGTAAATCTGTGCCAAATGCTTTCCTAAGAAGTCATATGAGGGTTTTTTGTCTTGTGTCATATATTGTGTTAGATCCAGCACATCTCTGAAAGAATTGCCCTGTTTGATTTTAATCTCTTTGTACATGTTTCAACATATGCTGAAAGCATTTGGGTAGCCTGTTAAAGATTTAACAGGGGATGCTATAATCAACAGCATGGAAAGCCTTTATTTAGCAGTTGATTTCATTTTGTGCTTTTGCCTAGCCAGGACTGACCCCCAAACACTAGACGTACTTAGAAGCCACTCTTAGTACCATTGAATGAAGACATTTCCAGGCAGAAAGTGTTCTGAGATTTGGACAGACATCCTGATTCTCCATTTATCATCTTGAAGGAGCCTATCTTGATCAAAGGTATAATTAGCTGACTAAGTACAAAGCAACAGGATCACTGAGACCGGATCCAACCTGGGATGGGGTGTAACATTTCCCCCTGTACCATTTTCCCAATGCAAATCTGTTCTGGCAAGCTGCTGTTTGCCATCTTAGGGAAAACTCTTGTGGACATAGCATGTATGTTACGTTTTGCCTAGTGGGGCAAAAAGCAGCTTTTGGGGAATGCTTTCCGTCAGGAAAATGGCACAAGCACAAAGGGTTAAATCCTCCTCTTTCAGGACTGTGAGTCCAGTAAGATTATCAATTGCTATGAGCTGTGATGGTTATATTATCCTTAATATATCCTTAATATAAGAAATAGTATGTTTCTGGGGAGCATGAGCAGGAGAGGTCCATTGTGCTCATGCTATGGTCTTCCTGTTGGCAACTGGTTGGTCTTGGACTGCTTAGGCCTTTCAGCTTCTTTTGCATATCAGCCCCCTACCCTGCCTTGCTGTTTGTCAAAATTTAGAGAGAAATGAAACCTGATTATTTCTCTTTTATCTTCTTCATCTCATCTAGTTTTGACCCAAGTCTACCAGACTATTGTCCAAGGGATTGTATTTTATCAGGGTCGGAGAACCATTTCTTTAAAAAACAAACAAACGAGGTATGGAGATCTGCCACACCTTTTCTAGAGTATATCAAAACATATTGAATTATCTTGCACGGCTATTGAAGGAATGTATTTGGTACAGAGTATTTTCAAGATCTGAAATGGACAATTGATTTCTCTACGTGCCAGTTTTTCTCTCTACAGCTGCCACGTTGCTTCTGCTCCCTATTCTCTGTTGTGCTCTCTGCATTCTTTGTCGAACCAAAGCCAGCCAACGTCTTGGTTAATATTCCAATGACCCAGACATCAATAACCAAAGACTCATTAAAGCAAGCTAATTAAATAAAAACAATAAGCCAAACAATTAAGGCTAAAGTCATGACCTTTAATGATCCCAGGCCCTGTCTTTTGACAAAGAATTAATCTTTAATCACCCCTAATGGCCTTTTGCATTTTTAATGTGTGCTGCAGTTATTTTGCCCCCTCCCCCCAAAGGGAGTCCTGCGTTCCTTTTTCTCCTCTTAGTTGCTCCTGTGGGAATAGAGATTAATTGCTCTTACGAAGGTGAAATGTAGTTAAAGTTTTCAGGCTCTCTCGCTGCTTCCTTTGACAACTGTCATCAATGCAGCCGCCGCACATATACTTTTAAGCGATGTCCTTCGTGGCTTTCCATATAAGATTAGCCTCAAGAGTTTTCTGAAAGTGCTTTAGTGACTGTGTAAGAAATGCCTAATAACTAATTTGCTGATTTTCATTGTTCCGGCAGCGTAGGTTACATTTAATTTAGGTGAATGAAACTGACAGCTTGATATGTGGTTCAGGTCAAATTTAATTTCCAGCTGAAATTACCAACTTTGCAAACACAGCCTTGCCAGGAATTTTGCCCCTAACCTGCCAGTGTTCTTGACATTAACTGTTGGACCTGTTGACTGCATTTATGTTTTTTTTAGTTGGTGAATTTATCATGATATTTATCCTCACTGTTTCCAGGAATAGTATCTTGGAGCGTGTTTTCAAATTGCATTTGTGCTTATATTGAGAATATAAGAAGCCCTTACCAAAAGTCTATTTAGTTCCACATAATTTTTCTATTGCCTCTGCCTTCTTGCAAATGGCAAGTGATATTCTGCCTCTTGACATGGAGCTTCCATTTGACTATGGTGGCTAATAAGTGTTGAGTTTTCTCTAATCCTTTTATGAAACCTGTCTAAACTCCTGGCTGTGGCCAGACTGTGTTTTAGTTCTTTTTCCAAAGATTCAAGGGAAGATGGTAGTATGATCTGACGTCTACCAAAGAGCACTTTTCATGTAGCAAAATCAGCCCATAATAAATGCAAGAGCTCTAGAGTTCCATTTTATAATGAATAACAGAAATAAGAGGGAAGGAGAGAGGCAAACTGTTGGTCTATGTTCACATTGATTCCTCCATTTAACTCTCTGGCAACTGTGTGTGTTCAATCTTTTTGTAGAGTTATAGAACTGTAGAGTTTGAAAGCACCACAATGGTCATCTAGTCCAACTGCATTGTGATAATGCAATTATCATATATCAACTGTTTTTGCATATCTTGCTCCATGGGAACCTGTTGAACCACTGCTGGATGAGTTTTTGTCCTGAGATAGGAACACCAGTAGTTTTTGATGGACCAACCCTACATGAATGTGTCCAATGCAATTAAAACCCATCCAACCTACTGATATCCACAAGTTATTGTTTGCAGAAGTACCATTGCGGAATCCACGTATAAAGGGCATATTTAAAGGGCATAAAATCTGGTTTAAAGAAAAAACAAAACTTTAAAGGGGAGAAAAGGAGCTTTGATATTCTCCAGTAATAATTAGCACCTGAATAGCAGCAGACCATAGTGGAGTGGGGCACTGGTATTGCTGCTGCTTACCAGGGTGGGGCTGAGGAGGGCAGCAGCACAGGTGGAGGAGCCTTGTGGATGCATTGGATTGACAACGCTGTTCCCATTGGTGCATCCATGCAGTTCAGTCTCACCAGAGCCCCATCCCGGTAAGCAGCCACAATGCCAGTGTCAGGGAGGTGGCTCTACACCACCACACATTCCAGTCCTGGCAGCAGACTAGATACACACGGTGTCTGCAGCTAAGCCTTTAGTGGGCATTATAGGCTTATAGCTCTCGGGATGGTGAACATGGGAAAAAGAAGAATGCTACAGCAAGTAGATCTGCCCTGGTGTCCAGGTCCTCCCCAATGTCCATGTGTGCAGAATGAATGACTGTAAAGAGTAGTTATACAAACAAAGGCTTCTGTGGAATCTGGAACCCTGGTTTGTATTTCCAGATCCTGTGGAAGCCTTCCCATGGACAGCTATAGGAACAAGAGCCCCCACTCCCTAAAATAGTTCACACTGCATGTACCGAAGTCTGGAAATGAGTAGGAGATGCTGTGGGTGGTTCATGGCCTCACTCCTTGCTCCTGTATTCATCAACTCAGTAGATACATAGAGTGGCTGGGGCAACCTAGCCAGATGGCTGAGGTATAAATAATAAAATTATTGCTATTATTATATAGCACTTAAACCGGGTGAAAGTGGAGCAGACTCCCTCACTAGTGTTGTGCTCCCCCCCCCCATCTATACAAAATGGCATGTGCAAATCTGTGTCCTCTTTTGTGGTGATGCTTAAGTGACCTTGTGAAGTACAAGCCTCTGTCTGTCTTGAATCTGCTACAGATGAACTTCACATGGGTAACCTTCAGTTTTTCTACTATGAGAAAGGGGAGGGGGAACCACTTCTCTCTATCTGCCCTTCCCACATTTTTATGAATTTATATACCAGTGTCATGGCCTTATTTGCCTTTCTTTCTAAACGGAAAAACCCTTCGTTAAAGAAGTGTGTGTCTTAATTGATCAGCTGTGATTTCTGCTGTACTCCTGAATCTACATCTAGCTGAAAGCACAGTTCACTGAACTCCATGTGAGGAAAAAACATTATAAAGAACTTGTCCTGTGATCTCAAGATGTTGCTAGGAAAATGTAAGCATCTCCAAGTACAGAACGCAAAGCTCACAGGGACAGAAGAAATAAACAACCCTTAACAAAATGTTGCTTTTATGAGTAGGCCGTTGTTTGCCTCTGTCTCCTTCTATATAGTCTTTTTAAAGAGGGAACAGTAAGTAAGTGGCAAAGCTGATAAAAGGCAAATTTCTGTAGAGTGTTCTTGTGTCATTAGGATAGTAATGCTCCTGTTCGCACACCTTTGTCTCTCACCTAGACAAGCGCTGTGACGCTAATGAGCGAGAGCAACCAACTCATTTTGTTGCACCTTTCCTCGCACAATGCTGCTCTGTCCCCTTGTCAGGCAGGAAAAAAATAAGGATAAAAAGGAAAGCAGATTAGCCTTTGACAGTAACAAAGGACTTAAAAAGGTGTTGATGCTGTTTAATGTGAAACTGCACTGGATAACATTTATGTTTAAGATAAAACCGAGTACAAAAAAACAACAGCAGAAACAAAAAGAAGGAAAAAAGATGCATCGGATTAGTGGTTCTTTAGCTATAGTTTGGACATTGCTAGCTGTACAAATCCCAGTAGGTTTTGCATTTCAAAGACTTCATTGTTATTCAGTTTGTTAACAAGGCAATGATCAAAGAGATCCAGGCTAAAGCATTCATTTATTTTAATTAAAATAACTGCTCCTGTCTCTCATAGGTTAATCTTTACAGTATTCATATCTAGTAAGAGAATAATTGGTAACCTTAAAATGTAAGCAAGGAAGACAGAGTACACTTGGTCTCCAATAGCCCTATGGATGAAGGTAAAAGAAGTCCAGATTTTCAAGCATACACTCTGGTAATTGCTTGATCTCATTTGCAATAAAGCTAGAGTTTCTGCCCACTGAGGGCTTTGGCCAGGCCGACTCCATCGCATTTGTTGTTATGCTAATGAGATAGACACTGGGTAAAACTGTGTGGCTTTTGCCATGCATGGATCTGTATCAGCTTGCCGTACTTCATTTGCTACAATATAAGCTGCCTGCCTGTTATCAGCACTCCTAAAAGGAATTCTGGACAGCACGTTATTTCTTACTTGTGACTGTATATATTGCAACTCCCATGCTGAGCAGCGGCATAAACCTTTACTCCCACAAGCCACCAGCAGAACAACTGATACCAGAGGAAACCAGATGGTCCTGCATAACCCCTGAACCTCCACACCAGGGAGCCCAGGCAGCAAAATGCCTGTCCACCAGCAATGAGACTGGAAGGAACTAACTGAAGGTCTTCCAGTCCTTGGGAAAGGTGATCCGGCTGTGCAGGAATAAAAGGATCCATTGGGCTCCGCACCTCATTGGAGCAAGTTGCTCAATGAAGCTCTCTGCAATTCTCTCTCTCTCACACACACACAAACCCCCACCCTGTTTATATCACTAAAGAACACTGATTTTATCTGTTTGTATTTGACATGAATTCCAGAATGGTCCATCTAATTTAAAAGTATTGTTTCAAGTACATCATGATGATGGAGTCAGATCTGCATCAGGTGAAAGGACCGTTTTTGTATGCTGGCTGTTGTTGTTGTTTAGTCGTTTAGTCATGTCCGACTCTTTGTGACCCCATGGACCAGAGCACGCCAGGCACTTCTGTCTTCCACTGCCTCCTGCAGTTTGGTCAGACTCATGTTTGTAGCTTCGAAGACACTGTCCAGCCATCTCGTCCTCTGTCGTCCCCTTCTCCTTGTGTATGCTGGCTACAGTTGTACATTTGTTACCTTGTTAATTCCCAGTAGTGTTGGTGGTTCCCCCACACAGAGTGCCAAGCAGAGGGAGATAACAACAACCCTATATTTATATGGGTACCTACTCAAATTTGCCGGTGTGTGTGTGTGTGTTGGTCTGTGCTGAGAGCGCAAGGTTACCAAAGTCTGGCGCTTTAAGGTCTAACGTGATTGTTTGATGAAGGCTTCTAGACCTTACAGCTCAATTTACAATCCTATTTTATTTATTCATGTATTTACATATAAAGCACATATACTTTAATCTAGAACCAGGTTCTGAAGGCAGCTTACAAGCACCCAAAAATAATGAAACCAGTTAAAGCCAGGACAAAAGATGTCTATGATTTGTCCATCATTACATACACAAATTGATTACAGTAACCTGGGTCCAGTGGCGTAGCATGGGGGGTGCAGGGGGGGGCCGGCCGCACCGGGCGCAACATCTGGGGGTTAGGGTTAGGGGGCGCAAATGCATGGGTTAGGGGGCCCAAATTACTTGCCTTGCCCCGGGTGCTGACAACCCACGCTACACCACTGCCTGGGTCAGGTTATCATGAATATGCAGTCACATTTCTGGGATGTAAGTCATCTACCGTGCATGCAGGTCGGTGTTCTGCAGGTGGAACATAGATTGTGGGTACCCAGTGAACTATTCATATTTGCTAATTATAGAAAGGCAACTTGTCATGTGATGATGGACCATTGTCTTGGGAATCTGTGAAATAAGCCCACAATTGCGCATGGAATTCAAGACTGTGATCATTGCAAAGGAGCTGATTTGCATCCCTCTACTCATCCAAAATCCTCTAAATCTTTCCATTAAACAATGTTCAGAAACAACTACTGCAGCAATCTTTTTACAGGAGGGCACATTGATACCATGTTGTCATAGGAGGTTCAGAACTTTTAACCTAAAAGCAAACAGACACTTAAAAGTCAAATATTCTTCCTGGAGCAGGTTTTCTAACCTCATTTGCCAAGGCCAGGTAAAGTTAACAAGGTTTTTTCTCCCCTTTTTTTCTAAAAAAAAAACCCCACAGCAAAACCCATTGCCCCAGAAAACACTGATTAATTATTGATCCAATGAATATTTTTCTTTTCAAAGCCATCCAATAGCTTGGAGCCAGTACTTAGAATATCTGACAAACTTCTCCTAGAGGATTAACAAAATGAACTCTTCAGCAGTTCGCAGAAAGGATTTTCATAGCAGCAGGTTAAATAAAACAGACAACGTGTTGAGCATATTAAGTCTACAACGAAAATACTAATAAATGGGTCAATCTCTGACCAGCTGATGAAGCTGCCTCATCTGTCTGCTGTAACTCCTGGTAGATAGCTGTGCTGCCAGCCTGAGATTCTTTTAATTGGAGCTATCGGAGAATGGAACAAACGCCTTTTGTATGTAAAATATGCACACCTATGCTGAGCTACAGTTCCTCCTCAGTATGATATGTTCATAAATGAAGAATGTGCCGAAATATCTTGCTTAAGCTATTTGGAAACTAAGATAATCTGTGCGTAGTTGTGAAAGGCAAGAGAACGTGACTTATGCCCCTTATGATACTGTTCAGTTGCACCCAAAGGGACTTCACCTCTGCAACTGAAAGTCACAGTTGATCCTGAGCAACAGGTGTCATATCAGTGGTTCAGGAGCCAAACAACTAACTGACAAAAGCCCTTAGCACACTTCAAAGAGAGAGATCTCTTGAATCTTAACTCGCCTCCTTTGGCATCACTCATTGGGGCTCAAATCCTATGCCTGCTTGCCTAGAAGTAAGCCCCATGGAACTTACTCTTGAGTAGACACGTGTGGGGTTGTGCTGTAAAAGTATTTAATTCTGAGAATGTTCTGCTGGTTTATTAGAATCGTTAAAAATTGAAGGTTGCTGTGTTGCTCCATTAGAAAGGGATCTGAAAGAACCAATAGGGGGAGACCTTTGTTAGGCCCAACTAAAATGTCTCCAAAATTGTGAGCAGGCTTCTGAGAAGAACAGAGCTCATTTCCAGGCTGGACTTTAGGCAAAACTACACAAAGGACTCAGGGAGAGACAAAGTTTGGATTGACAGAAAAGCCTCAAGGTCTGTATTTTCTAACAACCCTAAAATGATTGTTGCCATCCAATCGGTAGCTAATATCACTCAAATCTGGCTTGTGTTGACTCTTAGTGTACTCCCTGAAATTAATCTCCAGCTTTGGAGACTGCCACATTTATCTTTATTGTCTGCCTTACGAGGGATAAATGTATTCCATTTATCACTTTCTTTTATAATTTCAATGTGGGGACAGCCATTATTGTTTGTTTGTCTTCTTATTATTAGTGGTTCAGGAGGATGGTGTAACCTTCCACTTTTGTATCTGTCGTGTTTGCTACCTTCTGTTTTGCATCAGTTTAACGCATCCTACACTTCATGGATTCACAGAATTGTAGAGTAGGAAGGGACCATGAGGGTCATCTATACCAACCCTCTGCAATGCAGGAATCTTTTGCCCAATGTGCGGCTTGAACCCACAACCCTGAGATTAAGAGTCTCATGCTATACCACCTGAGCTATCCCAGTCATGGGGTATTCTTAAGAATGTTGCAAACTGCTGACTTTGTGGTTTTCCCATCATGTCCAGCTCCCACCCTTTAATATCCAGGGTGATAAAGACTTGTGGAGAACTCAAAACCCCAGTTCTTTGTGACAATTTAGTTGTTCTTAATAAACGTATTACTGTACCCGGTTGCTGCATTTGAATACATTCAAAGTAAAGTATTGGAGGATTTTATCCTTAGTCTGTTTGCTTTCTAGTACTGCAGAATCAGTTCAGGTTACATCCAATGTGAGGATTTAAAACTGGTTGCCTGTAGAATATATAATAGTACCCCAAATCCACAAGAGCAGTGCTATGCTGAAATCTATTCAAATCAGCTGTAGCATAAAATTCCTGCTATTTTTATAGTAGACTGGAAGCTGAGTTATCACTTATTGAAGGATTCTGCATGCAGCTGCAGGTTACCCCCATGCCATTTACTGCAGGCTACTCCCATGTCACAGAACAGTTGCAAACACAAAACCATGAAGAGAGAGAGTCTGTCATAAAATAACACAGAGAGCAGTATAGTTATGAGGAAAATGAGCAGTTGGTTGGTTTTGACTGGGGCCAACATTGTCCTAGGGCCCAGGTGCAAGTTATGGACAAAAGAACCAAGACATTCTGAGGAGATTGGCAAGGCTATTTGAATAGGTTTGCAGCTAAAAATTTGGGGTCCCACTTTATATTATACAATTTATCAATCTCCGGGACAGCAGAGGGGTTGAAAGAAGACACTGAGACTACAGTGGTACCTCAGGTTAAGTACTTAATTTGTTCCGGAGGTCCGTTCTTAACCTGAAACTGTTATTAACCTGAAGCACCACTTTAGCTAATGGGGCCTCATCCTGAAGCAGAATTCTTAAGCCGAGGTAATATTTCTGGGTTAGCAGAGTCTGTAACCTGAAGAAGTATGTAACCCGAGGTACCACTGTAATGTTCCAAGACTGGTTTCCTTTTGCCAGGGTTTGGGATTTGCAACTGGGATGCTCCCTCCAAAACACACACACAGGGATTGGGGCCAAAGCATTCTTTCTGATTCGGAGAGTTCTCACCAGAATACAGGGTGGTATTCCTTCTCCCTACCACCTACCAATTTGAAATCTGTTTTAAAAGCTGTCACCTCCTGGGGGCAGCAGTAAGCTTTGACTCCTTCAGATTTGAAAGTATTGTGCCTGGAGCAAAATATTCTAGTGGAACGTTGGGAATCCAGTGGCATGTTGGTTTTACTTAAGAATTGGTGTGTGTGTGTGTGTGCGTGTGGAGAGGAGCACTGCTGTGACAGGATTTTTTAATAGTTTTTTTTTTAGTTTAGTTTTTATTGTTGTTTTGTTGTTTAGAAAGATTTAAAATGGAGAAAAGTTATGAAGCCTCCCTCTGCCCCAATATGCTAAGGCCCCTCTGGACCAGACAAACCATCCCAAAAGCTGAAACAGCTGCGCGGTTTCACCATCTATGTGGCTGTGGTGATTATGAATAGCCATTTCAGGTCAGTTTTTTCAGTTGAAGTATTCTGCGTCTGCAGACACACCCCATTATGGAACTTCAGTGTAGAGTTATGTGTTCATGCAGAATCGGATGTAAAGAGGATAGAGACACCAAGCTCATTTCTGTTAGTAAGTTTCATAAGCAAAATTTGCCAAGTAGCCCACTTCATGATGTGCACATGAAAAAGGAGTTGCTTCCTTATGTTGTATGTATTAGGAAAACAAATATTTCCCTAAACGAGGCTTCATAGTCCCACTTCTTATGGTAGTTTAAAGTGATCTGAATCAAGCACCATGATCCGCCGCCCCCATCCCATAGATGGATTCATTTTGGTCTGGTACATTTACTCGGGACTCTGGAGCATTGCTAACTGATTTGTAGCTGTGCTAGTTTTTTGAAGGGGTAGGAAGAATAAAGGAGTTGGATTAACAATGGTCTGTCTCAGAGGGAGCCTGCTGTCAGAGAAGGTAAAGGCAACTGAAAGGTGAAGAGGATTTCTTCTCATGATACGAAGTCTGGTTTTCAGAACCCTCTCCAGGCATCAACCCCATAAAAGGGTCATTTGAGAGAGCTCTGAACCCCATAGCCATAGTCACTTTATTCAACAATGGTTTGGAGCCAGTTTTTACTCAGAAATAAGGAGGAAAGACATCATATAGCTTCCCATTTTCTAGAAAAGCATCCTTCCTATTCTAGTGGGTATAATTCCCCCCCCAACTTTTTCTGCATCAGTCTAACCCTGGCCAAGATTATTAACCAATCCAGTGGACTCACACCAACAGCCCATCTAATAATAATAATAATAATAATAATAATAATAATAATAATAATAATAATAATAATTTATTTGTACCCGGCCCATCTGGCTGGGCTTCCCCAGCCACTCTGGGCAGCTTCCAAAAGAATATTAAAATACTGTGATACATCAAACATTAAAAGCTTCCCTAAACAGGGCTGCCTTCAGATGTCTTCTAAAAGTCTGGTAGTTGTTGTTCTCTTTGACATCTGGTGGGAGGGCGTTCCACAGGGCGGGCGCCACTACCGAGAAGGCCCTCTGCCTGGTTCCCTGTAACTTGGCTTCTCGCAGGGAGGGAACCGCCAGAAGGCCCTCGGTGCTGGACCTCAGTGTCCGGGTAGAACGATGGGGTGGAGACGCTCCTTCAGGTATACTGGACCGAGGCCGTTTAGGGCTTTAAAGGTCAGCACCAACACTTTGAATTGTGCTCGGAAACGTACTGGGAGCCAATGTAGGTCTTTCAAGACCGATGTTATATGGTCTCGGCGGCCGCTCCCAGTCACCAGTCTGGCTGCTGCATTCTGTTTTTTTTTTTTTTCCACATGCTTTTTATTGATTTTCAAAATAAAAGATACAGAAACATAATACACAAAATTAAATTCTCATTTTCACAGATTTTAAATATGGCTTCCTTCAACCTTTCCTCAAATCATCCATACTGACCTCTTTATAAGATTTCGCATTTGTTAGTTTGTAATGTCATTAAACATTTTGATTCTACCATTTCTCTTTCGACAGTACCCTTTACTCTTTACAGAACTCCCTTAAAACCCACCAATGTTATTTGGCCCTCACTTAAATTTTCCAGATAGTTCGTAAAACTTTCCCAGTCCTTGATAAACCTCTGATCTTTTAAGTATCTAATTTTCCCTGTCATTTTGTCCATCTCCACATATTCTAGCAATTTTGCTCTCCATTCCTCAATCGTCGGCAGACCTTCTGATTTCCAACTTTGAGCCAATAGGACTCTTGCCGCCGTTGTTGCATACTGGAACAGCTTGTGGTCTTTCTTTTTTATCTCCTTCCCTAGTAGGCCCAGCAAGAAGGCCTCGGGTTTTTTAACAAAGGTGTATCTTAAAATTTTTTTCAGTTCGTTATACACACTCTCCCAGAACTCTTTAACCTTTTGGCAATCCCACCACATGTGGTAGAAAGACCCCTCCCATATCTTACACTTCCAACACTTATTGCAGGAACCATACATTTTAGCTAATTTTGCAGGGGTCAGGTACCAGCGGTAAAACATTTTCATTAGGTTCTCCTTCAGTGTCACGCAAGCCGTAAACTTAATATGTTGTTTCCAAAGTTTTTCCCATTCTTCAAAATAAATGTTATGGCCAAGGTCTCTAGCCCAGTGTACCATTGCCGGCTTGACTTCTTCGTCTATTAAGTTCCAGTCTAGTAACAGGCTATATGTTTTAGATAGGGTTTTGTAATTATTATTAAGTGTCTCAATCTGGAATCTAGAGGGTTTATCGATATATCCTTTTTCTTTGTTATCTTTCTTAAACATATTATTTATCTGCAGGTAGTGCAACCAATCGTAAACTTGTTCTTTAACCTGGTCATACGGCTTCATTTTCCACTTTCCTTCCTCTTTCATTAATAGTTGTTCATAAGTAGCCCAGTTAGCCCTCATATTTGTTTTTTTAACACTCATAACTTCTAGTGGCGACAGCCAATGCGGTGTTTTGGGCTCTAGCATGTCTTTATACCTCTCCCATACCTCAATCAATGGGCCCTTGAAAATATGATTTCCGAATTCTTTATGTGTTTTCCTGCGGCCGTGCCATAAATAGGCATGCCACCCGGACCGGTTGTCATGTCCCTCTAGATCTAGCACTTCCCTATCTTCCAGTTTTATCCATGTTTTCACCCAGCATAGGCATGACGCCTCGTAGTATAATTTCAGGTCTGGCAGGGCAAAACCGCCCCTTTCCTTCGCATCTGTTAACAATTTGTATTTTATTCTCGGTTTTTTGCCCTGCCAGACAAATTTTGAAATCACCCTCTGCCAGTCCTTGAATACCTTCATGCCTTTAATCACGGGGATATTCTGGAATAGAAACAGTACTTTTGGGAGCACGGACATCTTAATTGTGGCTATTCTGCCACAATTCTGCATTCTGGATTAGTTGTAGTTTCCGGGTCACCTTCACAGGTAGCCCCACGTAGAGCACATTGCAGTAGTCCAAGCGGGAGATAACCAGAGCATGCATCACTCTGGCAAGACAGTCTGCGGGAAGGTAGGGTCTCAGCCTGCGTACCAGATGGAGCTGGTAAACAGCTGCCCTGGACACGGATTTAACCTGTGCCTCCAGGCTGCACACCTGGTCCTTCAGGGGCACAGTTACCCCATTCAGGACCAAGGAGTCCTCCACACCTGCCCGTCTCCTGTCCCCCAGAAACAGTACTTCTGTCTTGTCAGGATTCAATCTCAATCTGTTTTGTTTAATTGTTAATTGTGTATAGCTTACACTCGGATAAGTCTCATGTAGCAAGGACCTTTAAAACTGAGGGGAAATGTAAAAAACAGTTTGTGAGGTGTTGCGGCAATCTGCTATTTTAAAAAGTCAAAAATACCTTCTTGGGCTAACCTGAAGCACCTTTGTTGATCCAATCGACATTTGGAAGGGAAGACAGGCCTGACCAGTAAATAGATCAGTCATAACCCCCCCCCCCAAAAAAAAACCCCAGTCTAATTGATATCAGTTACTTGTTCAGTACTTTCAAACATTTTATATTCAATATTAGTCATAGGGAAGACCCCTTGAAATGACCCAAATGATCAAGGAAGAACATGCATGCATGTTCTAAAATGAGGGTTGCCTATTACTTTTATTTTTATTTTTATTTTGCAATTTTGAGTTAAACATGTTCCCCTTATGTAAGCAGGGGAACTCCCACATTACTAGCTAAAGTGGAATGTGTGTGTATGGGCATTTCTTGACCTTTGCATGATAAATATCTGATAATTTCAAAACTTGACAGCTCAGTGCCCTTTTTGTTCGTTTCCCCTCCTTCTATTCTTGGTGATGTTTCATCCTTATTGTGTGCTGATATCTGGTTGCAAACAACGATGACTAATCGGCTTATTTCAGGTTTTCCATATATAACTTTTAAAGAGCTTAAGAAAGTAACCCATTGAGATAAGGATGCTTGTTTTGAGGTGTCTGACAGCGAGATGGAAATTCACCCTCTGTCCCTCTCAAAGGATGCAGAAGTTGAACAGCTCTCTATCAGCAATTTCAATTTATCCTTTGTGGGTCAGACTCGGTGTGTTATCGTCTCTTGAACTCAGTGTCTTATTACCACCTGAGCCTAAAACCAGAGATATGCTAGGAATTCAAGGCAAAAGGGGGTTCAAAGGGTGCAGAACTGTGCTTAAGACAAGGTCGAGTTTTTCATTTCAGCATCTCAAGTGATTTAAAGATGTCCTTTATAAGGGAGCACAGGACATTGCTTACATGTTAATAAGTAGAGACAAAGTAAATTAAAAGAAGAACCAGTACTCCAGGGCCTGAAGGGCAAGGTAGAAGAAAGCAATTCTAAATCTTTGTTTTCACACAAATACTTCAAAAGGCAACCAGTTAGTGATGTCGTTTAGAAGGTTGTGTTTCATACTTTCCCCAGTGTGTAAACTACAATGCAGCTAAATCACAATTTCAATTATGATACCCTACTCAGCATACAAAGTCATCTTTGTTATTAGGGTGTTTCTAGGCTAAGAGCTAGGAAGAAAGGAGTGCTTTATAACACACACACAGAGACAGACAGTTATTCTGATCAGGCCCACACATCACCTTTGGGAAATACAACATGGTGGCAGAGAAAAGAGACAACTTAATCAGTTTTTCTATTTCATTTTCAGCTGAACCAAATTGAATTTCCCCTTTATTACGAGTACACACACAAACACACAAGCACACAAACACACGCAGACATGTAACAAATATGCCTGTAAAAATATAATATAATTTGGTTTAAATGGCCAAGGTGTTTCAAGTCCCTCGGGTTCTCCCTTGGAGAATTCTACAACTGCACTAAAAAGCATTCAGAGAATTGAGAGAGAGAAGCTCTCCTTGTAGCAGTTTTAGAATTCCCTGAGGCATAGCCTGTGGGAGCCCTGGTTGTGCTGGACATTTAAAGATAAACTGTATGAATGTCATTTGCAAGCACTTTTTGATTCTCTCTTTTATCGGCAACAATTAAATAGTTCCATAATCAAAAGTAGTTTCCACTGATTCATGTAAAACAACACACACAGCCTTCAGTCAATAAGGATAATGTTTCAATAAGAATCAGAGAGTAAGCTGGTGGATTTCAGTTGGCTGTTTTAACAACCTTTGTGTTAAATTGCAAGGTTATTCGCTTTATAATAGAATATTAATTTGATTTTTACGTATGTTATCCATAAATGTTCTCTTACTATAGAGGGCAGGCTTTTTCCTGTTTTCCCTCATGCTCCAGCACGACACCCAATGGGATTGCTTTATAATACTCCACAGAAGGGAATGCCAACCATTCACTTTTATGGGAGAATATTAACTGACACATTCAAGGGCACCACTGGAATAGCAGCAATGCCTTGGTGATCCCAGACACGATGGAGAATCCAGAAGGTTCCCATTAGCTCCACCTGCTCATTTGCATAGTTAGTGTGATCCTATTTTTTCTTTCTTTACTCACCATTAGAATATGAGATATAAATGTCTTGCCATTTCTTGTTGCTTCTTATGATGACATAATAAATAACAAATACTGAATATTTATCTTACTATTGTGAATTGCTTTAAACACCTTGGAACACACCCTGGGGTCATGTGATGAAGGGCATGCAAAAAATAGACTAAATAACCAAGTCATATTCCCTCCCTGTTTAGTGCTATGAATTTGGTGGACTAGCAGGAAGTGAGTGGAATCCATTTGCGACAATAAATGGTGTGTTTTCTCAGAGCCTTTTCAAACTGTCACCATTTTAAGGCGTTATTAACTTCATTATACCCTTTCCAGCTATTTTGAAATCTGACAAGAGATTTGTCCCATATCTCCCAGAGGTTCTGGAGTGCAATTAGCCATTGAATTCACTGAGTAATTACTTCATTTTTCATGTAAAAAAAGCGCTTGATTTATTATATACTTGGGAAGGGATGGCAGCAATAGGTCAACAGCAGTTAGAGGAGATTAGCGGCAGCATTCCTCGCTAGCGTGGTAGTGATCTTTCCCCACAGGAACCCGATTTAGCTGAAGCAGGAATGATGCCACTCAAGCCTTGGCAGTGCCATGCCAGCTGAGTTTGCCACTTCTCTGTGGAATTAATATGAGTGACTGCAGGGTAGCTTTGAATCCCAACCTTGCTGAGAGAGTTAGGAGACTGTGGAACTGATGGAGCTGCCAGAAGAAATTCTGTCAGAATAAAGAGCCCATTTCAGAAACCTCAAGAGGAGCTACAAAAGCTTGGCACAGATAAATTAAAGTGTTACTGGAGCAGGAGGGGGGCAGGAGAAGAGACACAGAAGGAAACAGCATTAATGGGTGTTTGGGGGGCAGTCTGCATTTGCAATTACTGGCCTTGGTTAATGGATTCCTAAATGCCTCTTTCAGAATAGTTAAGAGAAGCTAAATAAATATTTACAAATTAATCAGATGCAAATTTCTTTTTCTCGTCAAGAAAAAAAAAGATGTTCTTAGGAGGTTTTGAGTGGTGTGCAGTAATAATGATAGGTGGAAATGCATGAGAGTTTTGAGCAATGTCCTGAATTCCCTCTACTGGCATTCACTTTTGATGAGCGCAGAAAAGGAGGTTCTTTGGTCATTTTGAGAGCATAGATATATGAATCTAGTGCTTTGACTAGAAGCCATGCAATGCACCTTCCGTTGGTTTCTGCAAGTTCCCATTTTGGGGTACATCCAGATTGTATCCATGTTTGGCAGAAAACACAAAACACAGGATTCCCAACCCCACTTTCGTCCTCTGCACTCCTAGTTCCTTTTCCCACAGCAAGGATTCTGGTCAAGTGGCAAAATGCAGTACGTGGGAGAAGGATTAAACCTCCCCATTTCTTGGTGTTTCTCCCTCTGCAAGTTTTATTCTCATTCTCTTACAACAGCAAATACTTGAGATGTTTCAGGGGTGCCAATTTGAATAAAATATTGTGGGGGGTGAGGTAAGCCCCGCCCCACATAATTGGTCACATAATGCAGTGTACGCACACTATTTGAATGGCAATGGCCATCACCTTTGGGGAGGCCCAGCCTCCTCAAATATTTTATGGGGCGGGGGGCAGAAGGGACCTTGGCCCCTAGGAGTTGGCTCCTATGAGATGTTCTAATCATAGTGTGTACAGAAAGTAGGTAGCATTTGAATGGGTGCCTTCAGACTTTCACCATTTTCTGGGAGCGAGTGAAGCACATACCACAACTTTAGGGTTGACTATTTAAAGCAGATTAAAGGGCTCCGTTGCCATAGTGCAACCAGTCCACTTTTTAAAAAAGAACCAAACTTTATATGTTTGGGAAATGGATGCATTGAAAAGTACTGGGTGAGCTAATGACTAATGGGAAGACACAGATACACCTTGCAAGCAAATCAGAATGAATATGAATAAATACCAGATATATTCTAACCTCTGCTTAAGCTTTGAGCAAGCAAATCAGGATGAAAGGTCAATAAACAGGTTTTCTGGAGGGGCCAAGTGGCAGGCTGCATGCCTGACCTATAATATTTTAATTTCTATGACTGAAACAAGCCCACACATGGACATAGGTCAGGAGTATAGGGGTTTTTTTTGGGGGGGGGGTTGTATGTGTATTTTTTTACGTTAGTCATAAAACTTACTTGAATCCACCTACTTACGAAAATTTTGGAAAACTCTGTTTTATTGGCAGCCCTTTACTCCAAGACTCTGGAAGAAAGGCCCCTTTGGAAGTTGTTTCAACAGGGCGGGAGTGTATGTGAGGGTGCAGACTCAATAAGCACCCCCAGCCCTCCCACCTACTGGATTGTAGCTGGGGGGCTAGAGAAATGAGGCCATGTTGATCATGTCCAACTTACCAGATTTCCCCATGCCCTCCATGCTTTGCTTTGTTGTTGTTGTTGTTGTTTAATCCGACTCTTCGTGACCCCCTGGACCAGAGCACGCCAGGCACTTCTGTCCTCCACTGCCTCCCGCAGTTTGGTCAGACTCATGTTTGTAGCTTTGAGAACACTGTCCTACCATCTCGTCCTCTGTCGTCCCCTTCTCCTTGTGCCCTCCATCTTTCCCAACATCAGGGTCTTTTCCAGGGAGTCTTCTCTTCTCATGAGGTGGCCAAAGTCTTGGAGCCTCAGCTTCACGATGCTTTGCTTGGTACCTCTTATTTCCAGATTCATTATTTAACTCGCTGAGGTTGGAGATTAATTGTTCTTCCTGCGTTTGTGAAATGAAAAATGAATGCATTTGTAAGCTCTCATGCTCTCTCAAGCTGCATTGTCTTCATCTCTTTTTATTGCTCAAAAATATATAGCTATTTGTGCAGCCCCTCATCCTGGTGATGTCACAGCAATTAGGGGCTAATGTGTTAGTGTGTCCCTAGATAATTTTTTTTTGTCTAAGCAACAAGAAGCAAGATAGCCATTTTACAGCCTTTGAACAATTTCAGATAAAACGAGTTAATGCATTGTTAAGGAGGGGAGAGCATGCTAAGCAGTCGGCACTCTGGCTCCCAAGTTTCATTTTAAGAGGATTTTATCTCTTGATTTAATTCAATTTGGGTCTATATTTTTGCATTTCCACAGATTCATTTGGATCAAAGTCCCAGTTTGGGCTGATATGAAGGGGTGACTTCGTTTTCAACCCCTGCATGATGAAATGCCATGGTAATGGGTAGAGAATGTGTCACAGTGAACATTATTTTAAGGGGTGGAAAGATTAATACACTCCATGTATATGCAAAATTACTCCAACTATGGGCTCTCCAGCATGTAGTGATATAGCTGTGAGCAAGTCTGCAAATTTGTGTCCCCCCAAGCCAAATGCAGCCCACAAGGCTGAATGACTGACCAGGGACTTCTGCTTGGGACTGTTTAAAACCATGAGTGGGTGGGATCAAACCTCTTTCCAGAAAAAAACATGTGGCTAGTAGGTTGCCTGCTATTTTAGATACAAAATTCAATGCTATACATCCAAGTTTGCTCTGTAGCCATTTCTTACTTATTTTGGTTCTCACTATTTTTTTGCTTTGGATTTTCACATTGTCTTGTACTTTCACTGGAGGCATTATGCCTCTAAATACCAATTGCCAGGAACTGCACGTGGAGAGAGTGCTGATCCACTCAGATCCTGCTTGGAGGCATCTGGTTTGATGCCTTGCAAAACGTTTCTGGAAGTATTTGCACACCGCTAGTTGTATTCGTTCACAGGCTTTGCACCTTTCTGTAGTGCTTGAAAAACCTGCAAAAGCAGTTTGGTGTTTGTCTCATAGGCAATGGTGTTGCTATCATGTTATTCTCATGCTGTCAACGGTCTAATAAGCTATTCCCTCTCTAAAGGCATGGAGGGATTGCAATGGATTGTTGTTTTTTGTCTGTTTGCAAACTAAGACTGGTATTCTTAATAAGAGCCAATACTGGTGATATAGTTGCTTTAGAACCATGCCACATTCAGTTACAGATGCGTGTGAATCATAGACTTTTAGAGTTTGAAGAGACCATGAGGGTAATCTAGTCCAACCCTCTGTGATGCATAACCCAAAATCTTTTCCTTGAACCCATGACTCTGAGATTAAGAATCTCATGCTCTGCTGACTGAGCATGAAATGAAGAATATAAGATCCTCAGTATGATGCCTGCCCCTGAAAAAGGTGTCTACATCCAACCAAGGAAATTAATAAACAATGTGCAACATCGGTATTTATTAAACTCCTAAGAGGTGTCACGGGTGTTTTGCCTCCTTTTTCATTTTCCATTACTTTTCATTTATTTGAATTTAACAGACTAATCTCACTAACAAGATGGTGATAAAATAAGACGAGCATTCATCCTGGCAAAGGCATTGAGAACTCGCTTATGATGTGCTCCTCATTTCCACTTCATTTTTCTTGTTTATACACCCAAGTGCTGAATTATAATGGAGTAAATTATTTGCTAGTATCACATCACAAAGGGAATCTTGACTTGTAATAACAAAATGTGCCATTAGAACAATCAACAGTCATTCTTCCTTGAAGGCAATTGTTATCATTTTATTGAACAAAACATTGTTTGAGTCCTTGGAGCATGTCTGCGGTGATGGGGAAGAGGAAGGGGAGGCACTGTCCTGGGCAGCCCCACAGTCTACCTCACAGATTCTTCCAATGCATGGGAGGGTTGCCCTGAGTATCCCCTAAAGTCAAATGAATGAAGTCACTTAAATATAGAGGGAAATGCATTGGCATTTTTGCTTAATACAGTTAGCTCAAATAAGACTTTACAGACCTCCTTTTAACTGTAAGGTTCAGTAGGCAGCCAGCAGACCAATTTGCATAAGATTCTTAGCCCTTGGCCAATAAGGAGTGAAATTTTCAATTTGGGTGACAGCTGAAGTGGCAATTTAATGGGGGTGGGCTGTGTGACAAACTCGACATGACTTTATTCATGCAGTTCCTAATTACATGGGTTTTAAAAAGGTAAATAGGAGTCCTGCCCTGGCTTTAACTCTCTCGTGTCACTATAGCCCCAATCTAGAAGGAAACGTTCGTCCCAATGCATATAATAACTGTGAAAGGGAGGGGCAATCCAGACAGGAACTACAGTGGAGGAAAGTGTTAAAGCCAACACACCGGTCTCACCTTAATATACTTCCAATCTGAATCACCCTTTCCCATAGCTATTTATTTTAAAAACCGTTCTATCCATTATCCATTAGCAATTGTGCCAATAGCATCACCTCCAGCTTGCCTCTATGTGTGGAAGTTTTACCTGAGTATATCTGAAGTCACCTTCCCATCCATACACCCCCTTTGTTGTTAAAAATGGAGACCCGCCCTTCCCTTTTTACGTATTTGAGGGTGAAACATGTTTAAGCACATGGCCGAACTACCACATCTAGTTCTGTCATGACAACTGATAAAAGTTTCTATCATCAGTCTGTCCCAACATCAGAAAGGAGAGTGCAGTATCTGTATCAAGAACCAGCAGACATATTCAGCATACTGTCTCAGAAACTGCAAAGCTCATCATGGCCCATTTCCCTTCAAATTGCTCAAGAAAACAAATGACGGGAAAAATGTGAAGGAAATGTTTCAGAAGCAATTTTTCTCATGGCTAATAGCATTCCTCAGCAAGTGAAAAGCCTACTACTGTGCTTCATGTCTGAGTGGTGTAACTCATATCCAGTGTACCAAAGTCAGATCCGAAGGGAAAGAGATTTTCGATGGAGGTTCTTGGTTTAATTTAGAACTGATTGCTCATTAATCTCTGGAATCATTACTGCAGCTGCCTTCCAAATGTAGGGGAGGTAATTGGCTGCAAACCTCAAAGCTTGCTGTGCTCCTCTAAATTCGTTTCATACAATATTTAGCCTTTGGTACAGTGTTTACACACACAGAATTATTGGAGATCAAATTTCATAGAAAGCTTGAAATGGCTAGAAAGTAGCCCTTTAGGTAGACTAAGTGTTAAGTGTGTCAGTAGCAGAGCACATGCTATACATACAGAAAATCATTGGTTCAATACCTGGTAGCTCCTGTTATAGGATCCCAGGTAGCTGGGCTGAGAATGACTGTTGCCTGGGAAGAACCACTGTGTTCTGTCCCAGGTGGTGGTCCAAGTTGGAGGACTGCGTTCTAGCTGGGGACACCAGGCCATCTACTGCTAGCACCATATTAAGGAAGCAACATCAGGTCAAGCCAAGCAACACCAGGTCAAGTTCCAGCAAAACAAAGGTCAGCCAAAGTAGAAGGTAAATCTGAATAAGCAGGGTCAAGCAAAGAGAGGTCAGATTCCCAAAGGCAAAGCAAGGTGGGCAGAACTTTGGATAGCTCCAAGTGGAACCAAGGGAGCCTAGAACCAGCAAACCTGGACTACGCCTTAAATAGGACTGCAGCTTCCTTTGAGAAGTGAAGCCTCTGTTTTAAAAGGGGTCCTGCCTGTTTTAGGAGCCATGTGGCAGCTGTGGCTCTACTGTGGCCTAAGAACTGGAGTGCTTGCAGTCTGAATACCTCCAAGCGGAGAAGCTCTAGTCATGGCAGCTGCAGGGGAAGAGGAATGGAAAGCCTTGAATAGGGGGCAAGTGTGCAGCCTTATGTGCTGGGGCTATGCCTTTGGGGACTTTGGAGCTATGTCTGTGTCCTGCTGGAGAGCAGCAAGTTGGTGAAGGTGTGAAACAATGCATGCCCTGCATCTTAAAAATACAGCAACAGCCCCTGCTGCAAATATCAGAGGCATTCTTCACTTTTCATTTAAGATGAGTGTTATTATGCTTATGATGCAAAAGATCGTGAACGTCCCAAAGTCTCAGGAGCAGCTGAGCAATACAGCATGACTGCCTACATATCCTGAAGGAGCCTGGGGACCAGGAGCTTCCAACCTAATGTGTTCTGTTTGTATTACTGTTTTGGCAGCAAAGGACAAACTGAGTAATGGGAAACTCATGTCAGTCAAAAGCATTTTATTTAATGTAATCCCTTGTCAGGATAATGTGGAAGCATATCTCTTGTTTTAATGGGGCTGCCACAGATCAGTCACATTACGAAAAGTTATTTCTGTCTTATAAAAGACACCTTAATACGTACGGCTGAGGCTCCTTGAAGCCACATCAGCAAAGTGTCCAATGGAGTTTACATAAATTGGAATAGGTGATGTATCAGGCAGTCAGCCTGTTTTAGATGGATCTTAGCTGATTGAGATCTCTTTCCATGGGAAAAGGCAGAGGGGATGAAAGGCAGCAGCAGGGCAGGTGTGAATTTACATGATTTGTATGCTCTTGAGTTGCCACTGATTTTGCCTAAAGTGATATCCAAGGAAAAATTGGATTCAAGAGGATGCAGTTCTGAGTAAACATGGTTAGAGTTGTGCTGCAAATCCTTTAAAAATATTGCAGGTGTATTGTTAACATTGCAGTTGGAGTGGAAGGAACCTCTGAGCAAACGTGGAATTCTGACTAAGCTTCACCTCTCCCCCAGCCATGCCTCCAGTAAGACCCACTTTTCCACTTAGCACTTGTATGTCACACCACTTTAAGAGTTATGCCGGCATAATGCAATAGTTTATGCTGCTACGAGGGTGCAACTGTCAGCACAGGAGCTTTTAATAGCCATCATTTCCTTTTTCAGCTGGGGTAACCTAAGGATAAGTTATAGTGAAGTATATTACAGAGGTCCCTCAACTCTCCTTCATGGGACACAAGAATCATAAATATAAGTGCCTCAGTTAGAGGTTCTGATGTTCAGTGTAACTACTGTGTACCATATGTTCTCTCTTGTCATCAGCAAGGCAACATTAATGCAAATGTTCTGAACGCATTGAATTGTACTACTTTAGGGATGTATAAATTAATCTGAATTATTGCAAACTTCCTCAAGTTAGACGTACTTGAGGAACAAGAGGGAGTTCAGCTGATGGATGCTAATCATTCTATTTAAACAAAGGAAGTTTCATTTGCTAGAAAGATACTTTGAAGATTCCTATAGGATACAGACTCTAATCCAGCACAGTCTTATATATATTGATGCATAATATATTATTGCAGTCTTGGGGGCGTAGTCAAATTAGAGAAATTGACTTTGGGGTTCAACATAGTAATAGTAATAGTAATAATAATAATAATAATAAAATTGTATGCTGCCCTTCATCCGAAGATCTCAGGGCATAAAAATGCAAGACAAAAATGCAAAATACATAATAGAAATCAAGAATAAAACAACCCGATTCACCCCATGCATCCAAACTGTCCTATTTGTAATGTGCGCATTCAGTTAAAATGAGCTACATTCATACAAGATATGTTCAAATCAGCCTCTGTTTATGACATGTTCTTAGATAATGATTCCGTAAGCATGAAGAGGGCCAGGCTACATACTATACACAACCACTTCTAAACCACAGGGATCAGCAAACGTTTTCAGCAGGGGGCCAGTCCACAGGCCCTCAGACCTTGTTGGGGCCAGACTATATTTTGAAGGGGGAAAATGAACAAATTCCTACACTTCATAAGTAACCCAGAGATGCATTTTAAATAAAAGGACACATTCTACTCATGTAAAAACATGCTGATTCCCAGACCGTCTGTGGGCTGGATTTAGAAGGTTACTGGGCTGGATCCAGACCCCAGGCCTTAGTTTGCCTACCCATGGTATAGCATTTCTTTACTGTTGCAAAGTACACTCAAGAGGGAGTGCAAAATGACTGCTAAATCCTTCCTTTGCCGGTGCAACTATTCAAGGTAGGATTTTTTGTCTGGGACCTTGCAAATGGGTTGAATCACTCAGCAACCTCCATGGCTAAGTGTAGTTGGGCTGCCAAACAACAATTGTTTCATATGAAAATTCCCATTGGTGGATGATGCTTTAGTTAGGTTTTCTTCTTTGGGTTGAATTCCTCAGATCTTCAGAATGTATTGTAGCTGCAACAGGTGGAACACCTGGCACCATTTTAAAAATTCTGTATCTCACATGGAAGAGTGAATAGTTCGTTGAATCCCTTGTTTTCAATGATCATGTTACGATGTCAGTATTCAGCAGGCACAGATAAGGGTTTTCCTTTCCTTTCCATTTCTTTGTCTTTTGCTTCATTTCAGCCTTTCATATATGGAGCTGAAATAGCTGTGTCAGTAGAGCATGAAGACTATTAATCTCAGGGTTGTGGGCAAAAGAGTCCTGTATTTCAAGGGGTTGGACTAGATGTCCCTTGTGCTCCCTTCCAACTCTACAGTTCTATGGTTCTATGGATTCTAGCATACATCAACAAGATGTTGAAGGAAAAAAATAGTTAGGAAGGTGGGCTATAGTTTGTCAGTTACAATTACTATTATTACAAGTAGGCAATATTTCAGTGTTAAAGGTGTAAGCTTTTTCTGTTAAAACTACCTTTATTCAGAACATTACATATAATCATTGAATGCCAATCAAATGCTATTCTAGATATGTCATACAGAGGATAGGTTCTCAGCTATGACAACTATTTAGTGATGACAGCAAACCAAATCTTATCTAGCATGCCTCTTCATACGTTCTTAGGACCTTTTGTCTGTCTGTCTGTGTGTGTGTGTGTGTGTGTGTGTATCTGATAATGCCACCTTATTTCAAGGGCACAGTGAGTTGTAATCTCCCCTTTGTAGGATATTTTTAATACAAAAGGGGTTTCATTTGTATGCTGACACGCTTTCTATTGTTTTCATTAAAAGGAAGAAGAATGAACAACCAAGAAATCGTCAGCTTTTTGTGATAACCATAAGGTCTTTTTAAAAAATGACCTGCAACCTGTGGGAAATGATTTATGAAAATGTGGGTTTCATTATTAGGCTTAGTGCTGACTTCAGTGTTTTTGATTGATATGCCTTGAGTTTGTAGGGTTTCCCCTCCCTTTTGTCTAAAGCAAAGAGCAAGGGCATTGGAATGCTTATTGCAGAACCAATTTATGTAAAAGACAGGGAGATTTAAGAACAGATAGAGTAGGATAGGGAATGGCAATGCTGTAAAAACCTTTTATCATTGCTGTTTAATGTATGCCTTTGGAGTCATGTGGAAACTTTAAGCAAAGCTTTATGATATGTTTCTAACAAGAAGAAATATTTGCTTATTTATAGAGAGTCAATTAACATAAAGTACTTCAGTTGGTTGAACCCCATCTGTACATCTGTTATTGCAAACGGGGAAGAAAGTATAAAGAAAACAATAATGAATGTGTTTTCTCCTATGAACATATGCATTTATCTTAATTGACAATGTTGTATACATATCCCGTTGCCAGGCTACAAAACATATTTTTTCCATTTAAGATACAGAAGACCTATAAATGGCGCTGATGACAATCTTGTATTAATGAGTTTTTAGAAACGGAGCCTGTGCCATGATTAATATTCAAAGGAACGACAATCTAAACTATGTGGTGAGTCCCAGAACATGTTAGCTGAAAGCTCCCATTGAAATAAGTGAAACTTAAGATATGACAACCTTATCCCTTGATTTTACTGGGGCTCAATTTGCAATGCAAACCTGCACATGTCTACTCAGAGGTACATTCCATTGACTCCAGTGGGGCCTACTCCCAGGTAAATGGGTATGGGACTGTTGCTGTAGTCCAGATTCAATCCTGCATGATGTCTGCTTCTCACTTACTCTGGTGAGCAAATGCCTCCTTGGAAATTATTGTAGGCCCTAATAGCATCACTGAATGTTTGCAACTTAAAGACCAAAGTGATGTCCTGCAACAGTTCACAGGTATATATATATTTGTTTGAAATCTCTTCACATCCTCTCATGTGCACATATGCAACATGTACTCTGACTGTATTCCACATTCTATGCATTCTCTCTCTCACACACACAGTTATTCATATCTGTCTTCACCCACTACATCCATTCAAACCAATTAACACTTTATTGATTTTTCAGAATAAATTCTAGACAGCTAACAATAAAATATGACAGTTCTAAAACAACAACAAAACAGCAACACTAGTTTTTACGGTATTTTACATTTTACTGCAGAGGTGGCCCACCTTGAAATTTAAAACTGTTTCTATGACAGATCCTTGCAGCACAGATTTGAACACCTGCCGTTTTCAAGTGAGGTTTAGCATGTAGCACAAGTAGCTGCAGTTCAAGAGACATGTTCAGACCTTCCTTTGGTTCTTGGAACTTATCACATGGCTTATTGGTTTCAGTGGGATTTAAAGCATAGTAAAATTCTCTGGATTGGAACTAGGGATTGTAATGTTTTCTACTTCACAGAGAATGGGTTACTGAGGTAACATATGTGAATCTCTATATAAGTGTCAAGTATTATTGTTTACATGATGAATACCTGTATATTTCTAACTTTTTTTTTTAGCATTATGTGTTCCTTTTTTACACATGAATTGAATAACTTAAGATATACTTTTTGGAGAGACTAATAAAATAGATTCCAGGTTTTTTATATAATGCTAATTTCTCTCTTGGAATCTGATTGATAGTAATGGGACCATGGAGTACAACATCCTGACCACGACCCCTTTTTACTACAAACTCTAAATGTGTTTCTAAATGGAAATGCTGAATTTTGCAGAGAGCAGACATTACAGCAGCAGTCATAATTGGTTATAGATGTTCCTTATGTGTGTCTTGAATGTAGTGATTTAAGGCCAAAAAACTTTGAGGACTCCTAAAGCACAGAACACGTTGGCCACAATCCAGAACATACTCATCCATACTTAATCCTAGGAAAGTCAGTGACTCCCGTCCATCCATGGCATAGAAACACATGGAAAGGGGTTGTGCATCCACAGCCAGGGATATTTGAACATGTTTTTTCTTGAATAGGTGTTCTGCACAGGTTTATGATATGACATGAGGTTCTGCTGTATCAACAGTTTACTATGGCATGGGGCTGGGTGAGTAAGTGTGGATAGAAATAGATGTCGTGCGCATGGTTCCTATCTTGAAACCATTGTGTAGGCTGGGCATACCAACGTCACCGTGAGTGTCATTACTATTACTATATGCCTCACATTTTGTATATATTGGGCAATGATTTCAAACCACCAACTCAGCCCCTGCTCACAAGCATATGATCTAATAGGGAAAGATCAGAAAAACAAGCCCATTCAGGCAGTGCCATTGCCACTGTGGGAGACCACTGTGGGAGAGCTACTTCCATCTGAGCCAGTGGAGCAGGCCTTCTTGCCTCTTCTCTGCCAGGTGGAATAGATTTTTATAGATTACAATCCTGGGACAAAAGGAGCCAAACGGCAGCTGATCCTGAATGGCTGCCATGGTGGGAGGGCTTACACCTTCAGAAATTTCATTAAGATAAGATAAGCAAAGCAGTCTCATGCAGTGATATCGTCTTCTCCCAATGTCATAGGACAGACACATAAAAGGAAAAAATAAAAAGTACTCTCTAGACCCTGTGGCATGTTTTAAGAAAGAATGTGGAGGCAGCCTTAGGGAACTTCCCAGGGTCATTAGTCAGTATAAGGGAGAGTATACAGTCCACCGGCATTTAACTGATTAGAGGGAGGTGGAAAGGAGAAAATTGTACACATACAGCTTGGCAGAGAAAATAATGAAGGGACATATCCTTCCCTCCCCTACCAGCTGTATGATTTCCTGAGAGAGGTCTTCCTGCCTTACATTTTGATAGTCCTGGTCTCCAAGAGACACTTAGAGTCTTAAAAGAACACCATGGTTTGTCATGGTTTGATCTGCTTATTTGTCAGTTTATAAGATAAACATTGCTTCTGACAGTGGCTTTTTATTTTTACAAAGCAAAGAATATTGTTTCCATAAAACTTTCTAAAATTTCTCTGCCTAGCAGTTTACAGCCAAATTATTTTCAGAGTTGTACAATAAATCTTATTAAATGCCTAGGAAGCTACTGCAAAATCTCATACATCTTGAATCTGCGCAGCCATTAGTATGCTGCAGAGACTCTCGTGTAAGGTTAGGTACTTGCTTTGGAATCTTGGCAATTTGAAATTTCTTTAAGAGCTACTAGTCCTTATGATTACAGAGAAAAATATTGAAAATTTGCATAAGCATAATTTACAATAAATATCATTGTCTGTTATTCAGACCATCATGTTTTTGCAGAATCTCCTGCACATTCTCTATTCCCACAGTATTTAGGTTTTGAACTCTTGCAAATCAAACTATTTCCTGTATTCTTGTTGTTCCCTAATAAACGTTTTATTCCTGTGGCCATTTCAATGCCTCTGCAGAAGGATGGCTAAATAGCCCAATCTATCTAGCGTTTAAATGCACACATGAAGTTTCTACATGGTGACAGTTCCTATGAGGAATGATCTAAAGTGGCCTCCACTTGTAGCTATTATAACTCGTAAAGTGCATATGAAACTATGACTAGGCTTGAAGGCTGCATTTAGATTTCCCCAGCCTTTTCAGGACTACAATTCACCATGAGCCTGAAGCAGGATGGCAGAAATCAATCTCAACTCATATTCAGTCAATAGAACTCTCTGCCTTAATTGACATGCATAACTTTTTAGAATCATCAATAAGCACCCCAGTTGCTTGTAGAAATTGCTCTGCTAGCAATTATCACCTGTCAGATTATACTTTAGTGCTCAATTGGCAGGAATATGTGAAGATAAGGAAATGCTGTTGAAGAAGCTACTGTGAAGCGTTGCCCCTTTCACTTACCCATCACTGCTATCCCCAGCTGATGAGAAATATATTTATGACCAGGGCAGCATATCTGACATATCTCATTTTCAGAATAACCCCATGTCTCCTTTGTCAGTATTAATGTTTAAACTGAGGTTGTAGGGCCTGTTGAGCAGGAAGAGATGGAAGAATAAGCATTAATGTTCTTAGAAAAGTCTTCCTGCTTCTCCACCATCAGGATTTAATCCATTTTAGCAGACTAGTTTCTAGGTGCCCACATTAGAGGAGCCCTGTGGATCAGGCCAAAGTCCCTTCTTGTCCAGCATTCTGTGCTCACAGTGGCCAACCAGATTCCTCCAAGTAGCCTGCATGCTGGACCAGAGCGCAGCCGCCCTCTCTTCAGCTGTGATTCCCAGCAACAGGCATCCTGAGGCGAAAAAAACCAAACGTCCAATACTGGAGGTAGCTAGTGGTCACTTATAGCCTTATCAATGAATTTGCCAGTCCCCTTTTAAAACTATCCAGTTTGTTGGCTACGACTATTTCTTGCAGGAGCATATTCCCAGGCCGGCTGCAGAAGCCTGTCCTGCCTCTTCCAACATTCAGCTTCCCTCAGTTTTGTTCTATGAGAGACAGAGGAAAAAATTCTCTCTAAGCCTTTCCTCCACACCATGCAAAGGTTTGTATGCCTTTATCATGGCATATGGCTTTGTATGGTTCTCCACCTCCTCATTTAATCCTCACAGCAACCCTCTGAGGTAGGTTTGACTGAGAGGCAGTGACTGGTCCAACGTTACCCAGTGAGCTTCGTGGCCAAGTCTCCCAGGGCCTTTGCTGTTGTTGTTGTTGTTTAGTCGTTTAGTCATGTCTGACTCTTCGTGACTCCATGGACCAGAGCATGCCAGGCACTTCTGTCTTCCACTGCCTCCCGCAGTTTGGTCAAACTCATGCTGGTAGCTTCGAAGACACTATCCAACCATCTCGTCCTCTGTCGTTCCCTTCTCCTTGTGCCCTCCATCTTTCCCAGCATCAGGGTCTTTTCCAGGGAGTCTTCTCTTCTCATGAGGTGGCCAAAGTATTGGAGCCTCAGCTTCAGGATCTGTCCTTCCAGTGAGCACTCAGGGCTGATTTCCTTCTCCCAGGCCCTAGTCTGACACTAACTGCTACGCCACATTGCTCTCTCTCCCCCCACTCATCACATGGGAACCTCAGAACATGTGAGGCAGCATCACAGTGGGAGCTGGAGAGCTTCCTGGACATGTTAAGATGCTGCCTCACATACTTTATGCTTCACAATGTACTCCATAGCACTGGCAGATCAAAACAGAACTTTGCATATTTTGGGGCTGACAATTTAAGAGCCGCGGGTGGCGCTGTGGGTAAAAGCCTCAGCGCCTAGGGCTTGCCGATCGAAAGGTCGGCGGTTCGAATCCCCGCGGCGGGGTGCGCTCCCGCTGCTCGGTCCCAGCGCCTGCCAACCTAGCAGTTCGAAAGCACCCCCGGGTGCAAGTAGATAAATAGGGACCGCTTACTAGCGGGAAGGTAAACGGCGTTTCCGTGTGCAGCTCTGGCTCACCAGATGCAGCTTGTCATGCTGGCCACGTGACCCGGAAGTGTCTTCGGACAGCGCTGGCCCCTGGCCTCTTGAGTGAGATGGGCGCACAACCCCAGAGTCTGGCAAGACTGGCCCGCACGGGCAGGGGTACCTTTACCTTTAATTTAAGAGCTGTGGTGTAGATTAGCCTCCAAAGTCAGGGGCATTTTTCTGACCACAATGAGCAGAAATTCTTTAATAAGACAGAAGTGCAAAGCAAGTTGAGATTGCATTAATTATCTTTTGGGAATTGCTTTCCAAAGTGAAAGGCAATTTAGAAGTCTACAAAGACAGCTGTGCATCTCTCCATTATTATTCTTGAAGAGGCCCTACTGATTTCAGCAAAGTTTCGTACTCAGAAGTTCAAAGGTTAATCTAGCATTGTTCCAGATGGTAGAATTATGGATTAATTTCATGAAAACCTAATCAGTTGTGTGCCCCTTTTCTGTCAGAATATCTGGTTAGTCAACGTTTCCCCTACTAACATGAAGGTGTGAAAAAACTTCTCCCAAGTATCCAAGCTGGCCATTTAGCAGAAAGAAGGCATTAATTGCAGTTCAGCCAACAGGATGGTGAGGATGGTCATAAATTAATCCTTGTACACATGGATTTTGTAGACAGTTTATTACTCCTGGCCAAATTTCAACATATCTCAGTGTAGTAAAATGCCCCACCCCCCAAAAAAATCATGTTTGTGGTGTCAGCAGAAGGGCACTGACAAAATAATCCTAATGAGGGGGCAAGGAGTTGTAGAGATCCTTTGCTGCATCTGAAGCCCTGCCTGCTCGTGGGTGGAAGGTCCTTCCTTCCTTCCTTCCTTCCTTCCTTCCTTCCTTCCTTCCTTCCTTCCTTCCTTCCTTCCTTCCTTCTACATCATGGGTAGGCAATCTAAGGCCTGGGGGCCGACATTGTGGGCTGTCCTAGCTCTATCAGCACTAGAGGATTAGGATGACAGTTGAAGTCTGCTTCCCCAAATCAATTTTTTGTTTGCAGAGAAACCAACCAACCATGGGACATATATTTTTACCACAACACTTTGCATTGGCTAGGGAAAACAGCAATATCAATTTTTTAAAAAAGGATTTAGAGGCAACACTATATGGACATTTATATCTGCTTTCCGGAAGAATGTTTTGTTTTGTTTGTTAAACATGTAACTAGCTGAAATTTGGGGACACTGATTTTTTCTATGTAGATGGGAACATCCTCAAAGGACTACATTGTAGGTTTACTTTAAAAAGTGCATTGATTAAGGGATTTTTGCCCTTCCTGATAGAATATTTTAAAATTGTTGCTTTAAAGCAGGGGGCACTAGGTTTCTCTGACTGCTGGGCAAATTTGGATTTTGAGATAGTGCCATGGGCTCCAGTCACAAAATGGCTGCTGTGGGGGGCAGGGTAGGACATGCAAAATAGGTGCTGTGGGAACACAGTTTAACACAAAATGGCTTCCACATCTGAAAGAGCAGAAAAGGACAGGGCCACCAACTATTGTGGGCCCTTCCCACTTTCATCAGCTGCCACCTCACTCCCTCAGTCGCTCCCAGAGAGGCTCTTTGACCTTCTCCTCTGTTCAGAACAGAAGGGAGGAAAGGTGTCCATTCCTAGCAAACAATTAAATGTGGGCATATTCAAGAGGGTGTTGCAAACATGAATTGAGCAGAGGGGAAAACAAGTCTCTTGTGCATTATGGATTTTTTGAGGAGCTATTTACTGAGACCTTTCCCATGAGCCATAGGAGGCATTGGTGCCTGCTGGAACCACGGTCTCTGTTTTGTGAAAAGTAATTTGCTAAGTCGTTTTATATTTAAAACAGCAAGTGGCTATGTACCCAATAAGTAATTTAGATACTATTTTGATATGTAGGTTAAAACATGTTAGACCTGAAGTGCAAAACAATCCTCAGCTTTTTTGGATTGCATATTACTTCAATACTGTCTTCCTTGAAAGTGAATGAGCTGAAGGGTTTCTGCATAGTAAGATACACTTGTACAGTGGAATGAGGGTTTCTTGGTTTCAGGTGTATGCAATTGCTAAGTAACTCCACAGGTGAAATTCACAAGGACATCAAGAGATTGATTGATTTTCAGTTATGTAGAGTGCCCAGATTTGAGACAGGGAATGTAAATCTCAGATATGTTAAATATAGTGACCCTAAACTTGATCTGTTCTTCATCTCATCAGTGTGCTTTGGCTGGTGGGCATATAAAGGACAAATGGACATCAAAAGACGTGTTACCATCCAAGATGACATGAAAATACTAGAAATACTTCCTGCTGAACTAAAGTTACCATCAGATTTCTTCAAAGCAGAAAGCCCTCGTCTTTTACTTTTGAATGACTTTCTAGGACAAATCACTTCTATAAATTGTGAAGAAATGTACAAAATTATCTGATTATTTATGGGGGAAGGGCTTTTCTCAGATCTCTGCATTAGCACCAAATTCCACCCAATGCCAAATTTTGAGGTTCCTACTCCAATCTATTAAGATTTTGAAGAAGGTTAACAGAATGTCAATAAGACAGTGAAGTTTCTTGCAGAAGTTTCATACATCTTTGATTAGAAGCATCTGCATGCTGAATCAAAAGTCCATCAGTTTGGTTCCGAGTTCATCCAACATTTGCTTACGCAGATGTACGACTATCTGCTCTTTATTATTTATTCACTGCCTTTTACATACGTCTCAAGGAAATTTACAAACATACCACAAAACAGCTAAAAATAGTTACAATAACAGTACAAAAAACCCTTGAAGGTTTTAAAGAATGTTTAGTCCTTTTAAACTGTTGGGGGCAGGGTTATTATTCTTGTTTGCCAGTATGGTATTTTTTGTGTTTTTATATTGTAAGCTGCCCTGTGATCTTCAGATGAAGCGTGGTATAGAAATTTAATAAATAATAAGAGTGAGAAATTAAATTTGGGGCTTGGAATGCAAATTAAGTGGAAAGCATCTGGTCCAGTTCCTGTAGTTCTAATGGAGTTCTGTGAAATTGGGCCACGGTCCAGTATGCAGCTGAGGAGGCAAATAATTCTTGTTATACCAGGCTTTGGGGTTACCAGGGTGAAATATACTCGGAGTCCTGCAGTGATTTCATGCTCTTTATTGCAGCTTCTAAAACAGTGATTGAATTGCCCCCCCCCTCAGGCTGTTATATACATTATTTACACAAGGAGTCCCGTCTGATTGGCTGATTCTGCTTCCTTCCTGGAACCTGATTGGTCTTTTCCTGCAAGCCAATCAGTTGTTGCATTCTAGAATCCTACCAGCCTATTGTTCTAGGATCCAAGCTTACTGCATAACACAGGGTTAGTTCTTTTCTCAAGAATCTTCTGGAATACTCTGGAATACATCCTACATGACAAATGGTGACTATTCCCTTATATGGGAGAAAAAAAGCTACATTTCTGGCCCATTTTGCAGTGCTAGGAGCAATAACAACTGCCCTGTCCAACATGCCTCAGAGTTTCAATTTATCTCTTTTTGCAGAATATTTATACATTGCATCTCTCAGGGACCCTTGCAATACAGTCGTACCTCGGGTTGAAGTTGCTTCAGGTTGAGCGTTTTCAAGTTACGCTCCACAGTGACCCGGAAGTAACGGAATGTGTTGCTTCCGGGTGTCGCCGCTTGTGCATACGCAGATTCTCAAAATGCCATCATGCGCATGCACAGAAGCGGTGAATCGCGATTCACGCACACGCAGACACGGGTTGCATTCGCTTCAGGATGCGAACGGGGCTCTGGAACGGATCCCGTTTGTATCCAGAGGTACCACTGTATACTGGTCCTTCCCTCCTTCACAGTGATGGGGATTTTGTCAGTAGCACACAGATGGTGTGAAAAGAAAGTCCTGCTCTTTCTCCTGAGGCCCACCAGTCATGACCATAATGTTCAATTTCTTCTCATGTTGTTCTTAGGCAGCCAGGGAGAAAAGAACCGTGCCGCCCTTTGTGTGTGTAGCTCATTTTCTTGTCTGACTTACAATACAAGAGGCTTGATCAATGAGGAACAATTATTGATTGCTATTGTAATTAATAGCAACAGATTAAAAGGGGGGTTGGATTCCCCCCCAAAGACAGATTGGCATTAGCTTTTCGTGATTTGTATTCTCTGAATCAATCAGTTAATACCAGGATGTATCCTTGGTAGAAGATAGTTTTTGTCTGTGTTTTGGTAAACATAATTTAACAATAATTATTTCTTGCTGGGCTTATCATTGGAAATAAATGGAGATAAAAGAATGTTTGTTCTGTAATTAGTTTCCTAAGTCCTGGTTTCATGATTCAGGTATAACACTTATCTAGCCAGAAGCCAAGTTTAATCAGCAAGTAATTTTACAACACAACCACATTTAGTACTAGGTGGTGACTTAAGCTTTCAAGTAGAAAGAAAGGTGAGAGAGAAGAAAATGGGTTTTTTTTAACCCCTTGAAAAAATTCACAAGTGTGGAAATATGCCTGGTATTTTAACAGCTTAGACAAATGCATCTTGCACGGAAAATGTGAAAAGCAGATCTGAAGATTTATAGAAGTCAAAAGTGTAACCAAATTTGCTTATGATTGAACTGAAAAGCAAAATGATCACTTGATAAGTAACTTTTTCTTGCTTCATTTAGGATGCTGCTTTACCTTTATAGGTAGGATTTTCTGTATGAGACATGTTCTGAATTCAGGGTTCCCGGCACCATCAATTCAACCTGTTTCCTCTGATAATCCCCACTAGTTCAAAAAAATAAAGATGTTTTGTTGGTAGGAGAGAAGGCTATTAATTGTAAGTAAGAGTATTTATTTGCAGGTGACCTTTTTCACCAACCATTTCCTGCAGTGTTTTGAACTGGGCTTCTGGCTAATTTTCAGAAACCCCATTCAAGGCACTTGAATGAGAGGAGCTTCTCAAGCCACTCTCTTCCCCCATGCCTTGAAAGGGCTTTGCAGGTACCCTTTGGGCAAACTACCTTATCACTACATCCCACTCTTATCTGCTATGCTGGTTCTGCTTCATATTCTTCCATATGCTTGGTAATTCTATATTTAATAATGTTTTCTAGTTAAGATAATGGGTTTGTAATTTACCAGATCTCCCCTGTATCCATTCTCAAATTGGGTGCTATATTCATCTTCTAGTTTTAAGGTATTGAAACTGATCTTAGGTACAAATTACATATTTTTCTTAGAAGATCAGCAGTCTTTACATTTTAGTTCTTTATGTATTCACAGGTAGATGCTATCCAGACCCAGTGATCTCTCATTTTTTCAAACTTGCCGATAAGGCCTAGAGCTTCATCTCTTGCCACCACTATAGTATTGATTTTCCCCAGATCACTACTATGAGCATTTGTGGAAAATCTGTCTTAAAGCAATTGCATTAAGGGCCAAACTAGATGGCACTCAAATTGGCATTAATAACCATGTCACTTTTGTATATAAAAGAACCTTAAATAGCAGGTTAGTTAGCATTGCGATGGGCAGGAAAGCTCCCATGGACATCAATGGTTTTGCCCCAGTCTAATATTAATGTATATAGGATGGTAACCACTAGGATCATAGCTGCTGAGGTAATAGTTAATCCTCCTTCCCAATACCATTTGGTTCAATTAAAAATTGGGCCCTGTCACGCCTTCTATTAATATTTTTAAAACTTTTTTAAAAAAGTAGGGTAGCTGAGAAGGAGCTAAAAAGCTGCATTGTGCATATTGGGTCGCAAGTTCTCCAGCTTTGTTGCAAATTAATACTCCCATATTTACAATTAAAGCAGTTGTGTACATCTAATAGCAGGGATGTACATCCGATTCAGAAGCTGAAGCAGGCTTGTTTCTGGCTATGCATTGTGATTAATCAAAACCGGTTTCTAAATTGCTGCTGCTTTAACATGTCCTGCATGTTTGAAGCCATACTTAACAGCGCCAAGCAAAATCTTGCTTGACAGAGGAAATATTCTATTCTGATGCTCAGAATAAATGCATCTTGCGACTGTTTGCTCAGTCCTAATAAATAGACCTGGAGAATTTTAAAAAATCTTCCCTTTAAAAAAAGGGTTCAGCTGCAACTTAAATATATTTCTGCCTTAAGGAGCATCAGTCAGTTTGAACTTGAAATGCAGTCCTTGAATGAATATTTAATTTAACTTTCCTTAAAAGTGTAGCTGAATCACTTCTGCAAGGGGTGACAGTTTTAAATTTCAGTTCAAGCAAGTGATCAACAGAGAATAATATTACGGCAAAGCAAAAAGTTGGGGATTCAGTAATGACATTTTAATATTACACAGCAGTGGCAAGGACACCTGCAGGCCTGAGTGATAACTTTCTATTGACTTAGTAGTCAACACCAATCATAACAGGCACCGTATGTAAAATGACTGAGGCACCATCAATAGCTATTGACAATAATGAAATGCATTATCCATAGTCTCTGGAAATCTCTGTATGACTCTCCTATTATTATTGCCCCCTCCCTCCCTTTTTGGGCTCATTTCTCTTTCATCCTTCACCCCTGTGAATGGCCAAAATCAGATCGGCCAAAAATAATGGCATGACACTAATCTATCTAACTATATCAATTAATCAACATGATTTGTCTCAGAATAGCCAGTTCTGAGCCTTCAGCTTTCTTCTGGTCAATGGAATCAACATGCATCATGATCAAGACAGAAGTGAAGAAACGTTTGCCATTGACAGCCATTGGTAAAATGGCTTCTGGTATTTACTGTATACTAAAATGGGCCAATCCAGAGTCATCTGAATGTCTGCCTGTCTCAGGGTCTGATGTTCAACACCCCCAGACCTGAAGTGGCTGAGAGCCAGGTAGAAACCGAGGTAACTCTTCACACTTGTTTGTCGCTTCAAGCCATGATTAGGTTTCTACTTTGAGTACTGAAATCCCTGCAAATCGGTGTGCTTGCAGTTGTAATGTGGGGAGTTATGTAACTTATGTGGTTTGTTTCAACTTAATATTTACTCACATTGAGGTATGGATGAGAAGAGGACAGAATGTTGCATTCAGGCATGAGAGGAAAATGAGTTCAAATCCTTGCTCAGCATAAATTTTGGTGGACAAAATTGAGTGAGCATTATCTCTCAACCTAACCTAAAATGTGAGACTGCTGGTGTAGATAAGAAGATGACCATGGACACCTAATTGCCTGCACTTCTTGGAGCAGAGTCAGAGTAAAACATACTAAAAAAAAGTTTTAAAATGTGGGTATTTGAAGAGTATTTTTCCAATTTAGACTCTGGATTATAATATGGAAAAATAAAGGCAGAGGGCAGATGACATCTATTGGGCAGATGACATCTAATGGATGCAGAGGTGTGCTGGGGGGACATCACACTAGGGAACCCCAAGGGGAAGAAAGCCCAGCATCCTGGTGGTGGCAGTGGCGTAGCGTGGGGGGTGCAGGGGGGGCCGGCCGCACCGGGCGCAACATCTGGGGGGGGCGCGCTCGCACTCAAGTGCTAAAATTCACAGGTTAGGGAGCACAAATTACCTGCCTTGCCCCGGGTGCTGACAACCCATGCTACGCCACTGGGTGGTGGGAGGATGAGTGGTCAGAGGGAGAAGGAGGTGTCAGAAGCAGAAGCAATGATGGTGTTTGGTGAATAGGAAGAGGCTACGGCCGAGCGCAGATCAGACTCCAAGGCAGAAAGAGAAGCCAGGGAGTTTCCCCCTCTTGTGTGACTGGCTTTCTCCCATGGTCTCCTTGAACATGCAGAGAAATGAAACGGGCAGAGCAAAAGGTGGTTGTGCACAGACACAGCATGGGAAAGAGAGGAGCAGTCCTAGTGGACACAGGGGAAAGCAGGGACCTTTAGTCCTCACAGCTGCTTCATCAGGGCAGGACATCCTAGAAAAAGTTGCTGAGGCACTAGGCCAGAGCTCTCTCTCCCCCCCCCCCCAAATAAAAATAAAGAGTTAATTTCATGGGCCTCAGGTGACTTATTTGCTGCTGACCCACGCCTTGACTCCAGCCTTGATGTGAAATAGCTCTTTGCTGATACTGTCTATAAAAAAAAATAGTATTGCAGTTAATATCATTTTCATCCACATTATAATGGGTATATTAAAAGCTCTGGCATCCATGCTCTAAGCATATTCACCAATTGAGCATCTAGCAAAACAGCAGCTTGCCATAACCACAGCACTGACTTAAGAAATGTCTTCATTTGACAAATAAGGTTGTCTTTCATAGAATCATAGAATTGTAGAGTTGGAAGGACCATGCTTTCTATTTCATCCCACATTCTAGAAAACCTCAGAAAATAAACACATGTCCCTAACCTGCAACCCTAGATTTATATATATAGATAATTAACTGTGTTCCTAATTTGTTAGTCAGCTAAAACTGTAGTTGATTAACCTGCTTTTTAAGCTTATTAAGACTGTATTCATATGCACAATTACTTGAGAGTAAGCCTTACCTAATGAAATTAGACTTACTTTCAGTTAAACATGCATAGGTTTCTATTGTGAAGTTCCCAGCCTTGAACAAGGTTTAGATTCCTGTTTATAAAATGAGAGATCTGAGTTCTGATACTGGACAGATTTGTATTAGTGTCGTGAAGAGTGTTAAGGGATCTTTGACTTGGCAACTGGTAATGTTTCTGATTAGGATACTGTATGCACATGACAGCTCCAGCAAAATTCTTCTTGCACATTTTTACAAGGTGGGTAAAGACATGTAATCCAAAAGGAAAACAGAGAGCAGAGCTTTGAATAATGCAAGAATTAGTGGTGATACGTTTTAATAACCTTTGAGGAAAGTAATCTCCAGAATATAGGAACGATGGATTTTTGTCTTCTGTTTAGGAATAAAACCTTTCAGCATAGCTTTAGAGCTAATCCACGGGTAGCTGAATATATATAATGCATTGTTAATGTGTTTTAAAGATCATCATCAAATTTATGTATGTTTTCTGCCATATTTTGCACCACATTTCAATTGCTGCATCATTTTTTGTGAAACCGAGATGTTATATCTGTTAAAGGCCGTGTGTAGAGATTGTGTTCTAAACTAAATAATGATGTTTGCCTCTGGATGGAGGGATGAATCCAGAGCCCAAATGGTGTGTTGGAAAGAGCAGGAAATGCCAGGAAATAATGGCTGATATGCTGTGGAAAATAACTTTACATTATACTACATTATCAGAAGCTATGGGCTATGTCCATGCAGGCTTGATCATATACACACTGTTGGATCAGAAAGTGTACTAAAATCTTTCCCTTTTAAATTAATGGGACTTAAACCTGGCTCAATTCCACACAGTGTATAAAAAGGAAGAGGACATGAATCCACTGAAAGTTGAAGTGCTTTTATACTCCACCCTCCTCAACATTTAGGTTGGGAAAAGAAAAGTCCCAAAGCATTCTGCTAACAAATTGAGGCAATTTAGTATTTTATTTTATTTTATTAAAAAATAAAACTACTATTTCTTTATCAGCATGCACCCTGGAGGTGTAGCTACAGCCATTTTGTATGCATTTCCTCAGATATTTTGTATCGCACATGCAATACCCAAATTCCCTATGGTAGGCATGCCATTACGTTGAATATGATCACTAACCCAGCATGTCTAGATATAGCTAACAAACGGTGCGTTAATAAAAAGCTTTAATGAAATCGAATGTTCCCCCTAGGATATGCAAAAATCCATTTCTTACCATATGCTTTCCCGTATCAAAATGGTATGTCATAAGCCTTACCAGAAATCTTTTCTTAAATATATAAAAAAATTACTGTGAAGCTCAAAATGAAGACAAAAACAGCCATGAAGTATACTGGCAAGTGGCAAGTACTTGTTCTTGCATAAAATATTGTGAAATTAAGTTTCGCATTGCACACAAACCTCTAACAATAAACCTTTGGCTAAAAGGGCCAGTGAACTGTGTAACTGCTGGTTATTTGCCTGAGATTTCAGAAAAAGTTGTATGTAAAAACGCAGGTATGCCATGGACCTAATTGCTATTTTTTTTAAAAAAAAATATGAAATTTCTCAGGGGGGTTCCACACATCTCTAGCTTTGACACCCCCAAACAGCCTCTACCTCTGAAACAGCCTTGTCTATTATATCATAATCTTTTACCATCAACTGAAAGTGCATTCTTTACCATCCATGCATCAATTTCAAGAAACAAGAGAATACAAGGGGTATTCCTAGTGTCTGGAAATTTGTCAAGGCCTGAACTCAAGCATTTTCTTGTAGTGCTGTAAGACCACAGTGTTTGGGCTTGCTTTTAACTGCCTCAGCGAGAACAAAACCTGACGTGCATCAGATCTGTTACCTATCATGACCGACTCGCAAAAGTTTAAAATAACTTCATGGATGAGGGAGAGATATAAGCTGAGAAAAAAATCTGATATTCTGCACGACAGGAGGTGGACAGCTCATTTGCATAATCTTTCCATTTTAAAACCAGCTATGCAAGCTTTGGCCTCGTAGCTGCTATTTAAGAACGAGTAAGCTTGCATAGTTGGTCTCCTGTGGTGACTGAGTCTACCATACGTATGGATGCTTTCAGCAGGAATGAATCCTAATTCTGACAAGCAAGTAGTGACATTATGATGTAAAAATATTTACATAGTTAAAGCTATTAAGGAGTATTGGCACATATATCCTGTAGTTCACTCAGCATCTGACAGCGCAGTAATCACAAAAGGAAGAGTTAGTTTGGATTGAGGTCACCCTAGACTGCAGTGGCTGTGGGTGGAAGAAGACAGATTGGTTTGGTGGCCCATCTTCTACTAAATGTTAAAATGAGTATAAAGATTGCAAACTTGACAGCTTCTTGGTGGTATTTCTCTGTAATTGCTGTTAAAGAGGCAGCTTGAGGATTTAATATTTGTTGCTGGTAAAGAACTCGGCTGATTTCTTGAAAAATTCATTGTGGAGGCTCATACTTTATACTCCTGTTAAAGGAAATGAATGTAAACTGACAGCTTTTCTTTTCTTTGCTCATGGAGGACTGCTGGGTTTTCTCCTTTTGAGCGACAGCCAATTCCCAGCCATTATTAAATGCAAGATATCTAAAGGAGGCCCGTTGTCACTAGACCTCAAGAATATTTGGGATTTAGCCTCCAGCAACCTTTGAAGCTCGGGAAGGATTGGAAAAGGTCATAGCTCAATGGCAGAACACATGCTCTGTATGCAAAAGTTTCAGTGTTCAGTTTCTAGCATTTCTGGGTATGGGTAGGAAAGACTCCTCTCTGTCTGAAACCTTGGAGACCCACTGTCAGTGTTGACAATAATGGTGCAGTATAAGGCAGTTCCCTATACTGGTCTATAAAAGATGCTGCAACCCTAATTGGCCAGAGTAGACTGTCAGAGGGTTTGGAGTGTGGTTACTGGACCTTTCAGTGCATGCTGCACCAGAGGAGGAATATGGATGTCTTTTCGAACTTTGCTTTTCCAACAGAATGCACTGCCATGTCACAGTTGATTTCCTAAACTCACTTAAGTGTCAACCAGAAAATCACTGCCATTTTGGATCCCATTCCTGGGATTTGTTCAGTGCCAAGATTACTTTTTGAGCTCAGTGCATAGTAGGCATTGGTACATGTATGGCCATCTGTCATGGATGCTTTAGTTGAGATCCTCCATTGCAGGAGGTTGGACAAGATGACTGGGGAGGCTGAATAGATTATAAGTGCTTCACCTGAGATACTGGGTGGTTTTAGAGTGGTGCTGTATGTAAAACTCATGCTTGGACTTCTGGCTCTCCCAGCTTTTAAAGGTGATTATCGGATTATCTCAGAGTTGACCCTTAGACCCTTCTTTAATTAAAACATGCCCCTGCAATTCATAACTCAATGTGTGAAGCATAACCTTTTATCCTTTTGGAATGTCTTTGAGCTCTGGTTCTCATCAGTGACCATCATCCATAATGAGGCTTCTGTCCTCTGTGAGTGGCACCTGATGGTAATTTAGAGCATCACCTTCCCATCTCATTTGTCTTGAGAGACACCATGCAGTCATTCCCAATCTGCAGCCGTAGTGCCACCTGCCTTCAGTCACCAAGCTGATGTCTCAGATGACACAGCCAGGAAATCAAAACCAGCACCCCATGTATATATTTTGTGTGTGAAAAAGAGTCCCTATTCCTTTGGAGTTTGGTTTCGGTTGTGTGTGTGTGTGTGTGTGTGTGTATCCTACACAATTCTATTTTGACTCTGCCCTAAGGGGAATCTTTCTTGTTTTGTACAAGTGAGCAGTTCTGCTTCTGACTTTTGAGACAATGAAGCAAAACTGAATGGTTCTATCTCAGATGAACTGTAAAAGAAGCAACCTTTTATATAAATAGCAAACCTACGGTCAGCATAAAAATTCACTGTAAGCATTACCTGAAAATGCCATACAAAACATTATCTTTTAGCACAATAAAGTATATTTCATGGTTGATAAATATGTACACATTTTAAAAGTTCAGGATATTTTCTCTTTTCTGTGAGTGGTTTCTAAATATATATCTAGCTAGATATATATGTGTGTGTGTGTGTATAAATGTTTAAATAGATAAAATTTCATTTAGAAATCCTCATCCTACCTACAATCCAATGTACAGTATATGCAATCAGTCTATTTCTAGAGTATGAGACAGTGTTGTCAATGCAAAACTGACGAGTGACAGAAAACACTTTCATGTTCCAAACATTCTACTTACCTTGCCTCTCAGGTATCAGCCTGGAATAATGTTGAAAATGCTCAGATTAATATTTCAAATAATCTGGAGGCCCCTTGTGTGGGAAAGGACGACTACCATGAATAAGTAAATGATTAACAGCCAATAAATTTGACTTATGAATGAAAATCACTTCATATTAGGGATGGGGGAAAGATTCGATTCAGTTCTCTGTTAGAGCCAAATTTATCTAATTTACACTTTCTGAAACAATCTGATAACTGAGGCACTGCCATCCTTCAACATTTGCAGATATCTAAAATCTGCTATACAGTTCTCCAACTAGTGTTTAGAAAAATGCACGAATTAGGAGAAAGTGTGCATAAAAATGAATATAGTAGTGAAAAGAACATACAAAAATGCATCCTGACTGTAAATAGCTTGCAAAAAATGTGTATATTGAGCCAAGCTGTGTACAAAAAAAGGTATTTGTTCAGATAATTTTGTTTGTTTGTTTGTTTTTTAAAAAAGAAAATTAGCAATTTGCTGAAGACATGTGAAGGAACGAATCTGAGATGGGGAAAAAGGAGAAAAGAAATTGGCAGATCCTTGATCCCCCAACTTGATATTTGGACTGCAACCTGAAAACAACCTGAAAGCAGTAGCCTCTTTTGTTCTCTCCATCTCTCCATCTCTTCTGCCAGTGTTCACTGTGGCTTACCTCATGTCCTGACCTTACCCACAACACTGTACATTCTCTGCCAATGAAGTGACAGTGGGAATAGCCAGGCAAACGTACAAGGTGGGGATGTGGAAACATGAGGTACATTGCATGAATTGCTCTTCTTGTTTTTGCTAGCAGCAATATGGGTTTTCTACTTCATTGTAGTGCCAGCACAGTGAAAAGATGCTTGCTAGCTAAATTCATTTATTCAGTCATTCAGTCATTCATTCAAGAATCTCCACTAAGGTTTCTTGCCTAACGCTACTGCAACTACTACCACGGATAATTTCATTATTTATACCCCACCCATCTGACTGAGTTTCCCCAGCCACTTTGGGTGGCTCACAGCATATACTAAAACATCATCATCATCATCATCATCAACCTTTTATTCGACCGTCAGTCAGAAAAAGTACATTTGTCAATACACCGTTAAACATCCAGGAAGATTTTAGAGCTTAGCCAACACTAAAATGGGCTAAACAGATAGCCCCATATCAATACAGTCAATTATAGTCTTGCGACGCTTAAAAGCTAAAAAAAGAAATTTGGCCACCAAGGAAGGTATAGCTCTAGTGACATTATTCAGCAAGTGTAAAACCTGGTTTTCTCCAGGTAGGAAGCTAAATTGACATAGGAGTGGATCTATAAATTTTTGTCTAAGCTCTGCATAAGAAGGGCAAGTCAAGAGAATGTGTTTGGTGGACTCAACCACACCCATGGCACAATGACAGGTTCTCTGGGCGTATGGTACTCCCCTGTACCTTCCCCACAATATCGCAGAGTCAAGGACATTTAATCTAGCCACTGTAAGAAGTCTGCGGTATTCCACATAGTGGATTTCTGCAAGGTAGAGGGCTGGTATGGTCCGATAAATCTGGTCCCCTAGGAACATCCCTGGTTTTACCTGGGCTATGTCCTCTTGTCTGGCAATGTCACTCAGTCTCTGGGAGATCACAGCTCTAGCTTGATTGTACGTCATAGACTCAAAGTAAAGGTGAGACATTCCGCAGGATTGAACCTCGTTAATGACCTCCCTTTCCCACGATGATTGGAAATCGTCCCTCAATATCAAGGGGGCAATACCCACTGGTTTAAAACAAAGCTTGAGCCATAGCCAGAGCTTCGTCTTCAAGGCCACATACCGTAGAGCTTGCCAGCCGACCTCTAATCTCATAACCGCACCCGCTACCAAGGGGGGAATCCTAAGGATGGCTCTAAGGAATCACATTTGGATAGAATCCAGTTTCAAAAAATCCCTACGGGAGCCTAAAGAGATGCCCACCAAAAGAAGGGGGAGGACTTTCATTTGAAAGAGTCTCAAAGCTATCTTCACTGATTGAGCCTGATTCTTAGCATATAGAGATACTAAAACATCAAACATTAAAAACTTCCTGATACAGGGTTGCCTTCAGATGTCTTCTAAAAGTCAGATAGTTGTTTATTTCCTTGACATCTGAAGGGAGGGTGTTCCACAGGGGAGGACACCACTGCCTGGTTCCCTGTAACATCTTGAAACCTTTTGTTTCTTCTTCTGTAGAACACTTGTGCAAATGAGGCTCTAGCTATACCAGTCCTCTAATTGTTGTGACACTCATATTACTTGCAATTTAGTGTGCTTTAAAGGACCCTTGAATGACATTTTGGGTTTGAGAAAGCAAATAATTTGTGTAGAGTATCCTAGAAAATGCAGGGTAATGTGGCACATTAAAAAAAACAGGAACGACATTCTTTCCAATTCTAATCATGTTAGTCTGGAAGTAATTCCAATTAAATTCGGTGGAATTTGTTTCCGAGTTACTATGCTTAGAAGTTTAGCTTCTAGTTACTCTAAGCTAAGCTTGAGAAAGACTGTTATATGGATGCAGTCCCAAGCTAGGGCGGAAATTGCATTGAACACAGTGGAACTTACTTCTGAGTCAACATGCATAGGCTTGTTCTGTTAGGATGACTCAATGGGACTTCCTTCTGCACAGACATGTGAAAGTTTGCCCTATTGATCACTGGTTCATGAGCTGACTAAAGCTTAATCAGGGTAGACAAGTCTCAACTGGCAAGACTGTGATGCCTTCAAGGTTTTGTTTTTTGAGGGTATTCTGGTTCTGTTGTTGGCATCCGTCCGCCTCAGAAGACAATGGAAGAGTGTGCCTTTGGAGGTAAAGTCAAACCGCGGGAGAGTTACAGAGACTAATACAGGAGAGACCTGTTTTATTGCAAGTGAGGCAGACAAAGAACATTAACAGTACAATCCTATGCAATGAGCCAGTTTGGCACAGTGGTTAAGAGTGCTGGACTAGGACCCGGGAGACAGGATTAAAATCCTCACTCATCCATTAAATTCACTGTAAGACCATAATGTTGCAAGAATAAAATTGAGTGGGGAGAACCAGGTACACCAGCATGAGCTTCATGGAGAGAGAGAAAGGGCTATAAATGTAGTAAGCATATAAATATCTATTCAGAAATAAGTCCCAGGTAAGCTGGTATATATTTGCATTCTCAATTACACCTTTTTTCTGAGAGATGCACCTATATTAAGATGTTGATAATTTGCCAGTTATTTAAATTTGTTCCATGAATTGCAGAGTCACTTAAAAGAGAGGTAAACAGCTACGATGTGTTTGTTGATTGGCTATTTCAGTTTTATTCATTTAAAACATTTTATCTCCCCCTCTCCACACATTTGCAGTGGCTTTGAACTGTTAAAAAAAGAAGATTTAAAACAGAAATAAAAAAATAACACAGCTGATTTCTGAATCTCAAATAAAACACTAAACATGACCCCGACTTTATTTACACAAAGTGGTTGGTTTGAGTGGCTTAACTCCACCTTGCAGGAAGCAACAGAATCCTGCTTTTTTTTGGGACTAGGTATGCTAGTTCTTGCATTCAGTAAATATGGCAGTACTTAAAATTTCTTATGTGATGAACTGCAGCTATCACAAGACTGCTTGTTGTGAAGCCATTATCACATAACTTTTATCATGGATATTTCATTATTACTGTGTCATAGCCTGCGTAGTCTTCTTATCTGCTGTGATAAGAATGATCAATGAGAACAGATCCCTGAAAATGCCTTCTCACAAGCAAGTAATCCATGCAATAATATGGGGATTTTTCATGCAGAAAGCTGTAAGTACTAGGATGAGAGTATGCATCAAGAGTTTGGGAGAAACCAATGTATTTTTTTGCCAAAGTAGGTGCAAAAGAAACAATTAGGAAATTGTGTCTGTGGCAAGCAACAGAACTTTCTAACAATCCATTTTTGGAGTTGGGGTTGAGTTACTTGTCCACAAACCCTCACTTCACAAGATGGCACTTCAAGAAAACTAGTTGCTGATCAGGGATGTGTCTGCTGCAGTAGAAAACCACAATCACTACCATGATTAGACCAAGCCTATTAGGATACAGTATTTCACAACTATCTTGAGATACACATCTGTAGACACAAGGATTATTCCTATATTTCTATGGTCTGAATGAGAATCTTTGTAGTGCTCTGGTATGGTTTCAGTTTGTTCTTTAAAATATTCATTTGTAGAAGGAACTTTTTTTTTCTTTGTGTTGTGACCTGCTCCTGATACCTCAGTTATAGTATTAAAGGAAAGCTTGTACAAACAAATATAGATCTTCTTTGCAAAAGGGAAGAAGGAGCCCCAAAGTCCTGTCTTTGTGGATAATATATGGATCAAAGTGTGCTTTTATTTTGGCAGCTCTATGAAAAGGAGCGTTAGCATTACTGCTCTCCAGAGAAAAGTTAAGATCTGCATTTTAGTATGGTTAAAAAATAATAACTGGAGCGGAGTCTTCTTTTTATAAGGATATTACACATTGTAAGTTGTTTGGTGTAGGACTGTATGTGCAATGAATTCCTAATGATCTCCAGGAGGCATATGAAGGACTCAGTGTTTATCATTTAGCACATCTTAAGCAGTAAATTACCAGTTACATTATAGGATGAAAACTAATACCAGGTTGGTAGTTTTTTCAGGATATTGGTTGAATTCTAATGGACAAGATACTAGTTTTAACATATTCTGAGCAAATATTTAGTGAAGTACAGCATACATTCCTTAAAAAGTTATCAGTATTTGGTGATTCCGGCAGCCACACTGGTGCCAAACGTCTTGCTCTGCTTTCCTTTGAACCGCATCAGTGAGGCCAAGAGGGGGGTCTTGTTGGCTGGAAGATGCCCTGGAATTGATGGCAGTGCTTTCAAAGTCCAGGGCAGATGTTCAGGGGTTGCTGCCATTCTGCAGTTAGGAAACAACATTCCTTGTGTCCATTTTTTATTATGAAGACAAATAATACTTTGTAACAGTTTAGAGTTTTCTTTATTGCGACCCTTATGGTGGTAGCTCCAAATTGGAAATTAGTAGCAGATAATTTGATACTTGTCAGTTGAGGGAAATGAAGGGTCCAGGGGGGATGTTTAATGTGAAATGGTTTTGTTTTATTAAACATGCTTCCTCCATCAACTCATATGACTTTATGAAATAATATTGTAGACTGAGTTGATTTTTTTTCTTTTTGTTACACTTGGCTAGTTGATTACTTACAATATGGCTCCCTGGTTGTTGTTTTTAAGTGTTTGTGTGTTATGGGTTGTATATTTGTGGGAGATTTTCTGTTGTCTATTATGCTTTCTGTAACCAAATGTATAAGTATATATGCTCCAAGGTTTTATTGTTTCTTTGCTTGTTTTTCTTTGCTATGTATAGTCGTAATAAGCTGTTATTTAAAAAAAAATACACTTCTAGTAATGTGTATGTACTATACTCATGTGGATAAATTGGAGTACATGGTGAGTGTCACTAAGTAGCACACTGCACATCCCTTTAGGAGGTGCTGTTGTTTTGGAACTGAATGTTACTGTTGTTGCTTTTCCAAAAGGCTTGATCTGGCTGTTGTATGTTTCTAATTGGATTGTATGTTGTCTAGAATAGTTGGGGAAGCGGACAAAACTATTTAAAATGTTTTTTTTAAAATCACAGTGCATCAGATAAGCCAGGTGTACCCTGCAGATGTTGTCAGTAGGGCTGGGCAATATTTGGTTTTCAACATTGTGATATATCATCATTGACCATTGCAATATATCACAATATCTGAAATAAAGATGGAACTATGTAGAGGAAAAGAGTAGGGATGGGGAATATCTGGTTTTCAACATCAGGGTATATCACTAGCTAAACATCACAATATACTCATATATCACGATGTCTGATATAAGGATGGAGCTCTGTCGAGTCATCGGCTGGCTTAATGGTTTTTCCCATAATGTGATTTTTTTCTTAGCACACACACACATCATGATTAATGTTATATTGCCAGGTCAAAAATTATGAAACCAGTATCACGATATGGACTTCAAATCGGTTTGGAATCATATATCGATATATCATCCAGCCCTAGTCAGCACTTCGTTTACTCCTGTGGCAAGTTATTAAATCTGCAATCCTGTGAACAAGCCCCACTGAGCTCAGTGAAACATACCTCTTAGTATATATACACAGGATTGTACTATAGGTGGGCCATAATTATGGGTAAGGAACAGCACCTTAAAACATATACAAATCATTTCAGAAACACAGAGAAAATTTTAGGCGAGACTGAGAAGAATTGAACAAAAGTACATAATCAGTGCTATTCTTTTTCTGAAATAATTGATCTGCAGTAATAACTGCCTTCTTGATTCTGTACTTACAATCACTTATGTAGATTAGAGCTGCCATTCTACACCTTCTGATGCATTGAATAAGTGGGGAAAATCCATTCTCTAAGTACCCTAAATGGTAATTAAAGTGTGTCAAGGGAAAACTAAAGGCCAAACTCAGAGTCAGGCATGCTTAAGTCCATTGATTTCAATGTGTCTCACTTTGTTAGATTGTGGCCAGTGTGCATTAAGTTTGGGTTGTAGGAGCTCCCTTTCAAAGGATGTAGTTTTGCATACTGTTGGGCTGCTTATGTCACTTTCATTTCCAACAAGATTTAAGCTGGTCATGTTCATATTATTTAACGAAGGCCCTCCTTAGTTTCTGAATGCACAGCCCTTGAATGATGATAGTCCAGAGTAGTAAGGAATACTTATCTAATAAAATCCATTTACATTTTGCTTTTCCTATCAGATGAGAGCTCATAGTTGAGTTTCTTCAGAATGCAAATACAATAAAATCAGTAAAGCCTCCAAATAATGCAATGTTAAAACCAAACATTAGATTTTTTTTAATAAAAAATGTCTGATACTAAAACTGAAAGCAGAGTTTGTTATGTTGGGCCAGTCACAGCTTAAAAGTTATGGAAAATGCAGGAAGGAAACTCAAGATGTTAGTTGACTCTTTTTCTTCAGTGAGAAAATTGTGGTAAAAACTTTTTTTCAGCCTCTTTCTGATTACCTGTATTCCCCCCCCCCCTTTATTTCACTTGTGAACAAAAGGTTCAGGAGTAAAAATACTTGGTTTTCAAAGTCAAAAATAGCTCCTTGAGTTAGTATCCCTCACCCTGTAGTCCCCTGATGAATATACTATAACAGAAAATTATTAATTCACAATGTGGTTGTAAAATAAGTTGTCTTCTTGTTTTGTTTTATTTTATTATTTCCACTTAGTCAGTAGAGGTGCCAGCTCCTGAAATATATAATAAGAGTAATAAAACAAAACAGCACCAGCATAATGCCTAGGAACAGAGCCCAGGGTGGAGCCACATGGCTGTGCTAAGTGGTCTTCTGGTAGGGATGCAGCCTAGTAGGTAATGGAAGGTCCAGAATCAGGGAGTAGGGGAGAGTTTTAGTGGGTACAGTTGAAAAAAAATTGCTGAGGGAACAGTAACAATATCTTCAACAACCCACCCAACTCTTTCCTGCTCACCCCCAAAATAAATTCATTGGTCAGGCTTTTTTGGGGTGAGGGGGAGCAGTCTGCTTAGCTGGCAACACAGGATCAGGGCCTGGTCAGAACTCTGTGAAGTTATTCATGAATCCAGGCTAGGCGACAGTGCTCCCCTACTAAGGGTTTTTGATAAGGTCTGCTGCTGGAAACAAAACTGAGGGGCCTGGCAGCTGTGAAAACTGGAGGCTGAAACATACCAGGCAGTTGGCTAGCAACTGCATTCCCTCCAAACTCCCGCTTTTCCAGTAATTATGAAACCCATCCCAGCTTCTGGTTTGATTCTGGAATGTCCCTATTTTTCCTGCCAGTGCATCTGCTGCTGAGCTCAGGGAGGAGGATGAGCTGGTACTTGTCCCAAGTGGTGTCTGTGATGGTGACTACTGACATAGCATGGGGAATCGGTTGCCCCAGGCACAAAATTTGTTAGGGGGTGAAAAATTTCAACACCTGGTGCTGCCTCAATACAGCTACACACTTCTATTCCTGGGCTCTGTTGAAATTGGCTTCTCTGTGCAAACCTGGAAGTCACTTGCCGTTGTCTCCCAATGGCCTCTCCATCACTTCCTCCCTTGGGCAGCTCTTAATGGCTTCTGGAGAGCAGGTGAGGAGCTGAGGCTGATGGCCAACCCTGCAAGAAATGCCAGCTCTGAGGGGTGGGCAGTGGGCAGGGACACCTTGGGTGGGAAGAAAGACGGAGCCAAGAGCAAGCAGTCTTGATTGATTTATTATTTAAAGGCTTTGTGCATCTGTGTGCAATCTTGCCCCTTTCTAAAATTTATTTATTGGTGTGTGGTTTTCTTTTTGTAAATTCACCAAAGAATCAAGTCAGATCAAATTGGGGTTGAGGGTTTTTCTCAGTACGGTGGGGGCCCTGTGTGCTGTGTCCCATTGTTGCAGTAGTGGTAGCACTTACTTGCCCTTCATCTGATAGAAAATGCCCTGTGGGGGAGGAGGGGTGAAAAGGGGTTTGAGGAGGGTTAGTTTGGAGGGAGCGGGAAATGTGCCTATTTTCATCTGAGGAATGTTTGAGGGTTTGCCGTTGTTTCCCTTGAGCCTTATATATTTCTTCATTATTGACAATGAAAAAGATTAGGGTCTGCTCAGTGGTGAAGCAGACTGGGAGCCAGTGGCGTAGCGTGGGGGGTGCAGGGGGGGCCGGCCACACCGGGTGCAACATCTGGGGGTTAGGGTTAGGGGGCGCAAATCCACGGGTTAGGGGGCGCAAATCCACGGGTTAGGGGGCGCAAATCCACGGGTTAGGGGGCACAAATCCACAGGTTAGGGGGTGCAAATTACTTGCCTTGCCCCGGGTGCTGACAACCCACGCTACGCCACTGCTGGGAGCAGGACAGCCACAGCTAATCAGCATTGTCAGAATTCAGCTCTTTGTATATGCTGAAAGAAGGCCGGCTGGAGAAGTTTCAGTCCATGGAAGCCATGTTATTGAGGGGGGCAGCCCCAAAAGCCGTATGCTTTGAGGATCTTGATCTCTGCTAATTCTGATATGTTGTATACCGGTATTTGAAAAATAGGGTGTTCTGCTGAGAGGTGTGTCCAGGGGTCTCCAAAACCCCTAAAAGGGTATTTAACTTACTACTTGTTATCTGAAAGGACAAATGAAGAGGTGGAGTAGAATTCTTATTCTGGGACCACTCTCTTCAGTCGTGAAAGCTCCTGAGTCTCAGGGGGCGGGGAAGCCTTCTAAACAGGCTTAGACAGATTAGAAAAATCATTAATTTGAGCTTCTTTATACTCATCTTCTGGTTTTAGCCTCCTTAGCATATATTACTGCCACATAGTTATATTTGTCTTTTCAAAATATGAGATCTAGAACCATTAAAAAAAAATGACAACAGTATTTCTCAGAATTCTAACAAGAATTCCCATATTACTGCCGAGAGAGAGAGAGAGAGAGAGAGAGAGAGAGAGAGAGAGAGAGAGAGAGAGAGAGACTATTATGCAGTCTCGGTTGCTCCATTTTTGCTTTATAGCTGTCTGTTCTCAGCCTGGTCTGTTCAGATGTACTGAGAGATCACAGTTTACTCTGCTACAAGCCTTGGCGAGCTTAGATTTGTGTGTTTCTCTTCTCATTTTTTTGTGCACCAGAAGAGGAAACCAACAGCTTGTGCTTTCAGTATTCAACTAACCACAGTTTCCCATGATGTCCAAACACACAGAAGTGTGTTGTGTTTCAGATTACATCTCCCATGAACTCTGTGCATCAAGCACAGAAATGAGCACATAGAGATGGGGATCACAATGGTCCCTTTGAGTCTTTCCCCACATTTTCCTTCACATTCAAGATCCTATTTGCATAGGGGGCAGGGTGGTGGGGGCCCTGCACACAATGTGAGGTTCCTGTGCAAATGAGTCCTTGAATGCATGGCAGTTGTGACAGCTTTATGAGCTCCCACATGGCTCTCATTCACTGATACACTTCATGGCAGACTACTATAGTGTTTGAGGGGTATTGGCCAGGAGTATTATTCAAGCTATTATTTGCCAACAGGCAGCTCACTACCCACTTGTTAAAGGTATGCACCAATTTATATATGTATGTATTCACTCCTTACTGACCTTCATAGTCAGCACAAGGTTTATGAACAATCAATATCCCTTGTGGAAAATATGAAATGGAACCTCTCTTTTGCTCAGCCAGCAGCAAGTGTGCTAAACATGTCTCCCTTAGAGGCACTGTTTCAGCATCCTCTATCTGTACCCAATCGGTTTAATCCTTTAGGTCAAATTGTGTCCTGGTTTATACTCTCTGCATTAACTGTGCAGATTTCGAACTCTGTCAAATTTGGCCTTGCGTCAGTTGCCTAGGCAACCATCACAGATAATGTAGAAACAAACTGCGTATGGCAATTTACACCGTTCTGCTATTTGCAACGAGTAAAACTGTGTCAAAAATATGGTTGTGTGTGTGTGTTTTTAAAAGTACTGGTGTTTAAGCAGTCAGAATAATAGCTAGAAAGGGATTAGGTCTTCATTCTTCACACATAGGAGAAAGCACTGCAGAACATTGGGAGTATTTTTCTCCCTTCCACGTTATGATAATTCCTTTTTGTGAACGGGTAAAAAAAATAAATGTGTTGTGCCCCCAGCAACCTCTTCAGCTTCATGCACACAAATATAATGACACTTGGAAATGATCTTTGCCATGTTTTCAATTTCTATTGTTCCTCTTTCAATGATTGTCCTTCCTCTTCTTCCTTTGTGAGACAACATTATGTGGGTTTTGTCAAAGCACAATGTTCCTTTGTGTTGAAAACAGGTATATTACGGTCCTCATTAAAACAAATTAAACTGTCAGCCACGAGTGTATATCTAATTATTTAATTTGCCAGCATTTTTCAAAAGAGTTCTAGCGCCTGGAAAATTATTTCTTAAGTCTTAGTGGATGCAGACGAAGCAGCGAGCCTGTGACTGCTCAAAAGAAAAGGTTCGGGAGAAGGGAAATCTATTATATCTCCCTGGTTCCTCAGCATTTGATATAATGAAAAGGCTTGGTTTAAGACAAGGCTGGGAAAGTTTAAGAGTATTTTAGAGTGGTTTTACACAGTTTAATCTATCACTCTGCAGATGATCATGCAAAACAGTCAACTGCATGTGCTGCGCATGGGATGGGTGAAGATTACTTTCACTGGACCTGCCCATTCGTCATGGTCAACCTATGCATGTTAGATTTCCCATTTGCTCAAGGGGCTACAGATGATCTTTCCATGAACATCAGGAAAGAGTTAGTTTATATGTAAATGTCTGGTTACAGGGCTGCCAGCCAGCTTGCATTGTACAGGTTAAAACGGGGGGGGGGGGGTATTTTGCCAGGTTCATTTCAGTAATGTAATGTATATAACTGAACTCTGAAAAGCCAGGTTCCTCTGTGTTCCCAGTTTTTGCCTTGATCAACTCCACAAGCTGGCCCCACCCACTTTTTGAATATAGATGCATAGGCCCTATCTACACATTGATTTCATTCAGATGAACCACTAAACCAGGGGTCAGCAACCTTTTGCAGACATGGGCCAGTCCACCATTCCTCAGACCATGTGGTGGGCCAGACTATATTTGGGGCGGGAGGGGGGGTGAACGAATTCCTATGCCCTACAAATAACAGAGAGACATTTTAAATAAAAGCACACATTCTACTCATGTAAAAACACGCTGATTCCCACACCATCTGTGGGACAGATTGAGAAGGCGATTGGGCCGCATCTGGCCCCCAGGCCTTAGGTTGCCTACCCCTGCACTAAACCATAGTTGTTTGCTGTGGGAATGATCCTTGATAACCTTTGTGCTCACACACTTCCCCATTGCCTTTTTTCTGCAGTTACATCTGGTTAGTTTAAACTACTGAGTAAACTAGTCATTGACACAAGCCAAGATTAATCCTTGGCTACTGCCAGACTCTTCCTCACAGCCATGCTAGAGAAGGAGAGAGGAGAGGGAGCACTCCAGCACAAGGCCTGAACATACTTGATATGTACCATTAAACCAGGGCTGGGGAACCCTGGCCTGAGGTTGTTGGACTCCAAATCCCACCAGCCCCAGGCAGCATGGCCAATAGTTGGGGATTTTAGCAGTTATAGCCCAACAACATCTGGTGGTCCATAGGGGCCCCATCTCTTCACCTAAGTGTGGTTCGGCATTATGCCTGAAATGAAATATTATGTCACAATTGGACCCATGCATTTGAAGGAGGAAGGAGCAATTGGGCACGCACAGTCCAGCTCACCCATCATATGTCGGTTATACAGTTTTGAGAGACTTATAACAGCTCTTGTATTGTTTAAAAATATAGTAGTATAGTCTGGATCTTTTTTGTTGTATATACTGTCTGATAGGGTAAAACATGGGTAGGCAAACTAAGGCCCGGGGGCCGGATCCGGCCCAATCGCCTTCTAAATCTGGCCTGCGGATGGTCTGGGAATCAGCGTGTTTTTACATGAGTAGAATGTGTGCTTTTATTTATAATGCATCTCTGGGTTATTTGCGGGGCATAGGAATTGAATTGAATTCGTTCATTTTTCCCCAAAAAAATATATTCCGGCCCCCCACATGGTCTGAGGGACAGTGGACCAGTCCCCTGCTGAAAAAGTTTGCTGACCCCTGGGTTAAAACAAGTATAAAGGGAAATATGCCCCACAATCTTCCAGTAATAATAGGTGCATGCTAATATAAACATATGTCAAGAGTGATTATATTTCTTAATCCTTTGAAATTTTGTGTTTCTGGGTACAATATGAAAAAGTACCCTGCCTTGCTTGCTACTACAGTTACAAAGCATTTTCTTTTAAATGCAAATTGTTTCCCATTACATTATTTTCTGTAGCTTGTTTCTTTCCTTCTGATGTGCCACGTGTTTATTTTTAAACAGATTGCTACATATGTTAACAATTACGACGACACTGTGAATAACAATGCAAAAAAATAAATCCCAAAACACCAAATCAAATCTCTACAAGAAATAATTCAGAAGAAGTCTCTAAATTAGTATCAGAAATGTACAGCTAGATGATGGTGAATAAACATTGTAATCTGGAATACAATGTGAAAGGCAGAAACAAATCCTTTGGTCTCTTCAAATAGCAAATAGCTCCATTCACATAAATGCAAGCAGGATTAGCAGAGGTGGGGCAGAGATGGGAGGGCAGGCAGTGTTTCCTCCTCAGTATTAACAGACCACAGTGTGTGACAAGTCATTGGGAAGAGGGAATTCAAAGGCAAATATGCTACTTAGATATGTAAGAGCAGACAACCATTTCCCCTGGGGTTGATGATTCAGTCTGCTTGTGGTTAGGCTTTAGAAATGGGTCAGGGAGCTTGGCTCTTTGTGGGAAACCTGCAAAGTAGTTTGGTGAGGGGTAGAGAAGAAGTGGGAAAGAGGGAGTGTTTAATCCTTTACCCATTCACCACTATATCTTTATTTAGAAAAGTATTTATATGCTGCCTTTTGCAAACAACAGGGCTATGTACGATAACCTAAAACCATTTGAGATTAATACCAAACAGCCCTAAAAAATGACTGGCTAGTCTTTCCCTTCTCTGTTACCCCAGAAGGGCTTTCAAAGGCATATTTTCTCTATCATGGAGGAAAGCGGCTGAGAGGTGGGGGTTGGAAGGGAAAGTAAGAGCTGGAAGAGGGGTTAAACACAGTGGTGTGCAGTCAGTGGACATGGGGGACTAGGCTAGTCCCCTAAATGTTGCCGCCCGACTTTGGGAAGGAGGCAGGAGGGCTCCAGTATCTTGTTGGAGTCCTGCCACCTTCTTCCCAAAGCCTAGGAAGCTTCTGTCCTGCCTAGAGAGGAAGCCACGATGCTTACATGTGCGACGTCAACATCCCCATCACCCTCACAAGCTGGCACCTGTGGCCCTAACTGTTCCCTTACGGAAAATTTCATTGCACATGACTGGTTAAGCACTTCTACTGCTTCATTGCTGCAAATATTGCCAGCCAGACACACCACTGCAATTCAACTGCAACGCAAGTATTCAGACAATGAATGTGCAGGCCTATATTTCTGTCCCAGATCTTTGTCATGCATCTGCTCATATGAAACAACTATGGTCCACAGATGTGGATGTGTGTTGCCATACAGTTGCTTCCAGACAGTTTGGTGGATGAAGATCACCAAGGACTGCTCTGTACAAGTTCAAAAGCACTGCATTCACTTTTATATTTGATATGATTCAGGGTCCATGAAAAGAGCTAGCTAACAACAAGATAGGAGTCTTTATTACAGTTATTATTTAAGAGACAGGAAGAGGAAACATTGACAAATTTCAATACATAAATAAAGTTTTACTTCAAAACCAACCAACCAAAATACATCTCCTCCTTATAAGGAACCATATATGATCTGTGTTTGCAACAATTTCCTTCACATCAAGGCCATCTACAAATAACCTCTGTAGTCACATCACAAAAATGATATTGCCAGCAAGTCTTTTCTGTAGAGAGGCCACCTTTGTATAGAATGAAGATAATGGCAAGTAAAGAACAAAAAAGTGCATCAGTGATGTGTGAAGATGAGGATAGCCTTATCATTTTGTTTCATGATATGTTGTGGGTCTTTCCTCTGTGTGTTGCAGCCTATTGAATCAATCTTTTTGCAAACTGTGTTCCAGGGAACCCTGATGTCCTTGGTCCTATCTGGAGTTTCTCAGGTGGTCGGTATGGGGTATACCAATCAAAACCTATCATAGAGAGACACACAAATGACACACACACACACACCCCACCCGATCCAATGATAACCATCCATATCATGGACAGAGGCAATTCCTACCAATTCTGTCACACCTATACACAGTGATGACACTTCTCAATTACAGTCTACATACATAGTTAAAGTTACCTCAGGATCCAATGCAATAATAGTTAGTTCTCCTGCAAATTTATAGTAGTCTCTTGGCAAACACATTTGTTGAAAGGATTTCCCGAGCATGGAAAGTTTGAAAACTACTGCTTTGGAGTATACTTTATATCCAAAAATCAGTTTTGGAGATAACACTTTTTCCCCAACATAGAAGTAGCCTGCATGAGTGACTGCAGTAGGAGAGTAATGTGTATTTTTACTTCTAAGTTGCAATGATTTATATACATTTTTTTTCTTGGAGATGGACTGCATGGAGTATCACTGCAATTTATGTTACAGAGGAATATAAGGAATAGTAATAGCTTGTTTACTCCCAAATAGGCTTCCTTGATTCCCACATATGGGATTTTAATAAAATAATTGTGCTTTGGGATTCAGGTCACTTTGAAATTACCAAGTTGGCTGCATTTTTAATTCAAGTGCACCTTTATAAAGACTGTTCTAATAGTTTAACTCCAGCTCAACAGCTGAAGAGCCACAGCTATCACAGAGCTAAAGGGAACAATCTGTCCATAAATTTCCTATTGTAGAAGCACCTTGGAAATGACTGGGACTTGGGCAGGAGAGCTTCTCACTAGATTGGGACAATGATGTTTTTTTCTACTTGGATACTGCTCCACAGAAAGGATGTACACAATCTCCTTTATTTCCACAGTTATTTGTGCCTATACACCAAATCTGAATAATATATTTGGAACTCTTATCTGCAAAATGAGGTTTTTGCAATGCAGTTCCAAATAATTGTTGCTATTCACATTATTATCTAGAGAGTGTTTAATTGCACATCATGTTCCCTGTTGAAAAGAATGGTGACACCATGATGCGCTTCTGTATGCACAGTTAGCTCGATTGTGCAACAGTTTGCACGTAGTTATCTGAAATACACGGCATCCCTGGCATCCCTAGGCATTATATTAAATATTACAGTGGTATACAAAAGCTACCCACAAAGAGATGCTTTTCCAACTTGCTTAGATATTACAACTGCAACTGTGAACTGGTTTTGTAAGCTATAAATCCAAATCTAGTGACAGATTTTTAATAGCATAATCAGAGGGATCCTGCAACAGAATGGGGATCCCTGGTGTTTTTCTTTATTTTCTTTCATTGTGGAGGAAGAAGGGAACCAAAGCATCTCCCATCACAGAGCAAGAGTATCAAGGGATTTGAGAGAAGCAACTAAATTGAATGTGTCCTCTCTTGTCGCTGTCAGAACATCTGTTCTTAATGGAGGGTGGGACTGCAATATCACCATCCATCTGGTTAAAAACAACAACACCATAGATGGCAGATTTTAGTCACCATCCTTTGCCATAATGATATATTAATCTTTGCACTACTTCCCCTGTATTTTCTGATGTTACCCAAAGAATCAGGAAGTAGCACCCAGGAACAGCATTGCAGATGATGTTAAATTTCAAGGCTAATCTGAGAGTTCTTACTCGAGGAAACCATGGAACAAATTTTGTGGGGCACTTAAAACATTTTGATAAGGCTTGTAAAATTCCTCAGGGATGGTGGGTGTTATTCCTGTCTAAGTTGTCACCAATTTCCCCGTTAAGTAAACATTCAAGTCTAATTTGGGAGTTAAAATAAAGCTTGCTGGATCAGATCAATGGCCCATTTGTTTGTTTGATTGATTATTGAATTTGTATACATTATAAAGGTAAAGGAAAAGGACCCCTGACAGTTAGGTCCAGTCACATATGACTCTGGGGTTGTGGCACTCATCTCGATTAACTGGCCGAGGGAGCCGGCATTTGTCCGCAGACAGTTTTTCCGGGTCATGTAGCCAGCATGACTAAGCCGCTTCTGGTGAACTAGAGCAGCGCACGGAAACACTGTTTACCTTCCCGCCAGAGTGGTACCTATTTATCTACTTGCACTTTTTGGCATGCTTTCAAACTGCTAGGTTGGCAGGAGCTGGGACCGAGCAATGGGAGCTCACCTCTTCACAGGGATTCGAACTGCCGACCTTCTGATCGGCAAGCCCCTACAATCTGTGGTTTAGACCACAGCACCACCTGCGTCCCTTGTATACAATATACAATTACAAATATATATATATATATATATATATATATATATATATATATATATGCTTTCGTAGATTTTCACGGGTACAGGAATGCAGGTTTTGGTGTCCTCGGGTGTCTTCCCGTGTAAAAGTTGGGGTGTCTAGGCGACGTTTCGACGAGGTCTCACTCGTCATCTTCAGGCTGGTGCTTTCGGCTTCTTGTTACTGGAACAGAGCAGGATCTCAGTGTTTGAGTTCCTATAAATACTGTTGAGGGGGTGTGGTGTATAGCCTCCAGAACAATGTTCTGCCCAGAACATTGGAGGCTATACACCACACCCCCTCAACAGTATTTATAGGAACTCAAACACTGAGATCCTGCTCTGTTCCAGTAACAAGAAGCCGAAAGCACCAGCCTGAAGATGACGAGTGAGACCTCGTCGAAACGTCGCCTAGACACCCCAACTTTTACACGGGAAGACACCCGAGGACACCAAAACCTCCATATATATATATATATATATATATATATATATAACATAAAAACAAAGACAACCTAACAATCCCCATCCTGTTCTTACAGAGGCCAAGCAGATGTGTATGGGAAGCCCACAAACAAGCAGCACAGCACTCATTCTGCAGTTTCCAACAACTAGTATTCAGAAGCCATCTGCCTCTGACTCCTTGGGCAAAACATCTAAAAGACTTTTATTTTTGAGATACACTTACTTTTATTAAAAACATTGGAAGTTTCTTTGTCTTCTGTTACTGTTTTTTTCTGTATTGTGAAATATTCATTATTGATTTTGTATTTTAAAACTGTTATGAGCTGACCTGAGCACTATAGCTACAGCGGAATGGTGAAATATTAAATACGTATAGTAGGAAATATGGATTTATCAGAATTAATTTGTTCCCATTTCAACCCCATGATCTCTGCATAAATTACATATAAGGTAGAATCATAGAATCTTAGAGTGGGGAGGGACCCAAGGGTCATCTAGTCCAACCCCCTGCAAAGCAGGAATTTCAGCTAAAACATCCATGACAGATGGCTATCCAACCTCTGCTTAAAAACCTCCAAGGAAGGAGAGTCCACCACCTCTTGTGGACGCCCATTCCACTGCCAAGCAGCTCTTATTGTCAGAATTTTTTTCGGAATATTTAGTCAGAATATCTTTTTTTGTAACGTGATGCCATTGTTTCAAATCCTACCCTCCAGAGCAGGAGAAAACAAGCATGCTCCCTCCTGCATGTGACAGCCCTTAAGATATTTGAAGAGGACTATCCTATCTCCTCTTTTCCAGGCAAAACATACCCAACTCCTTCAAGCGCTCCTCATAAGGCTTAGTTTCCAGACCCTTGGGGTTTATTGTGGGGGTTTTTTGCAGAAGGAAAAATTGTTCTTTTTCATACATGTCTTGCTTATTTTTCCATTTCTTTCACTGCATTTCTCCCAAGAAATTTGATGTGATAATTTGAGTTTGAGATTTCAGCAAGACTGAGGTAATAGATGCTCATAAATAGGATGGAGGTGAATGTGTTCTTGCTGATTTAAAATGCACAGTAAGTGCAATGTCCCTTTCCTGCTTATCTCAGAAAGATTTTATCAAAATCTAAGTAGTGTAATTGCAACTGAGCAAACAATGCATGGCTGCTAAACAGAAGAAAGCAGAGACCCCCCACACACCCAATTAAGATTTGAGCTCTAAAACCCTTGGGCCTGTGCCCAGCAACTGAAAACTAGGTAGAAATTCATCTATTGGGTATTTTGAAAATCTACAAGGAAAATAAGACTTAGAATTTGGATCACAGAGTATCAATCCAGGTTTCTTTTGATTTCTGTTTACTTTAACAGAATTTTTGCCTTGGTATAAGCAGGGCTTTTTTTCCAGCCGGAACTTGCCGGAACTCAGTTCTGGCACCTCTCAGGTAAGCACCATTTCCATTATAAGGAAACAAGAGGGGCATTCATGGTGAATTCCGGCACCTCTTTTTCCAGAAAAACAGCACTGGGTATAAGCCCACTAGAGATGTAAAAATGCACTTGTGAATTGCTTTAGCAGCACTGTCCTGCTACAGAAGAGGTGGGAAACCTCAGGGTCAAGGCCGAACATGAGAAGGAACTTCTCACTCTCCTCAGCCCCTTGATTTGTGAGAATGCCTCTTCCTTGCCTGGATGGGGGAGGGAAATACGTATTTGTGTATGTGTGTGTAGGAAACCCTGGCTTTGCATGGCTTGAACGCAGCTTTCAGGACAAAGTTCCATCTCTTTTGCCTTTAATCTAAGTGCCATCTCCACTCCTAGCGCCTTTCATATTGGCACATGATCCCTGCACAGTCACCCATGAATGAACGAGGCTCTGGATGAAAAGGTTCCCCACTGTTCACTTACTAGAGGACAGCGCTCAGAATTTATTTGTATTCTGAAATATTCTCATATGGGCCTTGCATTGCTTTAGCAGCAACAAGAAAGACTATAGCTTTTCACTGAAAGAAAACAGGGAGCACCACCACCCAAAACTAAGTGGCATGAAACGATCTTGGACATTTCCCAAATATAAAACTTAGGTTGCCTGAAAATAATAAGTTCTTGGAAGTTTGGTGTCCTTTGAATTCTGATATAGAACACTTGGCTGAATCCAGACCATTGTGATTCAAGTCCCTAGTTTTTGATTGGTGTAAACGCACATTTGGACCACAAATCAAGAAGGGGAGCTCCTGGCCCATGGGCAAGATCCAGCCCTGGGGTGGATTCCCATCTGGCTCGCGATGCCTCTTTTTCTTGAGCTCACCCCTGCTCCTCATTTTCCATACTTCCTGTGGAAGGACCTCTCTCTCTTTGCAGCCAGCATAGAAATGCAGCAACCAAATCCGGTTTGGGGCCTGGCTTGGGACTAAGACCAAAGCTGCGGTCCTTATCTGGAAAAAAAAGACTCATTTGTTTTTCCCAGTGGAGCTTGAGGTCAAATATAATGGAAGCAAAAGGTTTAAGCCTCCCTATATCCCACATTCAGGTACCCATGCCATGGTGCAAGCTTGGGTGGTTGTTTATTGGTAGGTGGTGTTAGTGACTGGGTGTGGGTGGAAGACAGTTTGGGCTCTGCTCCCCCCCACTGGCATTTAGCTCCTGACACATTACTGCCAGGGGAAAGGAAGTGTGTGAAATATATTTTCCCCTGGATGAAGGATAGTACTGAATATTTAATAAATATGTTGTGGAATCATGCACTTTAGGCTTATTAGTATTTTTTTATTTTTCCTGTTAAAAGTTTGATACTTGCAATGACTGCATAGTCCAAAGCTGTTCCTTGCTCCGAGACACTTGATCTTGATTTCTATCTGAGTTTTAAAAATTCATCAAAAGTTTATACCAAAAAGAAGCAGCTGAATTCTCTCTTTAACTATTGTGCAAATGATGTCACTGTTTTTCCATGTTTTGCACCATTTACTCACTTTTGCTAATCTTGAGGAGTCACAAGGAGCTGAAGCGCTGCCTGTTGCCCTGGAAATGTTAACTCTTTTGGTTGTGGATGTACCAGGCAGGGCTTTTTTCAGCTGGAACTCAGTTCTGGCACTTCTTAGGTGGGCACCATTGTCATTGTAAGAGAACAAGGGAGGCATTCATTGTGAGTTTTGGCACCTCTTTTTCTAGAAAAAATAGTACTTGTACTGGGTATTGCCCATGCAACGTACCCTCACACCCGCAAGGACCAGATACATGCCTTTAAATAAAAGAATGCTTTGATTCTGAAGAAGTGTGCTGTCCTGACCTTAACCAAAAATCCCGGAGTCAGGCAGTGAGGCAGGCCAGAGCAGAAGTACCTTGGAGAGCTCTAGGAAAGTCATTTGCTCTGATCCCTGTTTTGGGTCACCAGTCCAAAGGCCTCAGGCCCACAGCTTAGGATCTGGTTGAGGCTTGGCCTTGGAGATGAGGCCTGGGTCTGTGGCCAGCATCTCTGCCTTTGATGTCACTGGCTGATCTAGCTAGTCTTGCCTCTTCTGGCTGGGACTCAGCAGCTGCTCAGAGTGAGAAGAAGAAGAGTTTGGACTTCATACCCCACCTTTCACTCCCCTTAAGGAGTCTCAAAGCGTCTAACAATCTCCTTTCCCTTCCTCCCCCACAACAAACACTCTGTGAGGTGAAGGAGGCTGAGAGACTTCAAAGAAGTGTGACTAGCCCAAGGTCACCCAGCAGCTGCATGTGGAGGAACGGGGAAGCGAACTTGGTTCACCAGATTATGAGTCCACCGCTCTTAACCACTACACCATGTACTACACCAATGCTTGCATTGGTGGTTCAGTGGTAGAATTCTCGCCTGCCACGCGGGAGGCCCGGGTTCGATTCCCGGCCAATGCAAACATCCTAATTTTTTCCCAGTAGTGATGTATGGAAGTGAGAGCTGGACCATAAAGAAGGCTGATCGCCGAAGAATTGATGCTTTTGAATTATGGTGCTGGAGGAGACTCTTGAGAGTCCCATGGACTGCAAGAAGATCAAACCTCTCCATACTGAAGGAAATCAACCCTGAGTGCTCACTGGAAGGACAGATTGTGAAGCTGAGGCTCCAGTACTTTGGCCACCTCATGAGAAGAGAAGACTCCCTGGAGAAGACCCTGATGTTGGGAAAGATGGAGGGCACAAGGAGAAGGGGGCGACAGAGAACGAGATGGTTGGATAGTGTTTTCGAGGCTACCAGCATGAGTTTGACCAAACTGCGGGAGGCAGTAGAGGACAGAGGTGCCTGGCGTTCTCTGGTCCATGGGGTCACGAAGAGTCGGACACGACTAAACGACTAAACAACAACAACAACAACAACAACAACATGTACTACAGTCATGACATGGATTCCACAGCCACATTCTGTAATGGGTGGGGAAGCTCTTTAGGCCTGAGTGCTAGATTCAGACATGGCCAACCTGAGGGCCACAGCCCAATGATGGGTGGGGCAAAAGCAACATTCTCTTGGGGCAGGACAGGCCAATCCTCTTTTTGCTTTGGTCTTTCCTGGCAAAGTGGAAGCAACGATATCTGCTTACCACCTGCTTCAAATTGTTTCTCCTCCATACTGCACCACAAGGCCAGCACACGTGTAGCCAGCTGTGACCTTCTCCAAAGGCAATTCCTGGCATACCCAGACATCACCTTCATTTGTCTCTGTATTTGCCATTGGAACTGCACCAACTGTCTTTGTGCAGGGGCTCCAACTTCTTTTTAACCGCAGTGTGTGACACGCTTGTAACTTTACCGTGTCAGACACCTTATGACATCAAGTGGTTGACAGGTAGGCATAGTTTGCCTAAAATGGTTGGCCAAATGGAGAGGTCAAGACTTAATCAAGCCTGCAGCTATTTCAATGAGCAAAAATGTTAAGTTATGCTTCAGCTGACTTTGAACTCTGAAGTGCCAGCTCTGGTCACTAGGCCATTTTCTCTAGGTCTTGCTCATTCTATATGAACAATATGTCACTCCCACCTTGGTTTAGGCAAGAAAGAAATATGTATTTGGAGTTCTGAATCAACACGCTTTCTAAGCAATCCTATTTTGTTGGCTTCAGAATTGTGTCACTGGACATTTTCAATCACCATGAATCAATTTCAGTGGGGGAGGGAGGGAGGGAGGAGGTTGGAGGCTACAGTATTTTATCTAGGTAATATTATTCAGACTTTTACACCCAGAGGCATCTTATTTCTTTTAATGGGAATTTTGGTACTTAAGAGAGTAATGACAGATATACAGCTGCTGAGATTGAAGGCCTCTGTCTTTCAGCAAGGTACTTGAGCTGCAGATTTCATCACAGCATCCAGACAGCATGCAAGAATATTTGGTTGCAAACAAGGAACCGTTTCACAATTTCTCACCTGAGCTAAGGGAGGCCTTAGGCTTACCTTCGCTGTTTGGCACTTTTTGTATGTTGCATGGGACAAGAGAATGAAATTTGGACACAGTGCTACATTTCATGTTCATCTACCTTCTCATCCCCCACAACCATTTTCAAGAAAACAGAAAACGTGGCCAAGTGATGTCTTCACCAGAAAATAAGCATGTATTGTCCTGTTCGTTTGCTTTGATTATTATGCCCAAATTCTGATCATTCTGAAGTGAAACTGAAATCAGTAACTTGAATTTTATGCAGTGCGTTAAGAGACAACCCCCCTGCCCTGCAAAGCAGTTAGTTCAGTGTTTTTGTCGTGACATTTGATGTCCTCTGCCACTACTTGTTATGTGACATAAGAACTGAAAGACTGCAGAACAGAGGGGTGTGCATGTATGCAGTGAGAGAAGGACACAGAAGACGTCAGAGCAGCAGCTTCTCCTCCTTCTCAGCCCTGTCACCTGCCTTTCTTCTCTATGCCCTGCAGGGCATGCCTAGGATCCTGCTTATTATTGCAGAAAGGGGATGTGGATAAGTAAGAAACCACAGCTGTCTTGTCTCCTACTTCCTTGTGGAATTTAAAGCTACAGTCGTATGGCATGGGCTGGCGCGACCTGGCAGCGTTACTCACAAAAGCCCCAGCAGGACTATTATTAAGAAGGGCCATTATCAAACTAGTGTCATCCTTAGTCTCTGAACCCTTCACTCTCCTTTTAAAAACAAAAACAAAACTTCTAGGTGTGGAACAGTAAGCATTAGGTTCTCTCTCTTGTGATTCTGCACAAATCTTTCTCCTATGTGTGCCACTTCAGTGCAAGGTGGTAAGCCCAGAGCAGTGACTCATAAATTTGCAATGGGCATCCTATCTCTCTCCGTAAGTACTCTGCTGTTCCTCTGCATCAGGTGTGGTTGGATAATTCAGTCCCATGTGATGCAGATAGACACCAGAATTATTCACCCTTAGAGGAGGTTTCCTGCTGCGGCTGAGTGCTTTTGACTCACGCAAGCCTTTGATTATTGGATGAATTTATCTCTCTTAACAGCATACTTCCTCTTGTGGCACATTAAGGTGCCTTGGTGCACAATGTGGGGAAAACTGAGGGATGTCGAGGTGGTTTGTTTGTTTTTTAATGCTGCTCTGTGTTTTTAATCTGTTTCATTTGTTTTAATTATGTTTTTAATTGACTGTCATGTGGGGTTTTTTGTTTTCTGTTTTAATTCACTCTTATTTTTATAGAGTTTTATTGTGATGTATTGTTAGCTGCCATTGACATTTTTTAATGAAAAGTTGGGATATATAAGTGTAACAAAAAAACAAAACAATGTTAGTCTTGATAATATTTACCAAATGCTTTTTAACACCCTGCTTCCATTCTAAGGTAGCAGGAGGACCACAAGGGCAGAGGGTTTATCATTCCACTTTCCTTCCTTAGTTCTGCTCAGCAGGGATATCTATTACCAGGGTGGAGGTGGGAAGAGAGACTCTACCTTTTAAGAAAAACCAACCGGATAACATTTTGAAGCTTTCCATTTTCTGGGTTTGATAGGCATTCTAGTTAAGCAGAGACGGGAAGGTGAATACCATTGATCACACTATGAAACTACAGCAGGTGCTCTCTTTCTTTGTTCTTTTGGCTTCATAACACTGTGACTGCCTCTGTCTTAATAGGCTGATTTGCATTGCAAAGCAAGGGACTCCCTGACTTCAACTTTCTGAATTTGCTTACTGGCCTGTGCAAACACATTCCAGCAACTAGAGAATCTTATATTTACAGCAGAAAAAGTGAAGCATAACCAGAGTAATTGATCTCTTCCTATTAAACAGGTCGCTATCTTTGTAAATTGTACCAATGTGCTCTGCATTTCTAATACAGGGAATTGTTGATATGGATTTACACATGAAAATATTTTTTTCTATTTATACTCTAACCTTCTCCAGTCCAGCAGTCAGAATTGGACACATTATTCAAGGCTGTAGTTGAATTATTGGTTTCTATTGGGCCATTATTTAGGCTGCTCATTGCAATTTGTCTATTCTCTTTGCCTTCTAACGCATTCTACAACACTGAGCTGAAATTTTTGAGGACCCGGTTAGTCCTATGAATTGTTCACATTCTGTTTCCAGACTGGTCAAACCTAATTTAGATTTTGACCTATAAGGAAGGATTTTTAACAGTCTGGTGTTTTTGTTTTGTTTTTAAGTCTTGTTATCCACAATATTTGAGTTGTGTGAATACTACCAATGTATTATTCATTCATACACAGGTATTGTTAGCATGCATATATTCATACATGTGAAATGATATACATCCATTATTCAATGCTTCAAATTTCTGTTCCGAACAAAGAGGGAATGGAAAACGGTGAAATATTTTTCACCTGTCCTATCCTAGAGGTTCACTGAACTCTGATATATCCCCCTCTGGTGTTATTTTCAGGAGAATTAAGCTTTGTGAGATGAGCTGGGCTGAGATACAGTGCTTTAGCCAAGGTTCCTCAGTAAGCATTGTAGCTAAGCAAGTATTTAAACTAGAATTTCTCTTGTGAACAAATCCCACCAATTCTCGAAACAAAACAAAAAAAATCCTTCCAGTAGCATCTTAGAGACCACTAAAATCTCATACCAATAACAAACTTCATTGGTCTCGAAGGTGCTACTGGAAGGGATTTTTTTATTTTGTTTGGACTACGGCAGACCAACACGGCTACCTACCTGTAATCCACCAATTCTGTTGGTGTTATATTGGTGAAATCAGTTCAGACAAGAGGAGGTTTAGGTAATTGGCCTATATAGCCTGTACAGTATTATAGGTTTTTGAATGACAGCAATTATATTTTTATCAGCAATGTCAATGGGACTGCTGCACACTACAGTTATAGGATCGCTCACAAACTGCGCACGGCAATAGAAGGTTAAGTCAAAATAGGGCATGTGCGTGTTTCAGTCCCTCTCTTCCTTTGACAATGTCTTTCACCAATTTGGGGTTGGGCTGTGAAAGAGGATTAAACCTTTGCCTATTTAGAAAGACAGTGTGAAGCATTGTCTCCACTTTTCATTTGACTTTGTGTCAAAATCACACAGCCAATAATATTATCTCAGCGCGATCCATGATTGGCAGGGATCATTTAAGGAAGGAACTTTTTTATCATTTCAGGGGGAAACCAATTTTTTAAAATGTCTTGAAAGTGGCAGATCAGATAAAGCAGAAGTTTGGATAATATCACACACAAATCACAAGCAAGACTTTTGTCTTCTTGTTGATGTAATGAAGCTCTTCATAGCCAAAGACCTTCGAAATTTGCTATGGGTGAAAACTAGCCACAGTTATAGGACAAAATAGCTATCTCCGGGGCGGCGGCGGGGGGCGGGGTTGTTTCAGCAAAAGAATTTGAAGGTAGGCTTGAGGAATGAGTCATTCCTTCACTGACTCATACAAAGCGTGTTCTCCTTCATGGAGAGCACGTGTTGCGGTGGGGGCCGCCATGACACTCCAAAGTTGGGGGCGGGCTAATTGATTGTTGGCCACTGATGCGATTGGGGCTTCCCTTGTTGTTGGGACGAAGTTAATGTTGCCATTTGTTGATTGACAGCCAGAAATGCTAAAACTCCTTGCACGAGGCTAGGGCTTCCTCTTTTCGCCCGTGCAGCGGATTGCCCATCCCCCCCTTGCTAGAATTAGGGTTGTTCGCTTTGACCTTGCTATGCCTGTCATGGGGTCATCTGCTCTTGGGGCAGGGGCCCGGTAGGAACTTTGTCCATCTAGCTGATTGGCTGGGGTCATTTGGTTTTTGCCTACTGCGTAGCAAATCATCACAACTTGTAAGGTTGTGGTTAGGCATTGGTTTATGGTTTGGTTGGTTGAGGGGCAGTGGTTGAGTGCCTGCCCTTGGTAGGTTGAGTGCCTGCCCCTGTAATGCTGCTGCTGCAAGGGATTCCGTTAAAGGAATTGGGGGCTAACTATTGCTTGTCCACTCTATCAAGGGGGCTCAGGCCATAGCAATGAGCTCCTGGTTGCATTTGGGGTGAGGGCAGGTTCCCCTATTCTGTATTCCCCTATTCTGACTTTCGCATCGTGTGGAATGTCAGTCTGTCCCCCATGGTGGGGGCAGATAGTCGCAACCAATGCCTAAGCAACCACTCACAAATTTGTATTTTAATAAAGTTGTGGCCAACATTATACCAAAAATCTTAAACAAAAAATTCTGTGTGATGTGTGAGTTATTGGGGTGGCCCTGGGGACCTCGACACGCAAACAGCTTTCTCTTTCCATATAGCAGAATTATTTACAAATAAGTTATCTTTGTTATGTTATTATCGGTGCTTACATACCAAGGATGCTAATAAACTTTTTGAAAAGATAAGTGAATTGCACATTGGCCTCTGTGTGTATTTCTCTTGAACAAACTGGCGGCAGCACTGGAAGTTGAAGCAAGTGCTAGTATTAGGAGGTAAATGAAGGGGAAAGCACAGACAATATCTTGCCGGTGGAACGAAACATATTTATAGGTTCTGTGTATAGTGAGATAGGACTGTAAATCTTGGGCTTATGGTCCCTTCTTCAACATGCACATGCTATTTAAAGTGGACCTCCATTTTTGTCGTGGACGGATTTTGTGAGGGCCGCTCCCATCCATGAATACCTGGCACACTCAGACTGTGTGCAAACTGTGGACAGCGGTGGAGCAAGCCGAACGGGCGCCTGGAGGGTGCGCGTGCCCTGCACCCAGGGCGGGGCCAGCCACCCATGGGGCAGGGCAAGCTGGAGCCGGACGCTCTGCAGGGCCTCCAAGATGTCTGCCTGCCTCCTCCCCCTCAGCTACCCTACAGCTGAGGGGGAGGCAGCAGGCGGACCGTTTGGGGCCCAAGCCACTATGTCACTCCCAGGAGAGACACGTGGCTCAGGCGTGCTGCAGGCCCACCCACCCACCCCCGGTGTGTGCCGCCCAGCATTTGGTCATCCCCCTCAGTGGTGACACCTGGGGCAACCCGCCCCCACTGCACCCCCTTCCTCTGCCCCTGCCTGTTGGTGGGAGGGCTCTTCATGCCATGATTCAGTTTGGGGTGAACTATCCTATATTTGCTGTCTGCTACTATGCCTCACACATTGCCAGGTAAGGCCATAACGTAGTGATGGAGCACTTGCTTTGCAGTGCTCCATCACTACTGGGGTCCCAGGTTCAATCCCCAGCATCTCTGTGTGGGACTGCAAAAGACTCCAGAGAGCCATTCTAGTTAGTGCAGACAATGCTGAGGCAGATGGGCCATTGGCCTGCAAAGGCATAAAGCAGTTTGCTCTGTTTTCCTAGCACCCAACTTGCCCTGCTGGATCATGCCAAAGATCTATCTAGCTCTACATCCTGTTTCCATGGGTGACCAGCTAGATGCTTCCAGTGAGGCAACACTGTCTGTCCTTTGGCAATGGATACACCAGCTATGAACATGTAGCTCTCAAGGCTAATAGCCATTTATTGCATTGAGAGAAAAATCTAAAGTCCAGTGATGGAAGGCAGCGAAATGCATTGTCAGAAATAATAGCCAAGCTTCTCTGGCATGAAATTTCTTCACTGCACTTTATAGTATCTAGTGTAAAATATGAGAAAACCACTTTTACTGAGTTCCCCTCTGTGGTGTCAGTCATAAACTTTACTCTGGGATCACCCCAAACACCTGGTGATTTCTCATTGCTTGTACATGTATTACCAGTGAATTATAATTTGTTTGTGAAATTAGGAGTACGGCTAATACCAACATTGCAATCATTCTGGCACCAGGTCAAGACGTATTTATTTGACCAAGCATTTTAACATTTTAACTGGTGATTGCCTTAGCCTATTCTGCTGGTTTTGGATGCCTCTTTGATGGTGTCATGATATTGTTCCATTTTACTGCATCATTTGGCGTGACTGGTTGTATTTTCTGTTTCTGTATACAGTACTGCTCTGGCCTAAGTGTAGCAGAAGGGTGGGCTACAAGTAACTAAAATGGCATATCTCTTGCTCTGTGTATATGTGTAGCCATGGACTGGCTTTTCATAGTCACATGTTGTAGGTTGCAGTTGGGTATTCCTTTAAATCACCAGCGTTGTTGGGAATTGCTTGAGCAGTGAGGCCCAAGAATCTGATTTCTTCCTTGTGAACTCTGACTCAGCTTCTGCCGTTGCAATTCCCTTTCCTAATAGCCAGAGCTGTTGTGGTAGCGCTGTTAACCGTCACACTTGACACCATTGTGTCACTGCTGTTAAAGAAGTCCCCTGGCTGTTCAATTCTTACTGGAAAGAACAGCAGATTAGACTTCTCTGCAACATGCTTCTGCTGGAATTGCTGCCAGCTGACAAAACCTCTCAGCTATTCCCAGAAATTAGAAAATGCAGCAGCTCCGCAATGGGCCCTGCCATTAATTTTTATAAGTTATCCAACAGTTTGCCTCTCTATGCCTCTTTCCATCTTCCTCTCACCTCTCATATTTAGGTTTATGGTTTAATCCAGTTTTAGCAAGTTCATCTATTGATTTCTTTTTTAAAAAAAAAAGTATATATGTGACTCCCTATAAAAGATGCTGCTTAAAATATGTATATGCAAGGGTTGTAATTTTAGACTAGACTAGTTGCAGCTCATAGTTCACTAAATCTCTGAGGATATAAAGTGGAGAGCTATAAAAAAGTGCAGTGAGTTAGATTTAGGAGTCCTCAAAATACGTAATTTAGGATCTTAGTGCTCTTTTAGACTTCAGTTATTCATTCCAAGACACATCATAAATGCTTCTGTAAGTAGCACACTTTAAGGTCATTTGAAGTCAAGTTCCAATAAATGCACATATTTCATAAATAGGTTTGTTTTGGATTGGTTGCCAAGGCTCCCTATTGTTCGTGATTTTTCTCTCAGGTTGTGCAACGATGGGTATTTCCCAAGTAAACATCTCAGTTAGGATAGTTAATCTGTACCAGTTAACTCTGAAAACTCTACTACTAATAAGTGTTATGATTATTGTATAAGCCATACCTCCGGTTGTGAACGTGATCTGTGCAGGAGGCAGGTTCGCAACCCGCAGTGTTCATAGCCTGAAGTGCTGGGTCTGCGCATGCGCCTGACGTGATTCGGTGCTTCTGCGCATGCACATGATGTCATTTTGCGCTTCTGCGCATGCACGAGCACTGAAACCCAGAAGTAACCCATTCGGGTACTTCTGGGTTTGGTGCGGTCCGCAACCCGAAAACGCGCAACCTGCAGCGTTTGTAACCCGAGGTATGACTGTACTAGTATATAAGCAGACAATCAGCCTTGTGTGGTTATCCAGCAAGTGGCAGTTCTCCTGAGCCTCAGTGCATATGAGCAAGCAAAGTTGTCCTTGTCCCTCTGGCTGCCATTGGCTTAGCTGCTCATGTGCCATCAAGGAGCTGGGCAATACATGCGGGATGATCCTGGTCTACTTTTTGTAAAAGCATTTCTCTTAAAAATAGGTAAGTGAGGCTGCCTTTTAAAATGGTTCAAAAACTGCAGCAGATCCAAAGTAAGGCAGTAGGAATATTCTTGGGAACTGCTAGATATTATAGATTGTACCAGTAGTTATCTGCACCGACTTTCAGTTCCTCGATGGGCCCTGTTCAAATTTCTGGTATTAACCTTTACAGCTTAAAACAGCTTAAGGCCAGACTTTGGGAAGGATTGCCTCCTTCTGTGTACAGTATATGTGCCCAGTCCTTAAGACTGGAACCAAATGCCCTTCTCCAGAAGTTTGCCAAACGACCTAGCTGAAGTGCCAGCTATTGGAAGGCACAGGTTGGGACAGTCTTCTTGTGCTCAAATCCTGCTTGGGGTTTCCCACAAACCTCAGTTTGGCCCCTGTGAGAACAGGATGCTGGAACTGATTGGCCTGATCCAGCAGCTGCTTCTTCTGTTCTTATGAGGTGAGGCCCTTGGTCACTGGAGAGAAGCCCTTTTCAGTGGTGGCACCCCAGATATGGAGTGCTCTCCCCAAACAGGCGTTCCTGGAACTTGCATTTCTCTCTTTTATTTTCTGAGATTTTTTTAGTTATTTGCTTTTCCATGTTATTTGCTCTCTGTCAGGATTCAAAGAATGCATGAAGGCGCAAACTGGAACTGGAATCTCGGTCTCCCATGTGGCTGTATATATGAGTGGTGAGTGATCAGAAGAAGGAAAATACTGTGCAGTTGTGGCCTGGGGCTTCATGTTTTGTGCCTGCCCCCTGAAACCTAGTGCCAGCCCTGTCACTAAGGTTCATACCTTAGTTTGTACCTTAGCTTTCCACTCCTAAATGGAGGTGCTCTAGAGAGTTCACAAATAAACAAACAAGTAAATAAACGGAAGAATTAATAAATAAGAATAATATTTAAAATTATATTAAAAAACATCAAACAAAAATCAGTAAAGAATCTAGGCCTCTAAAGCCATACACAAACTGAGGTAGCCTGGCAAATATATTTGTTGTTCTTACATCTCCCCCCCCCACACACATCTGGCTTGCTTGCCTTATCTGACTCAAGAGCCCACAAATTAGATCTGCAAATGTGTGCAGCCACAGAGACTTGTCTTGGGGTCATGCCGCATGTCATTAATGATTTTTCTTCACCCCATACCCTTCCTTCCTTGCTGTTAATGTATTTGCTGACAGCTGTGGTTAGTGGCATGACGCAGAAGCATCCCTCGAGCTGAGTCCTGGGAGCGTGTGCATTATTGTGGTACTCAGCTGGATGGAATGCATTGCTCCAGGTCAGTCCTTCTGGAAAGGCAGCCACTTAGAAGAAACTAACTCACTTCTGTGCAATATTCGAAAGTTCTGAATTTTGTGCTGCTACATTGCACGTGTGTGTGTGTGTGTGTGTGTGTGTGTGTTGAGGTGAGTGCTATACAGCAGAAGCACAGGAGGTTCAACTGTTTAATGTGAAATACCGTACTTTTAGCTTCAGGTAGTAGTCATGTTGGAAAACGTGAATGGTTTTGCACCAAGAGAGATCAAAATAGGGTAGCTGCAGAACAACTGTCCTCTGAGTTTCACTAGTGGGCTCCAGCATTATGAGACACTGAATGGTCTCCCTGAAATGGAAAATGGAAAATGACTATAAGTTAGTAAAGTGCCTATCACTCAAATAGGCAGGAAAATGTGTGAAAATACGCATTCCTTCCCCCCCTCCCCCCCCATTGAAACTAAATGGTAGTTTTTTTTCCAGGGACTTTGGAATATTCTCTATCTCTCTGTGTGTGACTTTCTTGAGATTGCATTGCATACGTTATTTTTTTAAAAGGTCTGGAACTGAGAGGTGGTTCTTCTTTGAAAAAGGGTTGCAGGGTGAAAAATTAGCTCCTGCAGATGCCTAATTGCCTTATACCTTCAACAATCCAAATGAACCCTGTGGACTTGGAAGCGATACTTAAAAAAAAAAAAGTTAGACATTCCAAACTTGTAAGCGACTTCCCTTGCTGCACATGTTCAAAGGAGTCACCTGTTCCAAAATCTCACGTGTTAGAGAGAAGAGAAGGTTCCTCTATAGGCAGATTTTGTTTAAGAAATAGGGAAGCACTATGAAATCTCAAGGGGGTGGCTCTCACTTGCATTCATAGACAGCTCTAGATTGCTCTGTACTTTTGATGAAAGTGAACGGATGCCCTCAACTGAAAACCACCATGTGTGATGTGAAAATAAAGTTCTTATATATGCTGTACTGAGTCATCCATACATGTAAGATACCCCTCATATCACTGCAAAATAAATGGGAATGAGGACCAGGATATCAAGAGAAGCAATGCATGTTTCTGCTCTCAGCATGAATTCAAGGAGACACCTGAATTTGAGATCTGAGAAAATCTCTTCATTCCCAGCTACAGCCATTAAAGGGGGATGGCATTAGTTTCATGTTTAATGCTCCCTGCGCAGAACTTTTGACAGTTACGCTATATTTTAGATGACAGCGAGCGTAAGTAGCATTAATGTAACTTTAGATCATCCATGACTTCTTCACTATTAATTTGTAGCATTTGATGCTGTTTAAATCACAGGTTGGTTAATTGATCAGTCATTTTCATTACTGTGATCTAAGAGATACTGTCAGGCTGGTAGATGTGGACTGCAGAGCAAGTCTGAAAAGGTTGTGTCAGTTGTGTTCACCTAAGCTAGGCATGTGTAATGTACTCCTTGAACTTCGCAGCTCATCTTCCATGCAGCAATACAGGCTCTCTAGAATAACAGTTTAGATAGGATCAAAGCCGCGTCCCATACTCCTGCTGATGTGGCTATATGGTGATGTGCTGGATTTTCAATTACATTAAAAAATGTACAACACTTACTCTTGCCATCTGTTTGAAAAGCAAAGAGAAAGCAGGGGAGGAGGAACTGTTAACAAACTGTAAACAATAAAGAGATGAAGCAGTGAGCTCATAGATGAAAGAAAGATTTAGGAATAATAATAATAATAATAATAATAATAATAATAATAATAATAATGGAGAACAAGGACCCACGCAGGGCTGGCCCATTCATGAGGCAAGGTGAGGCTACTGGTTTGGGTGGCAGGATCCACAGGGGCCACAGATCTTTCATTCCTCCCACCCTCATTCTTGATGTAGATATTCACTCACCCCTTCTTCCCTGGTGGGAAGAGGGGTGTCATTTTGTGAATCGCCTAGGTGCCAAAATGTCTGGAGCTGGTCCTGGACTCAAATCAGGGTATTCTTGGTGGCTGCACCCTTGTTATGAACCTCCCAGGGGAAATCAGGCAGTCTCTCTCTTTTGCTCCTTCCAAAAGCTTTTTATACATCTAGGCCTTGGGAGGCTTTGAAGGAAGGCTTTGCACTATTGCCTTTTAGTGTGGTTGAAATTATGTTTAAATTGTTTTTCCTATGTTTAGAAGCATTGCTCACTGTCCCATACAACATCCATATGGTGGCCAGTTGGAATGAATAATTTAATTCCTGCATTGCAGGGGGTTGGACTAGATGATCTTTGGGGTCCCCTCCAACTCTACAATCCTATGAATTTATAATGCAGCAGCACCTATATTGCATCACTCATTGCCTCCCTGTGTTAGAAAAGCATCCACTGTGTTCAGTTTTAGACAGCAACCTAAAATGTTTATTTACACAAGCTTACCCTTATATATTTTACCTCCATTAATGTTTAATATTTTAAAATTATTGTTTGCCTCCTCTATACTTTTAGTTGTTTCTCTTTAATTTTAATGAATAATAAAATAATTATAATTATATTAATATACTGCCACATGACCCTTTTATGTTCTTCTGATTTATATTGTTTTAATTTTTTACTTTTGATTTTTTATTATTTATGTACACTGCTTTGACAAAAAAAAATTTAGTCGTATAGAAATTACAGTAATGCATAAAATAAATAAATAAATCCATATGTACAGTAGTTCTTGTTGTAACCTACTCTGGGCTCCCTTTGGAGAAGCAGAGACAGTTTTAAATAACAAATAAATAAATCTCAAATTATCATAAACTTGAAGGTGGTTTTTGCCTTATTCCCTGTGGGTTGCTGGGATTGTGGCAGAATCACACCTGGTGCTCCAGGTTGTGGCTTATGCATCACAGCCAAAGTCAGCTGAGAATCAGATAATTAAAACTGATGTGGAAGGGAACAATTGCATGTACTCTAGTCTTTTAATATAATAGGTATAACAATATGCAAGCTTGTTTCTAGCTTTGTGGATCTTTAGAAGATCAAGATGTGCTAAAATTTTAATCCTTAATTCCTCAAGATCCCAAAACTGCTACAAAAATATTATTGTCAATATATAATAAAAACAGGGGCCCCCATAGCAATCATTAACCTACAAGAAAACATATATAATGCCATCAGTTTCCACATCTAGTACTAATAAATATTTGCAGTAGGGATGTCAAATGAATAGACAGGGTTATATTGGTTCTCCTATCACCTTGTTGGATGATAATGCCAAGGCCTGATGCCTCCCCCCAACTCAGTGTCACTCTGGTCTCCCATCACCCTGATGTGGCCCATATCCAAGGACATGAGGACACGACAAGCAGAGTTCAAAACAGAAGCTCAGCCTTGAGGAGTAACATCTAAGCTTAATTTATGGCAAATTAAATCAGCCCTGACTGCTCACTGGAAGGACAGATCGTGAAGCTGAGGCTCCAGTACTTTGGCCACCTCATGAGAAGAGAAGACTCCCTGGAAAAGACCCTGATGTTGGGAAAGATGGAGGGCACAAGGGGAAGGGGACGAGGATGAGATGGTTGGATAGTGTTCTCAAAGCTACCAGCATGAGTTTGACCAAACTGCAGGAGGCAGTGGAAGACAGGAGTGCCTGGCGTGCTCTGGTCCAGGGGGTCATGAAGAGTCGGACACGACTAATCGACTAAACAGCAACAAAATCAAACAGAACAGAACAAAGAAAACATGGCTCCTCTGTCTTTCTTCCTCGGAGAAAGAGCTGTAAAAGCAAAAGCTATACAGAGCGGAAACAGCGTGTCTCCCTTTGCGTTCACAAGACTCCAATAATCGCTAAATAAGTCTTCTAGGAAAACAACTTTGTCAGTGGCTAAATTCCTTTTCCTGGCACTCAAGCGTCGGAAACGTACAATTGAATGCCTTGATGTGGGTTATCTGTGAGAGGTTTAGTGCTGTGGCCCTACCTTATTCATGTACCCCTATGATGTTTTAGTTCATAATTCTGTATTGTGTTTTATTTCTGTGTTTTATTTCTGACTATCGGTCGAATAAAGGAATTGATTGATTGACTCCAATAATCAGTGCTGGAATGTAAATGGACACGTGACATGTAACAATCCCACACACAACTGCAGCACTGGAGGAAAGGAATTCCCAACACACCTTTCGTTTCCCTGTTAAAGGGGGAAGGGGATCCAATGCCTGCACTTCTAAATGTATTCAGTTAGTGGACTGGCTACCTTGACTTTCTGCACCTGCCAATTTGCATTGGCTTTAAATCTCCGTGATGTGCAGGAAAGTGGTTTTGCTGGAACAGCCTGACAGCTTGCAAGGATCTTCCTTGAAAATTATTGTGGCTGGTTCACACACATGCAAAAGACTACTGAAGGTACTTGCTGTTTTTCCAGGATGAGGATGGCTGCACTAAAGTCTTCCCCCAATCACTGTTGATTAGTAAATATGGCAAAACTGACTATGCTCCATTAGCCAAGGAACTACAGCCTGCACATGTCTCCATCATCAATGTTATTTCACTTCTTCAAACTAAATTGCAAGACCTGCTGAAGTGGCACTTGCCAGGCTACATAAGACCTCCTCCTTTTGATGAGCATCCATAGAATTGCATCCATAGAATGGCATGCCAGGACTTTGAGAACTGTTTCCATCTACATTACATTATATTATATTATACAGGCCCGTCTTACCCATAGAGGCTAGTGGCGTGGGGCGCCGGGCTCCAAGTTCTGGAGGGCGCCAGGCGAGAGTCCAGGGAACACTGAACAAGTGAGCTGAGTGAGCGAAGGTGTGTGCATCGCTCCCGCTGAGTGTTGGCTTGGTTTTTTCCCTTTTAGCCCACAGGTGCCAAATTCTGCATGGTGCCAGAAGGCTAAAAGGGAAAAAACCTGAGCCAACGCTCGGTGGGAGCGGCGTACACACCCTCGCTTGCTCATCTCAGGCTTACTTGCTTGGTGTGCTGCGACACAAAGCGGCCAGCTGAGCCGGGAGGCGCCATGTCCAGCCTCTGCCTCTTCCCTGCCAGAGAAGCTGCCCTCCAGCCACTGCCTGCCTCCTCCAGCCCTAAAAGAAGGTAGACAAGTCTGGGATATGCTTAAGATGGTGCCGGATATTCTTAAGACGGCCCTGATATTATATACAGCTAAAACCAACCGGTTGTGTGGCAACTGGAAGCAGCACAAGAAGGGGGAGTTTTGATGGCATACCTCAACAGGAGCAGGAGAAGTATGGACCAGCCTATGTGGTCTTGGGCTCAGTTTCAGGGTAGGAATAGTTTTGGTTGTCCTGTTGTTGTTGTTTAGTCGTTTAGTCATGTCCGACTCTTCGTGACCCCGTGGACCAGAGCACGCCAGGCACTCCTATCTTCCACTGCCTCCCGCAGTTTGGTCAGACTCATGATGGTAGCTTCGAGAATACTGTCCCACCATCTCGTCCTCTGTCGTCCCTTTCTCCTTGTGCCCTCCATCTTTCCCAACATCAGGGTCTTTTCCAGGGAGTCTTCTCTTCTCATGAGGTGGCCAAAGTATTGGAGCCTCAGCTTCAGGATCTGTCCTTCCAGTGAGCACTCAGGGCTGATTTCCTTCAGAATGGAGAGGTTTGATCTTCTTGCAGTCCATGGGACTCTCAAGAGTCTCCTCCAGCACCATAATTCAAAAGCATCAATTCTTTGTTGTCCTAGTACTGTATTTATCCTGAGAACTGGACTGGAACAATGCATCCTTGTTGGTTTCGCTGGTCCTCTCAGCTGCAGGGTATTGCATTGACCATGGTACCCTTGCAGATGGATTCAGTGGCGCACAGTGTTATGCTGGTACAGGTCCTTTCTGGAGGTGTGTTCTCAGAAGGTGTTGCTGAAGGGCTGTTTGATATCTTAGCCATTGTTCTATGGATTCCTGCAAACTTCCATCTTGCTCTCCTTACTGTTTAATGTCTATACAAAACCAGTTACCGTATTGGCCTGAATATAAGCCTCACTTTCCCCCCAAATTCCGACCATGAAAAGTTAAAGTGCAGCTTAAATTCACGACCTCACAGAAATTGGATTTTACGATATCGCTGCTAAAACAGACATACGGTAAAACAGAATGGGTGTGAGTACCTGCGGAATTTTAAGGAAGCAGCTTATATTCAGATATTGTCTTGTTTTGTTTTCTTGAATTTTAAAGGTGAAGCTTATATTTGGGTGTGGCTTATATTCAGGCCAATATGGTACTAGTTAATCTGGACATTTGGCATTCGGTGACATCAATATGCTGATGACACCCTATTTCTCTTTTCTTTCTTACTCTAGAGATAGTTGAGGTCTTAAAGGGTACCTGGAGGAGATAGTAGACTGCATGTGGGTTTAATCTAGATGAATTTTTTTGTCTGTAGGGCTGATCTAGAGATTGGCGTTCAATCTGCATTATATTGGGTAGCATGAAAATGCAGGTTTACTATTTCAGAGTTATGCTGGAGCCAGCTTTGACCTTTAATTCCCAAATGTCAGTTACGTTCAGGAATTCCTAACTGTAACCCAGAGGCTGGTGGGTAACTATCTCCAATTCTGGAAACTGCGAATCTGAGACTGGATTACTGTAATACACACTGTAGTTGGTTGCCTATGAAAAGTGTCCATAAACTACAATTGGCCCAGCTGTTAATAGGGGCTGCATAGAGGTAACAACTATACTATTGAAACAACTATACTGAGCTCTAACCTGTTCCCAGAACCAATTCCAAGTACAGGCATTTCCCCACTTACGTGTGACCAATTTGCAATCAACCACATATAAGCATGGTACCAGATAATAAATAAATAAATAGGATCATGCCAGGAAATTGAGGGAAAGAGCTGAAGAATCCTTGTGGCTCATGAGGAGGCCCTCCCTGGAGCCTGAAGAGGATGTGAGGAAGCCCGAAGAGACCAGAGACACAGCAGGGATAATGATAATGATGATAATAATAATAATAATAATAATAATAATAATAATAATAATAATAAAATTTATTTATATCCTGCCCTCCCCGACCAAAGCCAGGCTCAGAGTAGCTAACAACAATTTAAAATAGCACAGTGTACATAAAATCACACAGTCAATTAATTAAAATACATTCTAAAATCAATTCATAATCAAATTAATGGCAACCATTACTGCAACAACTTCTGCATTAATGTGCAGTCGTACCTTGGTTCTCGGACAGAATGCATTCTGGAGGTCTGTTCGACTCCCAGAACCCTTCAAAAACCAAGGCGCAACTTCCAATTAGCTGCAGGAGCATCTTGCAGTCAATTGGAAGCTGTGGAAGCCGTGCCAGATGTTCGGCTTCCGAAAATTATTCGAAAACCAGAACAGTCACTTCTGCGTTTTGATCGTTCGGGAGCTGATTTGTTCGGGAGCCAAAGTGTTTGAGATCCAAGGTACAACTGTAGTGTTATAAAGGTTTGATTAGTTTAATTTTTTTATCTAGCACTAGGTGTATCTTTGGGGAACTGAAAACTTGCTTCTGTGATATGGTCTACTTGTTTAAAAATGGAATTAAATGGAGTTGCACTCTTCCATTTCAGTTGTGTTATTTCATTTGAGAAGGAAAATAGAATAAATAGAACAATTTAACATTCTCATTAACTGTGGTTTTGAGAAAAGTATTGAAAAGTGCTTGTCTAATGTTCACTTCTGACTCCTTGCTGCTAAAAGACCAAATCCTATGTATAAGAAGCCAGAATAAAGCAAGCCAGTGTAAACTAAGCCAGTGTAAAGTTACCTCAGATCCAAATCCCATTCAGCAGTGGGGAGAATGCACTTTTAAAGGATAATTAATTGAATAATATTTTGGAAGAGAGAATCTTGTGGATGGAATGAATTTGAATCTTTTGAAAAAGCATGCTACCCTGTGGAGTAGTAATAGAAAATGTTGCACTGTGTAGTGGTTCACGAAAATACAGGGTGTCTACTAAAAACAACCACGTATGATTTAAAACAAAAATAATTCTGATAAGCCATGGATGAGATAGTAAGCATGTGTACTACTTTATACTGAATTTGGGAATTCTCATGATGGAATGCTACCCTTTTTGGGGTGGAGGAAAGAATACCAACACATGAAAAACTGGCATGTAAGGGAGATGGCTGAGCTACAGGATGTGCATTTTGAATGGAGCAGCATTAAATTACGTACCGGTACATCCCACCTGAAATTTGAAGCAGTGCAGTCCAGCCACAGGTTTGCAACCTTATCCGTTGTTTGTGATAACCAGGCCATAATGTAATCAAGCAAAGGTGAAGGGAAAACACATTATAATGCTTTATTATAATTGCAATTATTTATCTTACCATCCCAACAGTTTCCATGCTGATATTTAATGAAAATTGCCTCCCCACTCCTACAATTGCTTTTACGTAGGCTTTTAATCTTGTTTCTGTGTTTGCTGTTACACTATTATGTATCATCAGCTTACTATCTTATGCAAGTATAAGTTATAGAAATTAATACTGCAGTGATATCCAGTGACACTAATTAGCTTACATTATTTTCAGTGATAAACTGTAGTGTTGAAAATCTGTTTTAGAGGCCGCCTGGGAGAAGTTACCATTGTGCTTTCAAATCTTATTAAACTTTCTTGCTGGGTCCTGTTCCTATTGGTAAAAAGGATTCTTAACAGGATCTTCCGACCATTGCAGCTACTTCTTCCTGTGCCTACGCCAGTTATTATGTAGCTTGAAGCGGGAACACTGGAGCCCAAGGAGAAGAGCTAGCCTGTGGACAATGTGCGCTCAGACCTCAGAATGATTTTCAACCACAGAAAGGACTAGTGATGTGAGGCGTAAAATTATAAACATGTTCAGAAATCTAACATAAATACTAAGGTAATGATTCACACACTGATGAAGTAAGTCCAAAGGGACAGTTTCCACTTTGACCACAAGAGCAATGCTTCAAACTGGCTTTTAAACTGAGGCTCATCACTTTGAAATATTTGTTATTCTTCGTAAACAAGTTGTAAAACAGCTTTTCTAACTGACTTCGTAAAGATTCACTAGTTATGTATAAATGTGACTTTTTTCTTGCACAGTGCAGGGTACATGACATCTGACATCAGACATCTGAAGGCAGCCCTGTTCAGGGAAGCTTTTCATGTTTGATGTATTACAGTATTTTAGTATTTTTTTGGGAGCCGCCCAGAGTGGCTGGGGAGGCCCAGCCCGATGGGCGGGGTATAAATAATAAATTATTATTATTATTATCATGTGGTATGGTATTGTGCAGTTAGACTTTGTGTCTCTGGTGTTGTACCAACAGGTAGGCCAACTGAATCACAGATGGCTTGCAAAATGCCAGAAAAAGGACCAGGTTAGGCAGTACACTTATCCAATTGCACAGTGCACTTATCCAGGTCTGCATCCCCAGGCACTGTGGAGACTGAGAGTATCTCATCTTTCCTGACCCCCTTGGTGTGTCACCCAAATAGGCCTATGCATAGAAGCACAGAATCTTAGAATTGGAATGCAGGAATCTCAGCTAAAGCATTTGTGACAGATGGCCATCCAACCTCTGTTTAAAAACCTCCAAGGAAGGAGAGTCCACAAACCTCCCAAGGGAGACCATTCCAATATGGAACAGCTCTTACTGTTCCATTCCATTCTCAATATGGAAAAGCTTTTCCTAATGTTTAGTCAGACTCTCCTTTCTTGTAACTTGAAGCCATTCCTTCAGAGCAGGAGATAACAAGCTTGCTCCATCTTCCATGTGATATCCCTTGAGATATTTGAAGTTGGCTATCATATCTCCTCTCTTCCAGGCTAAACATACTCAGCCCCTGCAACTATTCCTCATAAGGCTTGGTTTCCAGACCTTTGATCATCTTGGTTGCCCTCCTTTGCAAACCTTCCAGCTTGTCAACATCCTTCCTAAATTGTGGTGCCCAGAATTCCAGCTGTAGTCTGACCAAGGCAGAATAGAGTGGTACTATTACATCTCTTGATCTGGACACTATACTTCTGTTGATGCAACCTAGCATAGCATTAGGTGTTTTTTTGCTGCTGCATCACACTGTCGACTCATGTTCAGCCTGTGGTCCACCAAGACCCCAAGATCCTTTTCAGGTGTCCTGCTAGTAAGCCAGGTGTCCCCCATCCTATATTTGTGCATCTGGTTCTTCCTGTCTAAGTGTAGAATCCTACACTTTGTCACTATTGAAGTTCATTTTGTTAGTTTGGGCCCAGTTCTCCAAACTTCCAAGGTCATTTTGAATTCTGTATATGTATTCTACAGCAGTAGATAAACCTCCCAGTTTGGTGTCATGCGCAAATTTATGAGCATCCCCTTGGTTCCTTCATCCAGGTAGTCTTCATCATTACAGCATCCTTATGTCGGTGCATGAATTCATATGTCAATGCATCCTTATGTCAATGCAATAATGCCCAATATTGAGGTGGGTTGGTGAGACAGGTGGCACGGGGTCACACATTTGAGTAAGTGTATTATCCAATGTGTCCCAAACATAGAGATGACATTATTTAAATTTGTAAACAAACACAGAAGTGACTTATACATAAGAGAAGTTGGTAGTCTATAGCCGTAGTCCTCAAATTTTCTACCTTCAGGGAACCATTTCCTCCTTGACTTGCCAGATTAAGACCCATCCCTCTCCCCCCCCCCCCCGGATGCTGCTGCAGAAGTCTTGTTCATTGTAAATAACTATTGAGACACAAATCTGTGGCTGCTTATATATCGCATGGACCAACCGAGACGGAACTGCTTACTGAGGGGGTGGGAGAGAGAACTTCGTTTTGGCTTTGGTCTTTTCTTCTTTTTTTAAACAGATACATTGGTAGATGCATTGGTAGATGCGCACAGTATACCAAAGGAGACAGAACAGTTTGTAAAGCGGGGGGGGGGGTTACTTTTCAAATATATGTTTGTAGATATATTTTTAAATCTCTTTCTATCTGGGGGCCCTTTTCCAGGACACTGGCTCTGTTTTCTTCTCTACTGAAGCTTCATTAATGTTGAAGGCAGAGGGTGGGTGAAAACGAAGCAGGAATGAGGGGGGGGAGCATCTCCCTGCCCTTTTTGAGCTTGCTTCTTTCAGGTAACAAATATTCCGAGTCAGAATTCTCATCCTGCTCTGCTCCAATTACTTGGAAATAGTAAGTATTTGCTACAAAATGATTCAATTTCGTGTTTAAGTCTTTATGACCCAATCACATTCCTTTATTATCAGACGCAGCAACAGAGTTAGCGGCCAGAGCTCATTCTGTTTCAGCTTTATGCCTGAGCCTCGGAGAAACTATTGCCTGCTCCTGTATCCACTTCACTGCACAGCCCTTAGGAAACCCACGTAAGAATAAAGATAGAGGGGCTTTGGAGTAAACCAGAAATCACAAAACCAGATTAACCTCCTGTGACTCCTGCGCCTCAGGGGACAGGGTCACAAAAGAGGCAAACCTATTAGAATCCAATGGAATTGCATAGTATTTACGGTAGAGTTTTATGTGGATAAATGAATGGACCGCTGTAGGAAAATACAGTTTGTGCTAGACCTTTGTAGCGGCTAAAGGGTGGCGTTCCCAATAAATATAAGCTTCCTCCTTTCTGTATTTGAGTGAAGCAATTAAAGCCACTCAGGTTGCAGTGAAAATAGTATTTCACACTTTTGGGGGCCACTGAATCCTCATTTGGTTCAACATTTTGATTCTTTATGTGTGAAATAGGATGCAAATTCCAGCTGTTCCTTTCTAAATGTCACCACCCCAACCAGAAATACCAATACAGTAAATGTCTCTGAATCAGAAGCCACAACTATCCTCTGTTCAGTGCAACAAATGGAATGAAAGCACCCTGGGACGGCACTATACTGCCTGTGCAGGGATAGTATCGCTGGGCATCACTCTCTCTTTTATTTATCAATTCCACACTGTGGAACTGGAAATGCTGCTCATATAAATGCAAGTTTTTATCAGAGCTGTCAATAGAATATGACTTTAAGTGGCTCAGGACTGCAATACCTCAAAGGACGGCTTCTCCCCATATGAATCAGCCCAGACTCTACAATCATCATCACTATATCAGGCCCAGGTGCCTCCTCCACGAGAGGTCAGGAGAGCGGCAATACGAAAATGGGCCTTTTCTAAAGTGGCTCCCCATTTGTGGAATGCTCTCCCCAGCGAGACTCACTGGGCACCTCCATTACATATCCTTAGGTGCCAGGCAAAAACATCCCTCTTCTTCCAGGCCTTTGGCTAATTAAACAATCTATGTCCTTTTAAACTGGGGGTGGGGGGGGGTAGTTTTGTTTGTTACTATGCTATTTGTTTTTGTGCTGGGGCAACCCAGTCAGATGGGCATGGTACTATTATTAATAATAATAATAATAATAATAATAATAATAATAATAATAATAAAATTTAAACCACCCTGGGATCCTTAGATGAAGGGCAGGATATTAAACAAACAAACATTATTTTGTACTCTAAAAAAAAAAGTATCTTTTATGCTAAGGTTTTCATACTGAGAGAATGAACATGAGCCTTTATTCCACTCAGTGAACAAGATGTATTTGCAATATAAATATCTCATTTAAGACCAGTTTGCAAACATAATGTCAATGAGGCTGAATGTTGGAAGATTCAGGAAAGATGCTGATTCTGTGTCTGCTCATGATTTGCCAAGTGAGTGAGCAGATGGAGTCTCTTTTCCCCAGCAGCAAGCTCAGCCCATGGACTTCATTTGCTGCCCAGGAAACAGCCCAAGGGGGTTCCCCTTGATAATGCAATCAGGAAAGGGGTGCTGGCTCTCAGCGGGGCCCACCAAGTGCGGTGAGTGGACTCCTGCACCGGCCACAGTTTCAAGACCATCTTCAGAGGCAGCCCCACATACAACACACTGCAGTAATCTAACCTAGATTACAGTAGGGCATGGATTCATTTAACATGAAACGGGGGGGGGGGCAAAAATTTCATTGGATTTAATAAGTTAAAATGAATCAGAAATAATTCTGAAGGTTTTTCTGCTAAGTTTCTGCAGAAATGGCGAAACTTACAGGAAGACTTAGAGACAACGACAATAGAGATTTTTAAAAAGACTGGGAACCATTTATGTTGTATCTACAGAAACAGCGTAAAGAATTGGACTCACTAGTAGGGCTTGAGTGAACGCTTACAATTAAGAAAATAAGCGCACATTTAAGAAACAACAATATGGAAATTAATTAAGTGTAAGGTGTAATTTGAAAGAAAATTTTGTATGAAAATGGTAAGAATATAAGAGCATTCAGTAAAAAAAAAGAATCATAGAAAGTAAGATAAAATTAAGCAGAAGTAGCATATATTTAAAGAGCCAGAAGGGGAAGTTAAGGGAAGTCATGGGGTGGGGAGAATTTCACTTTTTGTATTTTTCTTCTTTTATGTGTCAAATGTGTTGAATATTAAATTGTAAAACCTGATAAAAAAGAAATAAGTCTGAAGGTGTTTTTTCCAGTTGAATTTCTCTTTCATTCTTAAAAATAAAATCTGAATTATTTTGATTGAATCTGGGGAGAAATAGCTACAGCCCCAGAAGCAGCTGTTGTAAGAAAGAGGGGCCAGCAGTTCTTGGTGAGGATGGGATTCCCCTCCCTAAACAGCTCCTTTGGAACTGCCTCCTTTCCCTTTTTTAAAAAATACACCCGGGCAAGCACAGTGTAGACAGAAATCTGATTTGGACATGCAAAATAAAATAAAGTTCTAAACTTAGCTGTGGGAGGACATGCCCAGTCCCAGGGGAGACCTCACGGCTCCCAGGGTCCTGGGCAGGTGGGCTTCCCTCTCTGCTGATTTATGGTTGCAGCAGGCCTACCCTCCCAGGCATGCAAGCAGGAACTGGATATGTAGTGGCAGCTGTCCCCTGTCCTGCTGTGCACTCAGAGCCCCCACCCCCAGCTCTTATTTTCCAAGATAACAACATACAATTCAAATACATGGGATCCAGCGCCCAGTTCACTAAGTGCGAGTGGAAATTGCATGAATGAGGGAGGAAAGACAAAAATCATGTAAATTTGATGCATGAATAGGGAAGAAATTGAATCTGTTGTGTAAAATGAAGGTATGTGAGAGAGGTTTTCTAAAAAAGAAAGATAACAGCCAGCCAGAGAGTTTTAATTCTCCCCCCCCCCATTCCTTTTTAAAAAGGCTTCTCACTTCTTTGATTCAGCTGAAAATATCGGTGAAAGTCTTAAAGATATATACCTGTATGATGTTAGGGTAAGGATTCCTGTGGTCAGTTGAAATAGGTAATTCTATGGCAAAATCTGCTGGGATGAGCAGTTTAGGATGCAGCAAATCTCTGGCTCAAACAGCTGATTTGTGTTAAATCCCCACTCCCAGCTCAACCAAAGATAGCTTGACATAACTTGCTCACCCTGGCTTAGCAGAGACCGCTATAAATTCAGCCCCGCATCTGAACAGCCTATGGATCTGGTGTAACTTTACACAGGCTTAATTTGCACTGACTTGCTTTATGCTAGCTGCTTGTGCATGAGGTTGCTCCCTTAAAAATAGCACACACGAAAAACAATGAGAAATACCTCCTTCAAGCTGAGATGTGTTTGCTCTGGACAGATTGGTGGTCAAGGTATTTGCAATGGATCTTTGCAATGGATGACTGCTTTGAAACAAAGTCATATTGGAACTCATGCTTCATAATATCTTTTCTGTCTCCACAAATAGGACTTCCTGTGTACCTCTTTCTTTCTTAAATAACTTCATATCCCTCACAACAATGCTATTGCCAAACATTTATTTCCCCTTTGGCTAAAATACTAGATAGGCGTCTTTAAATTTACTTCAATTTACGGTTCCTCTGGAACGGCTTCATCCATGCTATATATAAACCTGTACACATAAATGAGCCCTGGTCATAGATGGAGTTTTTAAGCTGCTTTTTTGTTGTTGCTCTTTTTTACTGTCAGTGGTTTTAACCTGTCATCTTAACTCATTCTCCTTAATCTCTGGACAAATGCAGGTGCAGTCAATATTACAGTGTCTGCTCCAGCCGGTTATGAAAAAAGCAATGGCTTTAAGTTAGGCTTTTATAGTTCCAAAACTGCACAAAATTATGCCCCCCCCCCAGTTTTTATAACATCCCACCCCCTGCATCCCCGCTCTCTGCCAACAACATCTGTATTTCTGGTTATCCCATCTGGTATCAATAAGCCAGTGAATAGAAAATTGCAGACTAGGTGATTTGAAGGAACCCTCCATGGCTCAACAAATTTTCTCATGAGATTTCTGGGATCAGGAGAAACTTATACTGTTCAAATGAACAATTTACTAGGCACTTTCTTACAAAGTCTGGGCCTATAAGAGATTTTCCTAATATGTCTTCCCATAAACAATTTATAAGGCAGTTCCCTCAATTAAGTACATAAATTCTTAAGTTACTGGAGTTGCTGAAATAGATCAAGGGTTTATCTTATAGCCACATGCTGTAAGGGCCATTCTATATATTGTCCTGGAATCAGCTGTACAATCTGTTCTAGGAGGGGTTGCACTGCCTCACAGAAAAAGGGGACTCAGCACATGGGGGGGGAGTTTATATGTGTTATAACACTGTGACACCGTCTTTCACCAATGTGCTTTCCCGCTTTGAGGTTTACAATGTGTTTTCTTGAAACACTTTTTGATGTGTCTTGCTCTAGCAAGGATTGTACTGTATTTCGCGAGTACTTTTGTCCAGCTTAAGCTGGTCTGCCACCTATGGCAGAATACCCTGGCCTCAGTTGTCCATGCTGTAGTGACCTCCTGCTTTAGATAATATGTTCTATACCATGGTTAGGCAAACTAAGGCTTGGGGGCCAGATCTGGCACAATTGCTTTCTGAATCCGGCCCGTGACGGTCTGGGAATCAGTGTGTTTTTACATGAGTAGAATGTGTCCTTTTATTGAAAATGCATCTCTGGGTTATTTGTGGGGCATAGGAATTTGTTCATTTTCCCCCTTCAAAATATAGTCCGGCCGACCACAAGGTCTGAGGGACAGTGGATCGGCCCTCTGCTGAAAATGTTTGCTGACCCCTGTACCCTTGAAGACAGTATTTATCATATGTTTTAAATATGTCTTTATGTAATTTTAAATTGTATTGTTTTAATATTTTGAAGTTTGCTGCCCTGTGCTCCTTTGGAGGAAAGGTGGGACACAAACTTAATATTTTTTTGTTTTCATAAGGATCACATGGGCGGTTTTTTGGGACTGCACCACTCCAGGCTGCAGGTGGGCATCTTGTACTTGAATGTTTCCCCAGGAGAATGAAAGAAAACTCCGTACTCATAGGAAACCAGCATGCCAAGGAAAAGTCTGGTCTGGCTTGGGGTCCTCCCACCCCTATATGGGGCTATTTGAACTTGAGAGCTTCCATCCTAGATCTGCTTCAAACAATCTGTAGAAGTGGGAGAAGAAAAATTGCACACTTCCTCTTTCCGTGATATGCCGAAAATTGTTCACCCGCCAGAACGAAGCCCGAGCACGATATTTTTAGCGGCATTTGTAAGCGACGCAAGCGGCTGTGTGCTGCGTTCTGGTGGGTGAGCGGTTTTCGGCATTCCCCCCAAATAAACCTCCCCCTATTTTCTAAATTTTGAGGCCCCCAAATAGGGGTCATCTTATACATGGCGGCGTCCTATAGATGGAAAATTGCGGTAATAATGGCTGAGCAGGACTCCTGATTGGGGACAGGCTTCTAAGAGCATTGAGTTCAACATGCTTGGAATCTCCCTCCAGACCTTCAGATATGGAGGGCATGGCTCTGTTCTCCTGTCACCGTCTTAATGCATTCATGGCAGACACTTGATGAAGGCTGTTCACATCGTGTAGATTCCAGAAAGAACTTAGCAAAATTAAACTCCAAAAGGATTTTTATTTCAACATTGTTTTCTTGCTACAGCATCTAAGCACTGAATTTCAAAGAGATTTCCCTCAGCTTCTATATATTTCAGAATAACATCAGCTATTTTTCTCTTAAGGCCCTATCTTGAACCAGTCAACATTAATGATAATTTTGCCAGTGACATAATGGGTTCAAAGCTGGATCCTTCGTTTTCATGCTCTAATGTGATTATAATTGTGGCACTTTCATCCTTCTTCACTGCTTTCCTTTGCAGCATTAAATGTAATTTGTTAATTATGTAGCTTTTAAAAATTACAAGGCAACTCTGGAATTTGTTTCCTGTGAAGCTTCCTCTCTTTTATTTCTGTTAAAAAGATGGAATGATGAGCATCAGTTTATATTAGACTTCTTCCCAGAATTAGGCCTCTTCAACATTTACAGAAACAAAAAAAAGGAAACCAGTGACCTCTTAGATATAAGGGGAAATGTGCAGGGAGTATATTTTGGTATTTGATCAGTAGACTGTTGTGGACAGGTCCTCTAATTCCTGCTGCTTTTGTCAGGTGGAACTACTGATATTTGTATGGCCTGTTGACTTTTTCTTATCTATCCTGTTTTATTAATATACTGTAAAATATACAGTGGACCCTCGAGTTACGTACTCTGGATATGTAACTTTCGGGTTGCGTACACAGCAAACCTGGAAGTGTATGCAGAAGCGGTCTATCGCACTGCGCGCATGTGAAAAGTCCAGTTACGGACTTTTCAGGTTAAGTACGGACCCCCGGAATAATTAAATTTGTATCCGGAGGGTCCACTGTATTGTTAATTTACAGATATAAAAGCCCACAACATATTTGCCCAACCAATAGTCTGTTATACAGCCAGTTCGCTTTTTTTTTGTCACCTTCTCATCCCTGGGAAATTTGAGGCCAGTAACACTGATAGCCTCCCATGTACTAGAGAAAAGTCTTTCACTCAGGTAGGAGATCCTGGTTTTTGAGACAGAATTCCTCCAGGCCATTGTTCAAGACAAGATTGTTTGCTGGAGAACTTTTCATCTCAGCTCTAGATTTTGTTGCTTTCTTCCTTTAGAAAACAATGGTGAGCATTTTTCTAAAACGTTTTATGTTATTTATGTTGTTAAAATTATTTTTGTTTGTCTTCATAAAGCGACTTGATAACTTAAATAACTTTGAGAAGATTACGTTGTAGTTATTTATTTGCTCTTTAGCGTTAACCTACAATGGCCCCTCCTTTAGTGCTGCTTGATCTCTTTCGCCATGAAATGTAGGCTTTGGGACTGAATTTAGCTCCTTTGCGTCAGTAATGGGGCATACAGTGGTACCTTGGTTTACGAACTTAATCTGTTGCAGAAGTCCGTTCTTAAAGCAAAGTGTTCTTAAACCAAGGCGTGCTTTCCCATAGCAGAGGGGGACTCAATTTACAAATGGAACACACTCAAAAGGAAGCGGAACATGTTCTGCTTCCAAGGCAAAGTTCACAAACTAAAACACCTACTTCCGGGTTTGCAGCGTTCATAATCCAAGTTGCTCATAAAGTAAGATGTTCTTAAACCAAGGTACCACTTATATACTTTTAAACCAATGCACTTTTTGTGATACCAAGATGCATATGTGGTAAGAACTGCCAGGATGGGCAGCTTAGGATGCAATGGATACCTGGCTCAGCCAGGCCTTAGGTCCCCAGCCCCAGCTCAGCTGAAGGTATCTTGGTGTAACTTGCTCATCTTGTCTTAGCCCTGGGCTCAACCGACTTGAGACAAGCCTGGGTGAGCTGCGGCCTAAGAAGTTGGTGTGGTAGGAGCATGACCTGGCAACCCAGCATAAGAACACTATCTTAAAGGCCTGTTTTCCCTCTGTCAGGCTCAGGCAGAGCAGCAGCATCTCTGCTGCTGAATGGGGTTTGGATCCGGTGTAACTTTATACCGGTGTAACTTACATCAACGTGCTTTACTCCCACTTCTTGTGCATAGGTCAAGAGTTTATTTTCCACACCCTTTGTGTGGAAAACAAATTTTGTGGTGTCATCGGAAACGGCTCAGCTGGAGAAATATCAACATGGAGGACTGGTGTTAGAGAGCTCCATGAATGAATTTTAGAGCTATCCATTAAGTATCTCCCTCTTTCTAACAAAACAAAGCCGGATAGTATTTTAATATCCCCTTGTGGTCTACACACTAACTTCCAGACACTGCCAACATTGCCAGAACATTTATTTATACAGTATTAGCTGTGTAAATGATGAGGCCAGTAAGAACTGATACTTGTCTGAGATGAACTGAACAGAAGCCACAAACTCAATTTCTGTATGCCTGTAAACATCCATTGGATCATTATGACTTTTGATTGCTAATGAATTGGCTTTGAAAAGTTTAATACTGCATTACAGATGCACAAACTCTTTTCAACCTTTAGAGATTTTTCCTATTTTTGCGTTAATGCCGCACTAAAGATTTTCTGTTCTGTTCTGTTCTTTTAATTTCCAAGGAATCTGTCTTCAGATGAAGCCAGTGCCATTATTCCCCCCACCATAGAATCATAGAATTGTAGACTTAGAAGAGACCACAAGGGTCATCTAGTCCAACCCCCTGCAATGCAGGAATGTGGCCAATGTGGGGTTCTAACCCACAACCCTGACATTAAGAGTCTCATGTTCTACTAACTGACCTATCCAAGCAATCAATGCAAGAAGTCCTCCCCTCCAGTCCGTCCGTCCCCCATACCTCTAGTCAGTGAATGGACATCATGCAAGAGTCATTATATAGTGCTGTCCTTGGGGCTGGGGGAAAAATGACTACTGTACCATCCTCTTCCTTTTTTGTTTGACCATTGTAATGGTTCTAAGGGGTTGCTCGTGCGTAAGTTGCCACCACTCCTGGCTAGGTTACCTGGTTGAACCCTTTCTGTCTGGACAGCCCTTCACTTCGTGGCTGTCTCAGTCGCTGGCAGAATCCGTCAATGAGTGTTTCTTGAACTTCTTCCAGCAAAGAAGTTCTTTGACGCCAAGTCTCCTCCTACTCTCCCTGCGCGGAAGTCTTCTGCGCAGGGAGGGTGTGGGCAGCGGAGGACCCGTGCTCTCCCCGCTGGTCTCCGGCGAGGAGTCCTGGAGCCCCCTCGCCGATTCCCCCATCTGCCCCCCTTCTCCACTGGTGTTACGCTGATTTCCTTCCCCAGCAGATGGGCTGCCTCTCTCCCTACTGGGACCCTCTCCGGCATCCCTCTGGAGCCTTCCCTCCGCCTCTGGCTCCGATGGCAGTTCCCTGACACCCATATAATACCTATAGCACTTCTCCATGTACGCAGGATTTTGCTGATTTCTGCTAACTGTTTTGTGATATGTCTAATGCTGGTCTGGAGAGTCTTCCAAAGCTCAGGAGCAGTGGTTGGGATGCACAAGTAGGGTGAGATGAAGCCCTAGAATTAAGTTAGCAGTTTGCAGCATTGAAGCATCTTAGTGAATTGGCAGTCCTAATATTCCGACCTCAGATGGCAGGCCTTTGGTTACAAAAAGCACCATTTTGCATCTAGCCTCAGATATAAGGGATACCAAATGTGAAATTGTCAAAAGTGAGACGGATAGCAATGACTTCCCCACAGAGTATGGTGAACGATATTATTCCCTGAAGTTCACCTCTGTGTCTTTTGAGGAGAGAAGAAAAAGACCCTGCAGTTCTACTGGAGACTGTGGAAATTCTGGGAATGACTTTGTCATGTGAAACTCCATTTTCCTCTGACAGAGTTTTCTTAAGATGTGGCTTCTATATCTATTTAAAGGGTGAGGAAAACCTCCATATTTAGACTGGGACTTGATAAGGGTTTCAGTGGGTTTGGGGTAAGATAATTTGGGAGGATGAGATTCACAGCTGAGTTTGAAGACCTGTTGCATAATAAATTCAAGATTAAAGTGCAAAAGTGTATATTTTAAGATTATTTATTTTGGTTATTTTAAAATTTATTAATTACAAATGTAAGTTGTCTTCAGATAGGGTTGCGCGTTGAGGTCCCCAAGACACCCCCCCCCCCAAAGAAAAACACAATTGACACTTAATTTTTGTTTAAGGTTTTTGGCATAATTTTGGCCACAACTTTAGTCAAATTACAGCAATGTGAGTGGTTGCTTAGGCATTGGTAGCACTAACTGCCCCCGCACGGGGACAGCTCTGACATTCGCACCCCCCGCGAAGTCAGGAAGGGTAAGTCACCTGGGGAGAGAGACGGGACTGGGAACTATGCCTCACCTCTCCCCAGAATGCTCCCAGGGGCTTGCGTGGCCCTAGCCCCTTGCCAGGGGGTTTCGGACAAAAGCATGGGGGAGCCCCTGGGTTCCTTTAATGGTAAAACCCTTCAGCAGCAGCAGCATTTTGGAGGGGCAGGCACAGCCGAATCCATACCCCTCCACCAACCAATTCCAAGACCAATGCCTAACCACAAACCTTACAAGTTGTGACGATTTGCTACGCAGTAGGCAAAAACCAAGTGGCACACACTAACCAGCCAAATGGACAAAATTCCTACCAGGCCCCTGCCCCAAAGCAGACGACCCCATGACAGGCATAGCAAGGTCAAGCAAACAGCCTAACATTAGGGAAGGGAGGGTGGGTGATCCGAAGTAAGCAGCGAAAAGAGGAAGTTCCTCGCTGCGAGCATTGTATTTAACAAATAGGGCTGTCAATCAACAAATGGCAACATCTAGATTTCCCCAGTAACAGCCCGTCCCTGCTTAAAGGATGGCCAAACCATTTGCCTAGTAACAGTGAGGTGTCTTGTGAGCCACCTCCATGAGGGAGAACACACTTTGTCATACGTCCAGATTTGCCAAACGTGCTATTTTTTCTCAACAACTTTTCTGTCCAGATTTTCACTGTTTGAAATATGGCAACCCTATCCTCAGAAATAATCTAATAGGCTATGAAGCTCTGATAGAGACATGCCTCATTTCCTAACTGGTGGCATTTATCCTATCCGTTAATCCACCTGGTTTATATGCCATTTAGAATAGTGAGAATGTGAGAAATAGGGGCGGGATCATGTACCATTGATGGGCAATGAAATGTCAAATTTTTATTGTCAGATATTTAAAATGATTTTAGCAACATGGAAAATTCCAGTTGGATTTCTCTCTCTCTCTCTCTCTCTCTATCACAAACACCCAAATGTATTGTGTTGTCTCTGATGTGCAGGGACAGAACACCTGTCTTTTCACTTTATAATATCTTTTTTCCTTCCAAAAAGCAGAAATCAGTTGTACAGCAGCCATCAGGGAGGACAATATCCACACTGCTACTCCAGCTCACGAAGAGCTGATTATTAGGCATCCGGCTTTTCTGAAGCAATAATGTATGGCTTGTATTGGGGGACTGTGTGCTTGCCTTCCATTTACACATGCAATTCCTCATCAAGCTCTGTATATGAAAGCCTGTGCACTTATAGCCATTAGACACCATTATGATGTTTCAATTATTAATAATTCCTTTCTTTCTGAATCTCACCAATCTCCACAATGCGATTGCAAAATGAGAGCACAATGACGCAAAGGACAACTGAAGACCTGGAATTGACTGCATGCCTTCAGGTTTTAGCAATACCATTTTCTCAGTTTTTATTATTCTTTTCTGCCAGCTGATTCATTGCACAAAAGCTGGAAAAGTGGCCATTACTGATTCTCATGAACCACCTGGGGAAATATGAATAACAACAAATGGAAGAAAATGTGCAACTTGGTTCGAAAACTGGATTGAGTTTAGCCAACTGTTTGGCTCCTGTTTTGGATTGGTCCCCAAAAGTCTATTAACTCCCTTTTTAAATTTATGTTTGTTTCCTGAATTACAAAGAAATCCAGGATCCCAATATCTGGGCTGTAGCCACCATCTTTTTGTTTTGTTTTGTTTTGTTTTGTTTCTCCTCTAGGGAAGAAAAAGAAGAACTGTAGAGATTGCTTCTTGTTAATACATCACCATATTTGAAATACAGCCTGTCTCAGTGAAATGTCTTTTATATAATTATTTACAGCTGCTTTCTTTTTTGTGAGCATAATTTGTATTCTAAACAGGCAGCAGCCAACACTTGAATTTGCCATTAAAATAAGGATTAAGTGCTGATTTGGCATGCGCATCATATGTTGGCCACCGCTATGCTTGAGAACCAGCTGGGCACCGCAATGAAGCTCTCTTAATGGATGTTTCTGATAATTTTTTTCTTTCTAAAGAAAATAAAAAGCACTTGAGATGTTGACAGCACAAATTTGCGAAAATAGTTCCTGCTGCTGTTGAATCACCTGTTGGCTGTAGCATCAGAGTTGCCACTTAAATTTTACCTAAAAGCAACATTCAAAGTGAATTTGGGAGGAGGTTTGTCTTAGGTGTACCATAGGGTCAGCCAAGCAGCATTTGATAAGACTAATTCTGGGCACACTAATGATGGTGAAGACAGTACCTGTACTTCTCATCTCTAAAAGTTATTGGCGCTGTTGGGTTTTAATTCAAGGCTAGGGAAATATTTCCATCCTGCAGTTCTCAGTCAGCATGCCACAAACCCCACCTCCACACATCAACCCAGCTATCGTCTTCGCACTCACCAGCAAATTAATAAGCAGAGCCTTCCAAGCTCTAGGAAGCCAGTGGAAGTTGCACTGGGGTAAATTATGCTCCTATTCCAAACTGCGTTCAGTAGCAGGGCTACTCCCAACTGAGCCCGCCAAGCCTGCCCGAGGGAAAACAGGCCTTTAAAATAGAGTTGCTACATCATGTGACCAAACTGAATGTAGTTTTGAATAGGGGTAAGTCTGATCCCCTTTCTATCCCCACCACTCCCCTAGAGAACATTGTTTTGGGACTTAACCTGGCCTTGGCTGAGCCAGTATGGAAGAGTCACACACTGTGTGTCTGACTGAGCTGGGATAAGGGCTTTGGCCAGCATAGCCCAAAATGAGCACAGGTTCAGCTGGCAACCCCCCTACTACAAACCTCCCTTGTGCTGGTAGATCTAATAGGTTTGCCAGTAGGTTTTGGGCTGAGTGGGTGAGTAGGTAGGATGAGATTTGAGGTCCTATCTGGGTGAGATCCAGATTGAAACCAAATTTGGAGCAGATCTGAAATAAGTGGTCCTATTTTCCCATTCTCTGGAAAATTGCTTGGCTAATTTCTGAGGCAATCTGATTCAAACTCAGGAGTTGTTGTTTACTGCTTCTAATTAATATTTATTTTACTGTGCACTGAAGCAAAGCAACATCTCTGGATCCATACCGATGTCAAGTGGGCTATGTCAGAGATCCCGGGGCAGAGATCACCCAGAAATAAGCACTAGGATAAGGAAATTAATCTGTCTTTATGAACAGGTTTCTGTATCAAGGGCATACTTTAACCTTTGCCCATTTGACCCCATTAGGATGTTGTTGGGCTGTATTTTCTAGTTTGTTCTGAATCCCCAAATCTCCAACCATCAATTTTTCTTGTATGTTTTCCCCTAATTGCAAAAATGAATATGAGGCTATAAGACGTTTGTAGCAACAAGCAAACTTATTCACTGAAACTTGGATATATCCTAGAGATGTATGGAGATGTTTCTCCTGTGTCAGGAAACTTTGTTAGTTTTCTAGAAATCCTTTTGGCTTCCTTCAAAATCCCCTAGATGTTTTGCCTGAGGAGGAATCTCCCAAGTTCATATTGAGTTTTTCCTAAGGTGAAATTTTTGTGGCAAGCTCTAATTTGTATGACTCTGAGACTCTTGACTGGCTCTTTCATCTTCCTGTTTGTATGTGTTCAGCTTTGAGTGATGGTGTGTGAGAACACATTTTAGAAAAGAGTACCTTCTTGAACTTGGTCTCATTAGATCTGTTACTTGAGATCAAAGGAGACAAGGAAGGTGGCTACTGAGTGAGCAAGTTTATCTAGGACTGGTATTTCACTTCCCTAATCAACCTGAGATTGTCAGGACAGATGTAAGAGCTCTGGGTGAGGAGTATGATAGCTTTCAGAAGGCAAATGATTTTGTATTAAGAGAGTGTGTGTAATTATTACCACAGAAATATCTATTTGCTTTATTGTAGCTGCTTCTCAGCTGTGGTCCGTATGAAATCCTTTGGCAAAAATCCCCTAATTTACAAATATTCCTAGCTTGGAAAAAGGAAAGAAAGAAAGAAAAAGAAAGAAAGAAAGAAAGAAAGAAAGAAAGAAAGAAAGAAAGAAAGAAAGAAAGAAAGAAAGAAGAGAAAAAGTTAGTTGTCCTGATTGATTAGAAGGGGGAAACTCTAATTTCTCTCCTGGTGGACGCTTTCCGGCTGAAAGCTGTCTCTTTGTGTGCCTCTTAGTTACAGTATGTAAAAGCCAGCCCTACAAGTCATAATTAGAAGTGCAGGACAATTCTAATGATGTCTTACAACTGATGAAATCTGCTTTTCCACCTGATTACCATGGAAACCACCGTTAGCCAACTGAATTCATTCTGATCAAAATGAATTATTATTAATCTTTCCAGGCAAGGGTGCTTGGAGATTTGGACTGCTTTTGTTAACGTTTCTGCTAAGCAACCAAAAGGTTCAGGAAGGGTAAATATGAATTCTTAATGTGGTAATGAGTGAGTATGGGTGAGTCTCTCTGGGACCCAACTAGTTATCATCAAATCAGATACTAGTAATTTGCAGGAGCATTATGCACTATATCTGGAAGCAAGATAAATAGCAGAAACTTTGGAGTTTGACATTATAATACAGTCCAGATCAAGGTTTGTCTGTTCTATTGCTGGAACCCGCACCGGGGCCTTTTGGTGAAGGTTGGGTAAGAAATCTCTCTGCCCATTTGGGTGGCATTGGATCCTATAGTGCAACAGGGATTAAATAATGCAGACCTAAAAAATAATCATAACAGAGGTAGATTATGAATTGCCATTGTAGCTGTACTAGATATTCAGAATCATACTAATAAGCAGATTATTGTCTTCCCTGTAGTGAAAAGTGGACCTCAGTTTATAAAACTTTGCTCAAAGAATGCAACATTAACATCTTCCACTTTGAAATGGTCTAAGATTTAGATTTTACATAGTATATTCATGTGCAGGACTGGTGAGTTTTCGTGGTTCAGTGATAAGGGACAGGCAAAAATCCCAGTTTAAGTCCCTGACACTTCTAGCGATGGGAAAGACTTTTCCTAGAGACCCTGCAGAAACACGTCCAGTCAGAGGAAACAATGCTTTATTCTCATCCACCCTTCTGTAGAGTCTTCTCGTAGAACCCACTGACTCAGTGAGGGCCACCTCGTTGCGCCTTTCTCCAGCCCTTACCACAAATAGGGAAATTCATTACATGATGTCTTCACTCCTGTAGCGAATCCTACAGGACAAAATGGTCTGGCAAGAGGAAAATATTAGGTATGCAACTTGTAATAGAATGTATGAAAAGACTGTATTTCGGGTTACATACAGTGATACAAAATTCTATCTGTGTTGTTTAGTGTGCAATTATGACACAGTCATACATGCAAGTCAGCACTTGGAAGTCATTAATATGCACATGCGAGCAAACCTCTGTTTTGCAAATTTGGTGGGCCGTCTTAACGATAGCAAGACCTAAATGGAGAGCCAAATAGTTTCTGGAGAAAAATTATGCAGATCAAACAAGTACATATTCAGTGACTACTAGAACATGGATTTGTCATGTTAAGAAGCATCATGTGATTAAAAAGGCTATGGAGCTGTGTTTCAGCCCCTGGTGACCCATTAGTATGGATGTTTGCAGTGAGGAAGCATATGTTCTGTATGTAGGCTTCCCCAGAATTCGGAAACCTACAGACATAACAGGCATCTAAGCCTCAGTCATCTATGTGTCACAGGGAGTGCTGCCAGAGAGCCCTACAGCCTTTTGATGACTAACATGCTCAGGGGACTTTCAGCCTCTCGGTTTCTATAATATGAAATGTGCTACGAGGCAGAACTTAGTCGCAAAGGAGTATAGGATTGTGTCTGGTGCTATCAATTTTCTTCCGTCGGATTATTTTTTATTTATTTGTTTTCCCTTGGAAGACGCCACTCTGGATCAGTCAGAATTCTAATATTGGCTATCACTGAAAAGTTAATTCAGTCATGTATTTAATTTAGAACGAGAGCTTTGTGATCAAAGTTTGAGGGGGGGGGGTAGCATTCTTCGTTATGGTGAAGCCTCTAATTTTTCAGAAATGACTTAAAGGATGAGAACATGTATACCAAATTTGGATCTGCCTTTTGTTTTGATGAATTTCACAATCAGCTAATATGTGATGAAAGGTATTTGACTACATATGGCCTAAGAGCATTAATATCCTTGTTGAAATGGGGGGGGGGAGGGAGACCCCACTGATCACTTGAAGGATGCAAATAAGCCTTTAAACGTTTTAGCCTATTATTGGCTTTCACATGGTATTAGTAAGAGGGGAGTTGGCTAATATGATAAAAAGGCAATTAATGTAATTCAAAAGCATGTAATATGATAAGACCTTTGTACTGCATTGCCAGCTTTGATAAAAGCCAGTGGCAAAATCTTATTCAATCACTTTCTGAGTGTCTGTACTTGTGATGGGGACTACTTGGAATGAGTCATACCAGGTTTATCTTTTCTGCTGTGGTTCAGGGTCCTAAAGTCTCCTAAACATAATAAGTAAATTTATTTTATTTATTGGGAACATTTAAGCCCAATCGATCCATGCTATAAAGATTAGTTTGTGAAAAAATGGTGTCCTTTTGCATACCATATTGCCAGCTAATATTTTGTTTGACAGTTCAGTATCTTGCAAGAAGAATTCTGTTACAAAATGGTTTCACTGGAAACTTTTGGGTGGGCTGCGTTCGATGGGGCAGATAATAAGATGTACAGACCTGGCCTTTTGTGAAGAAGTCATGTTGGTATTTTCCTTCCATATAAACTCATACAACTGGGCACTTCAGCATTAGTTCAAATTGTTTTGTAATATGTGTTCTTCATTTGTTAGGTCAAATTTAAACACGACTGACCTCATAATAGCTTGAAATCTATGCATGTGTGTTGTAGCTTCCTGCTTTAACAAGAATCCAGCCGATTGTAGAACGTTGAACTGTTTGGTGTGGTTTTTTTCTCATTCTAGGGAAAAAAATATTTCTATATGCAAAGGGAGAGAGACAGGCTATGGGATACAAAGGCTGTTAATATACAAGTATTTTGTGACCAATTTATTAATTCCAGGTCAGGACATTTTGTTCTGAATTATTCTTCTATTGTTCATTTTTCTTGGCAGAAAACTCTGGTATAAAGAATAGATGAACTGCTGCCCATCCATAAGGCACTCAATAACTTTTTTTACTACTTAAAATATGATATAGAGTGTTATATTGCAGATGGAACTCTCTGATAATTAGAATGTCAATGATACCATCATACTTAACATAAGGAACATGGGGAGAAGTTAATTTGAGAGGAATCTTTTTGTCTAGCTCTCACAGCGACTCTTAGTCCGTAAATCTATTGATGCCTGATTTCTCTGCAGTTCCTGGAAGACAGATAAATTATATCTATCTGCTAATTTCATAAGAACATACTGTGCTAATGTGCCTATAAATGTAAAAAAAAAGAAAGTAAAGTAAAAGATATTCAAAGTATACTCCCAAACTTTCCCCAAACATTTTCTACCTTGCATTTCTAGGTTAATACCATGTAATTGATAAATCACCACCGCCATTATTATCACCCTGGTTTTTTTTAAGTAGCTGCCATAATGTATGCCTTTACAAGCCACCATGCAAACATTTAGCATTGATTTTAATTGATATTACTATTCTCAATTATCATTGTCATTATTACTGTATATATTTTCTCCAAGGCGCTCAGAGTGGTATATATGGTTTTCTCCCTCCACATTTCTCACAGCTCGAGGTGAGATGAGCTTCATATCTGAGTCTAGATTTTCACCCTGGCTATCAGTGTTCAGGTTCAACTTTCTAACCACTATATTATATTGTGTTTCTTATTATTGGCTGGTTCCAACATGCATATTCTGCAAGATCATGGATATGTTTTGTTCTCATGTTGGATGGTGTAAAATCTGGGCATGATTGAAGTGTGAGAGAACTTAGGGCCCTTGTGTAGCACCATCACATTTGAAGTTGCATGGAGAATCAGTGCTACTTTTGAGACCAAACATCAACATGGAGAGAATAATTGTTGGGCCTCTCATGTACACCACAACCATCTCTATGATATAAATTCATTTATTCAGTGCCAATTTGCATTGAGTAAATTAAAATGAATTAATTCTGATTAACTTTGGTGAAAGCAAGATCAAAATAGGATCTTGTTTGGTGTGCATTAGACATAACAGCAGAGTGACCTTTACTACTGAACAATGACATTTCATTATTTAAATAAAGTACTCAGTTTGCTGTTTCCTAATAATATCACAAGGGAAAATCTGCAAGTGATAGCTTCTTTAAATTCCAATTCAGTAACTCATAGCAAATTCAAAACAAGTTGCTCAATTAATTACCATTTATTTATTTATTGCAAGTATGCTGAATCAGTTCATGAAACATAAGTGACCCCACACTTAAGTAAAATGCTACTTTGCATGAACAAACTGCATTCCACCTGCAGAAGCAGGGTTCCTCACAGTTGATATGAAAACAGAAGCATGGATTGACATAGTTTCCACCAAAATGTCACCTACAGTGAAATTCAAGGTTATTTTGGACACTCTTCAGATGAAGCAACTTAGGAATTGTAAGGGGAGCCAAACGACTTTCAAGAAGAACAGGCACAGTCCTAATTTCACATTCATATTCAAGCCCATTGTAGTTAGATATAACTAGTTCTCTGCAAGTGCCTTCTGCTCTGATTATGGCTGTTTCTGGATCATTGTATTCAAACTCCTAAGTTTAGTTAGATAAATAGGCTTGGTGTTGTGGACTCTTGACAGTGTCAGTTCCCTGTTTGCTTGCATTATTGCAGATACCTCCTTTCCTGTGTTCCTTGATCAGCATTGTCAAAGCTGAAAAAAACAACCATCTGTTAGATGGAGAAATAATCACATTCAGCAGCTGCTCCCAAGGACCTGTGGGTTGGGGCAAGCTAATTAGTTTATGGTGGAATAAAATATATTTTGCTATACCAAAAGTAAATGCCGATTACACAAAGCGTTCTTCTGCAAAGTTTCCCAAGTTTGAAGAAACTACATGAAATTTTGTATCTCAATTCCAGGAAAAGTTGCTTTTCATGTATCACCAGATTGCAAAAACTAGGTATGTCATGAATCATAGAATTGTAGAGATGGAAGGAACTCCAAACCTCATCTAGTCCAACCCACTGCAATGTAGGAATCTCAACTCAAGTATCTATGACAGATGGCCATTTAACCTCTGCTTCAAAACCTCTAAGGAAGGAGAGTCCATAACCTTCTGGGAGAGTCCATTCCACTGAGAAACCGCTCTTACTACTAGAAAGTTTTTCCTGATGTTTTGTCACAATCACCTTACTTGTAACTTGGATCCATTGGTTTGGCTCCTACCCTCTGGAAGAAGAGACAACAAGCTTGCTCCAACTTCCATGTCACAGTGCTTTAGATATTTGAAGATGGCTATGAACTGGTAGCTGCAGCAAATCCCTACTCCTGGTTATTTATAGGCAACCCTGTTTTGCGCGCGTTCAAAGCATGCGCAACCGTGAACATGCAGGCCATTTTCAGACCCAGAAGAAGGTGGGACAGGCTTATGTGCGCTCCACCAACACAAGTGATGACCAGGAATGCAACCTCCTTGCAAATCAGACATTGCCTGTATATCTATCAGTATATTAATCAATCTATATTGCGCCATCTCACATTGACCCAGTATGTTCCACATGCAACTGTAACATGGGTTTATTGTGTACCTAAAAATATATTGCAAAAAGTAAAGTCAGTAAAGAAATACAACATACTTGGATATATACATAATTATGCATAGGACATGACTGCATTTCTCCTTCAAACTCATTAACAGCAACCCAGAGAACAGTGGCAAAATAGTTGGGTATGCTCAGAGTTCAAGCAGTATAAATGGTGAAGAGAAAATTAAAAAGAGAATTGCTGTCCACAGTAGTGAGCAGCTATCCACACTTGACACAAGGCAGCAAAATTCTATCACTCAAAAACTAACTGGATATCACATGTACAATTAAATAATATTTCATGTTTACAGATTCTTTTTAATGAAGATTTAACACTACAGAAGTTGTGCCTTCTGTTTTCTCCCTCACAAATATTAACTTCATAGACATTATACCTTGTTTTGCAGCTGTTAGGCAGGTGTCTTCTCTTAATTCAATGAAAGTCTTGGATAGTTTTAGTCATGCACCAGTGTTGTAAAGATTGGAGCTAAATACTAATTAATAGCCTGATGTCAGTTCACTGGCTCCAAGTTAGTCAGATATCACAGTGAAAGAGCTCATACTTTTAAACTCAGGTTATTGATGATGAGGTTAAATAATCTAGGACAGCTCATTTTCTACTCTTATTGACTATTTTTTATCAGAGTTATAGCTCGGCTCTATCAGCTAATGGTAATCACTGGACACACACATAGCCCTGTCCAGTGAAATAACTGCTATTTCATGATAATAATTACATGTATTACCCACCAGCAGGTCCCAGGGTGGGTTTCAGCAATGTAAAATTCAGTATTACAAACAGCTAAAGCAAATTGCAATCACGGGACTATCTAACAGGCATACGTTATATTTTCCTTTCCTCTACTACGCCAACCCAGCACTAGATAAACTAGTCCAACAAGAATGCACCATTGGTGCCCATTGCACTTTAAAGCACAGTGCAACTTACGCAGATTTTACTTATGTGATCACAGCTTTACACAGATCACCAATAAACAAACAAACAATAAACAAAAGGGTAGTGGGAGGGCCTTGCTTATGTGGCCCTGGAGGCTCTCACAATATTTTGCAGGAGCCTCCAGAGGCCTTGTGTGACCACCCCAGAGCCCTGGAACAAGACGGAGGGTTCAAAAGCTCTTTCTGCAAAGGGTTTCCCTGTTGTATAGATTATTTTTAAGCCCTCCGCCTTGCTCACCTGGCTGTGGGAGGCTCCTGCAAGATACTGGACTGCCCCAGTCACATGAGATCTTGGACGGTGTGGGTGCTTCTAGGGGTCATTCTAACCTCGTGCAATTTTGCCTTTGCATTCAACCTCCAGTAACATAACCCCCACATGCGTTGTGGTCCTACTGCGTAGCATAAGGCACAGGACAAGCAGAAAGCTCCATGGACATGGGCTTTCCAGGCATGGAGGAAGCTGAAGTGTGGACAAGCCCAAAATGCCTGGCAACTTAAGCCCCATGTAAAACTTTGTATATGTAGACAAAACCTGCTCACTTCCCCTGGCAAGGAATTGCCACGATACAGTGGTACCTTGGTTCTCAAACACCAAAAACCCACAAGTAAGTGTCCAAGTTTTTGAACGTTTTTCGGAAGCCGAACGTCCGATATGGCTGTTGGCTATTTTTTCCGGGACATCTGCATCAATCAGAAGCTGCACATTGGGTTTTGAAGTCAAATGGACTTCCGGAATGGATTAATTTTGGCGCTTTTGTTTTTGCTATTTATTTTGCATTATATTTTTTTTGAGGTTTTTTTCAGTTAATTTGTTTTTGTGACTGTGTGAAACCCAGTTCAGCTATTGATTGATTGATTGTGTGACTGTGGAAATGGATAAGAGCTATCATCAGTGCAGGTAAGGGGGGGGGAATAATTTTAATTTTTATCATCTACAATACTGTCTGATTTATTTTATAGTACAGTACATTGATTATTGCTTTAATTTGATGGATCAATGGTCTCATTAGATAGTAAAATTAATGTTAAATTGCTGTTTTAGGGGTTGTTTTTAAAAGTCTGGAACGGATTAATCCGTTTTGCATTACTTTGGGAAAGCGTGCCTTGGTTTTGGAATGCTTTGGAATGGACTTCCACTTTGAGAACCAAGGTACCACTATATAAAGATTAGGGATGCCATGAGCAAAAGTGGGGTCTTTCCTAAGAGCAGCTCCAGTACTGTGGGTAAGAAGCACTTCCCTCTCAAACCAAGAGCTGCATTTGAGAGTGAGGAGGGATGAACTTTCCTTTCCCCCACATTTGCCTCAAACCACAGTTCCTGCATCAGGAGGGAAGAAAAAGTTCAGCTTGGGAGAACCAAGAGCAGAGCTAGGAATCGGGGTTGAGGGTCATGCCTTGTTCCAGCATTTGGTTTATTTGAAGAAATGGCCATAGTGAGGAATAAAATATACTATTTTAGCGAGCAATCCTATGGCAAGACCCATTGGGATGAGCAGCTTAGGATGCAGCAGATCTCCAGCTCAGCAAGGAGCTTCCTCAGTTGATGATACAACAGCATCATTGACTTATCCCAGCTCAGCTGGAGCTGTGCAGCAGAGCAGAGGCCGGTGTAAGGTGGGGGCAGAACCAGAGAGGGGAGACCTAGGTTAGATCCTGAGCCCATTCAGCTCGGTCATGTGACTGGCAACCCAGCATAAAATACTGTCTTAAAGACTTGTTTTGCCTGTACCAGTTGTAGGCAGAGCAGCAGCAGCAGGCACTTGGATGAATAGGGTTTGGAAATGGTGTGACACCATTGCAGGTTAACTTACACTGGTCTGCATTGCATGTCGATGTCCCCAAGCCACTCCCTAAATAAATCACAATTCACACAGAATTTTTGTTTAAGGTTTTTGGCATAATTTTTGGCACAACTTTATTTAAATACACACATGTGAGTGGTTGCTTAGGCATTGGTTCTGACTATCTGTCCCTGCCTGGGGACAGAACTGACTTCCGGATTCCAGCAAAAGCCAGTAAGGGAAAACAATATTGGGGAGAAAATGGAGCCGCGCATCAGATCCTCACCTCTCCCCGCATGCTCCCAGTGGCTTGCGCGACCCAAGCCCCACACCAGGGATTCAGACAAAAGCATGGCAAGCCCCTGGATTCCTTTAACGGAATTCCCTTCCACAGCAGCATTGGAGGGGCAGGCCCAGCCAATCCTTACCCCTCCTCCAACCAATTGATAACCAATGCCTAACCGCAACCTTACAAGTTGTGACGATTTGCTATGCAGCAGGCAAAAACCAAATGGCCCAGCCAATCGGCCAGATGGACAAAATTCCTACCAGGCCCCTGCTCCAAAAGCAGATGACCCCATGACAGGCATAGCAAGGTCAATGCAATAGCCCTAGATTAGGGAGGGTGGGTGGGTGATCCGGTGCACACAGCAAAAGAGAACTCTCAATGCTGCGTGCCCTGTGTATAAAACTTTTGGTCCATTCCACAAATTGGCAACATCAAAATTTGCCCAGTAACCAAAACAGCCCAATCACTGCCAATGGCCATCTAAACGATCCAACCCAGCAACAGAGGGGTGGCCTGTCAGACCCCACCGCAACACGTGCTCTCCATGAAGGAGAACATCCTTTATGCCAGCTTCTTGTGCATAAGATTTCTCCCTCAGAAACATTTGCATGAGGACTTTATCCACGTAACCAAGCAGGTTCCCCAATTGAATGTGTCGAGTTGGTTTCTTATTGTGCAATGAAGAAAAAGTGGAAGGCAGCATACCAGCTGAAAAAGAGAAGTGGTCCTTCAAATGTAGGCCAGCTCCATTATTTACATTAAATACATGATTCTCTCCCAAGCTATGCTAAGTTATCCCAATTAGGCTTGGGTACAGAACATTAACGTTCAAGTACAGATCATTAACTGTGGGTACTGAAGATTAACTGCTTGTGTCAAGATCACTGAGGTTTTCTTTTTGAAAGCAGGGTCTTGATATTCAGTAGTTTTCTTTTCTGTAGGTTTCAAGAATGCTATAATTCTTCCATTCATTTTTTTCTTTTTTTAAAAAAGAATCCATTGGAAATTATAATTCTCAACCTTCTGTGACATGGCTGATGTTAATGGAAAGGCACATATTGATTCCAGTGAGTGCTGGCTCCAATTTTATGACATATTCACTGTTCCAACAATAATTAGTCATTGTTCTCAATTTCCTATTCATAAGTAGACATTTGAAATCCTTTACTGTAAAGTAATTTCAAATCCTACCAAACTATAACCAACAAACAGAAGAAATACGGCATTTTCCCACCAAGCAGCACAATAATCAGTATTCCTTTTCCACTAGAATTATTGTTTTTAAGGGCTCTCCATCTTTTCTCCCTGCACTCTTAACAGTAGTTTGACAAAGAAATTAAGTAGGCAAAGTTTTTCTAGCACTTTTCTAGCTGCGCCAGAAAAAGCCTCACATTCTAAATATCATTATTCCCACCCAACCCCTACAGACATTACTTGAAAGCGCAGAGCATCGCTCTAGTCAGATTTGTTTCTCCATTATGTGTTTAGGATCAGAGTTCTACAGTGCCAGATGCCACACCAACGATGCATCACTAAGCTGACTCTCTTCCCTCCAATTTCTTCCCACAAATCCATTTTGCAAACAAGCTAACAGCTTGAACCTAAGACTTGCTGTGCCAGGAAATAAGTGCTCAGGATGAGGGAAAGCACAAAACGTGACATTATGTTGCCATTTTAGCAATGTCATATTGGCACTGCAGATGGATTAATCAGCCCAGTGTTTGGGATCAGGATGCAATACAGCTGTTGTAGTCATACTGCATTGCAAAATGTTTGCTTGGAGGGTAGAGTTTACTAAAAGGAGCTGATACGATAAACATAAGGTAGGTACACTGCCCTGATTCACAGTATTTTTTGTAGCAGGATAAAAAAAAACAGGCATAGATGCAGTAAATTGGAAGAAAGGGTTTCATGCATGTTATAATGAGGTCACATTGGAGAAGCTTGGGTCATACATATGTAACATGCTAGGGCATGATTCATGTACAATATACCAGTCACACACACACATACACACGCACACAAAAATAAGCAGAGAAATTTGTAGAACTATTTCAGCCTCATTTATTAAGTAGTCAATAGTCTGGGAGATGGGAAACACACAAAGGTTTCATTGGATAAAAAATCTAAAAGAAGACCTTCTCACCAGTGTGATATCAATCAAACAGCCAATCAGTGACTGAGTAAGCCCCTGCAGACTTTTGATCAATAGAACAAGGATGCAAATAAAACAAGGATCAATAGAGGCTAGGATGCAAAGCAAACTTTCATGTCCCTACCACTGTATGGAGAGACACAGAGGGTTTTTTTGTGATACCAAACAGTGACCATATTGGCTTAGAACCTAGCAATGGTGTTTCTATCTGTCATTCTATCTCTTAAGGCAGATTGGAGGCTCATGCAGGATGGTTCTTAAAATCATATTATACCAACATTCAGGAGATGCCACTGAAATTTCACCAAAAGCTAATGTGACGTGAAGACAGGGGTCTTCAGGTTACCATATGAATAATTCTGAAGAAAACAAAACATGTTTTCAACAATGCTAGCAAGACTTCTTGGATAGTCCCAAACATCCCTACTTGTATTCAGATTTTGCTCGAAGCAAAACTGAAAGCAAAGTTAGAGGTTCCTCCTCAAATGAAACAGCTAACAAATTCTGAGAGGCCATGAGTTCTGATAAGAGTAGCAATGTAGAGATGGTTATATCCCTGCAAAATTATAAAAGTTGCACATTTGGGGGTATTTAAGAATCAGATGGATGAATTCCATAGGAGTACTTGCCTATATGTTATCTTTGATATAAATCTAAGTTCAGTTCAGGTGTGTCACCGTTAAACAAGAACCTATTACAATGGAAATATTAACCTTAACAACATGTTAAGTGATGCTGCTCAAAGGAAAAATAATAATCAGCCTTAAATTTTACTCAGTGATTATCAGGTTCTGATTTAACAGGAGATAATGAAGGGTTTTGAGTCCCTATTAATTACACCGACCAAAGTGTATTCCAGAGTATTTAATGGCCTCAGTCTTGCTACCATTAGTCATAACTAAATACTATTGAAACTAATGCCACAAATTAATTGAGATTAATTCAAGAGACATTACTCTCGGTGTGCATCACAATGATCTAGGTTTGTGCAAGTGGCATGTATGAAATAAAGGTTTTTGGACATCAGTTACCAATGGTATCTGAAACCATATACATTACTAACAAAAACATATTATTTTTTAGTGATGTTGCAATGTTTTAAGTCTAGTTCAACCAGCAGCTTTCCCTTCTTTCATAAAAACCTGGGCTGTAAATAGCTTTGTTCCCCAAGCAGATAGAATGTTTGTGAACATTTTGTACTACCAGATGAGTTCAGCAAATTGGTGTCAGAGCTTTCTGAACACAACTACAATAGAGGATAAATGGATTTGAGAAACTGGTCAGATATAATTTTTAGTGGCTTCTGGTTCAGCTAGTTTGCCACCTAAGTGCTACATGGCTAAATATGTGTGTATGCACCCAAGTTTTCACATACATAAACTTTAAAATAGCATTTTACATTCAAAACCTTTACAACCAAAAGTTATTTGTGCATTTGGTGTGTATTTGTGTGGAAGTCTGTTCATCATGGGCACTATCCAATAATGACCCTGGAACAGTCACATCTGTCGCAGCCATGCTTATCATTTTGCTCCATGCCTTCAGCATCCTTCTGTGACTTATGCTTTATGCTTCTTAAAACAATGCTGCAATTTATTTACAAGGTGATACCATTTTGAGGCTGTAGTAGTAGCAGGATACAGCATTTGTTTCTCTTGCTGACAGTAGATTTCCCCTGAAATTATGTACTTGTGTTACATGATTTCATCAGGATACTGCTTCTTTGGTTTCCGCCATTACACACATAAGCATGATATTTGCCTTATCAGTCACTCTTGTCTGTCACATTCCTACTGGGAAGATACAACTCAAAGTGTTTGTTTTTCATTTTACTGCAAGAGCAGCGGTGAATATGAACTGCAAAGCAATCACGCTTTCCTGAATGTTACTTGTTTTCTCTTTGTTTATTGTGCCTACACCTGACAATACCCACCTCCTTGTACTGCAGCATATTTGATTGGATTTCTCTAGCCAAAGAAAAATATTGTGCTTGTAATATGGGGCAGACCAGTCTAGCTCTGGTGTATGTCCACAGTGGCTTATGCATAAAAGGAACGATATTTTCTTTGTGGTAAAGAGTTCCATAGCTCAGCTTTCCTTGCACTAACTCCAGACTTGCTGGAGGCAAACTACAGAAATTGTGGAGGCGCAGCTGTACGTGCAGGTAGTTTTCCATACATTTCTCCCCATTACTCACCACTCAGCTTTGGTATCTGAAGGTACTGTACCAGCAAACACTGAAGATCAACAGCCTGTGTAAGAAACTTTATTATTTTCCCCCCTTCTACTATTTAATTCTCACTTAGTTTTTAGCAGGGAGTTGAATGTGCAAATAATGCAGGATTCATTTGCTTCCTCTTTTTTTGTTGAAATTGCTGTTTGGCCCTCCCCACTCAGTGAGATGAACAGTGAAGTGCAGTTTTATGTATTTCCTTAGGCTGTCCATTTACATTAGGTTTTTTCCCCTTAAAAAAAGGAATGGAAACGTAATCCTTTCAAAAATGTTCTGCTGTAGAACAGTGTTATCTCTGTTTCTATGGAAGCAAGCCAAGCTGTGGAGCATAATGATGTATCTAAGGATTCACTGTGCTTATAGTATCCAAGAGAACACATCCTGATCAATAGGAAAGGAAAGTTGAAGCAGATAAAAAAAAATACAAGGATGTAAGTTCAGTACTGTGTGGAAGGGAGATTTATCACTCTTCCTGGTTGAACCATGTGATCCTATGTGTGCAATCCTATACGCGCTTACCTGGGAACAGGCCTCATGTAGTCAATGGAGTGCACTTTTGAGGAGACATTTATAGGGTCACACTTTTATTTGTTTATCTGTTGGCTGATCAGGGTAACTGGGTTGAATAATCATTCCATATTCCCAGGTACTCTGGGAAATACAGGTCAGTTGGATCAAATCTGTGACTGCCAGACAAGTGTAAATATCTCATCGGAAGTTCTGGACATGATAGAATACATGCAGATTTCATTATCTTTCGCTTTGTTTTCAATTTATCATCTGCCCTGTGCACAGAAGCTATGGGGAAATGAGGCCAATGAGGAAAAGGACACTGTCATGGATTGCTCCAAAGAATCCCAAGAACAGTAGCTTTATGAGAGTCCCCATAATCCTTCATTAGAGATTGCTTCAAAAGATGACTATTCCTTGAGGAAATGAGTATTGAGTCTTGCATGTTGTAACTTGAGATGGCCACCAACTTGGATGGATTTAAAAGAGGCTTAGACATATTCATGGAGGAGAAGGCTATCAATGCCTACTAGGCATAATGGCTGTGCTCTGACTCCACCGCTGGGGGTAGTAAGAAGACTCCTGTGGTTGAATCCTACTTGCCGGTTTCCCACTGGTTGGCACTGTGAGAACAGGATGTTGGATTAGATGGGTCATTGGCCTGATCCAGCAGGTTCTTCTTATACTCTTATGAGGTTGGTACGGTGGGCTTAAGATGGCACTCATGCTTGATTTAACAGATTGTAAGGGGTATAAGAGAACATAGTATTTAATATATGTAGGTTCTATGCCGCCTAAAGGGACACGGGTGGCGCTGTGGGTTAAACCACAAAGCCTAGGACTTGCTGATCATAAGGTTGGCAGTTTGAATCCCTGCGATGGGGGGAGCTCCCGTTGCTCAGTCCCTGCTCCTGCCAACCTAGCAGTTTGAAAGTACGTCAAAGTGCAAGTAGATAAATAGGTACCAATCCGGCAGGAAGGTAAATGGCATTTCCTTGTGCTGCTCTGGTTCGCCAGAAGCGGCTTAGTCATGCTGGCCACATGACCCGGAAGCTGTACGCCGGCTCCCTCAGCCAATAAAGTGAGATGAGCGCTGCAACCACAGAGTCGGCCACGACTGGACCTAATGGTCAGGGGTCCCTTTACCTTTACCTATGCCACCTAAAGCCTTGCAAGCTCTTTTGGTCATATAACATCTGGACTAATGGATTCCATGATTATTGCTTGACTTAAACTCAGGCATTCTACTAATCTGGGAAAACAACACACCATTGCCATCTTCTTGTGAGCTGAAGGCAGCTCTCTGAAGCAGTCAGACTGATTTTCTACTGGTGACTTCTCACTTCATGCAGCTGCTGTTTATACACTGGAGGTTGATGCATATGGAAGTATCACACAGGACCCCTTTGAAATTAAAAGCCCCAGATTAGAAGAAAGCTTGAAGAGGGCTTGACCTTGAAATCCAATAGATCTCAGGAGAACCTACTTTTGTAAGGAGGCTCATTTCTGTAATGGTGCCAAGCTTTGGAATAAACTCCCTAGCTTCAGTTGTGTAGTAAGAATACATCTCTAAGTGCTACAATCCTTTGATGCCAGATGATGCTGATGCGTTTATGAGACTTATTAGCTGTTTGTTCCCAAAGAATCTCCAAGTGACCTAAATTGGGGGGAAATGCATGTATAGATTATACTGTAGAAAAGGGGGTGATGTGGAATCATATAACACTTTATCATTCCATACAACAAACCCCAAGCCCTTCCCCAAGGCTAATAAACAAAAAACATTAGCAGTACACCAACAATAAACAAAACAATACTCTTAACTAGCAAATAAAAACAAAAACACGGACAACCTATCACCAATTCAAAAATCATTGACATCAACCCAGTGTGTTTGTTTTTTTAATCTCTGCACCTCAGCCAGAAGTCCCATGTTCGGGCCAGCTGCTGTAAATCAGTGGTGGGCATATTTTCCAGGGATGATCCAGACTCTCTCCTCTCCTTTCAGGAGAAGCAGCAGCAAAAATAGAGCAGGAAAATGGGACGAGTCTTATCTGCTCTGACTGCTGCCCCCTTCCTCCTCCTGATCCTGGCTGGGGTGCACAAAAGCAGACACCATAGCCTGGGAATTTATCCTCCTACCCAGAAGTCCAGTATCAAGGCCAATGGTTGTAAATCAGTCCTCTAGGGATGGTCTGGCATTTCTCCTCTCCCAGGACTTTCTTATTTATCCAGATTTTTTTAAAGGGGTTACATTTATTTGTGCTATTGTTTGTTTGTTTTTTTGGCTCATGTTTTTTTTAGTTTCCATTGTATTTGGGTGGATTTCATTGTTGTTGATTATTGGAGACTGCCATGGGATCAGACAAACAGAGGTTTAGAAATGTTTAAATAAATAAATGAATAGCTAGTAACATAGCTAAGATCAAGCTCTTGGAAACCCTTTATATGCGCTTGACACAATATGTTTGCTTTCTCCTCTGTCTTTGCTACTGACTCACTCCAGGAACATATAGAGGTTCCATTTCTGTAGGTCAGCTTTATAGCCTGTGTATATAGCACTCACGTTATACACCTCTCAGGAGGGCAGTATCACTTGTATGCTATATAAATCTGAATCAAGGGGCAACTATGCAGGAAGTCTTGACTTCAGGGCTGGGCTAATGTGTCTTGCTCCAGTGCGTGTCACTTTTTGTGGTATTTACTTCATTCATTGCATTTCTGCATTTACAAGCCATCTCAAAATATGTTCAAATATTTGAACACTTAGCAATTTATATGTTTCGATAATGTATCTAAGAGCTGCACTTTGGCGTCCCGAGAAATCTGTTGGCCAGCTAAAGTTCTGATCTGCACATAAATCCAAGAGCTTTTAGATTGGGGCATTTCCTATCGGAATTTTCGCAAAGCTCGTATTCATCAAGCATCCCTTCACTGGCAGCACATGGAAAGGGGGTGAAGGGAGAAGTTTTCCTTTGGTTCATTTTTCAGAAGTGCAAGTTGAAACAAAACTCACTGAATTACTGCAATACCTTTGAAGTCTGTCATAGGCCTGGTTTGTATCTCGGCCCTTGGAGACCCTAATGGAGACACCCATTAGACTTCTGGAAGCAAAGACACCTCATATTTCTCTCTTAATCGCTAGAGCACATTTTAAATTGCAGTGATTTATCGTTTCTTCAGCATCTGCCTTCATCTTCAGCAACGACACCATCCTCAAGGAGCTGCCCTCCTCACCAAGCAGTGGAGAGGAAATTGTTGCACCTGGCTGATTATAGTCTTCCTATGGAAGGCCATTATTTTGCAACAATGGGACCAATTCATTCTGAACTGAGGCGTTTGGCCCTACAAGCCAGACTCATAGCAAACCAAACAATTGGGAAACAAATTGTGTGAGAGAAGTGAAGGGGGAGAAAGAGAGCCCTGAGTGGTGAGAGGTTGAAAGCACTGTGCTGTTGGATTTAGTTTCCTTTGAAAGAGGATACATTTAGTTTCTTTGTAATAATTGGAATTGTAATAGTTGCTTTATTAAAAAGCAGACTTCTTTGGTGGGGAAGCTAGCCTGCCTCCCTCCTTAATTTCCTTCTGCTGGCAGGTAAAGACCTTGTTCCATCAGACTTTGGGGAATTGACTGCTTTTAATGAAAGGGCTGGTGTTTTGTTGATTTTATTGTAATTACTTGTATGTTTTAAACATATTTATATAGTTTTAATTTTAATGGTTTTTTAAAAAAAATTCTATGTTTTTAGAAATTTGAGTTTTTAGCTGTAAGCTGCCTTGAATACTATCATGGGGAAAAGTGGGGAGTGATAATAATAATAATAGGGAGCCACACAGACATTAATACAATAGGCAGTAGATTTCCAGACACCTACTTGGGCAGCACTTCCAAAGCTGCCCTCTGTCCCCTAGTTCTGCCTAATGCCAGCTTGACATTTTATGTGGAACTGTCTGCCCTCTTTTGAAAGTTGCAAATTGTGTTATCCCCATACATAAACTCAATCACCATATAGGGTATTTGTCTGAGGCTGCATCCCTGCAGAGAATTGCCCATTCAGCATAACATTGATCTCTGGCGCAATCCGGTGCATGTCTACTCAAACAGAAGCTCCAGTGAATTTAGTAAGACTTAAAGGTAAAGTCCAGTCGCAGACGACTCTGGGGTTACGGTGCTCATCTCGCTTTACTGGCCAAGGGAGTTGACATTTATCCACAGACAGTTTTTCCAGGTCATGTGGCCAGCATGACTAAGCCGCTTCTGGCGAACCAGAGCAGCACACGGAAACGCCGTTTACCTTCTCGCCGGAGTGGTACCTATTTATCAACTTGCACTTTGACTTGCTTTCGAACTGCTAGGTTGGCAGGAGCAGGGACCGAGCAACGGGAGCTCACCCCTTCGCGGGGATTCGAACCGCTGACCTTCTGATAGGCAAGCCCAAGAGGGTCAGTGGTTTAGACCATAGCACCACCCGCGTCCCTCGAGTAAGACTTAATCCCAGCCTAATATTCAGGCTGCAGTCCTGTGCATACTTAGCTGGGAGACCTTCTTCCAAGACACCAGGACTATGCTGGAACATAGAAACCAGAAACAGCTTGGAAGATCCATGCTGTTTAACACATATAAGTTTATTCCATATTGTTTGATAGCTATTGCTTTCGCATTGTTTCTGAAAGCATTTTGCAGCATTTTGCTGTGTTTAAATGTGTGGGTTTTTGTTTTGTTTTGCTTTTAAAAATATTATTATTTAAAAATATTATTTCCTATCTCTGATAAGCTGCCTTAAAAATATGGGTAAGTCAAAAGGTTAGTTACTTCCAATTGATTACTGAAAGGTTTTAACTTTTCTCTCTAGGCACTTTCAGGAATATTGCGTTTGGGGCAAGGCTCTGTGTATGCATTGATGCCACAGAACTGACATTTGGAGGGGAGCGCAGCTTCTGGCCCTGGGTTCAAATTTTGAATTTCTGAGAGTCCCTCATGGTCAAATGTTATAAATGAATGCACAAGACCTGCTGAAATCCCAAGAGGCAGAGGGTGACAGCTACAAGACTGAATAGATCTTCAGCCCTCACGGGGACTAGTAGAATAAGAACAAATTACATAAAATACCTAGTATGGTAAATTATTCAAAACAAACAAATTTACAAACTGTAATTAATTTTATATAAATTGCAGGGTATAAGATTTTCTTGCTGCATAATCTGAATTGCCTTAGTGCAGAATTTTTTTATTATTTTAATATTTTAGGCACAAAGTAAACATGGGGAACACTTCAAAGAAAGTTGTCCTGTGAACAAAACACTTAAGATTTTACATGCTAGAAAACACAGCCTTTGAGGACTTTGGATTTGCATGTGCTAGAGAGAAAGAGCGCTAAAATGCTTATTGATGATGTCAGGAAAAAAAGGAAGGTGGGAGGAAAAATTGCTTTTTTTCCTGAGGCTTTGCTGTTGCAGTTTATTTTCTGAGGCCTGAGTGGAAATCTAAAACTGATTTCCCGTGTGTGCAGAGTTTAACCAGCCATCTGTTGAGGGAAGAGAATGTAGCACACAAAAACCTATTCTTTACTGCTTCTGCATTACACTACTGAATTCCCAAATACTGTAGCACCAGTTCATTTCCTGGAGGGAACCAGTAGCTCCAGTGGCAATAATGTATGTGGATTCATTCCTTTAAAAAAACACACCACAAAATCCCTTCTTCATCTGGAATCACAGGCAGCGGTGTGAATAATATATGGACACTTCCTGGCTTTTGGGACATGTTACACCAGAAGCAGATATGCCATGACTGCTGTTGAGGAACAGAAAGTACCTCAGTACCTTCTCTTATTTTATCTACTCCTGTGTGGAGACAATTAACCATTTTATTAATTTTGATCCTCACTGTTTGACCATTGAGCTCAGATAATTCAGGATTTGGTTTGCCTGTTTGTTTTAAAAATCTAGTCCAAATTCTAATTTGTCCCTGGAAAGAAACAAGCACTTCTATTTTATTCTTAGTTTTAAAAAGCTTATAGTCTACCTTTCCGTCCTTAGGGTGCACATGCGTCTGCTGAGATACACCATTTAGGGTCTCAAGTTTTCTGGATGGGAGCAGCCGCTCCCTCCCCCACAAAGCGTGTTCTGTTTCATGGAGAGCACGTGTTGCGGTGGGGGTGAACAAGACACCCCACTGTTGCATTGGCAGGAAAAGAATGATGGCCACCATTACAAATGGGTTCTACCTGTTGCTGGGGAGATTTATATGTTGCCATTTTGTGATTGATAGCCATAGCCTATATATGCCCTGCACGCAGCCTTGAGCTTCCTCTTTCCGCTGTGCGCATCAGATCACCCGTCCTCCCCCCCCCCTATGTTCAGGGTTGTTTGCTTGACCTTGCTATGCCTGTCATGGGGTCATCTGCTTTGGGGGCAGGGTCCTAGTAGGAATTTTGTCCATTTGGCTGATTGGCTGTTGCCATTTGGTTTTTGCCTACTGCGTAGCAAATCGTCACAACTTGTGATGTTGCGGTTAGGCATTTGTTTATGAATTGGTTGGTGGAGGGGTATGGATTGGCTGTGCCTGCCCCTCCAATGCTGCTGCTGCAAGGGAATCCAGGGGCTCGTCATGCTTTTGTCCAAACCCCTGTCAAGGGGATAGGGCCACGCAAGAGCCCCTGGGAGCATTTGGGGTGAGGTGAGGGCATGGTACCCTGTCCCGTCTCTCTCCCTAAAATGTTTTCCTTTTCTGAAAACAGGGCATGCGTATGTCAGTCTGTCCCCATGCAGGGGCAGATAGTTGCAACCAATTCCTAGGCAACCACTCACATTGCTTGTATTTTAATAAAGTTGTGGCCAAAATTATGCCAAAAACCTTAAACAATTTTGTTTTATTTGGGGGACCTCGACTTGCAATATAAGCCTCACATTTGATATATACATACCAAGGTTTCCTGATCACTAGAGTTCTCTTCACATGAGAAATGATAGGACCACTCAGGGCCATCCCACACACAAGGCAAGGTGAGACACTGGATCGCTGGCTTCTGGTGCCGGTGGCACAGAGGTAGCAACAACTGCAGTTCATTCCGTGGAGGCCAGATCTGCCCCATCCTTGGTAACACCCCTCCCTGGCCATGCCACACAGCACTCCAGGGATCAGTGGTCCTGTTCACATGGAAAACCTTTTTGCATTCAGCTGTGCACAGAAGTGTTCCAACACAGGAAGATTGGCAATTAAAACTGATGGGTTATGCAGAAATGGCGAAACTCATTGGAAGAATAAGAAATCAAGAAGACAGACCTTTTAAAACAGAATGGGGAGAAATTATTGACTATTTGAAGACACATTGTAAAACAATCAAAACATTAGTGGGACTGATAGAAACACATGCAGCAAGAGACAATTAAGGGGAAGCTAAGGAAAAATTGGTAAATATATTTGAATTGGAGTAAGAAAATATAAAATAAATATCTACAGAAAGGAGCGGAGGGAAGTTGAGGAGAAGATAAATTAGATTTGTAAAGATTCAGGATTGTTGGGTTTTTTTGCTTTTGTTAAAATATTTGTAAAAACAACTTTGAGGTTAGCAGCCAAGACGGATTATTATCTCTTTAATAGAGGATGACCCCAGGATATACTAAGTCATAGGCCTAGTGAAACCTGCCCACCCAAGTGTCCCTGTGTATGTGATGGCCTGGAAGAAGAAACATTTGCTGAGAGTTGAAAGGAATAAATGTGGGGGTCCCCTTTTTCCTCCTGTCAAGCTTCTCTGGGAAGTGACAGTGGACTAGCCAAATGGTAATTCTTCCACAGCAGTCAACACTCAGTATGCAGGCTTTTCCAGAAAAGTCAGGCCACATCTGGGATGGAATGTTAGGCTGTGGGAGTTGGAATTATTTTCCCATTTCCAACACATGAAAAAGAATTGAAATCTATACATTTACCACATACACACACCCCACACAAGCAATGATTATTTTTGGAAGCATTCTGCACCAAACCAGCCCCTCATTGTGGGGTTTTTAAAATTTGGGACAGATAGTAAAAAAATGTATGGTAACTGCAAGAAAGAATTGCGCTGCTTGCTTTGTTTCAGTGCAGATGGTGTATGAAGATGCATCTTTTCTGTAGCTTAATAAAAAGACAAGTTTAGCTTTATGACAGGCTCTTTTCCCCCTTAAAGACAGCATTGTGAGCAATGTCTGTGCTGTGGGAAAATGTTGAAGACTGTGTTATCATTCTACTGTTTTATACCCTTATCTGCATTTAACTCTTTCTCTCTTTTAGCTGCTGAATTTTATGAATATCCTATGCTTTTCTTTTTCTTTTTTTTATCCAGTGCTATTCAGGGCATGGGGTGATTGTGTACAACCCTAGATTAAACTTAATTGGGGGGGGGGAAGAGAAATGCAGTCAACTGAATCAGCCAATTCAATTAACCACCTAGCCTTAATAAAGGATAAAGTGCCAGGAATTCTAAAACACTGTATTACCTCCTTAAAGGATCACTGTCAATCTTGTGAAGGTTTCAAGCAAAACTGATTGCTGGAGAAGATTGAAGCTGTTTTGTGCTAGAAATCAGTTACAACCGCAGGGAGTTGACTTTATTATTTTGGAACTTGAACAGGCATTAAAATTAGCATTTCCCCCCTTTTATGAAATCTATAAGTGTCATAATAAATGATTTAGCCGGTGATGTGTGGCAAAGCCTTGAAATTATGTTTCCCTTAGATTGGGATCACATACAAGGAAGCAAGAATAGTGGAAGGTTTCTCTCCAGGCTGTTTGCATTCAATGAATATCACTCAAGGGCACAGCAATGGGACTGGACTAGCTTCTACCTCTTGAAGAGTTATATAAGCAATCTGGAACGAAGCAGGATGGCATGCCATTAGTGAATACAAATATATTGTCCCCTGTTGAACCTACTACTTTGTATGCAAGTGAGAAATTGGAGAAAGGATGAGGAAAATGGTTCTCACTAAGAATGAGTTGAATTTTTGTGAGATTCTGTTTTCTTGGGGGGGGGAGGGTGCTAACTCCTCTACGGGGACAACGCTGAGACTAAGGCGGAGAAAGATGACAGCCAGGATCACCCCCTGCAGGAAAGCAGGCAGGTGGGGGCTGGCTTCTGATTGAGGTTGTTGGGCAGTGCCCCTTTCCCTAAAGGATCAGCTTCCATAGCTTGGGGCAATATTTCTTCTTGCTCTAGGTAAAATATGGATCTCACTTCTGAGCTGAATGCAAGCACTTGTCAGACCCTTTCAAGGGGATAGTGACTTTGCAGAATGAGAGGAATTTATTTTATTGCAAGTAGATTTAACTGGAGGCACATTAATGAAGCTCATCATGGTGAGTGCCAGGTTGTCATTTGGAAGCCAGTGCAATCCAAAAACGACATGCCAAGGTTTGGGGGGCGGGCAGTAGTGTGGCGAGAAAGAAGACTGCCTCTGGAGTTCATAAGCTGAAAGCAGGGAAATTGGACTTTTCTGTAAATGGGTGAAAAAGCAAGAGATAAGGTAGCCAAAGGGTTTCTCCTCTGCTCCTGCCTTGGTCTTCCTTGTTATCCTTTACTTTCCATGTCCTCTGCTGCAACAATAAGGATTTGAGTTTGGTGTGATCATCATCATTATTAAGATATTAAGAAGGCCCTTCCCATATCCCCAGCTAGGAGTACAAGGCAAGCGAGATGTATACATTTTATGGAAGTTTAGAAAGGTTACCACTAGAGCTATATCCCAGTTCAGCAGTGAATATGCAGAGCTGCCAGTGTTTTTGGGGGGAGTAGTTGAACAGATCAGTTGCTTGATGGGAATGGGGGAGTTGTGTGTTTGTGTCGGGGAAAAACTAGATCCAAGACATTTTTTTAAAGGAGCCCATGTGCTGGAAGAAGCTGTGAATTGTATGTATAGTGTAGCATCAATTAGTGCACGTGTTTGCTGACCTGCTAGGGATACCCATATCAAAGCCTGCTTCAGAACATGGATTTGTACGTTTGTTTCCACAAGTTGATTAAAAAGTGATGTACCATTAAGACTAGCAGATCGTACTTTTAGTATTTTTGCAACACATTGACTGCTCACTTTAAAGCACTTGGGAGCAATACATTGTGTTGCAGGTATATTTTAACTTGCTCCGTGTTGCACAGCATGTCATTATGAGTAAGAACCCTACTTTATAATGGTATTAATAGTGACATCTGTGTTGCATCTAGTAACTAGGTTTAATAAATCAAAAATTCAGGTAATCAGCAGCAATTTTGCCAATGATTGTGACTCTCAAATGTCTACATTTCTGGGATGAATATTAATGATAATTTTAAATTGTACTGGCATGTCTGTTACTTCAGCCTAAGCTTTGTCAGCATACAGTTATCAAATCCTGTATATGGTGCAGATTGAGGGCACATTTCCTGGTTCAGGTGAGGTCAGATATACCAAAGTTATTGAAATTCATTGAAGACTGAGCACTTTCCTAATACAGTAATACCTCCACAAATGTCCGCCTTGTCTAGCGTCCATTCCGGCGAACTTCCGCAGCAAACCTGGAAGTACCAGAACAGGTTACTTCTGGTTTTGCCGCTCGCACATTTGCAGAAGCGTTAAATTGTGCTTTGCACATGCACAGAGGTGCAAACTGCTCCATGCATGTGCGCAGACACTGCGCTTTGTCCTGGCTAGTGGCCAGGCTCCGGAACGGATCCCAGCCACAAAATGAGGTACGACAGTATTTGAGATTAGTTTGGTAGATTGTTAATTTGCTATAATATATCCCAGAGGTAAACTTGATTCCATTGCAATACGGGGGGCCCTCCAGTGAGTGCAGCATAAGTGGTGGGTCCCACTATGCCATTCCGTGGGTGCACTTATAGGCAGCATGAAGGTACGTTGGTAGGACAGGCTGCCAGGCACCCATTCTTTCTTATTCCAGTGTAGTGCTGCCACCATCCATATTAACAAGCACACAGGCAGTTCAGACTTACAGAAGTTTACATTTAAGGAGAAGGACAGGCCTTATTACAGGACTTTGTTTCTAAACTGTGGAACCTTGCTACTGTAAAAATGTAGTCAAAACTGAATGATAAAAAGAGTCTAGGCTGTTCAAAGTTGCAGGAGTCTCCCTCCGTTCAGGGTAATCTGAAGTATATTTCTTGAAAAAGTGGAGAAGTTCTTCATATTCACATCACACATACACACATTAACGGCTATTCTGACCTTGTTAATAAATTCTAATTGTGATTTTCTTGTTGCTATAAGTGTTTCCATTATGTTGCTGCACTGAATGGGCTTTGTCTGGTGGCTGATTTTAATGCTGCAATTGCCCATCAGTTGTGCAGTTGGTGGTTTCATTAAAATGACAATTAACTTTTTTAATCAACACAATTATGAATTAATTCATTCCCAACCACTCTCTCTAAAACAACATAAAACAGAAATGGAGATGCCATTTGCATGCAAAAATGGAGAGAGCGAAGCTGCCTAGTCCTGTTTTCTGCCAGTTGCCGGTGATAAAATATATGTGCATATGAAATATATAACCATTTTAATAAAAACAAATAGTGTTATGCCTTCATTTTACATATACCGTAGGTGTTTCTCTTATATCAGTATAATATATTATAATAGCACTGAATTATTTTCTCATAAGTAACTTTGTCAGATCAAAGCACTCATTGTGCTTTAAGAACTTTATGATGCAAATAAATTGGTAGGTGCTGATTTTAGGATTGGACCCACCACTGTAAATCAATAGAGTTCTATCATATGCAGCTGAGGAGCTCCTGAGCAACTGATAATCTCGTAATGCTTGGTTGATGATGTTAATATACCAATCATAAATGGATATGAAAGAAACCCTACATTAGTTATTTATCTGTATCCTGACCTTCCTGTAATCAAAGCAGCTAACTAACAAATTATGCTAAAATAAAGAACGACATGTAAAAACAAGCATAATTAACACCCCTTCCAATCAAATAAACACTCAAATGCAGCATAGATTTAGCTACAGAAGAGACCTTGGTGTTCAAAACCTTGATGTAATAAAAATGGCTTCTAGCTTTTTTTCTAGTTACAAGCAATTGTTTACAATTTTGAATGCTCCCCTTGAACAAGAAACCTCACTAGATAGCATAGTGGTGAGAAAACTGAGCTGAGCTCTTCTCTTAAGTCATGTTAGCTTTCTAAATGCAGGCAGTTTTATTCACGGAGAACTTTCTAATCTCTCCACCTGGAGGCTAAAGTGATGTAGGCCAGAGAGCACTTGATACCATCAAACATATAAATGGATGCTTTCCTTCAAATAGCAGATCTAAAACAGCTCAGCAGCTGCTTTCCTTAGGGTAAAAAGCAGCTTCAGAGGGGAGTGATCTGGAGCCATCATGGGCCTTGTTCTAAACAGCTATGTGAAAGAGGCTAGGGAATATTTAAAACTGGAATTTTAATATCTATAAGCAGCTCTTTTGAATTAGGCCATGCCCTTTTGTACCAGGATTAATAATAATAATAATAATAATAATAATAATAATAATAATAATAATAATTTATTATTTATACCCCGCCCATCTGGCTGGGCCTCCCCAGCCACTCTGGGCGGCTTCCATAAAAACCAAAAATACAGTAAAATCACATGTTAAAAACTTCCCTGAACAGGGCTGCCTTAAGATGTCTTCTGAATGTCAGGTAGTTGTTTATTGCTTTGACATCTGCTGGAAGGGCGTTCCACAGGGTGGGCGCCACTACCGAGAAGGCCCTCTGCCTGGCTCCCTGTAGCTTTGCTTCTCGCAATGAGGGAACCGCCAGAAGGCCCTCGGCGCTGGACCTCAGCGTCCGGGCAGAATGATGGGGGTGGAGACGCTCCTTCAGGTATACTGGACCGAGGCCGTTTAGGGCTTTAAAGGTCAGCACCAACACTTTGAATCGTGCTCGGAAACATACTGGGAGCCAATGTAGGTCTTTCAAGACCGGTGTTATATGGTCTCGGCGGCCGCTCCCAGTCACCAGTCTAGCTGCCGCATTCTGGATTAGTTGTAGTTTCCGAGTCACCTTCAAAGGTAGCCCCACGTAGAGTGCATTGCAGTAGTCCAAGCGGGAGATAACCAGAGCATGCACCACTCTGGCGAGACAGTCCGCAGGCAGATAGGGTCTCAGCCTACGTACCAGATGGAGCTGGTAAACAGCTGCCCTGGACACAGATTTAACCTGTGCCTCCATGGACAGCTGTGAGTCCAAAATGACTCCCAGGCTGCGCACCTGGTCCTTCAGGGGCACAGTTGCCCCATTCAGGACCAGGGAATCTTCCACACCTGCCCGCCTCCTGTCCCCCAGAAACAGTACTTCTGTCTTGTCAGGATTCAACCTTACTGGTATGGATCAATCAAATGTTCCCAAAGAAGAACAGATATCACCTGTTGCTCATGTATGCAGTGCTGATCAATACAACTACTAGGAGAGCGCAGAATATGGTCTGAAGCTCAACATCAAAAAAACGAAGATCATGGCCACTGGTCCCATCACCTCCTGGCAAATAGAAAGGGAAGAAATGGAGGCAGTAAGAGATTTTACTTTCTTGGGCTCCATGCTCACTGCAGATGGTGACAGAGGACACGAAATTAAAAGACGCCTGCTTCTTGGGAGAAAAGAAATGACAAACTTAGACAGCATCTTAAAAAGCAGAGACATCACCTTGCCGACAAAGGTCTGCATAGTTAAAGCTATGGCTTTCCCAGTGGTGATGTATGGAAGTGAGAGCTGGACCATAAAAAGGTTGATCGCCAAAGAATTTATGCTTTTGAATTATGCTGCTGGAGGAGACTCTTGAGAGTCCCATGGACTGCAAGAACATCAAACCTATCCATTCTTAAGGAAATCAGCCCTGAGTGCTCACTGGAATGACAGATCATGAAGCTGAGACTCCAATACTTTGGCCACCTCATGAGAAGAGAAGACTCCCTGGAAAAGACCCTGATGCTGGGAAAGATGGAGGGCACAAGGAGAAGGGAACGACACAGGACGAGATGGTGGGACAGTGTTCTCGAAGCCACTAACATGAGTTTGACCAAGCTGCGACTAAACAACAACAACAAATAGTGTAGTGATTCAAGCAATTATCTCTGAGCCAGGAAACCTCCAATTCAAATCTTGTCTAAGGTGGCTTTAGACAAGACTCCCCCTTTCCATCTAGTGCCAACTTGACATTTTGCTGCCTGAAGTGGAGCCAAAAGGCTCATTCTCCTCACTCCCTCTGCTGCTGAGGCCAAGATGTTTAAAACCCTTACTTCATCCTCCAGATTGCCAGCTCTTGCTTTTGTGGCATCACCTGCTTCACCCTGCGGTATGTTTCAGACCCCACCCACTCCATCACTCACAGTATCTGGGAGAGTACAATAGTCACCTGTATATGAATTACAGAGCTCATGGTTTGAATGTTCTGAAGCATCAAGCATTGTTAGCTGCCATTGCCCTGTATTCATGGCAGCAGCCCTGCTGGACTCCCCTCCTCTCAGCCTCCTTTCAAGGAAGGGGATTCTTCTTCAGAGTGAGGCTGTTTGTGTGAGGTAGTCCCAAGAGTGTCTGCACCACTGGGGCTATGGGTTCTGTTTTAAAACTAGGACTGCCTTTGTCTGAACAAGGTAAAAGGGAGGGGAAAGTCAAAAAATCCAGATAGAGCCTCACAGGGTGGTGAGTGATGGTGAGGCAAGGAAGCTGTAATATTTCTCTCTCTCTCTCTCTCTCTCTCTCTCTCTCTCTCTCTCTCTCTCTCTCTCTCTCTCTCTCTCTCCCCCCCCCTTTAAGCATCCTAAGGCAATTGCCACAATTTGCTTTCCTCTTTTAAAAAATAATAATATAAAAATCTTATTTTTGTTGAATGTTAATTTTATTTGTCCTCTACTTGGAGGCCTGTTGTTTGGTAGACAGTTAGATTATAAATATTAACTCATTGATTGACTACACATCTTTTTTGCTTACAACAAAAGCCATTCAGCTATGTCTCAACGTGGATGACTGAAAACTACCAGTTGCTACATATGTATTTCTTTTATCAGCAGAGTAACTCTGCATGTATGATGAATTAGTTACTTGGTACATAACACTGCAGTACTTAAATCGTCTAACTAAATGACTCCATTAGGAAGGGAGCATGGCTCTAAAAGCATTCTCTTTCCAATTAATGCTTTGCACAAATTTAACTGCCTGTCCACCAAAGACTCTTGCTTCATATGATTTCTCAGCAGAAGGCTGACATCTTATTCCCCAACGTATGAAAATCTGATGTTGATTTCTATTAAAGCCTGCTGGATGGACAGAATAATATTTGAAACAAGGCTGTTTGAACTAAAATGTAATTGGACTCATTTAAAGCTTTATTACAACGAAATCTGACTTCCTCCTTGTAAATTCAGTCACAGGCTCCTCTCAGAAACCATTACCTTTTGCCACCGGCTGCAAATTTAAATTCTCCTTTAGGTAAGCATAATGAGAGGAGAACGTTCTGACTGGCCAGAGATCATATCAGATGGAGCCTGATTAATTATTTCCACAAGATCAATCAACACCTTATTTAGATAACCAGAGGCATTCACTAGTTAATTTGTTAGAAAAGAACCTATTGAGGGCAAGCATTTATCTGGCCAGTCAATAGACAGATTAGTACTAGAAAGTCAAATGCCGAGTTTGAAAACTGCTTGTGAAGGGGGGAAGCGGTGGGCAGGTACGAAAGGCCTGCTGCAAACAGAGAACTATAAAATGTCAAGCAGGCATTTTTTCCAGTTTTGCCTTGTGTCAGAAAAGACAGTGTCTGCTCTCTTGTTTTGATTACAATAGCAGCTGGAGGCAAGAGCCTATTTTGGTGTCTCTTGCACAAAGTTGCTTTAAAAAATATCCATGATCTGGAGAAGGCAGGGACAGGCATGAACCACAGCTGGAGCAGCAACCATACGCAGAGGATTTCTGATACGTAGAGCTCTGTCTTCCTCCCCACCCGCCACAGGCATTTTTGCACTGCACACTGGCAGGGCAACAGGGTCTTCAAGGCAGTGGGAGGACTGTGTGAGCTCTTTTGAACCCTGTGGGAATGCTCTTTTGAACCCTGTGGGAACCCTGAAGGGAGGCATGGCACCTGCTGTGAAACTGGATTACGCATGTCCATAACAATCCAATTAAAACAAATCTCCAGGTTAGACTACTGCAATGAATTGTAAATGGTTCTACATTGGAAGAACAGGCTTCCTCAACTTTGGCCCTCCAGATGTTTTGAGACTACAATTCCCATCATCCCTGACCACTGGTCCTGCTAGCTAGGGATCATGGGAGTTGTAGGCCAAAAACATCTGGAGGGCCAAGATTAAGGAAGCCTGGTCTAGAAACTACAGGAAAGGCAGAGGGCAGTGGCTAGTTGGTTACTTAGGACAAGAAGGGATGGACATGAGACCACTTCTGGCCTGACTGCACTGACTTGTAATTTGTTTCTGGGTTTGGCATTTAAAGCTTTATTTGCCTTGTACACTTAAAGGCCGCCTTTCCCTACATGGATCTTATTGGACCCTGAGATCACCCTTTGTTTTCCTGGCCATTTGGGATTGCCATCTGCTGTCCTCCTCTGTGTGCCATCTCTGATGTTGATCCAAAGAACAGATCTCGTCTCCCTTTCTGTTCAGTGCTCTCCCCGGGAATGTTCTTGTTTCAGTACCAGGAAAATACAATTTTGTTTTCCCAGACTTCTGGCAAGCACCAACTATTGGAATTTTATTACGGGATTTTCAATCTCATTGTAAAGCACTTGGGCACTGTTTGTAGAGGGAAGCAAACTGGGGAGGGACCTTCCAGTTTTTCTATAAGTAACATTATAAGACTACTTACTCATACGTTAGTCCCATTCAGTCAGTTTGCAGTACTTCTTAGAAAGCAATAATTGGTAAAATGAGTAAAAAAATATTAGGACTGGAGTATATGCAATACCAATCTGATGAGCTTTTGTCAGTAGTATGCTAGCTTCCACCTCAGTCTTACCAAGTAAGGAAGCAATGTGGACCATCACTCAACGTGTTGTTAAATGCCCCTCACTGAGGCTCACAAAAAACACTGCTGTGTCCCTATCAGTATTATGCAACAGCTTCAAGATGGGTGCATATTGTCCACATATCTTTCCCCCTTCATAGTAACTGCGTGTTTAGCAACGTTCTATGCTTTTCCATTTCCTGATGATCTCCTGAAAATTTCCAGTATTTTTCACACATCCAAGTGCTTCATCATATGATGGTCTATCAGGAATGAATCAGATACCCAGTCTTGTTTTCACTGTTAACCTGAGCACCTTTTGATACATACCAAAGTGCTAATGCATGCTCTTTACAATGGGATATAGCCAAGTGGCAAGGTTTTGATATAATTCTCTCCTTCTCCATCCTTTACTTAACATGTAGTTTGTCCTTGGAATGGGACCATCTTTTTAACCGAGGATTCAATTATACCCATTTAGTGACAATTTAAGAACTCTTGTATAATTTACTGCAGTTTTAAAGTGGAATCTGCACAAGGGTTCTAAAGTTTGAAAATACTGATGGAGAGATACTTGGAGGAAGGCTTGTATAGTGTAAATTTATTCTCAAGGAGAAGTGAGAGGAATAAGAGCTCTCAGCATAATTAAAATCAAATGAACAGACCCACCCTGGAATCCCTATAGATTTATCGTTTCTGACTGCTGGGTCTTGATATGACTACAGCAGGAGAAGTGGTGGTTGTGTGTGTATGTAGAGAGAGAGAAAGAGAAAGCGAAAGAGAGAGTGCCACATTTGCTCTATCATGATTAGCTGCACATGGCTTTTGGGTTTTAACATAGCCATCTACTGCAAGGGTAGGAAATGTGTTCTGTTGTGGGCTGAATCACCTTGACAGATAAGCCTTTGGGAGCTGCCTGCCAGTGATGGACAGGTCCAGAACAAAAAAAATGTCACAATATTTCATATCTCTCTTTCTGCCAACCCTTTTCTCTTGCTCAGACACCTCCCCCCTCCTTCCCTTCCTCCCCCCCCCTTCAGTCTCTCAGGGGAGAGACTCCTGCCTGAAACCTTCGAGAGCCATTGCCAGTCAGTGTGGAGAATACTGAGCCAAATGGACCAATGTTCTGACTCAATATAAGTCAGCTTCCTGTTTCTGTGTAACCTTAGGTGACAAGTTGCTCACACCTAATCCAATAGCTTTTCTATGAATGTGTCAACTGTGGTGATGACCATTTACCAAAAAGTCATGTACCACCGTGTGCAAATAACAACTAATTCGGTTGGCACTCTGAGCCCATAGAGACAATTTTTTTTTTACCATATTTGAACATCTCTGTGGTGAAAATCTACTTTGCACTTGTCAACTTATCTCCAAGTGAACCAGCTCTTTCCTAACAACTTTGGAAATCTATATGGGCCAGGCAACCAGTTCTGAGAATTCTACTTTTCTCATGTATTTCTCATAAAGTATGGAAATGTGGCAAAATGCTGTTCTCCATTTAGCAGGATGGTGCAGATTACATTATCTACTTTCCCAGCAAAGGTGCCCATTATTCCCTTTGAGTACCACCCTACCCCACCCCTTGATGTTGTTAGCATCAACTGAAGCCATTGAGGATGACAGATTCCTTCTGATACTGAATGTCGAGTAACCCCCCAGGGCCAGCCACTTCCTTGCTGAGAGCAAAGGCAGAGGGATTTGTTTTCCATACAATGTTTGTTGCCTTTTCAAGGAAAGGCTCAGGGCAACGTAAAAGACAAAAGCATTAAAAAAAACCCTATAATAAATAACAAGGGAAATGTAAAAAAAGAAACTCATAGGAGCAGACACACACACACACACACATCTGAAAGCAGCACCAGAATGGTAAATTTCTTTGTAAGGCTCTACTTTTGGCTAAATTGTGACAGTGATGAGGTTTTTCAGGCATCCCGGGGACATTATGTATTTTTTTTAACCTCAAAATTTGTCAGATGGTTTCACCCAATGAGAACTCTCAAAATCATTTTGAAGTTTGCAAAAAAAAAGTGGGGGTGGGGTTGAATGTAAGAAACTGGAAAGCCTTCCTATGTTGTTGAATTGCCATTCCCACCAGCCTCAGCTAGGATGGGCAAGTGTCAGTGGGAACGAGAGTTGGAGTCCAACTACAGTTGACTATAGGTTCCCCATTCCAGTTCTAGAGTAATGAAAGAACAACTATCCACCAGAGAAATCTGGATCCTGTATTTAAATTCTATTCATTTTGCCTGCAATGGTGATAAGCCTGAAGCAGAGCGCCATATTTGTGCATCTACTTGCTGAGTGCTGTTAAACAGAACAGATATGGATTGTTTCTTTAGAAGAAGACTGCACTATAAATTCTCTGTGGAATATTACTTAAAAAAATGTGAATAACAATTTCAGCATTTCATATGTTCAAATCCATTTTCATTTAAATACACAGTTTTGTTCTCTGCTTCTTTCTTGGGGTTTTCAAGTCATATCATTTCCATAATCAGTCCTATAAAGAGGAGTTTAAAATACAAAATGGGTACATGTATTCACAATTTTTGGATAATTTAGCTTTGTTCAGAAATATATTTCAATATCTGCTACCTGTGTTATTCATTAGCCAATTATTTCTTACTAATGAATGAAATATATGAATAGCATGACTGGAAGGCTCATTATTATTATTATTATTTTCATTGAGTAGATATATTCGTTATTTTCATACTGGTGTGAAATATGAGGCACTGAAAAAAGATTCAAGAAAGCTGGGTTTTGTCACCTTACGGTGTGTGGGCTTAAATTGCTGCTATGGATATATGTATTATCAGTTTTTTTGGAATATTATTTTTGTGACTGAATAATTCACCAGCTATTAGCCTTAGCAATCTATCAGGCTCTGTTGTAGGCAGACCAAAGGCCTGGCCACCAAGGGGCAGAGTGTTAGTAGTACAGAGGGGATAGCTCTCTGAGTTAAAGCATGGTGGTGATAACACAAAGGTTGCAGGTGGGCACGCCAACTCCCCCCCTCCATTGAGGGGACCTGGCATTGTGTGACACCAAGGACATGACATCCCGCACCCCTCCACACGTCCCACTCCTGAGTGCTCACCCGTTGGCGGCAGGCGGTGGGAGATGGTGGCCCCCTCAATATTGGGGGTTTAGCCCCCTACCCACACACAATGAGGGGGCTTCTGCCCCCTATAGGTGGTGCCCCTGGTATCCCATGAGACATGATGGTGGTCTTTAATCAAAAGAGACTCTAAAAACGGGCCTCTGCTCTTGTAAAGATACACAACTATTCAGAACATGCTTGCCAGGCCAGAAGTGGAGGATTTCACAGCAGCCCTTTCAATCATATTCACTGCCTCCAGCTTATATGTACATCTCATATGGTTGCAATTAAAATATGTCAAAAGAGTGAGAGTGAGAGAGCCTCTTCATCCTTGAGCTGGGCAACTTGGGCTCTTCAGAGGGCTCTTTGAATTTTTTGTCATTTATGTCCTGCTAGGATGGGAAGCCACAAAATTTCACAGTTAGTAAGCCTCACCCGTCTAGATATGTTGGTTGACAGAGTGCCAGTTAAAACATCTTTCCAGAGCCGTTGACAAGTGTCTGAAGGGAGAGAGCCAACTGTTTCAAATAAACGAAGATGACTGGGGATTTTTTTCTTTCCTCCAGAGGTGGCACATCAATCAGCCAGACTATGTGTGGCATTAAGTGGTATATTGCTGTGGGGGAACCTGCAGTGCTACAACTTTGGCAATAGGAACTGCCACTCATGCTGCCATAGATGAGTCAGAAATACAGCCAATGTACATGGAAAAGGAAATAGGAGGCTTATATATCATTATTCTGTTCTATGAGATGGAGAAAATTGGACTTGTGACATCCCTTGCACATTCCAGAGGGGGCTAAAAAATGAACAGGTAAGCCAAAGCTGAAAGAATATGCTGAATTAATGAGACACATTCATGCGTTTTGTCTGTATTTTATTTTAAAACATATAGTCTAGAATAACTACCTGTAGGGCTGTGCTGTTGTTGCTAACAATCCTTCCTGGAGCATCATGATAAATGCCTCTCTTCCTGTATGTGTGTTTGGCATTTTCATAAAACGTTAGCCTTTACATTGTCCTCTTTTGCTTCGGTCTCAGTTGACCTACCTCACCTGTGATGACATCTTGATATAGCAAAAGCTGATTTGCTTTCATGATTCCGTTCATTATGCGACCCCTGACTGGGTGGGAATCTCGTGTGATTAAATCAAGGAGGACTAATTAACCAGCACTGAGGACCCATTGAAACAAGATAATGCTCACCAATTTCTACATAAGTTGATTAGGAAGGGCTAGGTGAAGGACAAATTCCAGAATCAACCAAGATGGGCCTATTCCAGGCTTCCTCAACTTCGGCCCTCCAGATGTTTTGAGACTACAATTCCCATCATCCCTGACCACTGGTCCTGCCAGCTCGGGATCATGGGAGTTGTAGGCCAAAAACATCTGGAGGGCTGAGGTTGAGGAAGCTTGGCCTATTCTGTGTTATGACTTGTCACACTTTAATTGACAGGCTAGCAAGATCCTTTCAAGCTGGCTTCAGTAATCTATTCTACAGAGAGCAATTAGGAAACAGAAGTCTATTGTGCAACACAATTGGAATGTCTCACAGGAAATGGGGAGGGGGACATCTTCTTACAACACCCAGATTTGAATTTGGCATGCATGATATTATAAGCAATACTTTGCAGAACTCCTACTTGATTTTAAAAGTGCTAAAATGTAGTTGCAGTTTGACCTAAGCCCTCAGTTCATTTTGGAAGATGTACAATTATATTCTCCTGATATAAAGAGCAAGAATAGAATCCTAAGAAGGGAGAATGTTTCTGGTTAGTCGTGTGAAAGGAAATTCAAATTATATTCTATAAAAATATTTATTATTATTATTTTTTATTTTTGCTTCCTGTTAGCAGTTATTGTGTGCTGGCACCTATGGCATGTTTACCAATGTTTGAGTAGCGGGCCTCATTTTAACCTTACCTCCCGCAAGCTACTGTATCATCCACTAAATCTGTCAAAAGTCAACCATCAAAGTAAATAATAATAATAATAATAATAATAATAATAATAATAATAATAATAATTTATTTATACCCTGCCCATCTGGCTGAGTCTCCCCAGCCACTCTGCGTAGCTCCCAATCAAATGTTAAAAACAGTACAGCATTAAATATTAAAAAGTTCCCTAAACAGGGCTGCCTTCAGATGTCTTTTAAAGATAGGATAAGAGTCTGTGTCCATAGGTGACTCCTCTCTTCAGCCATCTCTGGCTTTGTACTGAATGGAAACATGGCATGGCTGGAAGTTGCCAGGTGTGGTGACAGCACGAGCAGCTCTGTCAATGGAGTATGAGAATCTTAATCTCAGGGTTATGGGTTCAAACCCCACAGTGGGCAATAAGGTTTCTGCATTGCAGGGGGTTGGACTAGATGACCCTTGTGATCCCTTCCAACTCTACAATTCTATGATTCTTCTATCTGGGAAGGTCAGTAGCCTATGAAAACAAGCTGGTGGAATCCATGGGAGGAAAGCTAAACAAATATATAAGCATTCAGGAATTTGAGGAGGAAGTCAGACCGAGACTGTGAGTGACAGAACTTCACAGCTGGGTGTGAGCAGTGGAAAGAGAAAGAAATGAAATGTAGAGAATATGTAAGTCTTAATGAAATGAGGTGGTCAGACTGTGAAATTTGTGCTCCCAGGAATGAGGAGAGTATGTGACTATCTGAAGGGAGGAACAACAGACGCATCAGGTCTCCTCTAAAACCTAAATGTAGCCTAGGGACTCCAAAGGAACCTATGCTGCTGCAATTAGTTGTATACTTCTTAAAAGAGAAAGTAAACTCTAGCAGAGTCCTTCAACTGAGAACACAGGGCTGTCTGAAATGCGCACTCGGCCATGGGGCAAATCCCAGTTGGTGTTCAACTTAATAAGCAAATTAAAGTGAGTTATAAAACAGTGTGTCGCAATCCCATTCATGTTCAAGTCCCACTTTGTTTGGACTTTATTCCGAATTAAATGTCTAGGTGGCAGTTTTAGATGTGGAGCTTCATCTCCAGAGATGCCCACCCAAAGCAAACTCTGTTTTTAGGCATTGCCAGGAAAAACACTTTTATTCGCTCAGGCCTTTTAAGTATATGGCTTCTTTTAATTAGTGGTTTGTCCTGTTTCCTTTTATGATGATTGTATTTTTACTTAAATTCTTACTGAAACCACCTGGGATCTTTTTGATGGATGGCACTGTATAGATTCCTGAAAAGAAACAAGCAAATTCAGAAATAGAAATATTGCCCAAATGGAGAGCAAAAAAGGAACATGAACCTTGATAAAAGAAATGCAAGCAGACATTAAGGCATCTGTAAAAATAAATCCAAGTGTATATAATTTAAAACATTAATGATAATAATAATATCCATGAGAATCAGGAAACTGTCTAGGGAATTAGTTGGATGACAGTGGAGTAAAAGTTATCAAGGTGTCTGCAGAGAAGATGAATGAATTCTTTTCATCCGTCTTCACTGTGAAAAATGTATGACAGGTTCCTGTAACAGAAGTTCTAGGGCAGATCAATATTTTTTTAAAATATAAATTTACCTGGTCCAGATGGCATCTACCTCAAAGTTCTTAAAGATCTCAGATAGCACCCCCCCATCCAAGAGCAGTAGGAATCACAGCATGGGCAAAAGGTTAAAGTTGTTGTCTCTGATGCACCATCTCCAAGACAGCTATTTATTTTTTCTATAAAATCAAGTATTTATATCCTGCTCTTCACCTGAATGTTGCAAGGTGGGTCATGACAGGATAACATAATCCTATAAAAAGAGTCCTTCTGGATCAGGCGAAAGGCCCATCTAATTCTTTCACAGTGGCCGAGGAGATACTCACAAGCAAGACTCTAGTGCTGTATACAATAAACAGTACCAAATACCTCACTTAATAACAGTGCCACAACTGCCTCCTGCATGCCTTTAGCACTTCAGAAGGTTCATCTCAGCCCCCTATTGCTTTACAGAGGAGTTGGCACATACATACAAATAATCTGGTGATGTACGTGCTTCTTTGATGCAGACTCCAAAGGGTTGCCACGTGAGCAGGGCGTGATTCGGGTTGCAAATTTTTATTTATTTATATCTTATTTATCACACTTAAATTGTCTCCAAGAAGTTCAGTGTGGCGCATATTTTATTGGGGTGCCCGAAGACCCCTCAGGCCCCTAGGAGTTCACTCCTATGATAAGAACTGTTTGACAATGGAATGGTCTCCCTCGGAAAGTTGTGGATTCTTGGAGGTTTTTTAAGTTGGGGTTTTTTAAGCAGAGGTTGGATGGTCATCTGTCATGAATGCTTTATCCGAGATTCCTGCATTGCAGGGGGTTGGACTAGATGCCTCTTGGTGTCCCTTCCAACTCTACAATTCTGTGATTCTATTCTCTCTCATAGTCACCCAGTGAGTTTCATGACTGAGTGGGGATTTGAACTACTGGCTCCCAGGTCATACTCCAGCATAGTAACTACTGCACCATGGTGGCCCTTAAGAGTCAATCCTAAATATTTTTAAAAGGACTTTAACGCTGTGCTTAAAACACCTGAAGGACACAGAAAATCATATCACAAGCATTTTGCTTGACTGGGAATTCCTCCTCTGCTTCCATTGAAACCAAGCTATATTTCTTGGAAAAATCTGTTCCGTAATTATTCTTAAAAGAATAATCCCTACCTACTTTGCCATCCTGTAGATAATGTTCCTCTGCTGCCCACTGCAGATTTGTCTTTTAGTGGTTCTAACAGTTGAAGATTCAATTCATTCATCAATGTAAGCTGAATAGGAAGAGCCATGTGCAAGGTTTTTCAAGCTCTCACTGAATATCTCTCCAGAACAGGTGTGGTGTATATGTCAGGATAGGGGTTTTTTTATTTTAAAAAAACAAACTCAAAAGGAAATCAGCAGTTCTTATTACTGAGAAGTCATTTTATTTTACCTTATCCCCCTATTAAAAGTAAGTAATTACATCTTGATGCAGTGTGTATAATTTTAATACAGAAAAAGGGTGCTTAGCATTGGGCATATTTTACTTCTAACAGGCAAAATTTGGAATGAATGGAGGAGTCTAGCAGTATAATTATGAGATTACTGCTCAAGCTTTTGTTATGAAGTAGAAAGCCATTGTGGGCTTGTAGTAGTTTCTGTTCTCCTGAATGCAGTCTGGTACTATTTTCCAACTAAATCAGTATGCCACTGACTTAGCAAAAATACACAATAGGGGCTTGTTATTATGTAGATTATCTCCTCCTACTGGCAAGGTTAAGATAGAGGAGATCTTCACGGGAAATGGAGTGAAAGTGCTATTTGAAGAAACTGCTTTTTAGCTCTTGATCATGATAGCGTGTTGCTATCAGTGAGACTGCATCACAGTTTTAGGAGATATTTGTCTAAATGTGCAGACAAATTGTGAAATTAGATAATTGGCTGGGGATCTTTTAACTGGCTTTGTGATACCAAGAAGCCATATGGTATCCATTGGAGACCCCCGCCTCCCCTGCCCCAGGCTGCATTAATTGTTGGGCTAAGAGTGAACTCCTACAGGGTATTACATTATAGATGTGATAATTGAAGGTTATCATTTGGTATCTGCCATAGTTAGTTACCATGCATCATCATCATCTGTTATTATGCCTGGAAATTATCTAACAGCAAGAGCCAAGCTGGGAGGCCATAAGCCTATTGTGTGTTGCCTATAGGCTATTCTTCAAGTGTTCCTTAGTGAAAAGAAGGCCTCTGGTGAGTTTTCCTGAGTTCATTGAAAATGTGTGAACAGGCTAAGAAGAGAGTGAATCAAACTGTAGCATATCTAGCTGTGCTAAGGAATAAATAGGGATTTGCCCTCCCAGACCAAACATACATATTATCTCATTCTCATAATCTGAAGCAGAGGGGAAGCAAGAGGTAAGGAGGAGAAAAACATTATTTTGCCTTGCTAGGTTGACAATAGAAGAGGAAGAATGGGAGTTGTTAACTTTTCTGGGAAAATGTCCAACAGTTCTAGAGAATGAATTGATCTATGCTTAATGGCAATAGGGAGAAGGAGAATTATGTGACATCACTGGGAGGAGAAGAGTCATGTTTGAGACAGGTGAAGGGGGCAAAGCTGAAAGAGGGGAGAGGAAGAGCTGAGAGGTGAGTAAGTGAAATCAAAGAGGTGGGGGCTGAAAACAAATATGATAATAAATTACTCTTTATTGCCATAATCTCTTGCTAGGAGTTAGAGTGACCACTTGGTCATCACAAAAAAGGAAAGAAATGCATCACCAAAAAGGAAGAAAAAAAGAGGGCACCACTTTGGTATGTCACTTGGAAGACTTATTAGCCGTAAGCTCCTGTTCAAATCTATTGGCAAATTCACCTTTTTGGCAAATACAGTTGCAATCTATCATAAAACAAAAGGACCTAATTTTAAAGCCAACAGTTACATTAACAACAACTATAATAAAATTCCAAGTTAAATTTCTCTTAATGTCACATTTAACTTTGAATTTCAAATTCAAATTAAGTAGGCGAATAGTTTGACAGGCAGCAGAAAGGCAGCCTGTCCCTCTGAGGATCTGTATTTCTGGCTTTAATAAACACTCTCCTGGATCCAGCATCTGGAGTGAGAGAGCCATTTTGCATATGACCTTGATGGAGGCAGCGCATTAGAAGTGTAGTTTTGAATTAGCAACTTGCCATTAAAATAATCTTCCCACAAAACAGGCCCCTCCAGCCCCTCAGCTCCTTTGTTCCAGTATCAATATTACTTTGCTGCTTCTGCACCTGAAGCAAGGACATATGTAAAACAGCCATTTCTGATTTCTGATGCATCCTTGTGTCAGGCAGAGGATGACACAGAAAGAGCCTTCTGGATAAAAATAGTATCCTTCTCACAAATGGAAATCCTTTCTTTGATGATGTCCACTAATAATCTTGGGGCGCAAGTTACCTACAAACACAATGCAGTTTTATATCAGTTTTACTCGTATATCAATGGTTTGCAAAATGCCTGCTCTTTGAGAAACGTTTCCAAATGTATCTACCTATTGGGAAGATAGAAGAAGCAAACCAAGATGGGTGAACATATAGTTCAGACAGTGCCAGTTCGACCGGTTGAGTTTTGCTGTGACCTTATTCAAAATGTGTGTGTACCCAAGAATGTGTCCAAGAAACATATAGTTGCACTTTTATTTTCTGAACAGCTAAGCCTTCGCTATCAATCTTCTCATGAATAACACTTAATAAAGTTCTCACAAACTTCAGTGGACATAGGAACAATTCCAAAATGATTTTATTATTGAAATTATTTTCCCTGGATTTAGTTCTGTGTTTTTTGTGTAGACTTCAGTCCCATATCCACTTAGTAGGAAGTAAAGCCATTAAACTTAATTGTGCTTACTTCTGAATAAGCATGCATAGAATTGCACTGTTTATTCCAACAAATGAAGGAGGAGCATGCACAAATGAATATTAATAACACACTATATATGTGTGGAATATGTATAAGAGACACAAAAACGCAAAATGGAATTAGATGATAAGGGGTGTATTGCAAGAATATATATAGGCAACTCCCAAATTATGTGGAGGTAACATTCCAAGGCACTGCACATTTAAGTGAAATCACTTATATTTGGAACACCATTGAAAAAGCCTGCAAACACCCAGTTCCACTGTTGCCCTGCCCCATTCTGTCCCTTTTTGTGACTTTTTGTGATGTTTTGGGGTCACTTTTGGGTTTGGTGTGATGCACGTATGTTGTGCACATATCGGATGGGCCTAAAATGGTTGCTGCCTTTATTGCTAAGTACAAAATAGTAAAAGGAAAAAAACCTCTATACAATTTGCAAAATTGAACAATATTTTTCAGATTCATAAAAAATATTGTAATTTGAAATGCATTCAATCCCTGTGTTGTGTTGTTAAAGCACCAGTGAGAAACTCAGCTTTTCTAGTGTGTGTGTGTGTGTGTGTGTGTGCGCGCGCGCGCGTATCCAGTCAGCTTACTAGTTCTGCAGCATCTTGTTACAGGTCACCATTGCATGCGCTTTATTATGCTGCACTGACTTCCTTTTAATGTACTGATTCTTAATAGAAGAGAATAGCAACAGCAACAGCAATAATAATGATAATCATTTCTTAGTTATATGTCACCCATCTGACTGGGTTGCCCTAGACACTGTGGGCAGCTTCCAGCAAATTATAAAACTACAGTAAAACACCAAACATTTAAAACTTCCCTAAACAGGGCTGCCTTCAGATGTCTTCTAAAAGTCATATAGTTGGTTGTTTGTTTATTTCTTTGACATCTGGTGGGAGGGTGTTCCACAGGGTGGGTGCCACTACCGAGAAGGCCCTGTGCCTAGTTCCCTGTAACTTTGCTTCTTGCAGGGAGGGAACCGCCAGAAGACCCTCGGCGCTGGACCTCAGTGTCCGGGCTGAATGACGGGGGTGGAGACGCTCCTTCTGATATACAGTGGTACCTCAGGTTACATACACTTCAGGTTACAGACTCCGCTAACCCAGAAATAGTACTTCGGGTTAAGAACTTTGCTTCAGGATGAGAACAGAAATTGTGCTCTGAGGTACAGTGGTACCTCGGGTTAAGTACTTAATTCGTTCTGGAGGTTAAGAACAGTTTCAGGTTAAGAACAGACCTCCGGAATGAATTAAGTACTTAACCCGAGGTACCACTGTACTGGGTCAAAGCCATGTATTACTGCTGTGTAAAGACTCTCTTTTTGACCTATGCCATTAAAGGCAAGAGGATCTGACTCTTTTATGATTGAATATCGTACAGAGATTTAATGCTCCATGGATATTGTAGCACTGTTTTGCAGACTGTTTAAGCAGGATTCATTATTTATTAATCTGACAAAGGTCAAGTCATTTCTCAAAATCTAATATTGGCTAACAAGCTGTTTTGTACATTTTTAGGTATTTGGTCTCTGCCACAAGTTTGAGGTGTGATAAATAGTTAAATTACTCAGTTCTAATGGAGCCAAAATACAGATTAAATTGGAAAAATTCAGTGACTCTGAAGGTTTTTCGTCACAGTTTTTTTTTATTGATTTAAAAAAAGCATGATAAACTTACATGATAAATAAAAATGTCCTCCCCACAAGAAACATACGAATATCTTTGCTGAATAGTACCTGCTATAGTACCTCTGAATGTTGTTCTTTTGCCATATTCCTTGTTGGCATCTGGGTTTCCCACAAACAAAACATCCATAGGAAAAGCTACCTTATTGGCCTGAATATAAGCCGCACCCGACTATAAGCTGCACCTTTGAAATTCAAGGGGGGGGGGGAGAAAAAAAGACAATACCCGAATATAAGCCACTCCCTTAAAATTCCACAGGCACTCGCACCTGTTCTGTTTTACCGTATGTCTGTTTCAGCAGTGATATCGTAAAAGCCAAATTTTGTAAGGTAGCAAATTTAAGCCACACTTTAACTTATCATGGTCGGAAATTGGAAAAAAAGTGAGACTTATATTCAGGCCAAAACGGTAATACTGGAAGTACCTTCCCTGCTTGGTTACTTATAGTCATTAGTGCTATACAACAGAAAGATGTCTCGTGGCATAAGGCAGAATCAGCCTCTTTAGAGGCTTACAAAAAAAGAAGAAGAATTTGGCAAAACATGAACTGAAAGCAGGAATGAACCTCTCCATCGCTCAGGTAAGGGCATGGAGATTTCAAATATATGGCCATAAATCTGATAAAAACATGCGTGATCCTGTTTAAAAATAACCTGATCAAAAATAACACATGTCATGTTGTGTTATGCAGTCCTTTTTTTTCTAAAAAGATGTTTAGGGGTACTCTCATTTTGACTCAAGAAAATCACCATTTTATAGTTCAAATCGGGAAAAATAAATACAGTAAATGGACAAAAGTACAAAGCTTCGCAAAATGTTTAGGGGTATGTGTACCCCTGCGTCCCCCCCCAGAAAAAAGCACAGGTGTTATGTATGTAATAGAAGAGAGAACATGCTGAATCTGGGTGATACTATGCGCTAGCTCTGAAAGAAAGTCACTTATTACATTCTTGAACATGTCACAGTTAGAAGCTTTTCTAATACAGCAGAGCTATCAGGGGGTAATGCAAGTGAGAAACCACTGCTAATTTTTCATATTTCATTTTCTTTCTGAACCAGTGTCAAGACTTCATAAGTTTAGTTGGTAGAAGAAAAATGCCTGCTTCATGGAGGCTCCACCAGTTTGCCCCGACTGCAGGTCTTCTGAATGTATCTCTCTGACGGCAATTCATCTTCATTCCTCCCAAGCTGACAGGATAGAGCCTTCTTACAAATTTTACAGCAAGCAATATTTTTATTGTTGTTCAGGAAAGACACCTAAGGGGGTTTCTATTTTATTTTTAGGGACATTTCTGGATGTTTTCACTATTATGAATGATGACCTCTCTATCCCACAGAAAAAAGTGTAACTGTCATGTGTTTTTATGGATTGCTCAAATAGTTTGATTTATTATAGCACCATCCAACCATACAATGCTGAAACTGCTCCTCATAAAGAATTAAATGTTGCCCCTCTCCCTATATTCCTACATGGATTGTGTTTCCTTCCAGATTCATAGTCCCACCAAAGGAGGATTGTTAAGACATAGGAACCAGATTGTAGAAAAAGCAACTTGAGCTGAATGTGTAGTTGAATTTTATTTATTTTATATAAATATGGAACATATATAACATGTATAATGTATTTACTCCATAGTATGAGTCAATGTGGTTCAAATGTGCAGCAAGGTAAAGTGGAAGAATCCTGAGGAGGCAGAATGTATTATTTCATGCTGCAAGGTGGCGGAATGCTATACAAATAAACTCCCTGCTATTCAAATTTTTGATTTGTAATGCATTTGCAATGCATTACAGGAGAGTAAGGAGTATAAAATACAACTTTAACATGCAACTATTTGAATCGGTCAGCAGCAGCCCCAAACATTCCTCTAAGAACTGATGGGATCTGAGGGCACATTCAGAAACCACTATTTTCTTAATATGGTTGACATATAAGGGGATGTATCTGAATGATAAATTATCAGCATGCCATTAGTTCCAGTGTGTTTTTGCATAATTTCAAAAATGTGTCCTCCCACATGCAATGTCAAGTGGTTAACTCCATTTTACAGTGAGAGGACTCCAACATTGCTACTCCATTCCCACCTCACTTTGCTGAATGCCTGTTGAAATCAGAGGTGACATTGAGTGGGAAATCAAGTTTGTGAAGTGGCAAAGTTTGTGAAGTGGCAAAGAATTTACAGCATTTTTGCCAACCCATCAAGGTTCTTGTGAGTGCTTGCAAAGAATGACTTACAAGGCATCAGATTAATAGCCACCCATCCCTAGTTTCTAGTCTTTGTGGTTGTGCTGATGCACTTGAAAGCGCATAGGCAAAATGCTCAGTGATATCTCAGAGAAATAACTAAATAAAGTTTCCTGTGTTTGGGGCAGGGTTTTAGTGCCCCATGTACACCACTGACTTTCTCATTACTAAGATAGACAGAAGAAAGCTCAGAGTGAACTTTGGAATAGTGTAAAAACTGCAGAAAAAAATATGTAAGACTCAGACATGGGAAATTATTCACAATTAAGCATTTTGTCTCAATTTGCATCATTTCAACAGATTAAAAAAAAAATTCAGATTTTTTGGATGCAGAATTTCGATTGTCCTATTGCAGAATTTTCATTAATATTGTTATTAGTCCTACTCCTTTATTGTGTTGAATTATTAAACATGCAAATGTGTTAAACTGTTGATTTGAGAACCTGTAACATTAGCCTCCCAGCTTCAGTTTTGCTCTTAATGTTTTGGAGCTGCTGGTATAAAAAATACAGGAATCAGCCAAAACTGGAAGCACAAAGCATTTTTTTTAGCTCTAAAGCTCTACTTCTGTTCTAAAGCTGAACTGGTTTCCCATTTTTAATTCCATGCGAAGTATGTAAGAGAGTATCATGTCCAATGACAGCTTTACATTTTTACAAACAGTTTGGACTGTGTTCCATTCTAGTCCTTATCGTTCTCTATGGTTAAAAACAAACAAAATCATTTGCTCTCTGAAACTCATGTGATTCTGTCTCCATTTGATACTGTAAAATGCGTCAAGCGTATTTCTCTGCTTGAATAAACATAAAGGTAGATGTGTAGGTTATAATTCTAGTATCCTTTGCATCAGTGAAGTAAGAAATAACTGTTGGATTCAATTAAATCTGAGCAGAATATGACTCTGGGTTGACATTTTACTTAAACACATGTTTCTGGTTTCAAATACTTGCAGGCTTTGTTTTAGAATATTCTCAGCTGTTGCAATTTACACACAGGCATGATCCAGCTCACATTTACGCATGCTAAAACACCAGCAAAATAAATGGAACTTCAAGGCAGTTAATTGCATGCTCGATTGTGGCACTGCTCGCATTCAGGGCATTGCTTTCATGCAGCATATTCTGAATTAAAACATTGGCAGTGATTATAACTTTTCCAATTAATTTAAACAGTAGTTTTTCTTTAATCAGCAGTTTGCCCACATGAATGTTCTTATGCTACCCTCACACTAAAAACGGTCGTGTTGAAAATTAACATGGTCTATTGTCACTCTTTAATGTTAAAATTAAACTTTTAATTTTCATAAGCAATTTAATTATGTTGCCTATATTAGGTTGCATTTTAATTTTAATTAGAATTACAATTAATTATGTACCATTCTCAGTGCACTGCTGATTAATGTGAGGAGCTGTGTGTGTTTATGCATGGGTTATGCAACCAATAGGCTTTCTTTCCTCTGTCCTCTGAAGACAACGTAATTATAGACCTCCTGAGCTTTGCAGGTCAAGTATTCCAATAAATAGTATCTGGTGAAAATAGAAGGTTCGGGTACTATGGATATGTGAAATGTACTTCAACAAAGAAGTGGAAGCACTGAGATTTTTAGATGTTGGTCAAGTATATCATCTGAAGCTTACAACCATTATGATAGGAACTTAATATATAAAAAAGTATTAAAACAGGTATAATGGCAATGAATGACTCTCTCTCACGCACACACACACTCTCTCTCTCTCACACACACATTTCATCATCTCTTTACCAACTATCTGAACTACTATTAATTGCCATTCTTCACCCAAAGCTGTATTATGACATCGCATGATAGTGGCTATTTCATTTGTGACTCATCAAGCCAAACACAGTCCACCTTTTATCTCAACCCACCAGGGGGTTCAACAAATCTCATGTTTTGCTGCCTGGCTGAAACTGAAAAAAGGGGCCTTGAGGGAAACATTTTCATTTCTCTCTACTAATCTGATACTCTTCTATATAGTACTTGTACTTGGCACACACTTGTATTTGCTGATTGTTTCACTAGTGCAATCTGTTTCTGTTACTGCAATCCCCCTTTAGTGATCTGGGGGGATTATGAGCTAGAAAATGGTCTACATCTAGCGATCATGTGTAAAGTAAACTCTGATATTACGGTCTGTGCAATTCACATGTTTACAGAAGACTCAAGGAACCTTTGTGCCTAAGTTGTGTTGACAAAGTGGATGTGTCCCCATTATGAAAGTGGTGTTGCAGAGTAATGATATATTATTTTATTATTACAAATGGGACGGAGGTAGACTGAGGTGTGTAATATTTGTAAATGGGTTCCTTGTGCATCTGTTCACATGGTTGCACACTTTCCTCATAGCCATGCAACACAGCAGGCTGCAGGAGAATAGCAGAATGGTTGCTTTATTGAACAGGTGATAAACAGGACTACCTCTGAGGCCAGTTTACAAAGCACTAAACTTTTGTGTGTTTCCGCCCTCTACAATATAAATACCATCCGCTGAGATTGTCAGGTGTCAGGGATTGGCTAGATGAAGAAGATTGGTGGGCGTCACCTGCCCAAGAGCCCCCCAGGAAAGACACAGAAGAAGAAGAAGACTTAGACCCCAGATCATGGTGGTGGGACACGGGGGGGGGGAGCAGTCTGGGGAAGTGGCAAGCTGGGAGGTGCTTGAAGCAAGGGGTTTAAGCAGTCAAGGGGGGTCAGGAGGCCCTTCCAGGGCTGGAGGCTGAGAGTCTCAGTGTGAGTGCAGACTCAAAGAAGAGTCAGAGGTTTCCCTTACTACCCAGCAGCAAGACAGTTCCAGTTCTGCAAGTGTTCCTCACCACTGACACCCCACTCAAAGAGAATCCTGCACGTTTCTGAGCAACAGGCCAGACAAGCCCAGAGGAGGAGCCCACCCTCTCACCACAGTCTCCATTTGCTTGGGAGGGATCCAGAGGCGGAGCCAGTGGTCCGTTTTAGCAACGTCTCCAGTTAGATGAGATGAGCCAGAGAAATTCTGCTGTGATGTTACTTTCTGTGAATAAAAACTAATTGCATTTTGTATCTCAATTAAGAACTGCCCTGTGGATTACCTGTGCTCACCTGACAGCTCCTTGAGTGTAGCTGCTATGTTAGCTTCCTGGCAGGTGGGTTGGTGTTGCTTATTAGGAGGGAGAGGCAAATGCACCAGCGGAGCCATTCCAGCAGACGTGCTTGTGCATTTTCACCATGCCAACTTCCCTGCTACCTTGCCACTCTCCCTCTCTCCTGGTAAGCAACAGGAGCTCGCCTGCCCAAAAACTAGTGTAGGGAAGCCATTACTGCGAAAGACCTTCACTCATTGGCAGAAGGAAATGGCATCTTTTAATTTTCTTTTTTTCATTCCTAGTCTTTTTGGCAATCACTCATAGCCAAGTAAGATTGTCTTCCTTGAATATGGATAGTGTGTCCGTAAGTGACCATGGAGGCTAATTCTGGATCCATACATCCTTCCACAGTGAGGACATAGTTTCCGGGTGGGATTTGCCAAACATACCTTCCTCTTAGTTCATTTCTCCCTTTTGTCCTGAGTTCGTGCTTCTTCAAAGTTCATGATGCCTTTTGTAGAGGCTATTCCCCAACTGGAGTGCTCACAGGCCAGCAATTCCCAGCTGTCAGTGTTTATATTACATTTTTTAAGATTTGCCTTGAGAGCATTTTTAAACCTCTTTTGTTGTCCATGGCATTACACGTACCATTCTTAAGTTGGGAATAGAGTAGTTGCTTTGGAAGATGATAATCAGGCATCTGAACATGACCAGTCCAAACAATCAATGCTTTGACACTGGTGATCTTTGTTTCTTCCAGTACAGTGACATTAATTCGCTTGCCTTCCCAAGTGATATGTAAAATATTTGGGAGACACCACTGATGGAATACTTCAAGGAGTTGGAGAGGGCATTCGTAAGTGGTCCATGTTTCACAAGTGTACAGTAAAGTTGGTAGTACAATAGCTTTGTAAAGCATTTTGGTTTCCATGCAAATATTCTGGTCGTCAAACACTCTACACTCCAGTTGGGAGAAAGCTGCACTCACAGAGCTCAGGCAGTGCTGGATAACTGCCTAAGTAGGAAAAATGATTGACATCTTCCAATGTTACACCAAGTTGGATTCGTATTGTTGCAGAGGGGTAGTTTTGTGCTTGTTGATGCAGCACTTTGGGTTTTTTTTATATTTATTGAGTGATAGGCCAAGCTTTCCGTAAGCTTCTGCGAAGGTATTTGGGATGGTTTGCTTTCATTCCTATTACAGTAACATGCCAGAACAAAAATAGCTTCCAAAAAACAACAACAGGTGTGTTCTTCATATTACTCTTATGGTTCAGTCTTATAGACGTCTACTCAAAAGTCAGTACTATGAAAGGAACAGTCAGCTCACTGATTATAACTGGACCCTACTGATCAGTTAATTACAATTTTACTTGCTTTATAATGGTGATTAAATATTGCAGCCTAGTAGTCATTCATGCATCTTTACGAAAACTCTCATAACTGTGAAACAAATTGCTTTAAAGTGCTAATTAATTACGTGTTTCTGCTACTGTATGTCTGAATACTTTCTACCAGTCATTGTGAGGCTTGGAACATCAAAGAAAGGCATGAATGCAGCTCTGCAGAAGAACAGGGTGGAAATGTGTGTGCTCTCATTCTTATTAAGACATGAGTACTGGGACTGTATTCTTTAATGCCTCAGGAAAGGTGGAAATGAACTGACTGGCTCACAGCGAGGTTGGGATTGGCATAAAGATCAGGGCAATCTTGGCTAAGAATGCATTGCTCTTGAACAGCTATGCTCCTAACAGCTATAATTGCATATCATGGAAGATGCTCTTGCTGAATCCCCATTGAAAAAATAATGCATCACAGTAGGCGCTGCAATGATGATACTAATGATAGTATCAAAGGAGGAGGAACAGCTTTTGCAACTACAGAATGTGGTGTCTTAATATGCACATGATTATAGTGATAGCCCATAGTGAATAATTGAATGAAACAGAATTCCTTTCATTACACGACCTTTTCTTCAATTACTGCAATTCCTCCCACTGGTAGCTGTTCCTACCATATCTCTATTTCTTGACAACTCAACATATTGCAAGGCAGTCTCTTACTGATCTATTCTAGTATGTTAGATGTACACTATGCTGATTGATTCCAAAAAGGATGGCTTTCGCTAAGGAGAGATTCAGACAAGCAGGTTGGGGTGATAACAGAATTGGTGAGCTAGGTATGCAACTGTTTTGAGTCTGAATATTGTATCTCCAGAGAGAGAAAGAGAGAGAGAGAGAGAGAGAGGGGGGGGGGGAGAGAGAGAGAGAGAGAGAGAGAGAGAGAGAGAGAGAGAGAGAGAGAGAAGGACATACTGTATAGCATGCATTGGGATCATATATAGCAAGTGTATAAATATAAGCATAAAATTGCATAATGATGTGGCTCTTTTATTTACTAATAAGGGATTTTAGTTTTGGTAATGCGAATTGGTAGCTCAAAGCCAAATATATAGAGTTTTATTTTGCATGGTTTTACACTTTTAGTGAGTTCTAGGCATGCTTTTTGAGATAAAATCTTTGTAATTAATTGCTTTAAAATATATCCAGAATTCTGAGATTTAAAGTAGCTGTAGGTGGGCAGGAAGTACTTATCACAAATTTCAGATACTCATGCCAATCTGTGAGTTAGAATAAGAGAGAAATGGCAAGCAATCTTGACATTTATTAAGCAAGATAAATATTTTGTTTCCGTTTCCTTTGTGACAGTCAGATGTGCCACTGGATTTGAATAAGCAGATTTTCCTTCTTGCCAGGTTTTCTCCTTCCTATTCACCACATTGAGCTACCTAGCTATTAAATTTGAGCCAGGTGACATTTTGCCAGAAGCTTGGTATTTCAATTTATATGCTTCCTTACTTTTTGGAGACGGATAGGAATTTGACAGTCAATCATCTACCTGCAGTTTGTGTTCACTGCAGATGGGATACGAGGTTAGAACCTAAACAATCTCCTCTGTTGTGAAGTAGAAGCCCAAATGGGACTACTGAAAATAGGGCTGTGGGGAGATGAGAGAGAAACTAAAGGAGTATTTGGATATCCTGGTCTGCTAAAAGGAGATCCTGTGTACTTTGTTGTAAGACCTGAGGCCAACATACAGCATACAAACACAAAATCCTTGTTTGCTTCCTCCACAAGTTGGAAATTGGAACTGTAAAGGATGAAGCATGTAAGGTACTCTGGTACAATATATTTTACATCTTGTATTTTGTGGGTGTGGGTGTCCCAATTGTATCTGTTAAAATAAAACATCAACCATGGTAACTCTGTCAAGGCTGGTTCAGCTGCAGGTCAGCTAGAGGCTCAGATACGAGCAGTAAGGTGGATTCTTTCTTCAAGGAAACAGAATACAAACAGATAAACCTATGGCATAACAGGCCCCAGTAAAGCAGCTGGCAGAACTGACAATCTGGGCTTCTCACTTCCCCCTAAGTCTCCTCCCCATCCATCTGTTTTCCTAGCAGTCTTAAACTCTGTAGAGAAGGAGGGCCCTGCACTCTCTGTGCTCTTTGTTCTGCTACATGCAAAATCTTCCGAGCCCTTGGAGACAAGGGGGGGGGGGAGGTGCTGAGTACAGTAGGATTGGCAGACTCCTGTGAATCTGTTGCAGCCTCAGCCCCCACCTCCTCCTCAGCTTCCTCTTCTTCATCTCTCTCACTCAAGCCTGTTGCCTGTTCAGCATCCAACCAATCTGCTCCCCCCCCCCCCCCGTCTTCATCCTCTGGCCTGTCTTCAGTGTCCTGCTACCATTCCCCTGGCCCTGAGCCTTCCTCTTCTGAGGCTTCCCTAGGGAGTTTGCTGGCTGGAGCCTCATCATCCAGCCAGTCCCTGACACTCTTTGAGACAGGGCTAGGAATAAACATAACAGCAAATTACCTTTCCTACTGAAAACCTCCAACCAATAGCACACAACCCCAATCTGTCCTTAGGGTGACAAATTGTTGTTGTTGTTGTGTTAAAAAACACACTTCTGAACAGTTTGAATATTTATATACATTCCTTACCACCCCATTCAATTGAAACCAGAGCCTTTTCAGTCAATTGCAATGGAGAATTCAAACACTGCTGCCTTTAGATCTATTCATTGAGCCATCTAGTTATTAATTTTTTCCATATGGCTTTTTTCCAAGAGCTTGGCATTTCCATGTGTATGCTTACTTATTTTCTGGAGACAGACAGATAAAATAAATTGACAGCAAATCATCTACAAGCAGGTAAACAGCCAGGCCTCTGAAACTAATTGTTAGTACTCAGAAGTGTACTGGAAAGAAAATTGTATATTAGTGTTCTTAAGGAAAACCAAAGAAAGCCAGAATGCTGGTGTGGAGTTAGACAAAGGCAAACTAGCAGTAAATTATTTGGCAAAGCCTAAACATGCATTTGAATAAGAAAAAAATACAAAACAAAAATAGGATTTGTAGCAAGAGTGAGAGGTCCATAACACAGCATAGTGTGTAATTTGAGAAGTGAGATAGATATATTGCCAGTGGCTTTTGTGTGATTTTACTGAGTGGTTTTGGAGTACTTTCACAGTAGCTCATGAGCAGCCCAGAAGAAAGATGCATGTGTGAGACTGTGTGCATGCAGACTGACATGTTCTGTAAAGGAGAAATCCAGGACCAGTTGGTTCCATGCAGGCTGGTGAACTGACAGCCTTTTCCCTCCCTTCTGACAGCTGCCAGGGGAAAGTAGGTTCTGAAATAACAGTTTAATCTGGCTCAACACCATGACAAAAATCTGTGTACACTAGTGGTGTGGTACAACAATAAGTCATCATAATTCAGGAATAAACTGTGAAAATATTCTAATTTATGTACCCAGTGTCAATGTCAAATTGTTGACGTAGCCTTGCCACACCAGTCCTTGTACCCAATTTTATGCACTCATTTCCCCACATAGTGTCTCGTTTGAGAGAGCTTCAAGACATTAGCAATACCCTGGTGTATGTCAGGCTCATGCATTTAAAAAAATGAGTATAATATGATTTACAAGGAGAATGCATACAGGTTGTCTTCCTCAGCTTTCAGTATTGATAAAGGAGTAGTCTACATAAACATGCACATCACTTGACCAGCTACATGATGCTGTCTGTGTGCACTGCTTACGCTAAAAAGTATATGAGGTGAAGCGAGTTGATATTAAAGCTCTCACTGTGCTATATCTGTGATGACACATTGACTATCACATGCATCCAATCACTGGCATGGATGTGCAGGTGTAAGCTGACCCAGGTGTAAGCATACCATTGCCATGTGCAAAACTGGCACTCCTCTCATGGATCTGTAGACATATGAGCTTTAGCAAATGCCTATTAAGAGTTCCATCTTAAAAATTCTGTTGCAGTTTAACCATAAATGGGTTCATTCCCTTTCCTCTCTTCTTTTCTGGCTCCAAGGTTTTATAGTTGTATTGATCTTTATGCCAATGAATCATTATGTTGTTGCAAGACCACTCATATTCTACTGCAGTATTTGTACTGCCCCTAGAAATAATAATAAAAAAAGGGTTTTAAGGAAAGCATAGCCCAATTATAGGGGGTGGGCTGGAAGAAAAGAAAAGCAACACAAGAGATTTCATTGAATCTGCAATCAATAAAATTTGACCTCACCCACTGTTTAATTGGTTAGTTCTTTCAGACTGCAAAATGGTGAATTATCCTCCCAGGTTAGAAAAGCTGCTTTACAGGAGGTATGTACATTTGTATTGATCTAGACAGGACACTAGGTCATAATTGCTATTTAATGGATAGTCAGTTATTTAAGAGTCCAGGCCATTTTGATCTAATAATAAATTATAAGGTGTTCATAGGGAACAGAAAACAAGAGCTACAGGTGATTAGTCAGAAATGTTATGTTACAAAATATATTAACTGTAAATATTAGAGGTTTTGCCAATGAGCTAAGAAATGTCAAGAACTGACAACTGGGTGCCACTAACCACTATTTCAGTTAACCACTAACTTTAATAGTTCCATCATAGTTATTGCCTCTTTGCAAGACAACTTGGGAATTGCAGTTTTTCATCTGTCAGAGAGAGTTTCCAGAAATTGCTCCATAATTTTGACATCTGGTTAATTCCACCCTGTTTCAGTTCTGGTCAGAAATTCAAGTTCTGACATGTAGCTTGGTGGAATTGTTCACAACTGTCCATAGTTTCTTCCTTTCTTTTTTAAAGTCAGTATTCTTACTAGTGAGGTTTTGTCATAGTTTTGTGAAAGAGGGAGACATTCTTCGGTGGGCCTGACTCTTCAAGAAAGTGATGTGGTTATCATTTACCTGTTTCTAGGGAAAAGGGTAAGGGAGGATAGGAAGACTAGAGATATCATGAGCGTTTGAGCAGGAAAACTTGCAAAGGGAGCGCCCCACCATGAATACTTTTGAGCAGTATTTTCAGCAATTTCCTGCTTCTTTTCAGCAAGGTGGACAAGGCTGTGTGTTTTCCTTAATCCTTTCAGCTACCTCTACTACTACTTCCCCTTCCTCCCCACCCCACCCCCAAATTGAAGAACTTGCCCTCTCCTGGAGGGAAATTACAGAGGTAGGGCTGTGTTCACGCCATACAAAACAGAAACCCTAGAAGTCTTCACAGCCACCTTCCCCTTCTCTAAGGATACATTCTTAGGCAGGTATCAGCAACCTTTTTCAGCCATGGGCTGGTCCACCGTCCCTCAGAACATGTGGTGGGTTGAATTATATTTTTTGGGGGGCGGGGAGGAGGAAAGAATGAATTCCTATGCCCCACAAATATCTCAGAGATGCATTTTTTTTTAAAAGCACACATTCTACTCATGTAAAAACACCAGGCAGGCCCCACAAATATCCAAGAGATGCATTTTAAATAAAAGCACACATTCTACTCAAGTAAAAGCACGCTAATTCCCGGACCGTCCGTGGGCCGGATTGAGAAGGTGAGTGGACCGTATCCGGCCCGTGGGCCTTAGGTTGCCTACCCCTGTTCTTAGGCTTAGGAAAAGGGGAAGCAACACTGGGTGGGGCTTTTGCCCCTTTTATAAATGTTAAATTAGAACACTCACAAAAGCTCAACACTTTTCAAGATGAACACAATAGAACTATGAATCTGCCCAGTTTAGTTTCTCGTTTTTCTAGTTGCCACGTTTTTGCATCAGCTGATGATTCTTTTTTAAAAAATGTCCTAACCAAAAAAAAAACCCCACACACACCAGCATTTTAGTGTGCATTTTCCTCCCAATTTAGTATGGGATTTTACATCATATGCACATTTGGCAAGCAATTTCCACTATTATCACATATTTATTTCCAAATGGTTGGAGAACTGCACTGGAAATTCAGAGAACTTTTATGAATCTCTGATTCATGTATTGTTTTGGGAAGATCAGATTAAATGGCCTGTGGATGCTGAACTGAATTTATCATCCATCTCTAGTCAACATATGGATGCTCATGCATTCCTAGTGTTAAGTCAGCTAAGAGAGCAGGGAGATGAACTGTGGAATGTTGTTTGAGCCCAAAACTATATTGCAGAATTCAGAGAAGTGTGAAAAACTTAAGGATATCTACATTCTAATCCACGTATCAGTCCTGAAGCTACAAATCAGATTGGTTCAGTTAAAAGTGTGGACCAAATAAAATCCTTGAGCATCTATATATGGAACATGCATGCCTTTAGTTCTGTCTCTTTTTCTTCCTGCTGGATCGCCAAGGGAAATACACTATTGGTTGTGTGTGTGTGTGTTTTCAAACTTGCTTTTTCATTATCATTAAGGTTTAGGATGTGTTTGACCTTTGAACAACTCTGGGAAATATAATAATGATTTGAACATCTTTTTAATTCATCTCCATGCACAGTTTGTTCAAATGTCTTCTTTGGGATAAGGTATTAATCCCTCAGCACAATCCTCCAAAGTAATTGTCTTCCATTAAATCCAGTGCATACTACCACAGCCTTGCCTTTGTGGCAAATACCAGCCTCATATTCTCAAGGCAGTGCCCAGAAGTAACAGGGCGCCTTTCAACAAAATTATCTTTAACAGCTCATGATCTATAGAAGCCTGATGAGACACTGGGGAAGCAGAGAAAGAGAAATCTGGAGAGCATGCCACAAAGGTAGGGAAAAGAGGGAGAAAAGAACAGAGGCAGTTTCAAAACACAGTCTAATTCCACAAGGCTTTGTTTTCAGAGCTAATAAATTAACATGTTATACGTCCCTATCCTCAAAAGGTTGTGCTTTTGCAAACCCCTTTGTAATAACAGGCTGTGTTTTAGGAGACCAATAGACTACAACTGAGTGAGATTTAACTAGAAGCAGCTTGTGTGTGCAAACAGTTGAGGGTGGAAATGACTAGATGTTTAATGCTGAAATATATCATTTTGAGACTGGTATAAACGTATGGACAAAAATCCTGGTCAGGTTTCTTTAATCTCTCTGTTTAAGAAACAGATTGTAGGTAATGGGCGACCTGTGACCAATTCTCTGCATTGAAGTTGTAGAGTGATTCCCCACCCCCACCCCCATAGCAGAAATATAGGTAACATTAACTCATTTGTTGTCACAGTATCTACTGAGGGAAAGAAGAGTCACAGTTGTTGTAGGAGGTGAACGTTAAATGGCTTTCCTGGGGCACTGGTGTCAATTTTAACCAGTCCAATATCTAAGAGAGAGCCAGTGTGGTGTAGTGCTTAAGAGCGGTAGACTCGTAATCTGGTGAACTGGGTTCGAGTCTCCGCTCCTCCACCTGCAGTTGCTGGGTGACCTTGGGCCAGTCACACTTCTCTGAGGTCTCTCAGCCCCACTTGCCTCACAGAGTGTTTGTTGTGGGGGAGGAAGGGAAAGGAGAATGTTAGCTGCTTTGAGACTCCTTAGGAATATCAAATCCAAACTCTTCTTCTTCTTCTAATGGGGGGGGGGGGACTCAACACAGAACAAATGACTGGAAGTAGTGCTAAGAGCACCCTTGTTCTCATGTGCAACTCCCATTTATTCCAACAACAAGACTTACTCAAAAGGACATAAGAAATGTCCTGGCTCAGGCAGATCAGGCAGCATTCTGGCAGGCCATTTGCTGGCCATCACAGCGATTTTGGCCCCGTGGGGATGATGATGATACTCTCCTGCTCTTTCCCTTCAGCACTTGGCATCCTGAGATAATTAGGAGGGTTCAATACTAGCCTCCCCCCCCTAGTTATTAGAATTCGGTAACAAATAGCATTTGCATCAAAACAGCAATGATAAAAGCATAAGTAACAAGATCAAATTCATATTTTATCATTAAGACAACAGGATTTGTGAGATATTCTTAGATTCATGTTTGTGGAGATGGGGGGGTGAAGAGATGTTGTTGTCATCTTATATAAATGGTATTATTTCAACAAATATATTTTAAGTTCTGGGGACATTATTTTCCCCTCTGGGTGACTTTTTGATTACCTAGCACCAGTCTAATGAGTTATCTTCAGTCATCACTTTTCTTTATTCTTAGCAGGTGTTCCTGTCAAGGCATTTTCTTACATTGCTTTATCTTAGAAACCATTCATAAACAAGAGCAAATGATTTAATGGTTTAGCAGTTACTGTATGGCTTTATTCTCATGTAACACCAATAAATAGAAATTGTACCATGACATGTTAAAGTTCATAATACTATCATAGAATTGTAGAGTTGGAAGGGACCCCAAGGGTCATCTAGTCCAACCCCCTGCAATGCAGGAATCTTTTGCACAATATGGGGCTCAAACTCATGACCCTGAGATTACCAGCATGTGAAAACTGGTACTGAAGTAATCATAAAAAGGCACCAGGTGAGCTCTTCTTGGAAGGGCATTCGTGCTACTGCTGGGGTGCCACCACCAAGTAGGCCCTCTGCCTGGCAATCTTCTTACTTCAGTTGACAGCGTCACCCAGAGTATGGCATCTGACCTGGTTCCCAGGGTTTGAATGTGGGTAATAGTAATTTTCAGGCCTCTTTATCCCAACACACTAATTTGGTTTTAAAAATCAAAGCTAGCACTTTGAATTGGGCCTGGAAACAATATAGAAGCTAGTGTAGCCAATAAAGCACTGTTGTGAAATGATTAAATCGCCCAGTTGGATTGCCCATTCACGGTTAGCAACCTTGCCATCCCACTATGAACCAGATGCATTTTCGTGACTATTTTCAAAGGCTGCCCCATGTACAAGGTACTGCAATAGTCAGAGAGGAAACACATGGTAAAGGTGTACAAAATTATGCATGTGTTGATATGGTGAACAGAAAGACATCGTTCTCCCTCTCATGCTCCTGGATGATGGAAGATTCAGGAAAGAAAAAGTGCATAGTTAAATAATGGGATCTTGGACCATAAGATGCGGTGATAGTCCCAACCCAGTTGGCTTTAAAAGGACATTAGACAAATTCACGTAGGATAAGGCCGCCAGTGGATATTAGTCATGATGTCTATATACTGCATCCAGCTTCACTGCCACCATGCCTCTGAATACTAGTTGCTTAGGAACAACAATGCACAGAGACCTATTGCCCTTATGCCTTGTCGATAGGCTTCCCATAGGTATGTGGTTTGCAAGCAGGAAACAAAATGCTGGACTACATAGGCCTCTGGTCTGATCTAGCAAGGCCCTTACATCTCCAGAATCTGTGATGCAGGGGGTGGGGGGGCATTAATAGAGGAGATTTATAAATCTGGCTCTCATAGCATAGTCATACACACACAACTTGCAGTGTTATTGCTGTGCTGTGATGGATGGATTTATATAATAGTGTCAAAAACTCATATTGATTCATGAACGTTTTGCTACTTTTGCAATAACCAACCTCCACCTCACTTGCAACTGGAAAAAAGTTTGTCATAGATTTTTATTTATATAAAATAGCATGCACAGAAACACACAATCACACATCACATTTTGGTGGTGGTATTTGAAGAATGAATGGGTATTCAAAGAACACATTCTCCGATGCTTTTCATAGCAACATAATATGAACACTGGCTGTTTCTATGATTTACAACGGGGGAGATTCAGTTTGCCTGAAAAACTGTTGTCTGGAATAAATATTATACTGGCTGTATACGCTGCATAGAAGATAACCCAAGGTGAATAATGACCAGTGGAGTGTGATACAAGTTAAGTAGTGTAGCCTTTGTTTCTTTGCTTTCTTTTTGAAACTAGCCTCCATCCTTTTTGTAGCACAAAATTTAGTACAACTATCTTTCCTGGGAATTTTATATGGCTCAAATTTTTATGTCCCTTCTTAAGGAAAGGGAGAAGGAAATATTTTTTATCAGTATTAATTGAATACCATTAGCTTTCGCTGTCCAAGTGTGGCAAATAGAGATATGCCAAAAGTTGTGGGAAATAATTCAGGCTGTCAGCAAATCACAGTGACTGCCAGTTTGCAGACAATTTCTGGTACTGTCACATCTCTCTCTTCCGCTTGCTATTCACTATCTGAATGGAGTGCAACCTTAGCCATAAATTAAAGGAGTGTTTATGTGAGAGGTCCTGTGAGGGGGGCTTGTGTTCGACTGCACCACATGTCGTAAAGCAACCTGTACCTTCCATAAAAGAACAAATTGCAAACAGGCGTATTTGAGAAAGGAATATAACCAAAGTGCTATTGGAAGTGATAGAATGCTATTAATGAGCAGACTATTTTCCGGCTGAATTTTCTTCTCCACTTTAATTACCATTTGTTTGGTTTGTCCTCCTCAGGGCACCTGAGAAGTGTATACATGACCATACACGCAAGGCCCTCTTTGCGAATGCAATTGCCAATAACTGTCTAAACATTTGCCCAAGCAACTTTTCACCTCTTAGCAGATGGGGAATGCAAGGTAACCTTGTTAGAAAGCCGAGAACCATTGCTGAAGCTCTAGAATAAGAAACACACCTTTGCTCCTGAAGATCTTTAGCTGCTTCAGTATTCTGAATGTTTGTAAGATTGGCATTGCGTGAATAGAAGCCAGTTCACACTATTGTCATTTCTTAGTGTTATTATTTTATTTTAATGCCAAAATAGGCTTCTAAGTGGTTTACAAAATAATAACAACCCAAGTTGCACAAACATTAAAATTTCAGCATCCATAATTAAAACAAACAGTAAAACAATACCATTAGAATTATACAGCAGTTAAAAACAGAAGACCCTTAAAGGTCATGCTCTATACAGGTTGCTTTCTCTCTCTCCCTAGAATCACTTAAGTAATTAGAGGGTGATTATGATAATGAAAAATCTACCCAGTCAGGGAGAGTTTTGAGTGAGCAGACTTGGGGGGGGGGGCTTTTTCCAGGTGAGGCTGGCTGCCTTTTCACTTACTTTTTCAGATGGTCCTGTTCTTAAATTACTTCTGTCAATAATAATAATAATAATAATAATAATATTTATTTATTTATTTATTTATTTATTTATTTATTTATTTATACCCCACCCATCTGGCTGAGTTTCCCCAGCCACTCTGGGTGGCTTACAATCGAGTGTTAAAAACAATACAGCATTAAATATTAAAAACTTCCCTAAAAAGGGCTGCCTTCAGATGTCTTTTAAAGATAGGATAGCTGCTTATTTCCTTCACATCCGAAGGGAGGGTGTTCCACAGGGTGGGCGCCACTACCGAGAAGGCCCTCTGGCTGGTTCCCTGTAACCTCACTTCTCGCAATGAGGGAACCGCCAGAAGGCCCTCGGCGCCGGATCTGTGTCCGGGCTGAATAATGGGGGTGGAGACGCTCCTTCAGGTATACAGGACCAAGGCCATTTAGGGCTTTAAAGGTCAGCACCAACACTTTGAATTGTGCTCGGAAACGTACTGGGAGCCAATGCAGATCTCTCAGGACTGGTGTTATGTGGTCCCGGCAGTCGCTCCCAGTCACCAGTCTAGCTGCCTCATTCTGGATTAACTGCAGTTTCTGGGTCACCTTCAAAGGTAGCCCCACGTAGAGTGCATTGCAGTAGTCCAAGCGAGAGATAACTGGAGCATGCACCACTCTGGCGAGACAGTCTGCAGGCAGGTAGGGTCTCAGCCTGCGTACCAGATGGACTCACAGGCTGCACACCTGGTCCTTCAGGGGCACAGTTCAGGACCAGGGAGTTGCCCACAGGGAGACTCCTTAAAACACATGGAGTCTTTAAAACAAGCTGTCATTCTTGAAATGGAGGCTGTCACAAATTAAAAAGACAATTTCCTCCCCCCAAAATCCTGAGGCTCAGCTTGGGGGGTGGGGAGCAGTGCACTCATTTGCCACACACCGACTACTGAGCTGCTGGTACTATGCAATATTAAGAAAGCAGAAATAGATCTGAGTTGTTCCTATGCTTTTATTAAAGGAAGCTTGATACAAAGCTGACTCTTCCTGATGACCTCACCCAGCGGGACAGAAGTTAGATCTTTCTACTCCAGACCTGGCTTGCCTTGTTGTGCTTGAGGTTGTACTCTGACAGAGATATGGAGGAAAAGAAGTACCTCTGTCCTCAACCATGGCAACAACAGCAGCTCTTAACATGGTGGGTGGGTGGGTGCGTACACACACACACACACACACACACACTGCTCAATTGTAAGTAGTACTCTAAGAACATAATTGAGTTTACTTAGCCTGTTGTTGTTGTTTAGTCGTTTAGTCTTGTCTGACTCTTTGTGACCCCCTGGACCAGAGCATGCCAGGCACTTCTGTCTTCCACTGCCTCCCGCAGTTTGGTCAAACTCATGTTAGTAGCTTCGAGAACACTGTCCAACCATCTTGTCCTCTGTCGTCCCCTTCTCCTTGTGCCCTCAATCTTTCCGAACATCAGGGTCTTTTCCAGGGAGTCTTCTCTTCTGATGAGGTGGCCAAAGTCTTGGAGCCTCAGCTTCAGGATCTGTCCTTCCAGTGAGCCCTCAGGGCTGATTTCCTTCAGAATGGATACGTTTGATCTTCTTGCAGTCCGTGGGACTCTCAAGAGTCTCCTCCAGCACCATAATTCAAAAGCATCAATTCTTTGGCGATCAGCCTTGTTTATGGTCCCACTTTCACTTCCATACATCACTACTGGGAAAACCAGTAGTCTTAGCCTACCAGAGGATAAAAACAGTTGCCTGCTGAAGTGATGTACTGTACTAATATTCCAACTAGAAGTTACTGCGCCTGCTACTTCTGCTGAGGATGAGGGTATGACTCTTTCTCTTCCTGCTTCCTGGTTGCAGAAGACAAATAAAGAAATGGGAGATTAAAATACAGTCGTACCTTGGTTGTCTAACACCCTAGAACTCGTTTTGGCTCCCAAACGCTGCAAACCTGAAAGTGATTGTTCTGGTTTGCGAACTTTCTTTTCAACCCGAACGTCCGATGGGGGAAGCTGCTGCAGCCAATCAGAAGTCACGATTTGGTTTTCAAATGTTTTGGAAGTTGAATGGACTTCTGGAACAGATTCCGTTTGACTTCCAAGGTACGACTGTACAAGTGTTCCATCATTAGGAGGTGAATGCATGGTCTGGTCCTACATAATGTATGCTAGAGAAAGGGACTAGTTTTCTCCCTCTCTGCGGCACGAGGACTTGAGCAGTATTTTTAGATCACCTTTTGGAATAAAGGCTAGATACTAAATCTGAACCACAATTTTTCAGAAAACAATTTTCTGGCCAATTTTTGATAGTTTTTCTTTCTCAAGCTCCTCCCTGGACAGTTGGACTGAATTTGGTGGAATCTGAAATGGCCTCATCCATTTCACCATCAGTGAATGTTTTGGTGCAACTGTGGATCCAGTTTTAATATTGCTTTATATCCTTTTAATATTTTTGAAGGAAACCGTGGGCTTGATCTCTTGTGCTAGTTCTTCTTTTTTTCTCTGCTGCTTCCTTCTTCCACCAATAGAAACTAACAGTAGGGTTTCATCCAACATCCAGTGAGCCCAATAAAACTGTGTAGAAAATTTAGCTCTCCTACAATATTTGGCAAAATGCCTCTACACTAATTTAGCTACCCACAAAAAGTGTGGAGGTGTTTTTGGCGGGAGAGGGGGGGGCTAGCTCAGACTATAGCTGAATCTACACAGATATAAAAAATGCTATGAAAGTGTTATGAAAAAAATGTGCAATTTGCCATTGAGCTCTTCATCACCACTTGGTGTCACATTTAATAACACACTTATAATGTAATAATTGCAACTACGGGGTGAGCTCCCGTTGCTCGGTCCCTGCTCCTGCCCACCTAGCAGTTCGAAAGCACATCAGAATGCAAGTAGTTAAATAGGTACTGCTCCGGCGGGAAGGTAAACGGCATTTCCGTGTGCTGCTCTGGTTCACCAGAAGTGGCTTAGTCCTGCTGGCCACATGACCCGGAAGCTGTACGCCAGCTGCCTCGGCCAATAAAGCGAGATGAGCACCGCAACCCCAGAGTCGGCCACGACTGGACCTAATGGTCAGGGGCCCCTTTACCTTTACAGTAGCTGAGTCCCAGGTAGATCAACTTGCTTTTATATTTCACATGATCAAATTTATTTTCTGACTCCAAAAATGTTTAATTCAGAACTATTTAATTGGCTCTTTTGATTATATTGTGATTTGGCATTGTATTAACGTGGCCTCCATTGAATTGTTATTAATGAAAAATTAATTAAAAAATATTTACAGGAAAAAATATTTTCTGAGAATTTGCAGTGTCTATCAATTGTCAGCAGACATATAATGGGGGGCATTTGTACTCCTGGGGCATAGCTTGTGCTCATGGGTCTGAATTTGCTTTCTGAGAAATTCCAGCACTTCTCAATTGTGGGATTGAAGGTAGTGAGAGAGAGAAATGCATCCCTAAATAGGCTTGGGAAATCCTGGCATCTGCTAAAGAAACACAAATTGGGAAGAGTGCCCTCATAGTTGAACAACCCCTAAATTATGCAGCTGTTCATTACCAGAATTATATATCTCATGCTGCCCTTTTGCAAGGGAAGGGAGCAGTGCATGGAGTGAACAATTGCTGAATTATAGTGCGATAAGGCAGACCTCCTAAAGTGTCACATGCATGCAGAGGAAGATAAGAAAGGGCAGCTTAAGTTCTTGGCATTTTAAAGAAGGCAATCAAGAAACCCTTTGAATTCTCTGCTTCACTTCTCTGCACTTCATCTACATTTTGTGCCAGACTGACAAAGCACCCCATTCATGTGTCAGCAATCTCCTCTGTAGACGCAGGGGTGTTAATAGCAAGCTGACTCGGCAGATGCTGCTGTTTGAAAACACAAATGCAGTGAGTTGCATGACCTTAATATTTGAGTAACGATTTGATGCTTCTTCTGGGCTAATGAAATACCGAGTCTGTGATGGTGGTGTGTGAGCAGGTCCCGTTGCTTGCACTGATTCTGAAAAAATATTAATAAGGAATCAGCTTCAGCCTCAGGTAGGCTATTTAACTGGAGTTTCCTTTTCTGATGGCTGCTTCCCAGAACTGCAGAAGAGAAATATAAATATTTTAAAAATTGTAGAGCCCAGTTCTAAGATTCTAAGATTAATTAGGTATATTATGAGGGCAGGGAAAGGGTGAGAAGAAAGCTGTTGCCTGGAATGTGCTGCTGCTTCTTTTCTTGAAATGGAGTTGCCCAACCGCAAGGGCATGATCCAGTCCTTCATGCATGTGCAGAGGTATGCAAACATCTGTTTCCTGTGAAGCCTTTCCATATCCCCAGTGGTGGTCTGCAGGGTGTACTGCCAACAGGCTGTGTATGCTACAAGATACCCAGGCATGATCAATAGGCCTTTTGCACCTCACAACCTCTGCCAGCAGAAGGACATCAAAGAGGGAGCCAAAGGGAGGAGGGCTTTCCAGGGTGGGAGCAGCCACCCAAAAGCATTAGCACTAGAGCAGGGATCGACAAGGTTTACCTCGCCTGGGCTGGTTCACTCCAGCGGAGATCTCTCCGTGGCCTGGATCGCACCCGCATGCACGCAATTTACAGTGTCAGTGTCTGCGCAGACGCAATTTTCGGTGTCTGCGCAGATGCAATTTTCAGTGTCTGCACACAGATTTCCGGTGCTGCGGAAGTGAGTCCTCGTGCCGCGCCGGTTTAGCACAGTGTGTGGGGACTCGGACTTGCCAAGCAGGCGGCAGCTCATGGGCCAGTTAAACCATCCCCGTGGGCTGCTTGTGGCCCATGGGCCTTGGGTTGCCAACCCCTGCACTAGAGCAAGGGGACTTCCCTGCATTTTCCCTTCCATCCCTCTTCCCATGTCACCCCCAAATCTCCTCTGGGTGGTTGGGGAACCCCCAGAATAGAGTTGCAGAGTTCATGGGGAAAAGAAGAGAGCATCCAATTGTGCATGAAAAATCCTTGCTCCCACAGAGTGTTCCCATTTGCACTACGTTGAATACAACCCTTCCCAGCGGGAGTGGCTCCATTGACTCTAATAGACCCATTCCAGTCTAAATGGAGATTGTCGCTTTATGAAAAATTGAAGGGCCTGGGGCTTTCCCCACAAGAACTTATAGCCTCAGGTTTTGAAAAGGCTAAAAGGATGGTGAGCCAGCGAATAGGAGATGTAGAGCTTCAGGACCATATGAGCAAGATAGATAAATATCCAGCTATCCAAGATTATGGAAAAGGGTTTAATCTAACACCATATTTGCTGGATCTACAAATCGCAAAATACAGGCGGGCGTTTACCCTTACCAGATTTGATGTACTGCCATCTGCCTTACTAAAGGGCAGATACGAGGGCACACCCTATGCTGAACGAGTTTGCCCATGTGGTCTGAAAGAGGTGGAAACGGCTTCACATGTGTTGTTACACTGCGACCTTTACGGGGATATTAGGTCACTGTTTATCTCCCCTATCGTTCAGAAATCTCCAGGTCGATCTGAATCTCAGCGGCTGAAAATCCTACTAGGAGATAAAAACCCAGAAGTAACACTGAAAGTGGCCAAATTTTCTGCGGCTGCGATCAAGCGGAGGGCATTAGCTGTAAAAAAGTAAAAGACTTGACCCCTGGACAAGCCCCCCCATTTTTTAAGTCTATACATACACTGTAGTGCATATATGCGTATATGTGCGTGTGTGTGTGGGTGTGTGTGCATATGTGTATTGCTTTATGTATAATTTCACAATTTTTAATTGACACCATTATTCCCTTTGTAAACTATTGTTGTTTTTTTATGTTTTTTCTGGTCTATGACCGTAATAAATTTATTCATTCATTCATTCATTCATTCATTCAACCCTTCTGGCCTTCCTTCTTGCATGTACAGTATTGGATTTGGTAGCGGGTGGCGCTGTGGGTAAAACCTCAGTGCCTAGGACTTGCCGATCGCATGGTCGGAGGTTCGAATCCCCGTGGCGGGGTGCGCTCCCGTCGTTCGGTCCCAGTGCCTGCCAACCTAGCAGTTCAGAAGCAACCCCGGGTGCAAGTAGATAAATAGGGACCTCTTACCAGCGGGAAGGTAAATGGCGTTCCGTGTGCTGCGCTGGCTCGCCAGATGCAGCTTGTCACGCTGGCCACGTGACCCGGAAGTGTCTGCGGACAGCGCTGGCTCCCGGCCTTTAGAGTGAGATGAGCGCACAACCCTAGAGTCTGGCAAGACTGGCCCGTACGGGCAGGGGTACCTTTACCTTTACCTTTACTGCTGGGGCAGCAGTGCTGCATTTTCCACTTTCTGCAACCTAACTAGAGTACAGGACAGCTTTGCCTTCTCCTCCTCCTTCCTGTAATAACTGGTGTCTGGTGCTCCCCACCTCCTCTGATCCCCCCCTTTTATATTAATATGTAAGCTGCTCAGAGAACCTTTTCAGCTGAAGAATGGGGTAAAAATTCTTTAAATAAATATCTGCTGCCCCTGAGCTTTAATTTCAAAGCATGATTATAACCTAAAAGGAAACAATGCCTATTTCATCCACACTTATTCAGCAACCCTCTTCCTAGTACTCTACTCTATTTCCTGTTTTATATAATGTAACAAAGGTCTGTCTACTGAATAGCTTGACTAGATGCGCACTTCAATGTAGCTGCCCCAGGAAACAACCCAATGTGATATTTTGGAAGGATTCTGTGTCGAGGCGCAGATGATGAAATGAGGAACATGTAGGGGGAGCTTACTCAACATGTCTCAAAGAAAGTCACCGACTACTGCGATTTTGAGTAGCCATAGTCACTCCCCTGTCTCAGGGAAAATACATATTTTCTATCTGCGCAGTCATGGGAAGAGCAACTATTGAATTTGTTCTTTCGTGAGCCCCATGATCTACCTGTTGTTGGAGTATTTTTCTCAAAGTTTGAAAAGAGCCCAATATATATTTTGAGGCTGTTGTCAGAATAAGCATCCGGCGGATAAATGTGAATGCAGGCACAGTATGAATTCCTTAAATACTTGTTTGAAATCCAAGGCTTGCTGGAAAACGGAATTGACTCTATGGCTGCTGCTTTCCTTTAAATACAGCAGACGTGTTTAACATCTCTCCACAAATACACACCTAGACAAACGAGATCTGCTGTTCCTTTGTAGGTGGACACAGACCTTAAGCTATTTCAAAGCAGGATGTTAGGCATCATCCTCGGATTTACCTGCATAAAGGGTGGCTGAGAAATTTCCTAGGGTAAACTGGAAGGGCTTATTAACAATTTAGTAGTGTCTGAGAGCTTGACCCCCTGTCCCTGCCCCACTTAGGGCCAGTTCTCATTTTGCATTGCTCCCTTAGGTGTTTACACCCAAGAACACAGCAGGGGTTGTGTGCAAATGCCTCCAGAGAAGTGGGATATCCCTAGCCAATCTCTTTGCACTCCTCTTACATTATTTGAGGGTTCTGCCTAAGGAGGAACTAAAAAATTATATTTGAATTTTGGTTTAGGTTGCAACTGCATTGTATAATAATAATAATAATAATAATAATACCCCACCCATCTGGCAGGGTTTCCCCAGCCACTCTGCAACCTTCTTCTCAAAAAGGCATGTGTGTGTGATATTTGGTACATAAACTTTTTAATCCCCACAAGTGGCAATTGGGGCCCTTTGAAGGGACGCCTCCAGATTTTATATGAATGTCTTCTTTCAAATGACAAAAGCATCACGTATTGGCTCACTCTCTGCTTAAAAATGATGAAGTAGCTTATAATTCTGGACTATTCACTGTTTATTGTGACAAAACTTCCTCTCCCCACCCCCTAGCCCCATCTCTTTTATCATTTCAGAGTTTTGTTCAGGCAACGAGAACAAAATAGAGTATCTTCACTGTGCATGGTACTTTTTGTGAAAACTGCCTGATCCCCCAGGAGCCTGGGATGCCTGGGGGCTCCCAGCCCATAATTTCTAACACATTTATCTCTGTATTTGCTTTATGTGGCGTAAGATGAGTCAAAGTCAGGCCTGTGTGCTATAGATAACTCCTTTTTAAATACCAGAGAAGGGAAAACCTCTGATTTGGCCTCAAATTGTCAACTGCAAATAGAGAGCTATGTTTATACTCCCTCTTATTGGACATCCGCTTGCTCTGTCTCTTGCTACGTCTTCAGTTTCATAGCTCAAACTTCAGGATTGCCTGACAGCTGAGGTTTCGTTAAGTAGATTTTAAAGCTCGCTTAGTATTGTCTTGCTTGGCCATAGTCTTCTTTTACATGAACAAAGCTAATTATTAACGTCAAATAGCTAAAAGTGAAAATACCTGAAACGAATCAACTTCCCACCCACCCCTGCCACCATAATTTAGTTTTTTGTAGCAGCTGTTTTTGCTGCAGTTCCCCCCCCCTCTCTCTCTGTGTGTGTGTGTGTGTCTTGGCCCTTTGCCTTGTTTGTAAATATCCAATATGTTCAAGCATCTCTGGTGGGCAGTGCCCTCTGCTGCATGACCCGCTGAGCAGGCGTTGTGTTGGCTGATGCCTCCAGCTTCCTTAATCAGTTATGGCGTTTGAGCAGCATGAAGCCACCAGCGCTCCCCACATCCGTCTTTCCCCCCTGTACTTAATCTGAAATCCCACAAGCAGCTGCCGCTATTTCCAAAGCCACAACAGTGTCTTTCTCAAGTATTAACCTTCTTACTATATTGCAATTAACGGTTGACTGAATACTAGCTGCAGAAACGAGGACACAGAACTTAAACATTTGGGCAAGGGACTATTGTAAGAAGGTTCACAGTGGAAGCCCTTATGATCAAAACTTTATAAATCTCTTTTACTTGGCTTTAGATGCCTAGTGAGATGCCCACAACTGTTAGGAATCATAATTAATGGCTTTGAAATAATGCTTTCTGAGTTTCCAAAGCACACCACATTCCTTATCTCCTTCATCCTTTCCTCTATGCAAAGTGGGACCATATTATTATACCCATAATTCAGATGGAGACATCACAGAGACAGACAGATCATGATTTGCCTAAGGCAAGCTAGTGAATTTTTGGGAGAAGCAGGACTTGGAGGTTTCCCTTAGTTATATAGGATGTAGCTGAATAGCAAGGTTGGGCAGCTTGTGGTAGCTGCTGGAGAACGGGCAAGGAGGAGAAGGAGGGGCTGCTGGCATTGAGGTCCAGCCCCACATGACACGCCGGCTCTGAGGGGAAGACAGGGGGCAGGGCTGCTCTGTGCAGGAAAAAGGGGGAGTGGAATGCATGGAGGCATGAGGTTTTGTTTTGTTTTTTAAAAAAAGATGCTTTGTGCATCCATGTCTAATCTTGCCCCTTTCTAAAATTCATTTATTGGTGTGTGTTTTTCATTTTGTAAACCTACCAAAGAATCAAATCAGATCAGATCAGATCTGGATGAAGGGATTTTCTCAGGAGAGTGGGGGGCATGTGTGTTGTGTCCTGTTGGTGCAGACCCTCCACGTGTCTCTATTTTCCATGACACCCCAGATTTACAGAAGCCATCCCGGTTTCTGATTTGATACCAGAATGTAGCGGATGTGCCTATTTTCATTGGAGAAATGTTGGAGGATATGGAGTTATCCGACTCCTGAGCCATCTGAAGGCAGCCCTGTGTAGGGAAGTTTTTAATGCTTAATGTTTCAGTATGTTTTTATATATGTTGGAAGCTGCCCAGAGTGGCAACCCAGTCAGATGGGTGAGGTATAAGTAGTAAACTTCTTAATCTTATTATGGAATAGAATCTCCCTATTTTCAGCAGAGAAATGTTGGAAGGTATGTTGGTGTCGTGATGGTGGGACTTGCCCTTCCTCTGATAGGAAATGCTCTGCAGGTGGGGGGGGGACAAAAATGGGGCTCAAGGAGGATTAGTTGCAGGGGGAGTGAGAAATGTCCCTATTTTTATCTGAGGAATGTTGGAGGATATATCCAGCCTTTGCTTCCTAGGGCTGAGCAAACATTGCACCTAAAATTTCTCCACATTATTTCTGAGTGATGAAATGGGGATGAGAATTTTCCTGGAGATTCTGTGGAGAGTGAGGGGAAATTCTCCAAATGTTTTTCTCAGAAAATCCGCATCTCATAAATTTTGGCTCATTTATTGTTGAACAAAACTCTGCTCTTAGTTCATAGCCATAGATAAAGGAAGGTATGGGCTAAGAGAGGACTGGAAAGAGTTGGGGCCAATACTGCATTATGATTAGGCAGCTTGAGGAGTTTCATGGCTGTGACAAAAATTCATGGATAGTGAAAGTGGGGAGGCCATTTTGCTGAACATTTTCCAGGGCCTACAATTCCCTAACAGTTCAAGAGCTGCTCAAAAAAGAAAAATTCCTCTCAAAATTGACAGGAATTTTTTCCCCTAGAGAAATTTAAGCTCAGTTGGATGTTCCCTGCTGGATTTCCCCTAACATTTTTTACTCAAGTCCTTCTTTCCCCTAATTGTCTTCTCTGACTCATTGCATGAGGAACCAGGCAGCAGTTCCATCATATCCTTTCTGCAGGAGTCTTTTTTAAAAATGCTATCTTCTTACAAAAGCAATGATAATGGGGGGTTGCTTTCAAACCCACTCTTGAAAGGCCTATGTGATTTTCTTGAGCTTTCTTATTCATATGTGAGCTAAGGGAATTCAGGTTTTCTTTGACATCTTGCGGCCAAATACTTACTAAGTTTCTTGTTTGTTTGTTTGCCCCTAATTGTTTCAGAAACTGTTTAATTAGCACTGAAAATAATGTACATTTAATGTGTGGAAGGAATGTGTTTCTTTGCCATTTAATATTTCCAACTGCAAGTGCTTTCAAGAAAGCCTTTCTTATGGCCTTCAATCTTTCAATCACCACCCATCTTCCAATGTCAGCAAATGGGATAGAAAAAGAACCTGACTGCTGCTTTGTTTTTCTCTTAGTAGAGGGCAAACAGTGATATTTCTATCCAGTGCATTCATCTCTGTGCAGCTGAAAATATACAGGGTTTTTATTGATTAGAACATACAGGTTGAACCAAGACACTGAAACCTGAAAGGAAATCAAGTATAATGCTGCCTCTTCCTTCCAGTTTTAAGGTTGAAATTCCACTCTACACCTTCCAAACATCAAAGGACTCCTCCATCTCATCAACCTCTGAATCCAAATTAGGAATTTCAATGGGGGGGGGATGGCTGACAGTGGAATGACATTACATAAAATGGTGCTATTGTATTTGCCTTCAGAACTGCAGTGTCTTCCCAAGACTGATGACTCTGCAGGGCTCTATCCTGCTTGAAATAAATTGGCATGTTATCCAAACTGTTTCAACTTCCTTGAAATTCTCAAGTATTTCTCCTATGTGGAAACTGCAGATTTGATTCCCATGACACATCAGGCAACTACAGTGGTACCTCTGGTTAAGAACTTAATTCATTCTGGAGGTCCGTTCTTAACCTGAAACTGTTCTTAACCTGAGGTACCACTTTAGTTAATGGGGCCTCCCGCTGCTGCTGCACCGCCGCGAGATTTCTGTTCTTATCCTGAGGTAAAGTTCTTAACCCGAGGTACTATTTCTAGGTTAGGAGAGTCTGTAACCTGAAGCGTCTGTAACCTGAGGTACCATTGTACTGTACACAGAATGCCTTCTTGAAATTCCCACACTATTAGTGGGCAGCCAGATTTGGGGCAGCCATTGGAAGACAAATCCTCCAGCAGTTTCTTAGCATTGGGGCTCACCATTAGCAACAGACAGCCTCTTTCCCCTCCCAAACAAGGCTTCTCTCTCTCTCTCTCTCTCTCTCTCTCTCTCTCTCTCTCTCTCATCCCCTGCCCACTTCTCCACAGTGGATAGAGGAGTGCAAGAGTGACCCTGCCCTCTTAATTCTGCCCTATCATTGAAAGCCTAACCAGGGTTTGTATAAGATGGTTCAACCATATTTAGGATTGCAGCCAGTTTTGCAACACCTGAAACTCGAAAACATGTATTATTGCATAAACTTCATTAAAAAAACTGAAATATACTCAGAGTCAAGAGTGGATTTCATGTTCTTTATTCAGCTCATAGTGGTGAGGAGGAATGAATGTCCCCTCAAAGTATCTGCTTTATCAGTGGCGTAGTGTGGGGGGTGCAGGGGGGGCCGGCCGCACCGGGCACAACATCTGGGGGTTAGGGTTAGGGGGCACAAATCCACAGGTTAGGGGGTGCAAATCCATGGGTTAGGGGGTGCAAATTACTTGCCTTGCCCCAGGTGCTGACAACCCGCGCTACGCCACTGTGCTTTATATACATTATTTACACAATGGGCTGCACATGATTGGCTAATTCCGGAATTCTCCTGTAAGTCAATCAGGTTGTGGATTCACTTCCATCTGGAGCTGGATTGGGTGGCTCCTGCAGACCAATCATACTGCTGCATTGTTCTAGGACCAATCAGACTGCTGCATTTTGGATCCTATTCAACTCAGTACATAACACCTACAAGATTATTTAGTTTGCTTGCTTTTGCTGTAACTAACAGATGAACCTGGCTGCCTTCAGTGCTTTTTTTTCTAAGGGTAATCAAGGGTACGCAGTGCCTGCAAGTTTTTTTTTTCTAGAAAAAAACTACTGCCCAATACTATGTTTGGAAAAGCAGCATTTGAAAAACAAGTAGATGTTGCTGTTATCATCATCAGTGCAGTCATACTTCCGGTTACAGACACTTCAGGTTGTGTGTTTTGGGGTTGCACACCGCGCTGAACCCCGAAGTACCAAAACAGGTTACTTCCAGGTTTTGGCGCTTGCGCAGAAGCGCGAAATAGTGCTTTGCGCATGCGCAGAAGCCCCAAATTGCGACCCGCTCGTGTGCAGATGAGGCACTGCGGGTTGCGAATGCTGCGGGTTGCGAACATGCTTCCCATACGGATCACGTTTGCAACTTGAGCATCCACTGTATTTTTTAAAAAAACAGCAACCACATGACTGCCAGATAATGAAGTAGTACTTACGCTAGTCTGGCCTGTTCCAATGTTGTTTTACTTACTGGGTGCGCCTGAGATATTGCTATCCTCTTATGAGTTTTTAGGGTCAGAATCAGGAATGTCTGTTCTTACTGTAATTTTATATACACTGTGATATAAAGAACTTCATCATATATGTAAAAAGAGAGTTAGATTAGGGAGTGTTGAGGTACATATAATTTATAGGAGCCCTTTAAAAAAAAATCAAACTCTTACTATTATTGCAGGCCAAATGTCATGCTGTTTTATAGCTGGAAAGAAATACTGAGCTAAAATAACAAGAAATAAAAGTCTAAGTGTATAGAGACTGACTCCAGCTCATAATAATAGGAATTTCTAAATTTAACTCTATAATGGTCCCTTAACAATGATGTCCAACAGATCGTTTTAGTGTATTCATCACTGATTGCGTATGATTAGGTCTAAATCATTTTGAGGCTCTGGAAGTTGATGATTAATCCATTAATTCAGCCAGTGAATGGATAATCATCAGTTTAAATTTGGCAATTAAATTTTTCACAACTTCACTTTTAGATTAGTCTGTCTCTTAAGGGTGACATTGTTGGCACAAGACAAAGAGCTATTTGAAGGGGGCACAAGTTTGGGATTAAAAAATATTATTATTATTTTAAAGATTTGTATAATCACACTATTGTGAACAGTAGGCAGCAGGAAATATCTGTAAACCATAACTAGCATCTTCATTTTTTATATATATATAACATGGAGCTTGTATAAAACATAAATTACTGCTTAAAATCCATAGAAAGTATCTCCTGTTTTCCCAAATTGCATTTCCAAACGTTTTTATCAACTGTTTCTTTCTTTGTAGTCATCTGGAAAACAGGTTTCATCAAGTTAAAATTAGTTTAGTTCATGGTTTCTGAGGTTTTAAGTATGTTATCCATTGTTGTTTTTTCAAGGTAAATATATATGAGAACAGTGTAATAGGAAATGCTGACTCATTGCTTATGGGGAAATCTCAATGTGATTTTTAAAAAGTAGAAGGGCTGGCTGATGCTTCAATTGCCAACTTATTGCAGCTGAAACAGCTTGACCTATGAAGCTCTTTGAGGAACTAAATATTGGGTGGTATTCAACTAACATTTATGCAGAGTAGGTGCATTGAAATCAATGGACCTAACATAGCGGGCAATCCTAGGGCAAGATCCACTGCAATTCTGGGCTGCATCAATAGGAGCATAGCATCTAGATCAAGGGAAGTAATAGTGCCATTGTATTCTGCTCTGGTCAGACCTCACCTGGAGTACTGTGTCCAGTTCTGGGCACCACAGTTCAAGAAGGACACTGACAAACTGGAACGTGTCCAGAGGAGGGCAACCAAAATGGTCAAAGGCCTGGAAACGATGCCTTATGAGGAACGGCTAAGGGAGCTGGGCATGTTTAGCCTGGAGAAGAGGAGGTTAAGGGGTGATATGATAGCCATGTTCAAATATATAAAAGGATGTCACATAGAGGAGGGAGAAAGGTTGTTTTCTGCTGCTCCAGAGAAGCGGACACGGAGCAATGGATCCAAACTACAAGAAAGAAGATTCCACCTAGACATTAGGAAGAACTTCCTGACAGTAAGAGCTGTTTGACAGTGGAATTTGCTGCCAAGGAGTGTGGTGGAGTCTCCTTCTTTGGAGGTCTTTAAGCAGAGGCTTGACAACCATATGTCAGGAGTGCTCTGATGGTGTTTCCTGCTTGGCAGGGGGTTGGACTCGATGGCCCTTGTGGTCTCTTCCAACTCTATGATTCTATGATTCACTGGGGTGAGCAGTTTAGGATTCAGGAGATCTCCAGTTGAGCCAGCTATTATCTGATAAATGTAGCAATAAATCCAGGTTTGTCCCATCTTGTACATTCATAGTTTCCTTTACGAATCTTATTTTAAAACTGCCCATTGCTTTTGGGTGAGGTAAGAATGTGCCTTTGGTTCTCATTCTAATCACATTTCATTGGAAGCAAGTCCCATTAAAATCTATGAGATTTTTTTTTTGGCATTTGTTTGCCTTCATTGGCAGTAGGTGCAAATGAAGTCATTCACACAAGTGTTCACCTCAAGTTAATTACCAGATGCTTTGCGTGTAATTTAAACTGATGCTTGGTAGCTACCCTATGGTTGCTCAGAACCTGCAGTGCACTTCATCCACTGAGCACTGTGACCAAATCAAAAATATGACGGGTGAGAAATAAAGATAGTCAGAGAACATCAAAGGGGTTCTTAAGGCATGTTTCACGGTTGGAAAAAGAGAGAGTTCAACCAGAAGATCCATGGTTCTCTGCACATCAGGACTGAAAATGTGAAGATAAAAGAGTGTTCATGAGGACAGCAGTAGGAAACTGTTAGTTTTCAAGGTGGGAAAATATGTGTACTAATATAGAAGTTTTTGCAAGTAACTTTTTAAAGGTATGAGTAGTCCTGTTCTAGTCAGTGGAACTATTCATAATCATAAAGCCACTGAGGTGCACAGGTGTTTGAGGGAATTAGAGACGCTGATGAACTCAGTGGAGGTAGCACTGCCTTCCTTGACATTGATGTAATGTCATCCATTCAGCAGGACTGGATTTTGGCTCCCTTGAAGCATTTTAAAATAGAAAATAGCTGAAGTATATCCAATGTCTCAATAAAACTCTTGAAATGCAATTTTGGCTGGAAAGAAGGAGACACTCCTTTTTTTTAAGAAAAGAGAGTTGAAAGTGATATGACTAAAGCATTGTTGCCCTTTGTTTAGTCACACATTCCTTTGTCTCACTGTCATCTTTGGTAAAACAGGTTTAGCAGGTTTTTAAAATTATTCACTAAAGGGAACTGTGCATGTAGAACACTATGTTTACTGCTCTCGTTACACTCTATTTTGGATCTTGTCTTTGTCACAATTTCCCTGCCCTTTTCCTAATCTTACTTTCACTACATTTCTGTGAGATAGACTAGTTTGAGAAGGAGTGGTTTACCCACGGCCACACAGGCAGTTTTATTAGGTAAGTGGGGATCTGAATTTGAACTTGGGTCTGTCCAGTCCTTGTCTAGCACTCTTAAATAGTATATTACATTGGCACTTGCCAGATTCAACTTAAGTGAAGTTGCTGCCTGGTGAGCCTACAATAAGAACTGTGGTTGGTGTGAGGCAAGGAAGACATTCTGTGTCCGTTTTTTGATCTTGGTATTGCAGTCTGGGAATTTCCTGCGGGTACTACTTGCATAAAGGGACGCAGGTGGCGCTGTGGGTTAAAGCCTCAGCGCCTAGGACTTGCCGATCGAAAGGTCGGCGGTTCGAATCCCTGCGGCGGAGTGCGCTCCCGCTGCTCGGTCCCAGCGCCTGCCAACCTAGCAGTTCGAAAGCACCTCCGGGTGCAAGTAGATAAATAGGGACCGCTTACCAGCGGGAAGGTAAACGGCGTTCCGTGTGCGGCTCTGGCTCGCCAGATGCAGCTTTGTCACACTGGCCACGTGACCCGGAAGTGTCTCCGGACAGCGCTGGCCCCTGGCCTCTTGAGTGAGATGGGCGCACAACCCCAGAGTCTGTCAAGACTGGCCCGTACGGGCAGGGGTACCTTTACCTTTACCTTTACTACTTGCATAGGTCAGGTGTCAAGTTCATTTCTTGAAGTTTGAACTACAATACAACTACTATGTAGAGTCCATCTTTCTTTCTTTCTTCTTTTCTTTTCCTGTTCCTTTTTCTTTTGGGATGATTAACCTTTTACAGCCTGAGGGCCACATTGCCCTTCAAGGTTCCCTCCAAAGGATTTTTGCCAACCAAAAACTGTAGGTGCTGAATTACAGTGGTACCTCGGGTTACATACGCTTCAGGTTACCGACGCTTCAGGTTACAAACTCTGCTAACCCAGAAATAGTACCGTGCCCGCCTTCCCCTCTGTCCCCTCTTTTGAAGCAAGGGGCGGAGGGGAGAAGACCGCTTCTCCCCGTAGCCGCCCCTTGGTTCAAAAGGGGTCCGGGGACAGCGGGGAAGACGCGCTGCGCTTCCCCGCTATCCCCGGAGCTTGCGGGGCAAGCTTCGTTTTGCAAAGCAAGCCCATAGGGAAATGCGTCTTGCGAAGTGGCTAAGAAAACGAAAAACTCCTTCGTCTAGCGAGCTTTTCGTCTTCTGAGGCGTTCGTCTTGCGGGGTACCACTGTATGTGAAATAACATGGAAATTTACAAAACAGGTATTGTTGCTTTTTAGAACATCTTAGGACAAATGAATGTCTAAGCAACATATGCAACAAAATCTATCATACTTATTTTATAATTTAAGAAAATAGCAAAGATCACTTAGTCTACCCCAGATGCAGTGATTTTTTTCTAGAAAAATAGGTGTCGGTACTCACCATGAAATTGCTATAGCAAGCACCACCCTTTTTAACAGCAACAAAAAAGGTTTGGTATTGCATACCCATGGGTACCTGCTGAAAAAAAGCACTGCCCAGATGTAAGCTGATCAGTTCTATCCTGTTGATCAGCTTAAAGCTGCAGGCATCCACAGTAGCATTCAGGGCAAATGCAATTGAGACGTGCAAGGTGTTCACACCATAGCAGGCCAGGGGTGCAAAGTGGTAGTGATTCAGATACTTGTGTAGTGTGGAAGGTATGGTTAGGCAACAACTGGACTATAGTAGTTTCTGCAGACACTGACACTTGCATGTCTATTACCCAAAAGCTTCTAGAGCAGGTCCACCGTCCCTCAGACCTTGTGTGGGGGCCAGACTACATTTTGAAAAAAAGATGAACAAATTCCTATGCCCCACAAATAACCCAGAGATGCATTTTAAAGAAAAGCACACATTCTACTCATGTAAAAACATGCTGATTCCTGGGCCATCCACGGGCTGGATTGAGAAGGAAATTGGGCCGCATCCAGCCCCCAGGCCTTAGGTTGCCTTCTTCCTCTCTGGCGATCACTTGTACCTGAGTATGTTTGTCATCCATAATCACGGTTTTAACAAGGAGTCTGTAAGTGACTGCCCTGTTCTACAGAGTGAACAGGGATCCACCATCCTGCCCCCTTAACTTTTCCAGTCAGTGAAGGAAGTATGGCACCACTTCCATCTGCAGCATTCAGAAATATTCAGTACGTCTATTGGATGACCAAATAGTTCTTGGTGTTTAGTCTAGATTGTTCTGCATTTCTCTCAGCAAAAAGCATAAGCAAACTCAATAAATTTCTATTCATTTTATCTCCCTAGCAGCTGGCTAAAACATCGCAACTAAATAACAGAAAATATGTGTTAATAAAGTGGATATTAATCCAGTGCTGTGGGTGCTCTGCTTTTATTAGCAAATATGTCAAATGCAGAAGGTTCATTTCAATCCCTTGCATAAATTTTTTAAAAATTTATTTGGAAAAGATGGGGAATGCGACAAAAATGCTAATTTGGAAAAGACAGAATTAGTTGTGGTAATGTTCTCCTCAGCAGTAGCTTCAGCAGTTAAAAAGATGGATGAGGTCCACGCCGTGAAATAGAAGGTACGGATTTACAAAGATGTGCTGGTATCTGTTCTTTTTGAGCTATAAAGTCTGTCTAAATAACCATATTCTCCCGGGGAGAGAATCTGCTGCTTTGGCTGCTTGTGTGTTGTATTTGGACCGTCTCCATCTCCAAATGTTGACGTTTCGTCTGTGACCGAAGAATAAAATCTGTGGGAGAGATGTGTAAAACTCTAATCCCCATTTATTTGCTAACAAAAGGTTTTGCAGAATCCTGCTTGGTTTCTCCTCCGCCACTTTTTTCAAGGTGACTGCCTGCATCTAGAACATGACACTGATATTCTGCCCGTGAACTAAACTTCTTTTTATAGCGGTATTTTTAATTTGGAGTATGGAAAAAGTGCTAGTGGATTTGCCCTCAGCCTTTGCCTCTCATGCATATTAATCATGCATATTAACATAGGATGGGACCTAGAATAAATATTAATAATAACAGTGAAGTTGAAGAAGAGATGGCAGGATTAGACTCAGAGGCCTCCCCTCCCTGAGTTCAAGGAGGGAGTTGAGTCAAGCTGCCACAACTTGTGACCCTCCAAGTTGCATTAAGCCCACCAGCCATTTACTAGGAATTACGTGCACCACCCCCAATGATTTTCTGCAGATCTTGGGCTTTCCTGGACCTCGGCCAACATAAATGCTTCACCCTGGCTCAGCTGGTGGAACTTAAACCAATGGAATTAAAGGCAGCATAAGTCCCAAAAAGGAGGCCTGGTGGGGGCAGGGCAGGGATAAACTGCCACATATTCTAATCTCCATTCATCTTGGCCATGTGACCTAGGGCCCAATCCTCAAAGCACGGTCGACACTCATCTGCCAGCTCATTTGGCAGCCACCCCTCTCAGCTTAAGCTGGGCTTACATGCTGGGGATAGCACGAAAAGCCAAAAACATGTCTAGTCAAAACGCACTGGGTTCAACGGCAGGTGGGATTGCCAAAGTCTTTTTTCCCTCAGACGCCCATCCATATATATATATATATATATATATACCGTATATCTCCAAGCAGGTAAAGCTGAATGTGTAAAGCTGAATCCAGTCATTTGAACCCTGGCCAAGCCAGCTGGGGCAAGTAGCTGGGGCTTGAGAGTGGAGGGGAGGGGAGCAGGCTTCACTCTAGTCCAGGGGTTGGCAAGGTTTACCTCTCCTGGACTGGTTCACTCCTGTGGAGATTGCTCTGTGGGCCAGATCGCATCTGTGCAGACGCAATTTTCGGCATCTGCGCATGCGCAATTTTCAGCACAACAGAAGCAAGTCCACGCTCCATGGTGTGCCAGTTTAGTGCAGCACGTGGGGACTCACCAAGTGGGTGGCTCGATTTGGGGGTGGCTCGTGGGCCATTTAAATGACCCCTGTGAGCCGTTTGGGGCCAATGGGCCGCAGGTTGCTGATCCCTGATCTAGTCCGCCCTCAGCCTATAAAAGCTGGCTGTGCCCAACCGCAGTCGGCCAAAGAACATCCTTCCCACCCTGTTTAGTTATGCTATGATTATGTCTTCCAACCTTTTACTTCCTAGGTTTATGTGCTATTGGCTTTGCTGTGGTTCTATATTGGTTCCCATATTTGGAGCTGGGAAGGAATATGCCTAGAAACAGATTGGCCCTGTTTGAGGTTTTGCCTTCCCCATATCAATAGTCACAACTTTGGCAGATATAGGCAATGGGGTGGAATCCTTGGTTTAACATCTCATGGGGGTGAAGTGGTGCCTAACCCCCACCTCAGAGCAAGGTACCCTATTAGACGGGTCTAGTTGGAGGTCTGTGTCCAAAATCCAAGGCATGCCGCAGATGATCTTAGGAGGGCCCTACATGTAGACCTGCATCTCGCAGAGGACCCATGTCATGCTTCTTCCATCCAACCGGGGGTCTCAAATGGATTTACACCCAAAGCCTGAGCCCAACCAACCAAGATCTGGACTCAATAAAGTTGTGGCCAATTTTTAAATCCCAGCACGTTGTCCTTGTCCAGTTTGCTAACTTTTTCAGACTAGGGGTTGCTTCAGGTCACTGCTAGTGGGTCCCCTATATCCACCATCACACCACTTCCACTTTTAATTTGAATATCACCTTCCTATATTGCTGAACACAAGGTGGCTTAGAAGCTAAAGGAACGACAAAGTATACAGCTATGTTCACATATCTTATAACAATCTAATCCAATACAAATAGGTCATAATAATAAAAAATGACTTTTGCTACCTTCCGGTCAAAGCTGTATGGAATTATATGGCTGTTTGTATCTAGGATGTGCTTCCTCATACCTAGCAACAAATATATATATATATATATATACATACATATATATGCAGGTTTTGGTGTCCTCGGGTGTCTTCCCGTGTAAAAGTTGGGGTGTCTAGGCGACGTTTCGACGAGGTCTCACTCGTCATCTTCAGGCTGGTGCTTTCGGCTTCTTGTTACTGGAACAGAGCAGGATCTCAGTGTTTGAGTTCCTATAAATACTGTTGAGGGGGTGTGGTGTATCAAGGGCACTACAGATAAAATTAGCAAAATCCTCCATAAACACAATATCAAAACAGCCTTTTGCACCAACCAAAAAATAGCCAATATCCTCAGAAACCCCAAGGATAAAATCCAGTTGGAAAACCAAGGGGTCTATGAAATACCCTGCAAAGTCTGCCCAGCCACGTACATTGGACAAACAAACAGACGAATAAATGCACGTATCGCAGAACACAAGAATGCCGTCAAAAAAGAAGAAAAAACTTCCTCTCTTTTCCAACACATGAAAGAAACAGGACACGAAATTAATTTTGCAGATTCCAAATTGCTCTTTAACATGGAACATCACCACAAGAGAATAATCATGGAAGCCATCGAGATAGAGAAACACCCTCACAACATGAACAAGCGTGACGACACATCCCGCTTGCCAGACATCTGGAAATTAGCCCTCCCCACAAAAACTGACACCAGATCCAGAGGCACACAGAACGCCATCACCAATCAACCACACCAGACCCAAACCCAGACCCTCTCCACAGATAAATTACAGACACCATCCAGTAGCCAAACCATGGTGGCACCTCCGGATGCTGCACCCCCCTGCAATCCCTACACAGATCTGGCTGACACAGGCCACAAAACCACAGCTCGCCCCTATACACGAAGCCAAGCCAGAGCACAACTAAGTGCAGTACAGCCATCTTCTCAGAAAAACTCTTCACAAAGTTCAAGAGGTCAAGACACAAAGACTTTAGCAACTAATCCACACCTAATGACCCACCTAAGTGGTACTCAGGATATCACTCAAGAAATCACTCAAGATATCCCTCAAGTAATTAAGGAACAAAAGAAGAAAAGGCACACTAGCCTGGGAACTTCCTCTCTGCCCAGAACATTGGAGGCTATACACCACACCCCCTCAACAGTATTTATAGGAACTCAAACACTGAGATCCTGCTCTGTTCCAGTAACAAGAAGCCGAAAGCACCAGCCTGAAGATGACGAGTGAGACCTCGTCGAAACGTCGCCTAGACACCCCAACTTTTACACGGGAAGACACCCGAGGACACCAAAACCTGCATATATATATATATATATATATATATATATATATATATATATATATATATTGAGTGGGATTTATTTGGGGGCAGGAGGGAGCTGGTAATGTTGAGGTCTTGACTCTTCCTGAGTCAAAGGATAATTATCCAGCCTTTGAGCAAAAGGCCTTTGAAGCAGGAGGTGGAAATGCGGGTCGGTCAGCTTGCCAGAAGCTACTCACTAATTGCGGCAGTGAGTTAATCAATGGAATAAGAGTTTAGCTTCTGGGTATAATAAAATGAGATAAAAGACCACTCAGAATGTCCACCATTAGGAAAGAGCAGGCACTTGACTGGCACAGATTATTCTCTTGTCTTCCACCTGCCTGCTTTTGAGGCAACATGAATGTGAGGCTGCCTGACAGCTATTAACAGAATAAAAACACAACAACAAAAGGCATTATTTTTGAGCACAATCAGATATAAATATTTACAAAGGCAATTTTAAGGAGTTCTTGCTTATGTTCGACTGTGTTTGCCTTCAAAATATTTAAATTTGGAGACAGATGGCTTGTACAGTTTTATCAGCACTTGCGTCATTATATATTCAAGCAGCCAAGACTGATAACCAGATTTATTCTGGATTGTTTGGAGAACAAATAATTTGGGGGTGGGTGGGGGAAGGATGATGTTGGGAGGGGAGGAGAATTCAATGAAATACTTCAGCGTGTGGGAGGAAAAAAACTCGATACAGGGATCTCAGTGACGTTTTTATGAAGAAAAGGGAAACAAATTAATGTAATTATAAAATTAAAAGCAGCAGGAACAGCTTTAAAGTGGTGTCATTGTATGTGGTGATGAAACAACTTCAGAAAATTGGGAGAAAGCCATTGTTTGGTGACAGTGCAGGGAAGAGATAATTACCATTAAGTCAACATTATGCTTTCTTCTTTGTGCAAAGGAATTAAAAAAACAAAGCCAAAAAACCAAAGCTGTGTGCATTCCAGAAAGCATCCCTTCTCATCTTACTTAGTCCACTCATGATCATAATTTCTCACTTCATCTTACAGTGCCGACCAGTAAGAGATTTGAGATGGAAGGGGCAGTGTAATTAGAGCAGAAAGGATGAACTCACCCTGGATGGGAAGATGCCAGTTGCAGAGCATGTCCTTTTGCATTAAGGAGGTTTTAGCTTTTGGTCTCTGGTATCACTAGTTAAAAAGTCTTTGGTACAGTAGAAGCACTGGGAAAACTCTTGCTTGAGACTGCCAGCTGGAGTAGGTTGCAATGGGCAAGACTGACCAGTTCTCTGCCTTAGTCCATGGCAGGTTCATATGTGCATTGCTTTGCTCTTACCTCCAACGAGGGTTGTGTCTGAGTAACTGTGAAACAAGTTTGGTTCCCAAAAGGCCCTTGCAGTGTTGCTGATGGTTCGTCGTTATGTTCCAGGGTAGAGACTGTGTGTGTGTCTCTCTCTCTGTGTGTGTGGCACAACCTTTTTCTCTTCTCCTTGCAATTTCTGAAATAAAGCCTAGAACAGGTATGCCCAAACTTGGCCCTCCAGCTATTTTTGGGACTACAACTCCCATCATCCCTAGCTAACAGAACCAGTGGTCAGGGATGATAGGAATTGTAGACCCAAAACAGCTGGAGGGCCAAGTTTGGCCATGCCTGGCCTAGAACATAAGCAACACATTCTGTATCCTGTGGATCTGTACTGTAACGTGGGCGGAATCAATACTCGTTTGGAAACCAGGATAAACTTGATGATTCACAGCTTAATGTATCACTTGACTCTTTTTGGAAGACTGAAATGATTTTTAAAAAGAAAATCTGTGGTGGTTTATTTAGATGGACAAGTTATCACTTTATGGATACTTGAGTGCTTAGCCTTTAGTGCTGTGTGCTCCAGCAGCCTCCTTTCTAACAGTCTCTCTCTCACACACTAAAAAGCGTCCTCCTCGCCCCCTCAGAAAAGCAGCAGGGCATGGGGTGGATGTGCCCCACTTTTCAGACATCAGTCCTCCATTTGATGGTGTCCTTGAAACAGTTGCTGAGTCCAGTCAGGTTTAAGGCTGAATAGGGACCTGGAAATTGTGCGATGGGTCAGTGTGTCTGGCTGTTAACCAGAATGTTGGTAATTCAAGCCCCTCCAGGGAAGGTTGTGGGCAGGATTCCTACATCACAGGTCATGGGACTCAATGGCCCTTCCAACTCTACAATTCTGTGATTCTATTATTCTGTGAAATTCAGCATCTGGACAGTAGATCAAGCACGTACACAGGGCAGTCTTTCCCACTATGGCAAGATGTACTAATTTCTTTTGAAATTACAGTCATTGTTTCTCAATATGCATCTATAGATAGAAATTATCTTATGCAAACCTGTGTCAGACCCTCAAAGTGTCCCTATTTTCCAGGGACATCCCTGATTTAGAGAAATCATCCCGGTTTCTGATTTGATCCCGGAATGTCCCACTTTCCTTTAGGATGGCCCTGATTTCATTGGAGAAATGTTGGAGGGTATCGAGTTATCCGCCTCCAGAGCTGTCTGACGGCAATCCTGTATAGGGAAGGGTTTTTTTTTAATGTTTAATGTTTTATTATGTTTTTATATATGTTGGAAGCTGCCCAGAGTAGCTGGGGCAACCCAGTAAGTATGGGGTATAAATAGTAAAATTATCATTATGGAATGGGATATCCCTATTTTAATTGGAGAAATGTTGGAGGATATGTGTTTGTGATATGTGTCACCTCCAAAAGGAGGAAATACAAGTGGCAACCTTAGGCTGGAGAATGGTGCTTTACTTTCTAATGGGACTCATATAAGCAATTATAACCCCCTTATTATACCAAATGCTTCAATTTTCAACTAAAATATTACTATATTTCCACCCACCCCATTCCAGAGACGACGCACACGCAATATTTTGAAGGTTTCCCCTTCCCTCAATAACTGTAGCAATGGGGGGTGGGGACTGAAAATTCCCCATCTGCCACTAGAGAGGGTTGCTGCTGTGAAACATTTCTGTTGCATGAGGCCAGGCAATGCACAGTTAGCACTATGCAGGGTTAACACTGATGCAGCATTAGCAAAAGAAATGTTTCTGATATTGGCTGGATGTCCCCAGTATTATAATTGACGGGGGAACAGGGAGTGAAGAAAAATATACATCTACTTAAAATGGGTTGCTCCAGGCACATCCCTGAGAATATGTGCAGATAATGCATTTCATCACCAAGAATATGCATTTAAATCGCTCTTCTGACAAACAGTTCCAAAGCCCCATATAAACTTTACCAACTTATCAGCTAGCAAAGCTTGCATAAACCCTACACCAAAATTAAGTGCCTTAGATCTCGGGAGCTGTTACTGAGGAAAGCAAACTAAATGAGAAATAAATCTCTCAAGAGACTAATTTGACATGGCTTAAAGGGCCACAAGCATATTTTCATTCTGACTTAAAAACGGCTTATTACTCATTTAAAGCCCAAACGAAAATAGATGTTAGTTGTGTTTGAACTTGAGTTTAGTTTGTTTAGCTTCTGGATGAGGTCATGAAACATGCAAGTTTGGTGCTGAGGCTTTCCATTCATTCCACTGAAAGCTTCGAAATGGAGCCGTGTCTATTTCACCAAATGTGTCAGTTTATCATGAATGAGGCTGATGGGCTTTCTTCCTCCTCCTCCTCCTCCTCCTCTTCTTCCCTCTTTATTGTGCATTGAAAGATTTAATCCCTGCCAAACTATTCCCTTTTGGGTCAGCAAGATAGGATTGTATTATTGTTCAGGCAGAAAAAAATGAGAAAACCTAATTAAAAGCAAATTGCTGTTGTCAGCAGAAAAGAAAATAATCAGCGTTTAACCTATAGATTAACCTTTCGAAATGTTAACAATATGCTGGAAATACTCCCTTTTACTAGCTGCTTCCCCCTCCCTCTGTGAAATACCTGTGTCAGATTATAGCAGGGAGGACTCAAAGACACAAGGAAAGGCCACAAAGGAGTTATAACATAAAGAATTTTTTTTCTTCCATTAAAATTCAGGGATTCAAATGTAAAGCTCAGGATTTTAGACCTTCTTTTAAAAAATAAGTGAAACTTCCAGTCCCAAATTATTGTATGCTTTTAATGACATTTCCTTTAATTTGTTTTTGTGGGAGGCAGGTTATTGGGTTGTTTTTGTTTTACTATGTATTTTGCATTCTTGTTTTGTATTTTTGTCTTGTGAATTGCCCTGGGATCTTTGGATGAAGGGTGGTATACAAATTTAATAAATAATAGTGATAATCTTAATAATTTATTTCAGGCTATACCTACTTGTCTTCCTTGGGTTTAACCCAAGTGAATTTAATAAAAAATAAATTTCCTGTACCTCACTTATCTGAGTAGGTTGCTTCTGCCATTCTGGGCAGCTTTTAAAACAAAACATTACACATTAAAAACTTCCCAAGACAGGGCTGCCTTCAGATGAAAAGTTGTCATTGTTTATTTCCTTGACATCTGATAGAGGGCGTTCCACAGGGAGGTGCCACCACTGAGAAGGCCCTCTGCCTGGTTCTTTGTAACCTCGCTTCTCATAGTGAGGGAACCACTAAAAGGCTTTCAGAGCTGGACCTCAGTCTGGGCTGAACGATGGGGTGGGGTGGGGGGATTGGAAATGCTCCTTCAGGAATACAAGGCTGAGGCTGCTTAGCACTTTAAAGGTCTGCACCGACACTTTGAATTGCGCTCGGAAGCGCAAAACGAGGCACATGAAGCCAGGACTCTTTTTCCCCTTAAGCATGCTTGGTGCTGTCGGATTACCCACAGTTGAACATCTGTTGATGTTCTGCTATACAGAAGGTTCTGCAAACCAGAATCACCAAGTAGTGCATCTGTATGCAAATCCCCAGGGACTTTTTGCCAGTCCTTAGTGAAGAAGCTTATTTGAAGTTGTACCTAAGTCATACTTGAGAGCAGACCCAATGTTGTCTTAACTAACTTAAGTGCATTGATTTGAATGGGGCTATTCTTAGTATGATTAGGTCAAATACGACTGCTGGCTTCCCTTGAAATTACTTGTCTGTTTCCCTCAATAAAAAGGCCAAATTTGCTCTAGTATAAAACTGGTAGCAGCTTACAGAATGTAGGGACTCCCCCTCCCCAATTTCTGCTAGCCCCTCCTCCTGGTTTCCATACTTGGGATTCCCTAAAATCATTTCCCCCCTCTTTTTTTCCTGATGTGACAGTGATCAGATCCTCTTTCTGTGTTTTCTTTTTCTCTGCTTTGGGTTGCCCTTTAAAGCACTTTTGACTACAGCCTTCCTGACTATCAGTTAACTTTGTGCTCCAAATAAATCAGTAATTTCCTTCCTATCACCTTCCTGTCACTTGATTTTAATCAAGAAACAATTGACTGTCTGTACACACGGTAATGAAAGCAACTTTGTTTCTTTAGGAACAAGAGAAAGAATAGCCTTAAAGAAATTGCCTTTGCTGTTGGTAATTTGCAACTGAAATATATATATTTAGAATCTTGTGAGTGAGTTGATTGATAGCATTGAAAAATACAGAGCTAAGTTAGTTTCGATGGTGCCTTTTTGCATTCCTTGGTTTCTCTCTATATCCACACTGGTCAGATCAATAACTCATCCGCAGTTTGACTCCACTGAGAAACATGCAGAGAAAAGGCGTGGGTCTGCACTGGTGTGTCAGAACCCATTATGTGAATTTGTTGGGTGGCTGGCATTTCCTGCTAGAGTTTGAAAAAAGTGCAACAAGGCTTTTACATTATGTTCCCACTTGAGAGGCTTTGAATTTATTTATTTTAAAAGGTAGAGTATCTATTATGTGTACCCCTTGCACACACATAGGCTTGGCACAGAATGTGTGGAGGTTGGGGGAGCTTGTAGCTTTGATATTAAAAAAACGAAGTTTGTAGCTGAAACACATTATCTGTCAGATCTACTTACATTAGATTTGCGCTTTGAACATACAGGCTGCAACCATTCTGGACATGTCCAGTTGACACGTGATCACTGACGCGTGGGTCCTTTTGACAGAATATGGTTCTATCTAGCAGTCCTAAGCAAGAAATTCAGGATGGGTTGGGATGTGGGAGAAACTGTGTTCTGCTTGCATTTTCATGCAAATCTACACAATTCACACTTTCTAAAACAATGCTCACACCAATATGCAGCTATTATTCAAAAATGGACGTGTACAGTGACCTCTCTAACTAATAAAAAGAAATACTTTTTTTTTTTAAAGACTTCTCTGTTTTCATGCTTCCAGAAAACTTTTCCATTAAGTATGTCAGACAAATGGGCTGAGACACTGTTAGTGGGTGGTTCCCTAGACTGGGTGTATAACAGGTTGCCTGATCTTGATGTGGTTACACTCCCTCTGAAGCCGCAAATGTGTAGCTTAAGGGTAAGCCAGGAACCTGCCGATGCAGAGTGTTGCTGCTAGTTCGCGAAAGGGGAAGAAGTGATAGACAGGGAGTCCAGGAAAGTGAGGGCACCTTGGCAGGCAGATTGGATTGGCTCCGCCTGCCATGCCTGTGCTACCTTGAGCTCCTCGCCCTCTCAGGAACTGCCAAGAGCCTTCAGCATTGGAAAACAGGGTGAGGAACTTCACCCTCCCTGTTTTGCCTCGCATGGTTTAGTTGGTGTTTTGAGGGCCTTCATGGGTTATTGTTGAAGAACTGGACAAAGGATTTTTTGTGTGTGGGCTGCTGTTATAATTGTAAGTTGCTTGCACAGCTTATGAATTGTTGTTGCTGGTGTTAATTACCCACCTTATACTCTTATGGTCCTAGTCAGGTGAATAGATTAGTCAGGCAGGCAATATACGTATATATTTAAATGAATAAGTAACACTTTTTATTAAAAGACAGAAAAAAATCTAACCACCCCTTTTCTCTCTTTCTTCTACTCCCTACCCCTTCTGTCTGCTGCCTGTGCCCACATCTCGCCACAGATGGACCTCTTGGCCCTCGAGGATTAGCTGAAGCTACTGAGATGTGCACTCAAGAATGCCTGGTCCTGGGTCACTCAGACAACTGTTGGATGCCTCCCTCTTTGGGTTCGTACCAGCAGCCAAAGTCTCCACTCTCCACCTTTGCACCTCAGAAGGAATGGGTTAAGAAAGACAAACTGGTGAATGGCCACACGTTGACCAGAACCTGGAAAGAAGACAGCAACAGAAACCAGTTCAGTGACCGAAAGCAGTTTGGCTCGGGGGAAGGCCATTTCAACCCTGGCAATCCCATGGCTGACATTCCTTTGGCTAACTTGAAATCCTATAAACAAGCACCAGTGGAGAGTCCGAAGGAGAACCAGCTATAAGGAAAGGCTTCTTTGGAAGAGTGACTTTAGCCTAGTTAGACTTGCTAATACTGTGTGTGCGTGTGTGTGTGTGTGTGTGTGTGTGTCAGAGCTTTATGTACTGAGTAGACCTCTAGAACTATGCGTCACATAGCAGAGATATGCATAACTTTGTGGTAGCTCCATGGAACTGCAACACAAAAGAGCATTTCTACTAGTTGTGTGGTTTTGTTAAATAGAAATAAACAAACTCTTACAGAGAATCTCTCCAGTTTGCAAAATATCTTAATTTTTTTCAATTTGCTTGGGATAACGGGTGGGGGTTTGTTTATGTTCCTTTGTTTTTTGACCCTGGACTTGCTGCTGCAAACAGTAGAAGATTCACATGGAGAGAGAGAAAAAGAAAGAGAGTATGTGTGAGAGAGAGACGGTGGATTGCAATTCTTAGAAAGCATATCCAATTAGGAAATTGTGTTATTGTTACCATTGATCTTGTGCTGGGACTGCTATACTTGACATCTTTACTGAAACAAAACAACTAAAATTGCAAACATTAAACCTACTGTGCTATTAACAACGTTAGTGGACACTTGTTAAGTCAATCAGTGTTCAAGTACTTGTAAATAGAATCAATTATTATTAATAACTTTTGTGTACTTATAACGGTCACCTAAAAAAAATACTGTAGCATAATTCTGTGTTTCACAGTTGCTTTTTTCTACTTTATTTCATTTGCTTCCTGTTGTTTTTTATTATTATTTTGTTTCTTTTGGTGATGGTGTTTCTGTGTTGGTAGTCTGTCTGACACACAATGTTCCAAGGAGCTCAAAACACTTGTGTTAAAAACTGACGAAAAGAGGGCGGGGAGGGAAATATTTTATTTTACTATTAATATGACAAAAAATTGCCAATAAAATTATTGCCAATTCTGAAATAACACTTGAAGTAAGGGCTTTGAGATTTTAGCCACTATTATTTTTGTTGTTTTTTCTGATTTGCAAAGCAAAGGGGAGAAAAAGAGAACACAAACCATGAGAGCAGCTGAATGGACATTATTGGCTGCAATCATGCTAGAGAGTGATACTAGTCAAAATTAGGTGGAGGGGAAGGGGAACAATCTGCTGAGTGGTTCCAATATACAAGCCCCATCGAACTGAATGGGAGATGCCTAAGTGCCCATTCATATCAATGGAGCTTGTGCGGGAACATTTCTTGAGTTATTTTGTACCCAGTAAATCCATATCTAACAATTGCTTTTTAAAACGATTGGGCTGTGTGTGTCTATACCTAAGACAGTTTGTATTGCTCAAATGGCAGCGGTTGTGTTGATCTTCATCTGCATTGATGTTGTAGTAACACAAGTGTTTTTAGATCATAGCCACAAAATATTTAATGTGTCGTGCCTTCATGATGTAACCAAGCATTCTCCTGGTAGGCTAGTTGGGGGAAATGAAAGGGTTCAATCTCTAATTCTTGCTGTTTAACTGTTTGTTACCATAGTTGGTCAATGCCTGGCAGGTACCAGTGTTCTGTCACTTGAATCAAACCATCAAAGTGACTCCTAATGTTAATAAGATCTCAGTTGCACGTCTAATAAATCCTAATCTGAACATTCTTAGGCGTTTTTTTCTTAAGGCATGACAGACAATTTAAACAAATAGCATGCAACATGGGCGGGGGGAAGTCCTTAAAGTACAAAAGAAAAAATTATCTTATTCCACAGTTAAACATCAGTCTTAAAATAAACACACAGAAAAATAAAGGTAGCTAATATTGATGGTTAATTTGTTCTTACCAAAACTAACCGAAGTTATTTTGTATATAGCAGTTCACATTTTCTTTCCTCCACAATATACAAGCATAAAATGGGTTAGGGGTGCATTGCTTATTGCAGTACTTATGTCAGTTTGTGAGGGGTGTTTGATGACTTTGACCGAATAAATATCTAAACAGTTATCCTTGTTACTGCTTTGCCAGTTCAACGTTATTTACAGTTATTCAGCTCTTGCAATAAATGTTCTGAATTCCTGATTGTCTTGTGGGAGTTCTTGGCCCGATGCCTTCTTAAGATTTTCCTTATTAAAGGAAAGGGGGAGGGGAATCACTGTGGCTCAGCCAGAGGAAACCAGCAGGACGGGGAGAAATCTTGACCTTGAGTGTGGCAGCTAAAGAAAATGATGGCAATGGCTCAGGCTATAGGAGAAGGCAATATTTAAAAAGATGTAACAGGCAGAAGTTGCTGACCAGGATGAACTGAGCCTGTTTGGCTTTGCCAAAACATTGTGGGTGTCAAAGGGGCAGTAATGGGTACTGTGGACTTGCCTGCCTTCTCAGTCCTCCCTTCGTTCCCAATCTTCTTTTTCTATTGGAACATTCTGCCTGCCTCTCTTTTGATGTGCCTGGAGGCGTTACTGCAGGCAACCTGTGAGTGTTGGTGAGGGGAAAATCAGCGATGGTGCTTCATTCATCCATTTCTAAATCCCTCCTCCCAACAAATTATGGGTCACTTTATCCATAGTCGAATTGCATGATTGGGAGGTGTGAAACATTTCCGCTCCCTGTCAGAATTTTCATGAACTTTATAAATATTATGTTAACTTTCTAGAAAGTTCTACAGATGTCTCCCCTGATCCATTTCAGGTATAAAATTGGTGGCAATTTAGAGACACATTACGCACCACCCACCTGCCCCCTATCACAACAGAAATCCTTTTAGCTTCTCTTGAAATTCATACACATATTTTGCCTGAGCAGAGCCTTCCACCCTCTTTGTTACCTTTCTACAGCTGCCAGGCTTCTGAAACGATATTGGGGCTAATGCCACACTACTGACTAAAGGATGCTTTTGTTATCTGACATGAATTATTATCTGATTCTTGGCAACCTGTTATTAAATTGTTTTCCTTCTACATATCATGTTCATTTGATTGTCCCTTACGCTCAGAAGTGGAATACTTTGAGACCCTGGTGTCATATGCTGAGGAACATCAATAAGCCAGGAGAAATAATATTAAAATTTGATCATAGTTTGGTTGTCTATTATATGTGAGCACACACGGGAACAAAAAAATTAAACACATGGTGACAATTAATGTTGGTAGAACAAAGTCATATGATGTATTCATGGCAGTGATTTCTCCCATGTTTTCCCTTGACAGCATCTAAGAGTAGGAACAATGTTACCCATATTAGTACATGCATTTGTTGATCACATAATACCATCAGCTGATCATGAAAAAAGAATGGGCAAATACCTGACACCGATGGAAGAGGACGACAAATAGAAAGCACCGTACTCTTCAATGCAATGGCTTTTCAAATCTTAAGTCATTTTTGCAGCTGGATACACACACAGAACTGTTGTGGGAACTTGGCTGGCTGACAAGACTTGGAGCTAGAACACAATTATGTCTATTAATAAGCATCATCACTATCACTGAGTGAATAGAGTTGCATATGTGTGGAATTTATTGTGAATAAAGACTCAGGTATTTGTATTCATGGGGGAAATTGGTTTAAAGAAGGATTTCAAGGGAGAGACACCTGGTTCTGTACAGGTCTTTGGGAAAGCAGTTGTTGGGAGTTGGTGTTGTTGTTGGAGAATGAGTCTACACTAACAGCAGAACATGTGGAAGACTAATTCTGAGTGCAGGGACAACTGCATACCCACAATTCCCTGCACATAGAAATGTAGCTATCAGGGAGACATCTAGCTTAGGTCTTCCTTCATTTCAGGTGTTATCTACACTTAGCCAGCTTTCTTTGTACTATATACTTTGTTCTTTGTACTATATCAGCATTCAAACTCTGAAGTCCAGGAACAGTTTCATTGTATTATCTATGATTTTGGCCCCCTGAAACCACACTTTTTCTCCATTCAGGCCTAAGAATCACTCAAGAGAATCAGGATGAGTAATGTTGCAAACCAACTCACATACTGAATGGAAGATGAAAGAGAATATTTTCTTCTTTTAAATAAACCATTCAGTTTACTTGGAAGGTTGTTTGCTAGTAATCTTAAACCTTGAGAAGAGCTTCTGAATAAATTCTGTTCATTAAGAAAAAGCATTTAGAGATCAGCTTTAATATGGGAGGACGCCAAGAACTTGATCTAAATCCAATTAAAGGCAGTGGGAATTGTGCCATGGACTTCAACAGGATCTGCAGTTGGCCCTCTATACGTGCTCGGTGAATACACCTTCATTTCCAGCCAATAGGCTAGCACAGTCCCTCTGGCATCCCGACACTGCTGGGTAAATCCCATATATCTCTAAATAAGCCCTTAGTTTACATCCTGACAGGAATTCAACAATGTGGCAGAGAAAGGGCAGTGTTCCTCCCCCGGCAGAGGATGAACATGCAGATCAGCCCAAGGGACCATTCAAATGCTTGTTAGGATCACATGAACCAGAGCCAGGCATTAAGGGGTGATTAACAGTGAGCCTGCTTGGCTGTATCTGGAGGTTTGCTCCTGTCACTTCCAGGAGCTGCCTCTCAGCAGGGGAACACAAGGGCCTTTTCCTCCCCTCAGAAGTCTGCAGAATTTTGCAAACTGATAGGGAAATAGAAACTGTAATAGACTTTTTTGTGGTTAGGGAAACCCAGTCAGATGGGTGGGGTATTATTATTATTATTATTATTATTATTATTATTATTATTATTATTATGGTTTGCTTTCTCCAACTGAAAAAGATAACAGTAACATAAATAAATAAATAGTCAACTCTATTTTATTTTGTCAAGAGCGTACGTTTTTACTTCTCCCTCAAGTATGCAAACTCTGACAAAGCCATTTCCTGTTCCCGGGGAGATGACGTTGCAGGCTGGGCACAAGCCCAACTCATGCGCAAGGAGGGGGTAGCCCCAGCGCCATTGGAGTCCTCGGCCACATCATACCTTGGACTGAACAATGCGGTCGGTCGGGGGGCATGGCTTGGGCTATTTAAATTGCCCGCGGTCGAGGACTTGCCTCCTTTTGCTTCCTGCTGGCACAGTTCTCACTTTGCTCCACCCACTGGATGCCATTGCTCCACCCTCCACTGGTATCTTGCCCCAAAAGGTTGTCCATGTAGAAATGTCACCCTCAGGCTGAGGGAAGGCAGAGAAGTCAAGAGTAGGCAAAGTCAGAGTAAATGACCGACAGAGCCAACTAAGAAGAGCTTTGTCCTCATCCTCCTCCCTGCTGAGGGCAACACTGACACTAAGCAGAAAAAAACAAAACAGAAAAACACTGAGACTAAGCATGAGGAAGCCGACAGGCAGGGCCACCACCTGGGTTGGTTGTAGAAGAAGGCAGGCAGCCTGAGGCTGGTGGAGCAGCCCTTATCTTTCCTGAAAAGCGCCCCACAGTGCAACTGAGGAGGTATCCTTCTCTAAGTGGCTGTTCCGCTCCTCACATTACAATTGCTGTCTGAGCAGCTTTCCTCCACGAGGGAATCCAGACCCACAGTCTCAAGGTAAATCTAGATCTGGCATGGAAGAAGAACTACGGTGAATTTCTGTGTGGAAACTTTTGGAAAGGAAGGGACAATACCCCCCCCTCTTGTCCCCCTCCACCTTCTCTTCTCCAAAACACCCTCCCCATTGCAAACCTTACATTCAGCTACACTGCGATGTGGACTTGCCTGGATGCCACAGGAAACAAGGAATCCTGTGCAGAAAAGTGAACAGAGGAGCTGCACTTCACTTGGTCCTTTCTTTGCCAGCTCGCTTGATTTCCATGCTGACCATGGAGGAAGTTAAGCCCCTTCCTCCACAGTCAGAAGGCAGAGGAACTTAAGAATCCAAGAGTCCTGCGTCAGGCCAATGGCATCCTGTTTCCACAGTGAATAAGGAGATGCCCATGGGAAGCCTTCAAGCAAGAGAAGTCTCCCCACCTATAAACCTCCTTCCTGCTTCAGTGTAGTAGCCACTGATAGCTTTGTCCTCCATGAGTTTGTCCAATCATCTTTTAAAGGCATCTAAAGAGAAACAAACGGGACGCGGGTGGCGCTGTGGGTAAAAGCCTCAGCGCCTAGGGCTTGCCAATCAAAAGGTCGGCGGTTCGAATCCCCGCAGCGGGGTGCGCTCCCGTTGCTCGGTCCCAGCGCCTGCCAACCTAGCAGTTCGAAAGCACCCCCGGGTGCAAGTAGATAAATAGGGACCGCTTACCAGTGGGAAGGTAAACGGCGTTTCCGTGTGCAGCTCTGGCTCGCCAGAGCAGCGATGTCACGCTGGCCATGTAACCCGGAAGTGTCTCCGGACAGCGCTGGCCCCCGGCCTCTTGAGTGAGAGGGGCGCACAACCCTCAAAGGTGAAACCACAAATGAGCAGAACTTTGTGTGGTATACAGGCGACTCCCCATTTGAGTACGTTCAGCACACTTGTTTTTGGCATTGCAAGGGTGGGCACATGGATGTCCCGCTAGTGCAAACTTGAAATGCAAAACCTGCATAAATTGGGAGTTGTCTATATGCATTCCTTTGCTTTGGTACATCTAAAATATTGTCTGAGTACAATTAACATTGTATGCATTTAGCATTAGAACATTTTTCAGTTTAAGAAAGAATGGGGAACCTGTGGTTCTCTTGATGTTGCTGGACTCCCAACTTCTATCACTCCAGATGACACAACCAATTTTATTTAATTAATTTTGTATTCTGCCTTTCCTCCCAAAAGAGCCCAGGCTGCCAAGCATCACTATGCTTTAAAATAAAATAAAAACCTATCTAAAACATTTTTTTAAAAAATTAAAAACCATCCTAAAATATTTGAAAGCAATGCATACCCTAACAGAGCTACTAATTTCAAGGTTGTCGTGGCCAAGATGTATCAGGAATGTCTTTAGATTTCTCCTGAAAGTCAGTAACAAGGGAGACAGACGTATCTCACCAGGGAGAGCATTTCACAAATGGTAATTCACCAGTGAACAGGCCTTGTCACAAGTCAACACCAACCGAGCAGCAAGCAGAGGCAGCACCACCGCCAAGACCTCCCCTGCCAACTGTGGCAATCAAGCATGGAAATTGAAGTCCATCGACATGTGGAGGCAGACTCCTCATCACTGAATTTTGCCTCCACCTCCCAATTTTCAAAGGACATTTTACATTGTTAAATACCAGTTTTATTCCCTAATGTTTGCGTTAACTGTGCAGTCCTTCATTTTCAAAGAACTTCAAGTACAGTTTTGTGAAACCTTTTTCTGACCTGTGGATTTAAATTTTAAAAGAGCATGGTTTATTTTGCTTTGTATAGGTTGGCTCCTTTTTGGACAGGTTGTATAGATTTGGATTCTTTTTATAGTACAAAGTTCTTTGTATGTGCGTGTCAGGGGCTCAGGAGCAGAGGCACAGGGGAGAGAGGGAATGGAGAGTGAAGGGGAAGAATCTGAGGGAAGCGTAGGGGAGTATACAGTGACCCGAGAGATTCCATGAGTTTCTCCAGCGAATCAGAAGATTCCCAGAGGGGGGCGCCCATGGCCAGGGCAAGGGGAGTCCCAGGGGGGACGCACCAGAAACAAGAGGCCAGCGGGGATTCCCAAAGCAGCAGCTGGAGATCAGGACCAGCTTCCCCACCAGAGCGTAGTGGGGGGGAAGGGTCCCATGGATCAGGGCCAGCGTCTCCCCCAGCAGGGAGAGAAGATGAGCCAGAGCTGGCCACGCCTCCATCGCAGAGTGAGGGAACGGAGGGGAAGTCAGGTTCAGCTAGCCTCCCCGAAGGAGAAGGCAGTGACAGGAGCAGTGTAACGGTCAGGAGGAAGGTTGCCGGCTGGGCGCGCGCGCCAAGTTCAAATGTGCAGGCGCGCGGCACAGCAGGAAACCAGGATTGGGAACCAGGTCCTAGAGCCCGCCGGAGAGAGGGGGAAGACTCAGGGGAATCAGCGTCAGAAGAGTGTAGAAGGAGCGAGACCCCAGCGGACAGGCGGACCCAGAGGAGAAAAGAACAAAGGAAGAGGTGGAGCAAGGCTAGAGTCTTAAACTGGTGTCTAGGGGGAGGAGATTCAGACGGAGCTTCAGCGGTCTAGAGTTTGAGACGTAGGGCTGCGCGCCACGGCTTTGAAATCGAAACTGAACTGCAATAACTGTATAACCTGCTGCTTAAATGGAACACACAAGACGAGTTAGTTAAATCAGCTATGATAAAATGGGCACAAGATATTGGATACAACATCATGTTTGAAGACTGGGAAAAGTTATGGAACACCGGTATGAAATTCACGGCATGTAATGCCTTGAAAGAAAACATTATGAAAATGATATATAGGTGGTACATGACCCCAGTCAAACTCGCAAAGATCTATCATTTGTCTGATAAAAGGTGTTGGAAATGTAAGGAAGCTGAAGGAACATTCTTTCACCTCTGGTGGACATGCCCGAGGGTGAAGGCATTCTGGGAAATGGTTTATAATGAGTTGAAAAAGGTATTTAAGTATACCTTTCACAAGAAACCAGAGGCCTTCCTCCTGGGCATTGTGGGCCAGGGAGTGACAAAGAAGGATAGAACTTTCTTTTTATATGCAACTATAGCAGCAAGAATTCTTTTAGCTAAATATTGGAAGGCACAGGAGCTACCCACGCTGGAAGAGTGGCATACGCAACTGATGGACTATATGGAACTGGCCGAAATGACTGGCAGAATCCGAGACCTGGGAGAAGAGGCAGTGGAAGAGGACTGGAAAAAATTTAAGGACTATTTACAAAGACATTATAAGTTATATGAATGTTGAGAATTTGTTAAGTCTTTAGATAACAAGCTTCAGATGTCAAACTTTGATTTTGTTGGAACTTAAGTTATGATTGTGAAATGACTAAAGTCTAGGGTAAGGTTTCTATCCTTAGGACTGTTGGAAATGTGAACCAATAATATTTACCCTAAATCCAAAATACAATGGATGAAAGTATAAAAACACAGGATACAAGGTATTAATTTGCTGTTAACTTTCTTTATTGAAAAAGATGCAGGGGAGGGAGGATGTGGGGAAGTCCAGTGGATTATGAAAAATCGTTTGTAAAGTATGACTTCTTTATTGTCTAATAATTTCTCTTTTTTTCCTTTTGTAAAACCGCTTTTGTTGGACCATTGACGATGTATCTGACCTTGGAAAAAAGCAATAAAAAATATTATAAAAAAAATAAAAAAAATAAAAAAAAGAAACTGAACTGCAATAAAGATCTTTGTAAATAGTAACGAACTGGCGTTGGTCCTTTGTGAGCTGGGACCTCGGGCAGCTCTGACAGTGCGTTCTTTCTAAAGGGAATATTCCAGGCCTGAGATTTTGAATGCTTAATCTTGGGATCCTAGGACAGTTCTCCTGTCTGTATTTGAGGTTATCACTATATTATTGATGGGGACCATGCATAATTAACGGACCACCGTGTGGCATTATATTCCCAAGAGCCAAATGAAAAGGGACAGGAGACAGCAGCAGAGAGACAATTGTTTTATCCCCAGAACAAAACTTGCACAGTGGCAGAAAAGCAAAAGGCATGCCTGTTTTGTCAGCCCCAGACTCTATAATGAGGCTGACTGCAGTTCAACAACACTCTGCATTGTGCTTTAAGAGACAGCATGGGATGAAGATCATCTGTGGGTCTTTGAAATTTAATTTGTAAGGCTCTTTCAAGCCTAGAGTAGCTTCACCTGGTCACAGGACTCCAGTGATCCTTGTCTGATGAACCAAGATGTGGAAGCAAGTCACTTTAAGGATATTTTAATCTGCCTTAAGGTCAAAAATCCTATCAACTTTCTCCCAAATCCCACAAGCAAGAACCCCAATTCTACCATGACTTTCACCTTGGGAAAACGTGGGAACTAAAGTTTTGTTTAAACTACTTTATCAGAAGATTTTCACAATAATATACAACATTACAAATCTGTATCACCCTTCCCAAACTATTTTAAACAGTGAAACCCTATATAGTTAGGGTAGCCTTTTTAAAAACAAAACATAAACCAAAAACATAAACAAAACCAAGCCAAACTTTTCTTCTTTTTCAAAGCTGCTAGACATGGCAAATCCGGCAAGCGGGCAGGCAGGGCCTAGAAGCAACATTGAGCACTTCGCACCTTGGAGAGTGCAAGCTTAAGAGCGGGGGGGGGGGGGGCGGGATGATAATCAATTGGAGAAAATGGAGAGGAGAGAGAGAGAAAGAGAAAGAGAGAGAGAAAAGAGAGACACGTTCTAAAGGGCATAGCTGTCAACCTTCCCTTTTTTGCGGGAAATTCCCTTATTCCAGCGCCGTTTCCCGCTGCTTCCTGCTGCTATCCTGGATTGTTAGATATCCCGTAGACTGTCCCCGGGGCAGGTGAGGCTGCTGATCCCTTATTTTCGAGGGCAGGGGAGGATTTCCCACCACCTTCCCACCATCCTGACGCCCTGCCTCCAAACCAGCTGCAGAATCTTTTCCTGCCCCAAATGCAACTCACCAGGGAAACATCCCGCCTTTCCTCTACCTTGAAATCATGCAATGGCCAAAGGAAAGAAAGGGAACCAGAAAAGGGGGTTTTTCCCTGACCTCACAGGAGATCCAGGCATCAGCTGATCTGCCCCATCCCAGCATGCGCCATAGAGAAAGGAAAAGGGGTAGAGCAAGCCTTGCAGGCACACTTTGTGGTTCAGCTTGCAAGGCAAGTCTTTGCCCAGAGAGCAGATGCATTCATGTTGTTGTTGTTGTTGAGTCGTTTAGTCGTGTCCGACTCTTCGTGACCCCCTGGACCAGAGCATGCCAGGCACTCCTGTCTTCCAGTGCCTCCCACAGTCCATAGGTGCATCCATAGATATAGGGAAAAGGTAAGAGTGATACTTGAGCGCGCACACACTTCCTGTTTCAGTTTGCAAAAACTTAGACATTTTGCCTATTTTTTTAAAAAATCCCCCCAGATGGTGATTTCGCCCTTGGAATCCCGGACATGTCCAGGATAAACTGGACATAAGGCAACCCTAAAAGTACTTGAACAGGGAGCTTCCTATAGAGGTGAGTGGGAGGAGGAAGCCATTGCAGGCCTGGTGGAGTAAGCCTGGCTCTTTGTCTGCACTAAAGCTCTTCCTGTCTGAGTTCACCTGAAGTACCTAAGTTTCACAATATAAGGTTGAATCCTGTTATGTACTAAGCTTGGATCCTAGAACAATAGGCAGGTAGGGTCCTTTCACACAACCTTTTTTTTACGGCCAAACATACCAGAAGTGGGAACCATTTTTCTAAAAAGCTATCATTGAAATTGGTGTGAAAAGCAGACCTGTTTTGAATATATATTCCCATGTGCCTGCTCATAACACCAACATTTACTGCCTGGAGGAACATGAGGACTTTAGCCGTGGAACTCTTCTCATTTTGGGTACAAGTCACCATTGCTGTGGAAAGCTAAACCTCCCTCTCTCTCTAATCGTAATATGGAAGACTTGAGAATGAAGAGGAACACAAACTTTGGCAAAAGGAATGCAGACCGACAGCAAGTGATGCAGAACCTGAGGAGAATTTGAGGAGCAAGTTGCTAAAACATAAAGCCGAAAAACAAAAAAATGCTTAAATAAAGACGATCCTAGCAGCGGGAAATGTGCTGTTGCACTCGGGTCCTGCAAAGCGTGTTCTCCCTAGCAGAGAGCACGTGTTGCGGTTGGGGAACAGGCCGCCCTCCCATGACTAGGCAAATTGTCAGCAACCCTGGCCTTAAGGGTTAATTGGGTTGCTGGGGGATTTTGATTGTTACCAATTTGGAGAAGGAGCCAGAAGATCTAAATAGATGTGCCGGACATAGGGACGTCCTTCTTGGCCATTTTGCATCGGATCACATGGAGCACTTGGACAATCTTCTCATTGTCTGGTTACATTTCTTTATTTCTATATTTCCCCTTTCCTTTTAATCCTCTCTAGTCCCTTAAATAATTTAATTCCCCCCTTTTCCTGTTCGATTTCCCACCCCACCCCTTACCCTGCCCTGTGGGAAGATTCTCCCTGTATCTGTGGCATGCCTTTCCCAATAGGGAAAGAGCCCCCGTTAGGGGCTTTCTTTCGCAAAAGGTTTCCCCCATTTCTCTCGTTGAAATTGTGGGGCTAGTCAGGGCTGTTCCCAGCTTAGCTGGAATCACTTGCGTTTATGGTATCCCCATAGGTTGGCTTTATTTTGAGTGTGTGCAGCGCTGTTGGCCAAATTTTAAGCTAGCCTTGGGTGGGAGCACTAATTTGGTTTCCTTTAATATTGCTATGAGACTAAGATTCTCAAGAGCAGAAACTGGGAGGCCTATTCGGCTTGCACATTAACTTCCAAGCCTAAGTCTGCTACAGGTAGCAGTTAATTGTTAAGTCTCTGACACGTGACTCATTCTAGCTATAGGAATGTATCTGCTTGCAGGCCCAGTTGCTGCTAATGTAAATCTGAGGCAGACAGAGGGCGGCAGAGGCTCTCTGTGCCTCCAAGGACTACGAGCACTCTGTATATGCTCTTGAACTATGCCGTTTCTGAGCAAGTTTATTTTCTTTAAGTTTTTTTTGTTTTGTTTTTTTGTTTTGTTTTTTTTGCCCTGTTAGTGGTGACTGCCATTTTAGAGACAAGCCATTGTGGCTTAGTGGCTAAAGTGTAGGACTAGGACCTGGGAGACAGGGTTCATATCCCCCTCTTAGCCACCCTTATAACAAAACAAAACTAACTGCTCCTTTTGGGCTATTCTGTTGCTGGGTAGTTCTGCCCATTTGTGATAAAAGAACTTTGGGTTTCTTGAAGGGGTGCTTCCCTCAAAAAGGGCTAGCAGGGGTACCTGGACAAGCTGTGGGCTACCTCAACTCTGCTATTTCACTGGAAACAATTATGCCTGGCCTAGCAGGTGATCCTAGGGCTTTGCCCTAGAATTCAATGGCCTGGAAGTGTTTCCGGCCTGAATAGTGTCCCCATGTCCACGAAGCATTGGTTTCACTGGGTCAGCGCATAGTGCCGGTAATGCCTAGGTTGCAGGATTGGTCCCTGTATGGGGTAGCTGCATGCTCCCCCATTGCTCTACCTGGACACTTAGGTCCTTTTGGTGGTTACCTCACTGCGAGGGATGTAACGGGCGCCACGTTTGCAATATGCAAGTGGGAGAAAGCACCTTTGTGTGCCTGCATTGCAGTTTGCTCTGTGCGTTGCAGGGCACGGCGCTGCACGGGCTGCAATTGCATTGCATTGCATTGCATGAGAGATTTGCAGTTGCATTGCACGGAGGGTGTGTGTGCATTGCACGGAGTGTGTTGTTGCGTGGCACAGAGTGTGTTGTTGCATTGCACGGGAGGTGCGGTTGCATTGTACGGGAGGTGCGGTTGCATTGCACGGTGTGTGTGCATTTCACGGAATGTGTGCATTGCATGGAGGGTGTAGTTGCATTGCACGGAGGGTGTTTTTTGCATTGCACGGAGGGTTTGCATTGCACAGAGTGTGTAGTTGCATTCCACAGTGTTTTTTGCATTGCACGGAGTGTGTAGTTGCATTGCACGGAGTGTGTAGTTGCATTGCATGGAGTGTGTAGTTGCATTGAACGGAGAGTATAGTTGCATTGCACGGAGGGTTTGTTTGTGCATTGCATGGAATGTGTAGTTGCATTGCACAGAGCGTGTTTTTTGCATTGTAGGGAGTGTGTAGTTGCATTGCACGGAGTGTGTAGTTGCATTGAACGGAGTGTGTAGTTGCATTTGCTTGGAGGGTTTGTGTGTGCATTGCACGGAGTGTGTTTCTTGCATTGCACGGAATGTGTAGTTGCATTGCACAGAGTGTGTGTCGGAAAAGGAAGCTGGCTCGGCAGCAGCTTTGTCAGGACTTCTTTAGGGGTTCTGGCCAGCGTCGGCCCTGTAAATTTACATATCACGATGGCAGCACAAGATGCCCCCTGCCCAAGTGGGGGCTGGAAGCTGGCAAGCAATAGCTCAATACCTTTTGCCCATATTTCCATTTTATTTAGGGATCCAGTTGGATATCGTTGCAAAAACAAACCACTTGCCTATGGAGAAGCTGTCTGCCTTGAAGGAAGTTATTTTGTAATACTTCCTCTGTAGCAAGTGATGCTTCATCAGATCTGATCTTGCTGGGTCACTTAATTAATCTTCCCACTAGGCCACGCTGCCTGCGGCCTGAGGTCCCCTTACCTTTGTGTATGCCTACCAAGTGTGGTGAAGGCAGATATCAGGCGATGGTAGCAATTCCTGAATGTATGCAATAGTAGTGTGCCAGGGTAGGATACCTTGAACCCGCACAGGGATTTTCTGGTTCATGCTGGTGCTGCTGGATTTTTGCCCTTTGGTTTTATTTCAAGGGCTGATGGTGTGCAACGCTATGGCCTCAAGCCCGGTGTGGTGAGGCAATCATGTGACATAACTTTTCTTGAGTTTTCCCCATTGTACTAGCAGTTCACATGTGGCCCGAGGAGTTCAGTGACCATCGGATCTGCTTTTGCACTGATAACCAGGTAGTGGTGAGCGTCTTGGCAAAACAGTCCTCACGCTCCAGCAGATTCTCCGCCCCTCCGCTCACGCTTTCGAGCTGCGCCGCTTAAGGTTTAATATTGTGCTTTCTACTCTCCAAATTACGGGATCCTCTAATGATGTTGCTGACACTATTCCATTTTCAGATGAAGCGCTTCAGATCCTGGGCTCCAGACTCAGCTGTTGCCAGACTTTTCCAGACCACCTGTGGCATTTTGACAACAATTAGTAGTTACAGAGAGCTTCCAATTCCCCTTCTGCTTTTAGCTCTTATGGGAAGGCCTGGATGGATTTCTTAGCCTTAAGTTGGCAGTCCTCGGCCATTCAGATGAATTGGCCCCCATCCTCTGAGCATATCCTGCAGTATTTGGTCCACCTGCTGCAGATTTGGCGTGCTGTTATAATCAACCCAGCTTACTTATCTGGGTATTCTTTTAGATACGGTGGCTCAAACTTCTAGCTTGCCGAATGACAAGCTGGTTGCCTTAAGACAGATTATAGAAGAAGTGTTACCTTTGCGGAAGGTGTCTCTTAGACAACTCCAGTCGCTATTAGGGCATCTTAATTTCGCTTGTAAAGTGGTGGCTCCTGGGCGCCCTTTCTGCTCTCGCCTAGCTCGTCTTACAGCAGGTTTGAAGGCTCCACATCATCGGGTGCGCCTTTCTAGTGAGGTGAGGGCTGATCTGTCCATGTGGTTGGAATTCCCGGAGGAATTCAATGGGGTCTCATTATGGCAGGACACGTTAAATTTGCATAATAATTTCAGGTGCATTCAGATGCAGCTGGTTCGCTGGGCTTTGGTCTTTATTGGAAGGGCCGTTGGTGTGCAAAGCGTTGGCCTTCTGAATGGAGGGGAGGAGAGATTACGCGGGACCTAACTTTTCTCGAGTTTTTTCCCATTGCAGTGGCAGTGCATTTGTGGGTCGAGGAGTTCAGGAACCGACGTGTCTGCTTCTGGACTGACAACCAGGCGGCGGTGACGGTCCTAGCCAAGCTGTCATCACGCTCCCCTCAGGTGTCGGCCCTCTTGCGAGTTTTTGTGCTGCATTGCTTGCGTTGTAATAGTTTTTTCTGCTCGTTTTATTCCTGGGGGTCTAACGAAATTGCTGATGCTCTGTCCCGTTTTCAGATGGAGCGATTCAGACTCCTGGTTCCAGAGGCGCGGATACTTCCCGGCGCAGATATTTCCCGGATCATCTCTGGAACCTTGGCAACAATTAGTTTTGCAGGGAGTAGCGGCATCGGTTTCCCCTTCCACCCTGCGATCTTATGCAAAAGTTTGGGATGATTTTTTGACGTTTATACGTCAGTCTGCCAGCAAAATACGGGGGGCCCCACCCACCTCCTCGCAGGTCTTAAAGTATCTGGCACACTTGTTTCAGCTGGGGCGGGCAGCTAAGACAATTAGAATGTAAGCAGCTGCCATTGCCTTTTTCTGCAAAACATTTTATGATAAGGATCCTTGCGCAAAGTTTATTGTCCGCAAGGCCCTCGAAGGCTGGGGTAGGTTGTGTCCTCCCCGGCCGGTATCCAGGCGTCCCATCTCTTTTGACATGCTGAGCAATATGCGTAAGAAGCTGCGGGTGGTGTGTTGGTCGGGGTATGAGGCACGTCTATTTTCGGCTGCCTTTTCTATAGCCTTTTTTGGTGCGTTAAGAGAGGGTGAAATAGTGGTGGAGGACCATAGGGATGGTCGCTCTTGGGGCCTCTTCATCCAAGACGTGCAGTTATCCCCTGCCGAATTGAGAATCATGGTTAGACATTCTAAGACGGATCAGAGGGGTAAAGGTGCGCTCATTCGTCTCCCTGCCACGAGGGAGGCGGGCCCTTGCCCTGTAAAAGACGTTGGCAAATATCTGGCTGTGCGCACTCAGGGGGATGGGCCTCTGCTCCGGCATGAGGATGGGTTGCCGCTAACTAGGCAACAATTTACAGGAGTGATGCGAAAAGCGATTCTGGCCTGTGGCGGCACAGCTGGAGATTATGCCCCCCATTCATTCCGGATTGGGGCTGCCACGGTGGCAGCTCATTGGGGTTTGTCAGCGGCTAGGATAAAGGATTTGGGCCGCTGGAAATCAAATGCGTTCAGAGGCTATGTTCGCTAACATGATGTATTTTGTCTGTTTATGTTGTACCAGGTCTGGCGCCTGTCCGCGTGTGGATGGTGGGGCACAGCATCATCCATTGGGCTGGTGTCGCAGCACGGCAGGCTGGTGTTGGTCCAGGTCTTGGCCTTCCTCCCCATGTGCAGCTGTCCTGGTTGTCCAGACGTGGAATGCTGTGGTCGGAGCTCCTGCCACGGATCCGGTGCCAGTTGCTCCGTGAGGGGCCGCCATCAGCCATTGTGATACAGCTGGGAGAGAATGACCTGGTGGACATGGGCTGTTTTTCCCTGCGTGCTGCAATTTTGATGGACTTGGATACATTGCGGGCAATGGTGCCTGCGGCTAAGATTTTTTGGTCTCAGCTTTTGCAACGATGCGTGTGGAGGGGCAGTCGTTGCCCAGTGGCCACTGAAAGGGCTAGAAGACGCATCAATTCGGCTGTGGCTGTGCGGATTGCTGAGCTGGGTGGTGAGGTGATCTCCCACCCTGCGATTCTTTTTTTAAGAAGCCATCCTTTTTCCGAGCTGATGGCGTGCACCTTTCTGCTTCAGGGAATGAGGCTTGGATAGGTGCAGTGGTGGCCAAGCTGAGGTCTTGGTGCGTGAGGTGATCTCTCACCCTGCGATTCTTTTTAAGAAGCCATCCTTTTTCCGAGATGATGGCGTGCACCTTTCTGCTTCAGGGAATGAGGCTTGGATAGGTGCGGAAATGGCCAAGCTGAGGTCTTGGTGGGGTTAGTGAGTGGTTTGGCGGGGAGCTGGATGCTCCATGGCGGTTAGGCATTGGTTAATTGGTGCTTGGAGGGGTAAGTGCCTATCCCTCCAAATGATGCGGAAAGGGAATTCCGTTAAAGGAATCCAGGGGCTTGCCATTCTTTCGTCCTTGACCGTGGAGCCGGACTTGGGCCGTGCAAGCCCCACCGGAACATGAGGGTGTGAAGCGAGGGTCTGTTTCCCAGCCTCACTTCTCATCCAATACTTGTTTCCCACGCTGGCTTCCGGTGGAGTCCGGAAGGACCAGCTCTGTCCTTGAGGGCCAGGACAGATAGTCATAACCAATGCCTAAGCAACCACTCACAATTTTTGTATTTTGAATAAAAAAGTTGTGGCCAAAACTATGCCAAAAACCTTAAACAAAATTGATGTGTGAAGTGTGAAATTATTTGGGGGGTGGCACTGTGGAACTCAACACGCAAGCAGGTTTCCCTTGAGCATCTGGGTTGGCCATTGTGAGAAAAGACTTCTGAACTAGATGGGCCACTGGTCTGATCCAGCACTCTTCTTATGTTCTTATTAGGGCAGCGAGAGGCAAAGGAGGACAACGTTCCTGCAGGTTTAATAACTCTGTAGAATATACAAGACACACCTGCTGAAATCCCCCCTAAAGGTAAAGGGACCCCTGACCATTAGGTCCAGTTGTGGCCGACACTGGGGTTGCGGCGCTCATCTCGCTTTATTGGCCGAGGGAACCAGCGTACAGGTTCCGGATCATGTGGCCAGCATGACTAAGCCGCTTCTGGAGAACCAGAGCAGCACACGGAAACGCTGTTTACCTTCCCACCAGAGCGGTACCTATTTATCTACTTGCACTTTGAGGTGCTTTTGAACTGCTAGGTTGGCAGGAGCTGGGACCGAGCAACGGGAGCTCACCCCGTCACAGGGATTCGAACTGCCGACCTTCTGATTGGCAAGTCCTAGGATCTGTGGTTTAACCCACAGCGCCACCCACGTCCCTTGAAATCCCCCCTACTGCACAACTATTTGAGGTGTGCTGGCCTGTTTAGCATCTATCTTTTTGTGCAGCCCTGCACTGCAGAGTGCTTAAGCCAGCCAGTCTTCAGAGCCCAGTCATTTAAACATCTTACTTACCAGAATCTTGAGGTTATTTGTTGCTTAACTACCCATTCATAAAATATTATCTGACCATTACTGAGGCTGAAATTGGCAAGCTTACAAATCATATGCATGCACGAACACTGATTTAATTGGTATATGTTTCCTTTAAAAAACCCCAAAGTAAATGAATTTGTCTGCATTCTTAATATGTCAAGTGTCTGTTTATGGAGAGTTCTAAGCTTGCTGTTCCAGAGGGGGAGCATCCAGGACAAAACATCTCTTTGCTCCCGAACAACTGTGCAATTAACCATTCAGTCTGACACTGACACTCAAGTAGGACAATCATTTCAACAGGAACATTGGCAACAGCATAAAGCCTCCAAGAATGCCTTTTCAAAGTAAAAGCTCTTAAGCCTGCTTTGATATTCTGGACCAACAAACCAGCAAAGCATCAAAATGAAGTGAGCTGCTGTGTTTGTGTTAATTCTCTGAAAGACAGGGAGGGGGAGACACCATTTGTTTTCAGTTTCTGCAACTGCTAAGACTTTGAAAGTGCAATTATGTCCTCATGGTAGAGGCAGTGACTGAGGGAAGAGGTTCTTCCCAGCAAGATGGCCATATTTCCAAATGTTGGATGGGGCCAAAGGCAAAAAAATGGACATAGCTAAATTATCTCGCTCAGTAACTCAAACACCCTTTCCTGCTTTCTCTTTCCCTCTCCACCCTTTGTTTCTTCAATATTTTCTCATTCTGTCTTCCGTTTTTGTCTCCCCAGCTGTCCACTGTCCTCAGCCATTGGATTTTTATGATTAGTTCATATTGGTGCCAACAGAATTTTTTCCTAAGCTTAATTGCCTCTTGTGGGGCAGTTTGGTGGGGGGCACAGGGCACAAGAAGGGGAAGTTCTTTCCTCCCCAACTGAAACCCCACCACAAATTGCTGCCACTAAGCAATTAGGCTTTGAAGAAAAGGCTCCCGTTAGCAGCAATAAAACATTTTTTCCCAAAGGTTCATTGCCATACAAGGGCCTTTTGTTTGTTTGTTTGTTTTTGTGGAGGTGGGGGTAATGCAGTGCATAGACAAGTGAGGCTTCTCAGCTACCACTCCCTGAAAATCCTTGACAAGCAGCAATTGGGCTGTGATGGGGATGGATGAGGTTTTTTCATGTCTCCTAAATCTAATTGCAGACAGGGCAATTTGCAGAGGGAGACCGCAGTCTGAAGGAAGGAGAGGCTTAACCATTCCCTCCCACTCTCTTAAAAATGATCCTTAGGCTTAGAAAATTACTGCCAACACCATCATTTTGATTTTTTATCATCAGCATACAACAATTTAAAATACAATATTAAAATCAGTTAAAACAAACTACAATCAAGAGAATAGGGTAGGTTTAAAATATCTCAGGTGTCAAAAGCCAATGTGAGTTTTCTTCAGCATATGACAAAAACTACATAATTTAAGTGTCAAACACATAGCTAAGGGGCTGCCACAGAGAATGTCCACTGCAGAAGATAGCCTACTAAGAGCTACCCTCCCCCACTCTTAACACCTGAAAGGTTTAGTAGGCAAGGAGGCAGTATTTCAGATATTTGGGGCCTGTTATGTACTGAAGTTCTCACCATGGGCCAGCAGGGGAATACTGTAGATAGTTATGCAAATGAAGGATCGAAAAGTGACGTTCAGTGATTGGATAGTTTTAGAAAATGGCAACAGTTGCATTGTTCTGGAGCTCTATATAAGCAGGCAGACTGAGCTCCTCAGCCTAGTTCTGTTCTGGCATCTGAATAAAGAAGAGCTGTTTAAAGAATCGCTGTGTCGTCTGACATGTTCGCCCACAACTTAACAGGGCCCATGCCCCAGCACTAGTGTGAGCAGCTTAAATTGGACCAAGAAATGAGCGAGCATCCAGAATGGGACCTATGCAAAGCATCAGGCTCAGGGGCAATCACCCTTCTTCCGCAATTGGATGTTGGAAGCCTGTATAAGAGGCCTGCATAACTCCAAGATGAACATAGTCATGTATGGGAGACCACCCCAGGTGCTCATAAAGTCCCCTTTTCTGTTGCCTGCCTGGTGTTCAAAAATGGGGATGTTGTCATGTACCTGGCAGGCCTCTGAACATGCCTCCACTGGTAACGTAACAAAATTGTGGGTGGCATGCTGCATGGTGAATCATGGGGGGAAAGAAGTGCGCATGTGCGGAAAGGGTGGGGGAGTGGCAATACATTCCTTGCTGTGTCACACCATGTGTCCTGTTGTGGATGAAATTTAGCACAACATGATCAGAAAGGCACAGGGGGATGTCACAAGAGATGCTGCGGTGCACAATGAATGTTAGAAATCAGGACGGAAGTGCTAGTAATACTCATGCAATAAACCCCATGTCTGAATGTAGCCTGAGAGTTGATTGTACAGTGTTATTTTTATTTATGGTATATATTTTACTGATAATACCATCACCCTTTGGTTTCAATACTATATAATACATGGCCAGCTTCCTCTGAATTTAGGACATGATCTAGCACCTCTTCAAATACAGGTCAGGCCAAGCAAAGAGGTTACTGGTGTACTGGGGGGTGGGGCGGGGACTGCCTCATGACATCTCCCCTGGGCTTTAACTGAAAAAAATTCACTTTTAAAAATGAACACCTGTCAAGGGCACAGTAGAGAAACACCCCCAACTTCTTATCCATACAGGAAAGTTTAGCCAGGGACATCATTTAAAGAAATGCAGGCACCCAGGTGCAGAATGAAGCAAAGGACATTCACAAAATCTCTCAGTTGCCTCAGAAGTAAAGCACAACAGAAGCAAAAACTACCCAGAATAATGTCATCGAAATTTTCTTGCCCCTTTGATGATTTTCAAATGCAACTCCCTGCCCCCACTAATTAATGGATGGTCTTAAAAAATAGAGCGATTCTGGTGTCTGTCTGTGTGTGTGTGTGTGTTTGTGTGTGCATCAGCAACACAGAGAGATGGGTTTCATTCTCCCTCATCTGCTTTTAATGAACTTGATTTTGCACATCAAGGCTATTTTTATAATTGTTTTGATTTACAATTCTTTTTCAAGGAAGTTGTTTGTGCAGCTTGCCTGCCTGAGGTTGCTTTTGATATGGTTCTTCCCCCCACCCACCCCAATGAGTTGTTTGATTTATTTCATGGTGGGCTTTATTCCCTATGTAACATTTTGACATTGAGTCTTGCAAAGAGGAGATTGACACTGGATAGGTTTAAAACATTTTTGAACACTTCAAGGAAGCAACATTTCAGATGTTCGGTTGAATCACTTTTGTTTTGAGTGCTGGAAGGCGCTTTAAAAAGCAGGGGGCACAACACATTTGAGTTTAATTTTTACAACTCAGTTTTCAGAGTATGAATATGAACTTTGTTCATATTCACAGATTTGGAAGGCTTCCTCCGTAAACCTATATATACTGAGAATGTTCTGGCCAAGACTACATACTTCACAGGCTCCATTTCAACAATGTGGTTGTTCCTATGCCAGTTCTGCTACATCGGCCACAGAGGTGAGCCATGCAGACGTGGCTTGTCCAGGAGTATCTACAACACAGTTGGATAGCACTGATATAATTCAGCTTTTGGGGGCTGGGCTCTGAACTCATGGCTTATCATTGGAATAATTGCTGATTTTCCTCAGAAAGGGCCATGATTGATATGGCAATTAAAACATTAGTCTAACCATCCTGGAACTGCCCATAAACAAAGCAGGTCCCAGGAATCTCAGTGGGTGCTTATGTCAGATGATGTGGTTAAATTCAAGGTGATGCCCACTTCCTTTGTGGGTGCATTAACATTATGGTTGCTAGCCATGGAACCAGCAGTGTCTGAGCACTCACTTGCGCATAAGTCCTTCTTCCCAAGTGTGACTTCTTGTTTAGTTGTTCAGTCGTGTCTGACTCTTCGTGACCCCATAGACCAGAGCACGCCAGGCACTCCTGTCTCCCACTGCTTCCCGTAGCTTGGTCAAACTCATGTTGGTAGCTTCGAGAACACTGTCCAACCATCTCGTCCTCTGTCGTCCCCTTTCTCCTTGTGCCCTCAATCTTTCCCAACATCAGGGTCTTTTCTAGGGAGTCTTCTCTTCTCATGAGGTGGCCAAAGTACTGGAGCCTCAGCTTCAGGATCTGTCCTTCCAGTGAGTACTCAGGGCTGATTTCCTTCAGAATGGATAGGTTTGATCTTCTTGCAGTCCATGGGTCTCAAGAGTCTCCTCCAGCACTATAATTCAAAAGCATAAATTGTTTGGCGATCAGCCTTCTTTATTGTCCAGGTCTCACATCCATACATCACTAATGGGAAAACCATAGCTTTAACTATACAGACCCTTGTCAGCAAGTGTGACTACTATCACTTTATCCCCTGTTCAAAATTTCTCTATGCTGTGGTCACAGTCACAGTGCTGCCCTTCCCTGTGCAGAGGCTAAGGTGTTTGCTAAGGAGCAAGCTTGACAAGACAATGCTCTGGGATAAAAATGCCCACAACTTTATTGATTTCAGATGTAAGTGGGATTTGTTTTGCCCCCTCAGGTGCCCAGGATTGGGCAGTTTGAATTAGTGTATTTGGTGGGCAATCCTACCCTGCAATGTGGCCAGTCAGGTGGTCTGCAATGGTTGGCTGCATATTTGACTTCTGGCATCTGGGAATGGTGGTCATCTCATGAGGGGCTGCTACCACTACCCACCCAGAATAGGGTAAGCAGCCACTATGAGCTTACTAGGTGGTCTTGGTCAAGCCATTGCCCTTCAACTACGGAGGGGCTATTCTGTCAATTTTGGCTATCTCAGTTTCTCATTTTTCCATTCATAAATTCAGTTCTCTACATTTCTGCACCAATTCATGATGTTTTTAAAATAAAAAACTCTTGAAACTCCATCAGCAGATTTACAAGCATATTTATTTCCTAAGGGAAATAAGCATTCATATGCACACTTCAAAATGCATGCAGATCTATGTCTTCTTGAACACATTACTTGGGCTGGAGAACTGCACTGTAAAGAAATGCAGTTTTTGAAGCATTGTGGCATTTTGCTTGATTTTTTTGTTTTAGGAGGTGCAGTTTGGATAAGTTAATATTTGAATATGAACTGAATTTCTCCTAAATTCCTGCTTTCATCCTCAACCATGCATCTGCAATATGGGCATAACAGCCTACATCACTGGACCTATGTAAGGATTCTTGTGTTGGGGTAGGAAACCTCTAAATGTTGTTGGACTGCAATGCCCATTACCCCTAGGCAGGAGGGCTAATGGTCAGGATCCTTTGCAGGGCTATATTTTTTCCACCCATGATTTATATTAAGTGGCTGGAATAGTCTAAAATGCTAAGTATTATTATACATCTTTGGTTACCATATGGCAGAGACCTTCATCCTTAAGCTTTCTGCTGTGATGGCTTGTGAACCATCAGGTATGCTTATGACTTAGTTTTTTAATGGCATTTAAAATGGAGTGGTATTTTAAAATGAATTGTATTTATTATATTATTAATTATTATTATTATTATTATTATTATTATTATTATTATTATTTATGTATTTGAAAGTCTTTTCATACTTACAAAAACAATTTAAATAAATAATGATGTACTTCACCCTAAAATTGGCTTTTACTAGTTCTTTCTGCCATTTTAGATGCTATGATATATATTATTTTCGTTTACTTCATATCCCACCTTCCTTCTGCTTACCTGTTCCAATGGTGAGTAACTGTAGAAAACATGACAGTAAATGAAAACACCCTGCACTTAAAATGATTGATTATTTTCTATCAAATTAGCACAGAATATTTGTGCCACTCAAGCAAACAGAACACCTCAGCTCATTTTCTGGTGATTACAATTCAATTTAACTGCTATTATTATGCACAGGGTAGTTAGTAGCTTTTCCTGAGATATATTGTGCAACCTATTTAGAAAAGCATGTAATATGCATGTTCTCTCTTAAGAGAGTTAGTATGTTTAATTTAAATCGGTCAAGAAGGACTGGAAAGGTGAAAGAGAAGAAAAAGTATCTCAACTATATAGATTTAGAAGAGAAGTAAATAATACATCTTGTCATTTAAAGGTAAAGGCATAGGGACCCCTGACCATTAGGTCCAGTTGTGGCCAACTCTGGGGTTGCGGTGCTCATCTCGCTTTATTGGCCGAGGGAGCCGGCGTACAGCTTCTGGGTCACATGGCCAGCATGACTAAGCCGCTTCTGGCAAACCAGAGCAGCGCACGGAAATGCCGTTTACCTTCCCGCTGGAGCGGTACCTATTTATCTATTTGCATTTTGACGTGCTTTTAAACTGCTAGGTGGGCAGGAGCTGGGACCGAGCAACGGGAACTCACCCCATTGCGGGGATTCGAACCGCCGACCTTCTGATCAGCAAGTCCTAGGCTCTGTGGTTTAACCCACAGCGCCACCCGCGTCCCTTTATCTTGTCATTTAGTGAGACTCAAATGTGTATATACCCCATCACTGAGTATGATGTAAAATCAGTTGCGTAGGGTGGAACACCCACAATTTGCCACCTAATTTGTAAGTAGCAAATTGGGATCATTGTTTCAGGGAATGCAATTTTACCCTGACATGATTTCAGAGGGTGGGAGAGGCTTACAATGAGATTTCCCTCCTTCCTTCCTTCCTTCCTTCCTTCCTTCCTTCCTTCCTTCCTTCCTTCCTTCCTTCCTTCTTTCTTCTGTGACAGCATCTTTCCCAAAGGCATTGTGGGAAGGGTGGTGGTGGCCAGAGAAGTGAAGTCAAGAGAGAAAATTGAACTATAGATAAATATAGAAGAACATTTCACAAGGATTTCATCCAAGGATGTGCATAAAACCATTGTATAGTAAACAGTAAAGTGCCTTCATTATTCACTTATACCAACACATTCCCCCCCCTGCAAATGCCCAAGGACAATGCACATTGTCTCCCCATCAGACTGCCATTCCTCTTTTATTTTATTCAGCTGTTTTCAGATAAACACTACATAGCAGCTTTTTCCAGCCCATGTGATATTCTCATGTGCTCTGAGAATAAGGAATCCATATTGTTTGTGTCTTTTTCGAGGAAGGAATAGGTTTTGATGGCATAAGCCAATATTCCTGCTAACCCAAACAGAAGCTGCCGGATGCAAACCACAGTGTGGCTGCTGTTATCTGAAATCAGCTCACAAGGTTGGACGGGGGGGGGGGCAAGACAGCAATAGTGTTCATGCAGAAGTTAAGGAAACCTATCTTGTCCCTTCAGATTCCTCACAAAAGGCTCTTGAAAATAAAAACAACGGCTGAAGGAGGGGCAGGGGTGGTGAGGGGCGGAGGCAGAGGCTGACTCCTCATGGATGAGGCTTATTATCTGTATTTGAAATGGCACCAGGATTTGAAGTTCGTCTCCTTGTCAGGTCAAGAGCTGTGTGAGTCTTTCTGCATCTCAGTCATTTCGACTGTATGGCATCGCAGAGAAAAGAAGCAGGAAGGCCAGTCTCCTGGCAGTCACGCAGAGAGGCTCCGCAGGCAGACTTCTGGAGCTCCTCCAGTCATTACACACTTGGAAAGGGCTCTCCACAAAGGTATTTTGTGCATGAATAGTCTGGAGGAATAGGTTTCTGGACCAACTGGTGTGTAGCTAATTCTAAAAAGTCAGTTTACCATAACAATTATTTTATGGGCTGAGGAGCAGATCTCATTAAAGTGCGAAGGGAATCGTAAATTAGAACAGAGGCAAACACATTAATATGTTGAATGCGACCTCCTCATAACAGGAATGTTACAAATGGTAACAAGAAAACACATTCATCTTACTCCTGTAGGCGCCCCTCCCCCATTATTAAAATTAATGGCTAATGCCAATTTTGGGGGGGCTTGTTTTCAGTTTGATTGCGTGTGAGGCCACATAGCAATTATTAAGAGGCTGTACTACAGTTGCTACTTTTGCATTCTGTGTCTTGGCCTCTGTTCATCTCACAAGAAAGCCGTTGACCTAAGGTCCTTCCCTCACACTGCTTGCTCCTGATTCCATGCATTTTAGCACATGAACACGGGCCACAAGCTCTGGAACTGTATCTGTTTACTCCAACTGGCTGCTAAAATTCCTATAGCTACATCTAAATTGGGACTTAAAGCTTTTCTCTTTTATTTCTCCATTAGCTGTGATTCCTTATAAATTGCTTCCTTTTAGTAAATTCACACCACACGACTAGCTTACAACTGCATTAAAATCTCTTGGATCCCCACATTTGGATTGTTGAAATAATGCTACCACTTGCTAGAAGACTATAGGCTATTTTCATTTGCTAAAATGAATAGGTTGTTGTTGTTAACTGCTTAGAGGTTCTATTTGCAATTAAGAGGTATACCAATAAAATAAAATAAAATAAAATAAACGTAACTTTTAAAACAATTACTGGAAGATGGATGTCTCTAGGCTGTTGGGCTTGGGCCAGGAAAATCTCAGAAAGACTATTAGTGAGATGGAATAGGTACAAAAAATGGCAAATAAGCTGAACAAGGGTTTCCTAGGAGGAGACAGTGAAATGTATTGAGCTTATCTATTTACACTTAGACAAAAAGTTGACTAAAGAGAGGGCACAATCAATGTCCATAAAATTACAACCTGAAGAAACTAGCAAGGGGCATATCTCCCCTCTCCCCACTGAATCAACTAATGAAATTAATTGTCAGAAGTTCAGGATAGAGAAAATGTGAAGTGCATTATTAATTTATGAATTTCTATACAAAATATGTGGTGATGGCCTGTAGGTTAGGTGGCTTGCGAAAGAAAAAGAAAAAAGATGAGAGCTCTTTCAAAGGCTATTAGCCTTTATAGGTTGAGTGAAACCTTCACATTCATAGGTAGCACACCTGAGATTAGCAGATGCTGTAAACAAATAACATGCAAGGATTTTAGCTCCGCTTCTGCACTCTTCCTACCTGTTGAAAACAGAATGTACGACTCAATGGACTTTGATTTGACCCAACAAAGTCACTATTTTCTTATTTGTTTCCTCCTGGATGCAAAAAGAACCTGGTTGTCTTTTCAAAGTATTGAGGTATTCTGCTGTTATTCATGCTTAGAATATATTTGGTAACTTTTAGTGCATGTTCAAAATAACAAAATATTGTGTGGCAATCATTTCCAACACAGTTAAAAAAACAAAGTCTCTTTCAACCAGTCCTCCCCTCCCTCCCTCTCCATATAACATGTTCTCTCTAGCTTTTTCTTCTTCTGGAAGAGTATTTTCTTTTCTTAATTGTAAGAGGCAAATGAAGCTTGACTTCTATTTTGCTTCCTTCCTCAACAGTGATCCTGCTTGCTGACCCCCGTTACCAGCAGAGACACTGCTGAGCGAGGCTGTCACTGCTTTCCGAATGGTGTGCTGGCACTGGAGTTATTGTCTTAGCAGCAGGGGGGTTCCTCTGACTTGGGGAAAGATCACAAGCCAGCCCCTTCATCTGGCAGATTTGAAGGAAGCAACTAAAAACTACCGCTGTGATTTTGTACCACAGCTGATTCAGACAGCAGAATGCAAATTTGCAGGGCTTCAACGATCACTTTTTGTTCCAGCCAAATGCTTGCAACAATCGGTTCTCCTCTTTTTCACTGTGCTCTCTGATGCCCTAGCATTTAGTTTTCTATTCTCCTTTGTATGCAAATATGTTGATTCAATAAATTTATAATGCAGGTGTCACACAATGCATTAGGAGATGCATAAAAACAAGCCCGTTTGCTTTCTAATGACATTTTTGCTTTCAAGGCAAAGTATTCCCTGAACATCTAATGCAGAGTTTCAAAGATCCTTTATTGAGTTTCAAAGATCCTTTATTGGATCCCACTCCACCGTTTGGGGGCCTTCAAGTTCTGGACCCCAATCATTAAAGATCACCTCTTCCCATATGCACCTGTCTGGACACTGTGTTTGCCATACAAGGCTATCTGTCCCTGTTGACCCATCTCCAAAAGAAGCATGGAGGGTGAAGATCAGAGAACAGGCATTCTCTTTAATAGCACTCAGTCTTTGGAATGGCAGTACAAATCTTGCTGTCATTTTGGTACAGCTGTCATGAACTGGCTGGACACGGAGGAATGGTGGGAAGCACCAGCTGGGGACCCTGCAAGGGAAGAAGGCTGAGAGCCCAAGAATTTGTGGTAGGATGATGATGAGAGGTCAGAGGGAGAAGCCTGGGGGGAGGTGGTGTTGGAAGCTGAAGAGGTAGCAAGATTTAATGAGCAGTGAGAGTCTGTGGCAGAGAGAAGTCCAGAATTAGAGGCAGAAGCAGAGGAGAAGGGCGGCCAAAAGGCAGGAGTGAGTCAGGCTGGTGAAGAAGCCTGGGTGTCTTCCCTTTCTGCTGTGACAAGCTCCCCTCCCCCTGATCTCCAAGGACTAGGAGAGGTATAAAACAAGAGAAGCAAAGACAGGTTCACTGGCATAGTCTCAGTTTGCTAGGCAAGGCTCTGCAGCAGGAGGACACTAAGGGAGCTGTGGAAGGTGGGGACCTTCAGCTCCACAACTGCCTCATAGGGGCAAGACCTACTAAGAGGATTTGTTGCACTTATTAGGCTTGGCACTCCTGAGCAGACCTTGCTCCTTCAAATAAAAAGTTAACTTCACATACTTTGTGTGATTTATTGCCGATCCACTTCTGACACCAGGAAAAAATGTTTTCTGTTCTCCACAGAATTTGGGTAGCTTTAATTATATTGTAACTGTTACTCAATCTGGACTTTAGGGTGTGTGTTTTATAACTGGTAATATTCAGTGGGCTTGCAAGTTCTACTTTACATCCATGATTGCAACCTTATGCAGATGGTGGACGGGGCAGGGGGGAGAGAGAATGAATGAATGAATGAATGAATGGAGGTGGAGAGAGATCTGCTGTTCTTCAATCTCCTTTTATTTATTTCCTACCTACCCCCACACCCAGCAGGTTTTCCTCGCTTAGCATCCCAGAGGCCACAAGGAAGGTCACAGTTCCTGGGTCCTCCCGTGACCTTCTCAGAGCCCAGTAAGCAGCCCTCCACCACACGGAATGTGTGAGTCCTGATTTTGTGTGATTTTGTTTTTGCTCCCAGACCCAAAGTGGCAGGCCAGCTGTACTAGCATTGTGCATTGCTTGATGTGTTTTTTTAAAAATTAAGTTTTATTGTATTATATTAATATGCTATAGCCATTTGGAGTCTCCAAGAAATGAACCTAATTAGGCTTGCCATTAGGCTCACCAAGCCAGGTCCATCTGCCCTGTATGATGTCAGGTGGAGGCCAGGTAAATACCCGGCTCAGTCTGATAGCGGTCAGAGGATTGTCAGTGCCTACAAAGTCATCTGCAAAGCACTGTGCAAGACAGTGACTAGAAAGGCTTATCTTTCACAGAGTTTTGAAAGGACAAGAAAGGTTATCAGCTATCATGACTGACAGGTGGGTGATTCCACCCACCTGTCAAAGGTCACTCACAAGGGCTGAGAAAGATATCTGTCTGGTGCAGTGGCCTGACCCTGTTTCCTACAACAGTGTAGCACACCAACCAGCTAATGGATGCCCTACACATTTCCACCTCCTTATCCCCTTTCCTATTTCTTTTCTTTGGCTTCTTCCTCCTCTCCTTGTCCCTCCCCAGAGCAGGGAATAGACATCCACAAAATAGCAGGATGTGCTCTCTGATCTTTCAGCAAAGATGGTAACAGCAATGGCAGGGCCTGGGCCTAGACCTGCCTCCAGGAACCAACTGGGGCCTTTGATTGGCTCCCATGGTGGAGCCCAGTTGCTCCTGCTCCTCCTGTGAATCTTGCTGTGCAATGGCACTGCACACTTTATAACCATGTACATCACAAAACATAGCCATAGTCATAAACAAAATTAACTCATAAACAGCAAAGCTTTACATAACATAAAAATAAGCAGAAAAGCCCCCCAGGAAGAAAAAAACCCCATCCATGTCATTTCTTTGTCTCACAGAAGAGCATGGCTACCCAATAATCATCACAACATAGAACTTAATAACTGGGCAGAAGATGAAAGGTCAGAGAGAAGGACATGGTGAACGTGCAGGCAGACCTTTATTACTGAACATTCTAGAATGATTTATAGTTTGCATTGTATCCAGCCTTGAGCCCACTTTGCTTATTTACGCTGCAGGGATAACTGTGGAACACTACGGCTTTGCTGCATTTCTTATAGTCTACATGCCATCAGCCAGACATTTTTTTGCAAATATTCGTATAACAACTGCAATGTAAAGAACTCGCCTACTGTTGCCTTACCTCTGAAAATTAGAGATGTCTCAAATATCTGTGAGTTCGCAATCATAATGCAAAAGTGTATATTCATTTATCTTGAGTGGTTTGAGAAATACTATCATTAATGTTTCTGTAAGTTGCTTCAGGTCCCTTTTTGTGAAAAGGATTACTACTACTAATAATAATAATAATAATATGAAAAAGGAGTGTTTTGATGCACAAGAGGATGCACACTTAAGCCAATAGCATATGTGATGCACAACAAAAGTTCTGCTTTGATTTAAAAAGATGCTATGCTTCGAATGGGAGCATCATACACAATTAAGCCAACTATTACTACTACTGTAAAGGTAAAGGTACCTCTGCCCGTACGGGCCAGTCTTGCCAGACTCTAGGGTTGTGCGCTCATCTCACTCTATAGGCTGGGAGCCAGCGCTGTCCGCAGACACTTCCGGGTCACGTGGCCAGCGTGACATTGCTGCTCTGGCGAGCCAGCGCAGCACACGGAGCACCGTTTTCCTTCTCACCTGTAAGCGGTCCCTATTTATCTACTTGCACCCGGAGGTGCTTTCGAACTGCTAGGTTGGCAGGCGCTGGGACCGAATGACGGGAGCGCACCCCGCCGCGGGGATTTGAACTGCCGACCATGCGATCGGCAAGTCCTAGGCGCTGAGGTTTTACCCACAGCGCCACCCACGTCCCTACTACTACTGTAGGGTTGCCATATTTTGAAGAGCAAAAAAGAGGATAACTAATGCACAGACCGCCCCACTCCCATCCCCACCATGAAAGAGCACAGTCTGTTATTTCACATAAACATATAGGAGAAAGTAAAGAATGATACTTGCGCACACACTCACTTCCTGGTTCTGTTTGCAAAACCCCAGACATGTTGCAGATTTTTTAAAATCCTCCCAGACGGTGATTTTGCCCTTGGAATCCCATACATGTCCAAGATAAACTGGACATAAGGCAACACTATAAAACTACTGCTATTTCAAAAATAATTCAAAGCTGCATTGTAAAAATAGAGTAAATTCATTGAAGTGCTTCAAACATGGCAGATGACAACTTTGCATGCAAAAATGCTGTATTTTTGTGCCACAAGAATAGATGATGATGATGATGATGATGATGATATTTATACCCCACACATCTGGCTGGGTTTACACAGCCACTTTGGGCAGCTTCCAGCACATATGAAAACATAATAAAACATGAAACATTAAAAACTTCATGATACACGGCTACCTTCAAAAAGTTGTGTAGTTCTTTACCCCCTTGGCATCTGAAGGGAGGGCGTTCCACAGGGAGGGAGCCACCACTGTTAAATAGTGGGTAGACATGGCAGACGACACAGCAATTTCTCCAAAGCAGCTCTTTATTTTGTAAGCTGGAATAGAAACTGAACAGCAAACAGCTCAGCCTGCCTGCTTTTATAGGCAGCCGGCTGTCAACATTGTAGCAACAACAACCCAGGGTTTCCCGCCTAAAATAACTGATGCGGACCTGAGTGAAAACTACCTACAGTATGCCCCTGCTGGCCCAGGGTGAGAACTTTAGTACATAACAACCACCAAGCAGGCTCTCTGCCTGGTTCCCTGTAACTTTGCTTCTCGCAGGGAGGAAACCAGCAGAAAACCCTCTGAGCTGGACCTCAGCTGGATGAATGTTACATTTGGGACTGGAAATTGAATAAACTATACATAGTTTTTTGATTGGCATTCATTTAGAGGGCATTAGTCACAAATGCTTTCCTGGTCAACTAGTGTAACTGCCTAGAATATATTTTGGTATAGACATGATACAGCATTGTAGAAAGGAGCTTTATGCTGCTTAAGGCACACACAAAAACAAGCCCTGTGGAATTTCTCCTCAGCCCCCAGGCCTTGCTCTGCTGGAGAACAGAGATGTCTGCCTCCCACCCCAAGCCAGGCTGCCACTAGGGGTGAAGTGGGATTCAATTGCCTGTCTGTTCAGCCCCTGTACAGGAAACAGAGAAAGGTGCCATCTTGTCCTTTGCCTCAGGCAGCAAAGTATATTGGTCTGGCCCTGTTTCATGTCAGAAACCCCACGGCTCTCATCATTTACGTTCTTGTTATTGTGTCATCCTTTTTTTGCTGATGCCAACGTTACCATGGGCACCTAGCAACATATTAATTTGCTGTCGTCTGATTAATAATTCACTTCATTGTGAGTTCAATAACGAGTTCAGAAGAACATGGTCAATAAATAATAGATGGCATTCTTTCTCTCTCCAACTTGGCTTTAATTAAATTACATTCATTATAACAATACAATAACAAGAGAGGGAGTTCAATAACCCATTTTAACAGTTTCTCCTAGAAAGAAAGATTTGCTAAATCGTATAGTCTATGGTTTAAACAGTTGACGCGGTAACAAGCTGGCTTTTTTGAAAAAAGAAAGAATAAAACTCAGACCAGCTGATATTCTTTTATAATAAGAGGTAACAGGTGTTCCCTGTAACATTGCTGTGCTGCTGCAGGATAAAGTTTACCTTATTCAAACACTCCAGAGAGGCATGTTCTTCATTTATCTGCACTTATCATATTTTTGTATCACCCTTTCTCCAAGGAGTTCACAGTTATCCCATTTTATGCTCACAAACATCCTTTGGGGTTTAGCCCAGCTGACAGAAATAGGGACATCAAGGCCATCCAGATAGTTCCTTGACTCGGGCTGCAATCTTAACTCCCACTTACCCAGGAGTAAGCCCTGTTTATGTCAAAGGATTTATTTCTGAGTAGACATGGTTTTAGTAGAGATTTGAGTAGCGATTTAAACCCCAGTGTCCCCAGTCAAGGTCCAGCGTTCTCTTCATTACACCACAAGTCGAAAAAGCTTTAGATGCTCACAAATACTTTCAGGATAACATAAATCTTAGACTCTGTCCCTCACTCTGTAGTCTTTAACATACTGTTCACTCTTAGGCTGGATCATGATTTGCTGTACTCTCTCACAATCTCTAAGATCTGCCCATAGCCCATTAAGTACAGAATTCATATTATTTTTTGAGACAACTATTGGATGTTCAGATTATTATTATTCTAATAAGTCTGAATTATTTTCCTACTGGCCCAACCCTTGTTTAGCCACCCCTTGTCCTGGTTTGCTGAATTCAGACATGCTCCTCCACCCATGCCGTGCATTTTAGAGATTGCCATAATACGCAGGTGTCATATCCTAGGGTCTCATCCTTTCCCTGCCATGTTGATTCGATGATGAGGGAACATGATCCCTCCCAGTCTTCAATGTATGATGTTTGTGCAGGTTGATACAACTTGTGCCAGGTCATATCAAATTCATCCCACAAGGGGTTGAATAATCCTCTAGCTTTTTGCTGCCAGCATGGGGTTGCAAAAATCAAGGTGGCATCAGTATGTATTTTATGGGCTGCATTCCGTTGTAGTGCACAAGTTGTGCAGGCCTGTCATATGCATAGATGGCCAAATGTCCAATAAATGCAAGGAGGCAGACCCCAAAATTCACTGTTGGATTGCAAATATTTTCAGAATCCTGCACTAACCCTAGCAGAACTAAAACATGTCAAAAAATGATGTGATACACAAGTACGCCCTCAGTATACAGGCACAGCCTACCATGAGTGGATTCCTTTAATTCCAAATTGCAAAGTCCCGAGAGTTAGAAGGCATCTTTCTTAAAATTGTAGGCAAATGGCAAAACACATTGCTATTGAGATCAGTGTGTTTCCACATAATAAAACACATGCTGCAATTTGATCCCCTTTAGGCAAACAGCACAGGAAAGCAAAGGCAAGCTTTTTCTTGCATCACTGCTATACTTTATTGCTGTGGTAAAATACCTCAGGGAGGTATTAAATGTTGATGTCATTCTCTTTCTAATTTCAGTGTGAGAAATACCCTGAGAAAAACTGTGTTTATACAGGGTGCAGAATGTAGACAAGAGTTTATTTTTGAAAGCCCACAAGGAGATATGAGTGTATGCATCTTATTTCTCTCTATCAGCTGGGTTCTTCCCTTTAGCTTACATATACTGGCAGAAAATGAGTTGCGAAATGCAAGGTGTTATAGTTTGAGATGCCATTATCCCCTGCCCTCTGGTGTAGAAAGTGCCAGCTTAACCTCTGCATATCAACATGCTCCGCCATTGTCTGGTTTTAGAACTTTATGCCTTTTTGCTTATTCTTATAGAATACCTCAACTAGGGAAAATGTGAAATGCCTGCATAGGCAGAATTTGTAAGTTTTGTTTGTTTGTTTTAAATATCCTTGCTTTTCAAGGGACAGAAAAATAAATTGGTTATGACTGATGGTGAGTTTTAGCATTTAACTTTACAGACATCCTATTATTTGATCTCAAGTTAATTGTTTGGGCTTTTTTAAACAATAATCATTAAAAGAATAAAATACAGCTGCAAAATTCACCAATAACAAAGTTAACAAAACAGCAGTAAGGATCAGCAATGCAGGAGGAGGGAATACAACCCCTAACCAAAACTCTGGGGTAAATTTGCGTGTCACAAGGGGGAGATCATTCCTCAACCTGAGGATCACAATCTGACACAGACAGCCACCCCTTAAGCCACAGAGGGGGTGGCCCTGCCCAACGGATCTCTCTTGCTGACCTTAATACCAGACAGTTTGAAGTGTGGGATGAGGTGCTCCTTCAGTTAATTTCAGTGGCGTAGCGTGGGGGGTGCAGGGGGGGGGCCAGCCGCACCTCAGGGGTTAGGGGCGCAAATCCACAGGTTAGGGGGCACAAATCCACAGGTTAGGGGGTCAAATTGCTTGCCTTGCCCCGGGTGCTGACAACCCACGCTACACCACTGGTTAATTTGGACCCCATTTTTTCCCCAAGACTGTATATCTTTTCATTGGAGTCAGCTCATACATTCTGCTATAAATCGGCAGTTACCTGAAATTCATGTAATTAACTCAGATGAAACAGCATAAACTTATATGACAGCATCACAAGGGTGCATGAGAACTACAGATGTTTTCACTCTCATTGCCACTAACCCACCTGCTGTGGGAGAGATCTCTCTCAGTGTCTTCTGCTCTTCTGTATTATCTTGATTTACTCTTGTTTTGCATCCAAGATCTTCATCTCAGCATGGTTATTTTATATCCTCTGCTAGGTTACACTTGGCATCCATTCTAATGCTCTCTTCCAAGAATGTCAAATTTCCCCTTAGTTACACTCCTGGTGTACTGCCATCTGTTGCTCTTGATCTCCTCACTCATGTGCATTTCTTTTCCATTCAGTCAAATACTTTTAATTTGAAGTCCCAGCAGGACTCATGCATAATCCTTGTGCTGTCCTTATGTCCAAGGATGAACATAGGGCTATGTATCAGAGTGAAACGCTACCACTGCTGAAACTAGAAAGGATTTGTTTTTTTCTTAAGTAGGACTATGCATGTAGCTACAGAACATTCTGATAGTGCCACAGTGTATAAGATTCAGGTCCCTGTTTAGCACTCACCACCCAAATTTCAACAACAGGGAAGGAAGAGTGAGTAAGGGACAAGGGATGGATATGCACAAATATGTATCCTTCATCGTACCATGATGGGGGTCTCCACCCCCATCGTTCTGCCCAGACGCTGAGGTCCAGCGCCGAGGGCCTTCTGGCAGTTCACTCATTGTGAGAAGCAAAGCTACAGGGAACCAGGCAGAGGGCTTTCTCGGTAGTGGCGCCCGCCCTGTGGAACGCCCTCCCATCAGATGTCAAAGTGATAAATAACTACCTGACATTCAGAAGACATCTTAAGGCAGCCCTGTTCAGGGAAGTTTTTAATCTGTGATATTTTACTGTATTTTTGGTTTCTATGGAAGCTGCCCAGAGTGGCTGGGGAAACCCAGCCAGATGGGTGGGGTACAAATAATAAATTATTATTATTATTATTATTATTATTATTATTATTATTATTATTATCATTACTACTACTACTACCATATATTGTTTTAACAGTATAATTAGCAACAACATCTGTTTGTATTTAAAATAATTCTAGGAGCAAAAGGATTTTCATCAGGACCAGCCACAGTTTTGATTAACCACCTCCCAGCAACAATTAACATCGGGGGGGGGATCATTAGCACCAAAGGGAACGTTTCTGTGCCCCTTCCCAATGTTAACTCCTGTGTGTGGTGTGGAGAGTTCTGTCCCCTTTTAGCTAATCATGTTATTTAAGTGCTGTCTGATTTTAGCCTTAGTTGCAGCTTGACAGAACTAAGTGCTAAGGCAAAGGAAAGTGAGTTTTGAGGAAGGATTTGAAAGAAGAGAGCAAGAAGCAGCTTGCAGATGCTGTAGGCAATAAGGAAATAGAAAGGGAGAAATAGAAAGGGAGAAAGGACAGAGAGGTTTAAAGAAGCAGGTGTCGTGACCCTGGGGCCTGACTCTCCACTTTGAAGGATAAGGCCATGGACTTGGAGGAAGTAGCAGAACAAGAGAGGGAGTTGCCCTCAAAATCACCACCAGATGTGCCTCATAAGGCTCAGTTCAACTGGAGGGTGATAGAGGCGGAAAATCAAAAGTCACATGAAGAGCTATAGTGCAAGACAAGGACAGAAACAGGAAGATACACATAATTATATTTAAACTTGTATGTTATAAAGGTCCACTGGGAAGGACAATTCCTCTTTTGAGATATGCATATGATTGTGACAAGCCTATAGCTAGCGTAGAACAAATTAAGGAGCGAACTGAGCCCTGAGGTTCCTGCGTATGAATCCTTTGGAGAGCAATGTGCTTTAAATTGGATATTAGATTTAAAAATAGAAGCAAGAATTGATAACTCAAAGGGCATTTTTATTTTTGTGGAGGACCACTTATCTTTCAGTGAAGTGATCAGTATAATAAGAGAATAGTGGCCACACTTAAAAAATAACAAAGAACAAAGTTATGTTTTAGGCCATAGTAACAGCCTGTTAAGCTTGGCAATTTGGGGACCAGTCTTATAACAAGATTCAACTGGATGACAGCTTAACTCCCTCATTGTTGGCTCAGCTGAAGATATGCTGGTGTATCTCTCCCATTCCATCTCAGCTGGAAATCAGCCAGCTGAGCTGAGGCAACAGATCTTAAGAGGGCATAATTCCTGAAAAGGGGGCACAGTGTGATGGGACTAGATCCTGTGCATTCAGCTTGTCATGTGCCCTGGCCAAAGATTGGTGCAACTCAAATTCTGTTTTAAAGGCTTGTTTTCCCTCTGCTGGGACGCGGGTAGTGCTGTGGGTTAAGCCACAGAGCCTAGGGTTTGCCAATCAGAAGGTTGGTGGTTCGAATCCTCGCGACGGGGTGAGCTCCCATTGCTCAGTCCCAGCACCTGCCAACCTAGCAGTTCGAAAGCACATCAAAGTGCAAGTAGATAAATAGGCACCACTCTGGTGGGAAGGTAAACGGCGTTTCTGTGCACTGCTCTGGTTCACCAGAAGCGGCTTAGTCATGCTGGCCACATGACCTGGAAGCTGTACGCCAGCTCTCTCAGCCAATAAAGCGAGATGAGCACCACAACCCCAGAGTCAGCCACGACTGGACCTAATGGTCAGGGGTCCCTTTACCTTTACCTTTTCCCTCTGCTAGGCTTAGGCCAGCTCAGCTGGCAGTAGTTCTGCTCCCGAGTTTCAATCTGGTATAACTCAACCCCATCTTAACTGGGTTATGAGTCAATAATCTTGTACTTAATGATTTTTATATGCCCACATAAGTCTTAGAGAAGACTTGCACAACCTGTGGTCCACCTAGTGGCCTGAAACTAGCCCCATGCAGCTCATCACCACCTTATATTTTGTGCTGAGGTGGGCAAGATGGCGGCGCAAGCACTTGCAGCGGCTCGGCACTCCGAAGACCGGTATTCAGTGATTTGTGTTTTATTTTTATTTGTGAACTTATTGCTGCTATGGACTGTGAATACTCAGGCACAAGTAATTTATAGTCGTCAAGAGCTCTTAAGTATCGGCAGAGGAGAAGGTTGCAGCCAGGAGGTCTCAACCTATAACATTCCAGCCGAGCTTATCAGAGAGCCTCCATATCTTGCACATTCTTGGGATACTCCCCTTGCTCTCCTTGCCAGAAAGAAAAGAAAACGGAGAGGGCGCAAGCAGAAGAGGGGCTGCAGGGCTGGACTACGAGTGAGGCTAGGTAAAAATCCCCACAAGCCTGCATTGCCAAGTCTCCTTGTATCAAATGTGAGATCTTTACCCAACAAGGTAGAGGAGTTGGAACTTATTACCTCTCGGCAGAAAAGTATCCGGGACTGCTGTGTTATGGTCCTTTTAGAGACGTGGCTGGATCCCCTCCTTTCCACAGGGACTTTTGCAGCTAGAAGGACGCTCAGTAATTAGAGCGGACAGAACCGCTGAATCCGGGAAGAGCAGAGGAGGAGGAATTTGCGTTTATATAAATAACAACTGGAGCTCGGACATTAAACAAATGGACACGCATTGCTCTCCTGACTTGGAGTACCTAGTGGTGAAGTGCCGCCCTTTTTATTTGCCACGTGAGTTTAATGTTGTTATAATAACAGCGGTGTATATACCTCCCGATGCAAACACTACTACAGCTATGGGCCACCTGCTAACTGCTATTAGCAAACAGCAGCAGGCCCACCCGGATGGAGCATTTGTGGTTGCTGGTGATTTCAACCGAGCCGATTTAAGGACTGTGCTTCCTAAGTTCCACCAGTATGTTGATTGTCCCACTAGGAGGGGGAAATACCCTGGACCGAGTATATAGTAACATCATGCATGGATACAAGACCAAGCCCTTGCCCAATTTGGGACAGTCAGACCACATATCTTTACTTATGATACCATCATATAGACCTCTCGTACGCAGAATTAGACCATCAACTAGAGAGATACGAGTGTGGCCAGTAGGTGCATCTGAGCAACTTCAAGATTGCTTTCGGAGCACCGAGTGGTCGCTTTTTGTGGAGAATAATGTGGACACATACGCTTCAACAGTACTGTTCTACGTTAAAAGCTGCATTGATGTTGTCACTACCACCAAACAAATACGGGTGTTCCCTAACAACAAGCCCTGGCTAAACAGGGATGTGTATCTTCTGTTAAAGGCAAGAAATGCTGCTTTTCACTCTGGTGATGCGCAACAGTATAGAGAAGCCAGAGCCAAATTGAAAAAGGGCATTAGGGATGCCAAAGCTATGTACTGCCGGAGGATCGAAAAGCATTTTGAGAGCTCCGACCCTCGTCGAGTATGGCAAGGCCTGCGACAAATTACAGGGCAAAATATTAAAAACGAACTGGCTAGCAGCAGTGCGCACCTGGCTGATAAACTGAATCAATTCTTTAGCCGCTTCGAGGTGGGAACTGGAACTACCGTCACTACAGCATTGGCTACCAGCACATCATCAGAAACTATTACTGATAAACAACCATTTTTATTACAGACCTCTGACGTACAACGTGCCTTTCGGAGCATTAACATTAGGAAGGCAGCTGGACCGGATGGAATCATGGGACGAGTTATTAGGGACTGCGCTGCAGAACTAGCTGGTGTATTTACGGACATTTTTAACCTATCCCTGTTGCAGGGTTCTGTCCCTACCTGCCTGAAGACATCGATTATAGTGCCAGTCCCCAAGCAGTCAGTGGTGGTATCTCTCAATGACTATAGACCAATAGCCCTAACATCTGTCGTTAAGAAATGTTTTGAGAGATTGGTGCTAGATCATATTAAGGCTGGTCTTCCATCCACTCTAGACCCGTTCCAGTTTGCATACAGAAGAAACAGATCTACTGATGATGCTATTTCCATCGCTGTCCATACTGTACTGAGTCATCTAGAATGACAGGGAACCTACGCAAGGCTGTTGTTTGTGGACTACAGTTCTGCCTTCAATACAATTCTGCCAGACAGGTTATTCCTTAAAATGACCAATTTGGGTATACATCAGAAGATCTGTCTGTGGGTAAGGAATTTCCTGACTGATAGGCCGCAGACAGTGAGAATGGGACCTTACTATTCTTCTACTCTAGTATTAAGCACAGGAGCCCCTCAGGGATGTGTGCTAAGTCCCTTTCTCTATTCCCTGTACACATTTGATTGCACCCCACTGTATAAGTCCAACACAATCATCAAATTTGCGGATGATACAACAGTGGTGGGGCTCATTAGTGAGAACGATGAGACTGCTTATAGGAAAGAAGTACAGGGGTTAATTCAATGGTGTAAAGAAAACAATCTTATGCTTAACACCAAAAAAACCAAAGAACTCATAATTGACTTTAGGAGAAAGAAAAGTGTATTTTTACCATTGCACATAAATGGCGAGGAGGTGGAGAGGGTTGGTAGTTTTAAATACCTGGGCATTTATATCTCTGAGGACCTCTCATGGACTGCAAATATTAATATGGTTGTGAGGAAGGTGCAGGGGAGGTTGTATTTCCTGAGAATGCTCAGGGGACTGAATCTATCTCAGCACCTACTTCTGTCCTATTATCACAGTACCATCGAGAGTGTCTTAACCTATAGTATATTATCGTGGTATGGGAGCAGCTCTGAAATGGATAAAAAAGCTTTACAGAGGATAATTAAAATTGCCCAGAATGTTATTGGGCTCCAACTACCAACCCTGGATGAGATCTTCACGTCTCGCAGCTTGAAGAAGTCACACAATATCCTGAGAGATCCCACCCATCCTGCTCACAACTTCTTTGAACTGTTGCCTTCGGGCAGAAGATATAGGACAATGAAAACACGAACCACACACCTTCTGAATAGTTTCTATCCAAGAGCTCTGATTGCACTAAATAATGATCTCAGGGCCAGTTGCAAGAAATAGCAAGCAGGGAGTGGGAAGGAATGAGATAGGTTTTAGGTTATGTTATGCCTTTAATAGGTTATGTTATATTCTGGATTATGTTATGTTTTATAGATTATGTCTGAATAGGGTGAGAGTGTTGGAGATACGTGCAAATGTGTATGTGAACCCGGTCTTTGGGTGTTTGATTTTCGTTGTTGTGTATACTGTGTATATACGGACAATGACAATAAATTTATCTTATCTTATCTTATCTTATCTTATCTTATCTTATCTTATCTTATCTCTTATCTTAAAATACACACTATACAATGCATGGCTAAAGAGCTGCGTTTGGCTTGGAAAGTAGGTAATTTATTGTGGCAATCTATAGGCGACACTCTGCTTCATTAGAACAAGAATTGACTGAACATGGGAAGGATGTTCCCATAGTGAAAGATAAGTCACATTTGCAAGGTAAGATTTCAAGCCAGCTATTAGACACACAAATATTGTAAAAGAACTGGATATGAACCACACATTTGTCAGTCTTTCATAAACAACTGCTCCTTCAGTTTTCTGCGTCCTGCAACATCTGGCTTTGGACTTAAAATTCTGCATCTGATAAGGAGTATTTTTATAACCAAGCTGTTTAGGCCATTGTCCTTCTGCATGCTGAAACTGCTTTTTGAACTGTGTATATAATTTTGCCAGATGTTTTCTGTTTTCAGAAATGTGTGACAAATAGATATGATTGGCTGGACATCACAAACCTTCAGGCTAATCATTCACAGCAAGGGTGACCAACTGGTGGCTCAGAGAACTGATCCTCTCCTCCTAGGCAAATGTATCTGGATCCAGTCTCCCTATCAAATCTTAACCAAGGTATAGGGAAAGCCCTAAGCACAGTTTTAATCATGAATTGGAGGGACAGGGAAGCATTTTCAAGTTGGAGGGATAGAGATGTTCCACATTTCATTTCATTTCATTTTATTTATTTCTTTTGGATTTTCCCCCCATTCAGTTTATGTGTGTATGTCTCACATATGTCCTATAACTGCACATATGTATATTAAGTTGTGTGCAGGTACTCCATAACATGATCATCAGTTGTGCAGCCAAGCACACTTGTGGCTCCAAGTCCAGTTGTAGGTGAATAGGGTGGCTACAGTGAAGAATTTGGCCCTCCCTGATACAAGTTTCCTCTTCTGTCAGGGTAGGTATTTCCAGCCTAATGACTCTCCCTCTCCCCCTTTGAGGCCAGTATCAGAGAGGTCTCCAGAACTGCAAAAACATTGTCAAACCTGACAGCCAAACAGATCAGTTCAGACTGAAGTAATCTCACCTTCCAAGTTTAGCAAGAAAAGCTTTTGCTGTTTATTTTTCTATGAATAAACACTTGTCATCCTTGCCCCCATTTGTCAATCCAGCACTTCTTTCTAAATACTAAATTCCATTTTGCAAATGGGTAAAGCCCCTAGTATGACAGGATATGCATTTCCTTTTATTGAGGGGGAAAATAGGTAGTTCATTCAGCGGAAACAATTTGAAAACATGTTTTTAAATTACTTGCTAGAATACATGTCTTCTTGCAGGAGATTACTCTGGCTCACGCCCCAGGAAACAGAATTCTCAAACACCATAAACTTAAGAATTGAAAGGGGTGATCCAGACCACCACTCTCAGGGCGACATGTGATTCTCCACTCTCTTTGGCTCCTGTCTCCCATCAGCTGCGGCAGAAGGAGGCAGGAAGACACAGACAGCACAGACCTCATTACACCATGAACTTTTGTTCATTGTTTCGTTCGTTTTGCTTCCCCCTGGCTGATCCCGAAGCAGTGGCTCATTTCTCACTAAGGTAAGATTTGTCCAAACTGCCTGAAATGTGGCTTGTACTTTCTCCATGTTGAGTCCCATACTCTGACTAATATCAGGCAGATGCATTGTAAATGGCAAGATATAGATTTAAATATATAGTTTTTCTTCTTGGAGAGATTTCTGCTGTTTGTTCTTTCCCTATACTGTGGTACCTCAGGTTACATATGCTTCAGGTTACAGACTCCGCTAACCCAGAAATAGTACCTTGGGTTAAGAACTTTGCTTCAGGATGAGAACAGAAATCGTGCAGCGGCGGTGCGGCAGCAGCAGGAGGCCCCAATAGCTAAAGTGGTGCTTCAGGTTAAGAACAGTTTCAGGTTAAGAATGGACCTCCGGAACAAATTAAGTACTTAACCCGAGGTACCACTGTACTGTAACAGACATAGCCCTCTTGAAGATATAGGGGTCTTGCTTTTCTTTTTGTGAAAATCTATTTAATCTTTGGAAATGCATTAGTTTTTAATTTGCCCACTTAGGTAAATATTAAGTGTATTATTTTGCAATGTGTAATCAGTACCCCTTTTACTCTTTCAGGTGGAGCCTTTTCTCTAGACAAAATGGCTGCTTCCAGGATGAGGACAAAACTGCTACTCAGCAGATGGTTTCAGTAGAGACCTTGGCTGTACATACATTACCAGATTAAAAGGCAGCACTTCATTTTTCTCTCACTGCTTTTCAAGTCAAACATGCCTGGTGCACACAGGTAAATATGTACAGTATTGAAGTCCATACCGGTGGGCAGAGAGTAGACAGTGATGTCTTCACCTGAGGGAATTGTCTGGTTAGTGGTCTCCATCCTGTCTCTGCCCCCAGAAATCCAGAATATCCTGGGATTCAGTGCACCTTAAATATGGGTACTATGCCCAAGTTGGACAGGATAGCTCTGGATACAGCCCTTGCCTTTCTCCCCCAGGGCAGACGTGAGGGCTGCTCACTGAAATCAATAATCTAAGCTATTCCTGGAGCAATGATTGGGCGCAAGCCTATCCACACACAAAATACAGGAGCAAAGAGAGGAAGCTCTTTCTGACTATGTTCTTCTTTTGTGTGGAGGTTTCCACACAAAAGAATACATAATACCTAAAAATATAAATGTATCATTTATATAAAGTTCTAAAACCAACCTTAAAGCAATATATATAGCACTACACTTCAGAACACAAAACTCTGTTATCCACATATGGGCCAGAGTTTCCATCTCCTAATGGCCAAAATGAATAAAAACGCCTTAAGCTGGTGTTGGAAGGTGATCAGTGAGATGTTTGCACAACATACGATGAGAGTGAAGTTGTTTTGATGCTCAGTGTCTTTCCAGGCAACGTCTGCTTATGCTTTGTGAAACACAATTCCCCTGTATTCACCAGCAACAAGTTTTATATGCTCAGAGGCCCTAATGAAAAAGCTCTATTGCTCTCAGCAGACATTTAGTGCTTCAAACACTTTGAAAGATTGATTCTTAGTGCTAAGTATTAGCATAATTTTGCTCATAGAATTTTTGTACCTTTCACCTCCCTTTTGAGTGCTAAATTCGAAACGTATGTCTTATTTTTTCTTCAGATATAATGGGCTGTTGTGGCTTGAGGACTCCCCCCCAGTTTGTGTTGGATATGAGTGTTTGAAGACATTGGTTCAGCCGCTTGTGAAATACAGTCTCCTTCCTTAGTTTCCCCCACTGCATATAAAAGTCATTGAAATTAAATGTATTTGATGCTTCATCATGACCAGTTTCTATTGCAAAGGCTTTGTTAGGTGACATTTATAACTTACATGTATCACGCACTGATACAATTCAAGTGTGTGTTCAGTTCATTCCCAGCAAAGTATTGAGGAAAGGATGAGGAAACAGAGCTTGGAATTATCACTTGTAGAAGTAAAAGCTAAAAGAGGTGAACAGAGCCTTTTCCAGGTTTTCTTACTGAGGAAGGGAGCTGGTGGGACGGGGTGCACACAAGAGCATTTAATGCCAATCTAGGTTTTTTATTTTTTATTTTTTACTAATATTTAAATTTAGTATTTAATTTAATTTAGACCACTACAGTGGTGCCTCGGGTTACAAACACCTCAGGTTACAAACACTTCGTGTTACAGACTCCACTGATCCGAAACTAGTACCTCAGGTTAAGAACTTTGCCCCAGGATGAGAACAGAAATCATGCAGCAGCAGCGGGAGGCCCCATTAGCTAAAGTGGTACCTCAGGTTAAGAACGGTTTCAGGTTAAGTTCATAACCAGAGGTTACAATATATTTGTGAATGGGGGGCAAGTTTGCGTATTATGCAAAAGCACTCTTTATAAGAATCACATACTAAAAAAACACCGCTATTAAAGGAAATGAAAGTCAACCTTTGTGCCCATCTATGTTCCTCAGCCCTGAGTGCTCACTGGAAGGACAGATCGTGAAGCTGAGGCTCCAATACTTTGGCCACCTCAGGAAAAGAGAAGACTCCCTGGAAAAGACCCTGATGTTGGGAAAGATTGGGGGCACAAGGAGAAGGGGACGACAGAGGACGAGATGGTTGGATAGTGTTCTCGAAGCTACCAGCATGAGTTTGACTAGACTGCGGGAGGCAGTGGAAGGCAGAACTGCCTGGCATGCTCTGGTCCATGGAGTCACGAAGAGTCGGACATGACTAAACAACAACAGTGTTCCCCAGCTCTCCATAGCAAATGCAAATAAAACAATTTAAATGTGTTGTAAAGTACAATATGCAAATGTGACACTAGATGGTGACAGTGAGCTATGCAAAATCCAATGTATTTTTTTTTAAAAAAAGCATTTTCACTGTGTTTTTTATATGTATGTGGATTCCACCTAAGTCTCACCAGCTCAAAGTTACTGCCTTTGCAGAATCAGCAGAAGTTTTTGAAGGAGAAGAGGCTGATGGTTGGCAATGGGCAAAAACTACCAATCTTCAGACAGTTCTACTTCCCCCCAAATACCCCACACCAGGAGCTTTTATAGGAGCTAGACAAAGTCCAGCTGGCCTCATGGACCATCTTCTCCACTGAAATCAGCATCCTTCTGGTAAACAATTCCATGAATGAGGATTGGAGCATGCATTAAATGTTCATAAAAGAGACTATAGCATGACTTAATCATATGCACTGAATCAGAGCATCAAAAAGTAAAAAAATAATCCCACATTGTATGCATACTAATTTAATTAGACCACTGTTAAATTTTCCCTAATTTGTGTCTAGCCATGGTAGGAACATATTTCAATGGGACAAGGCATCCCCGACTTGTCAATGCTGCTGGTGTGTACAAAAACGGATACAAATTGAGGCCATGTTGTTGTGAACAGCTAGGGAGAAAAGAGCTAGAATGCACAACTTCACTGTCCTTGAAGGTTGTTGGTATCACTCCAGAAACCTTCCAATTCATTTTAGACAATATTTCAGTGGCAATTCTACAATGACAAAATATTCATGTACATTGACTCAGTAATCTTTTCTGAATGTGAGAGTTTAGGTGAGAACTTAGGTCCAAACTAACAGCTGAAATGCCCTGAAATGGGCCGTTTGAAACCAACAGTTCAATTATGCTTGAAACTGACCTTTCCCGTTTAGGGTATAAATTTTGTTACCATTGAAGTGTTTTGTGGGGAAACAGGTGCACATATTAGATTGATTTATAAAACTATTTTGGATTGAAACATGGTCTCATTGCATTGTGATATAGATATAAAAAGAGTTTGAAGCTCAAAGCTGAAAATGTGCCACCTTTTGTGGCATTAAATGTTGAATCTTCCTTCCTGCTCTATTATGGACAGGGGTGGAAATATAACAATTACGGAAGTACTCAGTGCTGAATATGCCCCCCTCCCCATCCATACACACACACACCCCCACACACCCAACAACACAGTTTATTTCTGACCCAACACCACATTTTATTTTTATGGCCATTTTACAACCTCTGTTGTTCTTCATAGTTTACAACATGGCAGCCAATGTTGTATAGTGTTTGTTATTTCTGGATGAGCACACATAATTGTCTCTAAAAATCATTTATCCAACAGATGTCTCCTCTTCTCTTTCTGCAGTCGGAGAAGTATTTCTGTGTGTTTCCTTTTTAACAATCTGTAGGGAATTTAAAGCAATCTTCCCCTCTTCAGTCAAAAGATGAGTAGCAAAGTAGAAGTCATATTCTGCCTATACTGTACAGATGCTCAACCTAACCTGGTCATTTATATGACCTTTTCAAGAAGGAAGACTTTTCACATTACCTTGTGGAGGTAGGTGGTAAAATGTGTCATAAAATAATAATCCCTATTGTTATATGCTTTCAATTATTCTTTGTGTAAAATATGTATAGGAAAATGTTATGTCCTTCACAAACATATATTGTTTTCATTCAGATTTTGCGCTGCAGCTGAAAAACCTCACAATTTTAGTCTGCCTTTTGCAGGCTACTTTGAAGTGATTACATAATTACTCCTTGTATGATTGCTAAAATCTTTTCCTGTTTCCTTAACCGATCTTGTTCCAGAAACATAACTAGCTGCAAAGCAAGACTCCCAGCGCATTTGTCAAAGCAACGTGAAACATGACCAAGTGCAATACCATTTAACAATGGGTATTTCTAAAGTGCCACTTAATTAAATTGTTGTTCATGCGGTAACTACAGCATCAGTTTCCTTGTCCTACTACAGTATGCTGTGCTGAGGGACAGATGAGCTTCATAGCAGGCAGTGGGAATAAACAGAGGCAGACTATAAACTAATCAGACATTCCCCCCCTCCTTCTGCACACATGAAAGCTTCAAGTGGGGAGGTCTTAGCTTAGTGACATGTTTAAGATATGGAAGGTCTCAGATTCAGTTTCTGATATGCACAAAAATATATTGGGCGTTTTGCTAAATAGTCAGCTGAATCATATTGAATGAGCTGATGATCGATGATAACGGCTGGCCGAAATTCTGTTGGCAGATGGATTTTCCCCTATATCAAACTAAAAAAAACTGAAGGGAAAATGGTTGTTCTGGAGTTTGCTCATGCCTGCTACTCCTCCCCCCCCATGAAAAGGTTATTCCACTTTTCTAGATACAGAGAGGGAAGGAAGGCGAAAGATTTATCTGCTGTTGCTGTATTCCTGAAGAGTTACAAGGAAGCACATGGTAGATACAAATTCACTTCTGCGTGTGTTCATACTTTAGTCATTATTATGGAAATGGAAGGGTAAAATAATACTTAATGATGGTAGTAATGAGATTGCATAACTTGAGGGTGTGCTAATCTGCAGAAGATTAAGAACGTTAAATAAAAGGAAAGCTGTGTTATGTTTGCAATTACGTCTCAGAATTTTTCAAGCCTAGAAGGCTGGAAAATGCATATTCTTTATCCTTATTACTTCTGCTGAGAAATGCCTTTCCATCAAATGTGGTCTGCCAAGCCCAATCTAGAACATGAACTATGTGGAAAAGATTGTGGAGCACCTGGCAATTGTCCTGTTTTTGGAGTTCTAGGTTCCAAAAACAACAGCTCTCCAGCTCCTACTGGTAGCAGAAGTTATTTTAGTTTATTGAATTCAGAAATTGCTTCCCATAACAGAAAGTCCCAAATAATAAAAATAAAAAAATACAGTGATGCAGTAAAAAATAATAATACGTATGCATATTAAAAACAAACAGAGTAAAAACATCTAATGCCCAGGAAAACAAAATCTATTTGTCTGGTACACCATCTCATTATGACATGGGAATGGTGGTAAGATTTCCTGCCTTCCGGTCACCCTCCTCCTGTCCCACCAAAGAAAACCACGGCAAAGTTTTCCCAGTCATGTGCATTGGGCTGATGACATGTTGGGACAGCCCAATGGCTGTCATGGAGGCCATAAAGTCCTGAGCCACTGTGGAACTGGCAGCCTCACCAGAAATGCTAAAATCCCTCAGGTCCAGCAGCCTGTGGAATGTCAACAAGTTGCGCAGGAGGAAGTCAGGAACACAGTCAGGAACTTCTAACCCAGGAGGAATCTTAACACCACAGAATGGCATAGGTAGTGGTGATATTTTCCTTGGAATCTGAGTGGTCATAGATATGTGGCCTGCAGGTGGAAAACTGTTTGGGGGCATTTTGAGTGGATAAAGTCCAGAGAAGGAAGGGTTAAGCAATCCCCCCTACCATTCTCTTGATCAAATTTGCAACTTCCATATATTCTCTTCATTTTATTGTATCATTTGGATTTTTTTTAAAAAAATACTTTTAGGGAGGACCTTAGCACGCGCTTTTCGTTGAATGTGTAATCTAGCCCTTTAATTACATAAAATGGAGTTGTGTACACAAAATTTGGCCAACACTTGGATATGAATCCATTTTGTCTAATAGAGAAAAGCAGGCTGTGTAAACAGAAAACATGCTGCTGAAATGTGTTGGTTTGAAATCAGGGGTTTTTAAATCCTTGAAATCTGTCCAGCGTTTCCTTTTTTCAATTTTGCAGCTCTTTCAATAAGTTCAGGTGCAGCATTTGAGCTGCAGAAAAGAACAACCTTTTTATTCATTCATCAGAGGAGCAATCCAAGAGTATCTTCGTGCCAAACTGACATGGCACTCTCATTTAGTTTACTAGATGCATTTTCTTGCCAAGCCATTTCTCTGCTTCTTCTTATTGCAAAACCATGGGGTGGAGATAGCACCTGACATGGTATTGAAAAGACATGTAATGTATAGCCTGTTCCTAAGCATATTTATTCAGAAGTAATTCCTCTGATGAATCAACTTATCTGTGTATCTTCCAAGGTTTTCATATCATTTTGATCAGTTCTATTTTTCTATAAATAGCCGGAACTCACCACAAACTCACCCTTGTTCTCTGAGAGGTGCCTTGTTCTCATAGAGGCACTGTGGTTGGTTAGTGCCTCTCCTGTGCCCAGGAGATTGGCCTTTTTCCTATCCTGGATGGCAATACTCTCCCTCTGGAACAAGTTCATAGTTTTCGAAGCCTCCTTGAGGCTCAAGTAATCTCAGTGGCTAGGAGTGACTAGGAGTCAAATTCTTGGACAAAGACGGTGGTGGAACCAGAAGCAAGAATTATGGGGTATACAGATTAAATAAATAAATAAATAAATAATGGCAGAGTCCAACAATGTGGGGGCGGGGCAAGTGACAGCATGCTCCTTGTGGTATGGTGGTGTTTCCCCCCTCACCCCGATACTGCCCATGGACAGGGGTTGCCTGATCATGATGATTCATGCATTGGTAAGACTTGATTACTGCAATGCATCCATATGGGGCTCTCCTTGTGCCTGGGTCTGGAAACAAAATGCTGCAGCTAGACAGCATAAGGATGGACTATGACCAACAACTCAAGGGCTCAAAAGCTTGCACTGGCTGCCTGTATGCTACCAGCAAAGTCACACAAAAATATAGCATTTTGCTATTATATCATATGTGTTGTTATATGCTACCAGGTCAGGTTCAAGATTCTTATATTAATTTACAAAGCTGTTAAGAACGTGGGTACAGGATATCTTAAGGACCACCTGATCTCTCATATGTCTGCCTGATCACTGAGGTCTTGGGGGGAGTCCCTTTTGGTGGCTCCTGCTTGGCTTAGATGCACAGCTCCTAACTATTAGAAGCCGTGCATTAAGAGTTGTGGGCCCAAGCCTGTCCCTCTTCCGTCACTGAGATGAGGCAGACACCCTCCTTGCTAACAGGAGACACCTCTCCAGTTTTCTGCCCAGCTTTTAAGACCTGCTGCCTTGCTGAAACTGACTGAGGTCCATCTATCTCCACAATCTTTTGTAATGACAAGCCAGAAGCCTTTCACTGCTAGTAAGCAGAACATGCATGTAGTAGTTTTCCAGGCTCAACACAGGTTTTGGAGGTCCTTTTTTCAAGATATCATCTACTCCACCGCAATTTGGTCATTCTATTCCCAGCATCTCTCTCCATTGCAATGACTGCTTTTCAGAAAAGAGGGTTGTAAAATGGAGAATTATATACGCTGGAAGGCTCTCAGTTTCCACAGAAAAACACTGTCCTATCACTCCCGTTTGGCCTCTGGGCACCCAGGGCCAAGAGCTGACTGGTCTAGCCTCTGGGACCAACCATATTAAACCAATATTCAGAAGTGTTCTGTTTCTATAAATGGAAGAACCATTTAGTCAAAGCTACTATCCACTGACAGATCAACCAACAAGGAATAAGTACATGTCAGAATTATATTACCCTTGCTGGTACCTATCCTGGGAAAATCAGAGGTTTACTATGTCAGGCTCCTATTGGAAGGCTGGACAAATGCTAGAACATTAGCAGTGGCAAAGTTTTTATTGGTGGTTGCAAGAACCAATGATCCCTATCTTTAAGTCTGAACAAAATGCTTGTTTAACCTGGAGGTAGGCTGTCTGAATTGTGCATTGATTTAAAATGATTTGTTGGGCCTCTGGACCGTAATAAAGATAGATAGATAGAATGATTGATTGATTGATACATATCAGAATTCAAGCCCATTGTGGTCCTTGAACCTGGGACTTGAGGGACAGCAAGGAGGACTCCAGCACCCTCCAGGACCCTCCAAATATCCATATTTTCCAGGGAAAGTCCCAGAATTACAGAAGCCGTCCTGATTTCTGATTTCATCCTGGAATGTCCCACTTTTGTTTAGGACATCCCTATTTTTATTGGAGAAATGTAGGAGGTTATGGAGTTAAGCAACCTCCAAGCCTAGGAGATAAGTTACTATATGTGTGTAAAAGGCTGCTGAAGACATCTGAAAGCAGCCCTGTATAGGGAAGTTTTTAATGTTTAATGTTTTATATATGTTGGAAACTGCCCAGAGTGGGCGAGGCAATCCACTCAGATGAGCAGGGTATTATTATCAATCATTATCATTATTATTGAATGGGACAGCGAAATATTGGAGAGTACAATGTACCACCACCTTGTACCATCTTATTTTTGGCCTGTTGTTTTTCTACATATACTAACATGTCTGAATTAATTTTGACTCTGGTGTTCCAAGTTATTTAATCATGAAAACTAACCTTGGTAATTTGGAGATGACCCTAAAGGACTTCAAAATAATAAGAATAGTTTCTGCTCCAAAGGGAAGTGGCAGAACATTTTGGTCTCAATTTGTGCAACAAATGTGGCAATTAATTCTGGGAGGCTTTCCCACTGCTATTTTGGAAAGCCATCTGAAGGATCAACATAGTAACTATTCTGGTATCTGAAAGGTAGGCTTAGTTAATTTGCTTCATGTTACAAAGGATTTTCCTGTACCATGCAATAAGAGAGGATTGCATCCTTCCTGCTAAGAATGGCACTGCTACAGAAGTTCTGGTTCATAGGGCAGTTGTTGTTTTTTTTTAATTCCCTAAAGAGATCTTAGAAATTATCTTGCTGAGGTGTCCAAGAAACTTTGGCTGACTTCTCACGGAAGAAAGGAACTCACTGTGTGCATTTGGACTTTGTGAAGCAGTGGGACCAGATGAAGAGTTGTTCTTGAGCATGTCGGAATCCATTAGATGCAAGTCTCCTGATAGCCTGGTAAGGAAGGATTGTATTGCTCATGGTAGGTGAAAGTTCAGCTCATGCTAAAAAATGATAGTAAGTACCAACAATGTAGAGCTAAGAAGGTGCTTTAAAGGATTGTAAATGACCGTTAGAGATTTTGCTCATTATGACAGTTCATGCCCAAGTAAAATAAGTGAATTGCAACCTTCAGCCAACAGCATATTTGTTTTTAATGAACTAATTGAAAGCATCCAGCCTTGCATGGAAATTCTAAGAAACCAAAAAACATGAGATTTATAAATGGAAAATGTAATTTGCACACCCTGTCCCTGCATCCTGGGCTGGCTCAGGGAACTCCTGACCCAGATCCATCCATCAAGTAATTTGAAAGTGAATCTAATGCTTTATTAGGGTTTCTAAAGCCTATATTTACTGCTGCATCTCCTTTTACTTTACTTATTTACTTTTGCATTGTTGCTGCAAGTGCTCGGCTGCCTCCTTGCCCTCCACTCTCTGTCTTCCCAGCATTCTCACCGCCTCCTCCCACTCCATGACTGCTGCTTATCCACCAGCTACTACTACAACTGCATTATGAGAAGTGGTCACCTGACCAAAACCCATCTTATTCACTGCCACCCTGAAACGGGGGGCAGTTTGGAACTGAGATTCCAAATTGGGCAGTATTGTGCTAAACTGGGTGACAATATATCCAGAGGTGCCCAAATTGGTGCAGTTTGGAACAGTTCAGTCTGTCATTTTAATTCAAAACTGAATCCAGAGGCAGCAGCTTGCAAGAACGATTGGGGAGGGGGCAGTGTTGTGCACGTGACATCACGTTGACATCCAAATATTGTCTGTGTGATGTCAGGACATTGGGAGGAGCAGGGGGCACAGCCGAATGTGGCAGCCACACAACTTCAATGACCAGCAGCTCCTCCTCCTCCTCCTCCTGGCGCCGCCACTGGTGGGAGTCTGCTTCAACCATCCTTCACCGGCAGCAGGAGGAGGAAAAGGAGCCAACCACTGGACTTGTGACTCGCTCGGCTCTGCACTTCACCTCTGCATTTTTTGGACACTGAGGCACCCAGCTCCCACCCAAAAAATATTTGGGGGACCCAAAAGGGCTCAGCCCCCAGAAGCTGGCATCCCTGATTGCATCTAACCATTTTAAAATGTAGAACAAAACTTGAGCCTCGCTCTCGGATGCTGTCACGTCAAACTGGAATGATGATATCTTCAGGGGTGTCCAAACTGTACATTTTGTACACATTGCCTTGTTGGGTCATCTTGTGCTCACCTAGGCCTTTGGATTCCACATGAATTCCAAAGAATCCATTAGGCTCGAGAAGTCAAAAGTCGTTTCATGTTTTATTTGCAGTGTATGTTCCACATATAACATAAAACCATGGAAGTGGATGTGTCATAGTCATGCATAGAAGCCAAGAGGCTTTCTGAAATTATGGCCAGACTAATTCCCACACTGTGTTGTGAGGCATACTAGTAATGTACAAGGGAACAGTTGCTTAACCATGCAAAATAGTGATTTGTTACTCTGACATCACCTTCTTCCAATCAGTTTCCAGTGGAAGTGTGTCTGCAGTAGGTATTTGCTCTCAAAGGAGGCACACTCTGAACAGTGATTCATGCAGAAACTGAAGATGTTCTCCAGTGATGGTGGGTAACTTCTACATATTATAAAATAGTGATTCTTGTCCCATGTGCCTGACACAACACATGTCTATCTAAGAACCAGGTGGGTGCAAGGCAGCTAATTCCCTATGGGATCCTCTCTTTCCAGACAAGACTATGCAGAAAGGAAGGATCCAAGCCAATAAATAAACAAATTAAATGGTTATGATCCAGCCATAAGTCCTATAGATTTCAATGAGGGAATTATCAACAATTATCAAATTTCTCCTACTAAAATCAGAAAGTCTTAAAGGCGCTAAGTCATTCTGAATGGCATATCAACAGTTTAATATATGAATACAATTCTGATAAAGAATTGTAAAGTTATGGTAGCTCAGTTGAACAAGGCCCCACAGAGGCTTCTGTTGGTTGGTTTGTCTGGTAAAAATACCAGCAGCCCTATAAAGAATTAAGCAGGGTGCTCAAATGGAGCCTGATAGATTTGTACATCTGTCTCTGTTCTGGCTGCCATACTGCCACACTTGTGACAGATAGTTCTGTGTCTCTAGGGACCCATTCAGAGTAGCAGACAGAAGCAACACAAAGCAAATTTTAGTAAGGAAGTGACTATTTATAGGAGCACTAAAAACACTTCATTTATTATTCTTTGAAAAATACCACTGTGAGATTTCTCAGCAGTACCCACTTAAAGTATTAGGGGGATAAAACCGTTTTCTCACTCTTGTGGGTTCAGTCTAATGTTGACCTCCTTGGCATATTTAGTAAGGCTCCCGTTTGCCTGTGTTTCACAGTCCATTTTTACATATAGTTGCTCACCACCCCGATCTCTGAGCAGTGTGAAATTCCAGGGGTTCCAGAAGGACTGAGTGGGAGTGTCTGAAGAGGTGAACCCTGGCTGTTTTCCCTGAAGATGCCTTCAATCTTTCATGTGAACAGGTGCCCCAGTCACACAGAGATTTCAAACACATGAAAGATTCTTGAGTGCATTCAGTTCAACATGAAAAGATCCACCCTTCAGACTTTCTACTCGCCATGTAGCTTTGGAGGACTGGGGACAGGAGGTCAACTGCTAGTATGTCTGGCTTCATTCCTCTTGTGACATTTTCGTGGTTAACCCTTGAGCAGGGTTAATATTCCCTTGTGACCATTTGGATATGTAAATCCTCAGGTTCTGTGCCTGTTCACTTCTCTCTCTCCTCTCAGTTCTGGTAGAAAGGGTGGTGATAGAGAAATGAACTCAGGCTCCCAGCTGCTGCAGGACTCCTGCCTCTTCTGTGGACACCCAAGGACTATTCTTCACATTGAAAGGTTTGTGTTCAGGTCACTTTTAGACGCATCTGGCTACATACTGTGGGAAACAGTATGTTGTGCAGGTCCGCATCTTCCTGATATGTGCTCAAGTGCTTGTTGTTTTGCCCTGCTGCTTTCCCCGGGAAAACCAGCTCTCTAAGACTGAGTTGGAGCAAATGGCAATTTGAGGTTCCCATGGATTGCCATTAGTTCCCATTCAGAAGTAAAGAGCAGGTTTTCATGGTGAAAGTGTTGGGGGCAAACAAAAAAGCTTGGAGCGGGAGTTTTAAGGTGCATAGAAATGCGGCACAAAAGCCAGCCTGGATGAGCCTAAATGGCAACTGGGGAGGTGTAAGCAGAACTGGGAACTGCTCTGGTGGGACAGAGCTCTCTATGCATAACCAGAGCACTGAACATTGCAAGCAGAGTGTTGGATACCTGTTTTAACTTCCCACCCAGAGTCTGTGACAACTAAAGTGGAATTCTTCAAGCTGTCTAGAATACAAAATGTAAGCAGATTTGCATGATGAATTATTCTAAACTTTTGTTATTTTGCACAATTTATTCTCTTTCTGTTAGCCATAGAGGGAAAGGTAAGGAAGTCTGATTATTTGAAATCTTATTCAGCCATCCCCAGACTTCTGAGATTTATAGAATCATAGAATTGTATATTTGGAAGGTACCCAAGGATCATCTAGTACAACCCTAGATTCCAACACAAATTTGCCCACAAGGATGTATTTGCAAACACAAGGGATAGATATGTCATGTTACCATAAGGGTTTAAACTAACAAACCTAGTCAGAATAAGAGAATGAAAGGAATAAAAAATGGGGTAAGTTTGAATTATTATAGTTTCCCTTTCTGACTGAGGTCACTAACTTTTTTGGGCCAGTATTGACCAATATCAGGCATAAGCAAACTCCAGCCCTCCAGATGTTTTGGGACTACAACTCCCATCATCCCTAGCTAACAGGACCAGTGGTCATGGATAATGGGAACTGTAGTCCCAAACATCTGGAGGGCTGGAGTTTACCTATGCCTGACCAATATAGTCATAAAATGCCAGTCATAAAATGGCTGCCATAAGGGGATCCAGTTTTAATATTGGATCCAGTTTTAATATTGGATCCAGTTTTAATATTGTTTAATATTATTTTACTTTTGCTGGAGGGAAATTATGGCATTAGCTCCTATACCTTCCACTCCGGTTCTCTTAGCCCGCTACTTCCTTCCTTCACCAATATGAACGAACAGAGTTCTTTCAACACCCAGTGACCCAAAATTTATAAGAAAGGAATATCTGAAGATAAAGTGTCAGAGAATTTCACACACAAACCGTGACAAAATGACCTTTCCCAATTTCACTCCCTACATATATAATGGAGAATTTTGGGACTCAATTTTCATTCAGCCTTATAAGCAATCCATTTTTCCTGAGTGCTCAGGATATCCAGTAAGCAAAGGGTACAATAATAATGCCAGGTTTGGTATCATCTGACACTTGTGTTTCACTCTGTCATTTTTATTTATTTTTTTATAAATAAAATGATAAATAAAAGATTCACAATGATGACCTTTGGTGCAAATCAAACTTTTTTCTATTTTTTTTTCTTGGTCAGTCTCAATAGGATTTTTTATTTTTTTTACGTATTAGGGGCACTGAGAAAAGAGACTGTATTGAAATGATAAATAAATTATCAATTATCACCAAGTGCAGAGAGCAACTGTAGCAAAGTAACTCTGAAAAACCTCTTTTCAATGGTGTGGACAAAATAGTAAGACTGAACCAGGGGCAAAGATTCAGGACAAAGGGAATACTTCACACAGCACATAGTTAAACTATGGAATTTGCTATCACAAGAGTTACTGGTGGGCACTAGCAAGGCCATCTTAAGCATATCTGGCGTCGTGGTGCGAAGATACCTCCGGCGGCTCCCCCTTTCCCAAAGTTGCCAAGCTTTTTTAGGGAGGACGGTGCTGCCGGCGACACGCCCAGCTTTCCTTTGTGGGGCTGGGGGAGGTGGGCAGCAGCTGGAGGGCAGCTCCTCCAGTGGGGAAGAGGCGGAGGCTGGATGCAGCAGCTCCCAGCTCAGTTGGCTGCTTCATGCCGTGGTGGCCACAGCAGGCGAGGGTGGTGAGCAGATGCCAGGAGGCACCACATCCAGGCTCCGCCTCTTCCCTCCAGAACTTGGTGTCCTGGCACCCTGCGCCACTAGCCTCTATGGGTAAGACGCCCCTGGGCACTGGCTTGTGTGGTTTTAAGGGGGTTTAGACACATTCATGGATGACAAGGCTATCCATGGTTAATAGTCATGCTGCCTGCACACCTTCAATATCAGAGCAGTATGCTACTAAATAGCATTCTGTCCTGCTTGTGAATGCACTCATGTCCTGCTTGTGGTCTTCTCATAGACATCTGGTTGATCATGGTGAGAACAGGCTGCTAGGTTGTGATCATGTTCCATCAGGTATGGTAGGCTCCGATCATTCTTTTCTTTTTGGTGGTGTTGGGGGAGTATTTAGACATGTATATCCCACCTGAGGTCTCAAATGGAACAATTTCATTATATGACAAGCGCAGCTTGGTCCCACAGAAAATACTTATGTTCTTATGCCAGAGGTATCAGAACAAATCACAGAAGCTCTACTCAGTGTCTGGAAAGTTCAGTTTAAAAAGGAACTAATTCTATTGCAAGCTCATCCTGCTCAAAAATAAACTAGTTCCAGTTTGTACTTTCCCAACTATTTCAGTCCAAGGTAATCCAAATGAACTTTTTTAATTGATAAATGGTTTGTCCGGGGGTACAACATTTCCTCCCCAACATGCATAATGTTACAAGCTGTTGTGCTTACGTATAGTGTCCAAAAGTCAAACAAAAACTGTATGCTAAGTAATAAGATATCTGGTCAACAGACTGTCAACACAAAAAGCTTTCCCTATAATTGTATTTCCATACTTGAAAAGGCTTTTGGTGTTTAATTTTATATCATATTCAGTGCCTTTTTATCCACCAGAGAACTTTCCCCCCTCCAATATACTTGCAGTGGAAGAAGTATTTCTTTCTTTTATTAATTGAAGGTTAGTGGTAGAAATACCCATGTACTGTAACTGCTTTTCCTAGACTGTCATCATATACAATCCCATAGTTGCTGGACCAAGAGCTAACCTGGGACCAAGACTGACAGTTCCCATTCTGGTCTTAAAAGTTGCACAATTATTTCAGTGCTGTTTCTAGGCTAGGTAATTAGCCTTCCCTCCAAACTATCCAATTAATTAATAGCCTGTCCCTGCCAAGAAGTTTTAAAAGGACTCCATTCTTTTTGTAGTTCAAGCCCTGTTTGTTACACCGAAGACCTTGCAGCGAGAAAGCTGCTTTTACAGAGCACTCTTAATAGGAAACAGAAGAACTGATTATTGATCTTCATCCATAGTGTGGGCAGTTAATTTGGTTAACAAGGCAGTTGCTGCTCTAACAAACACACTGAGGATCATGTCCTTGACTACTTAGTTGGAACTTCTCCTAACCTTTTTAAGAGTTTTGCTAAGAAGATGTTGAACAAACTAAGAAGTGTGATGCATGCAAGTCAAGTCAAAGATCCATCTAGTCCACAGCTCTGCAACAATAGCAATCCAGCTCCCATTCTCATTTCCATTGGAAGCTCACAAGCAGGGCAGAAGTGTCTTCCCCTGTTGTGTTTTTCTCAGCCTACAGTCCCAAAATCACGGGCAGTTTTTTAAAACTAACATGAGAGAGACTTCTCTTCCGTAAGTTCATCTAATCCTTTATAAAAGCCACCCAGGTTAGTGGCCATCCACCTCTTGTACCTGTGAGTTCCAAAGCCAAATTATATGTTTTGTAAAGTATCACTTCCTTTTGTCTCTCCTGAAGCTATTGCCAACTTCACTGAGCAGGAAAATTATATGAGAGGGAGAAAATGTTCTTTTGGCTCTTTTCACACTGATCATAATTTTATAAACTGCTATCATGTCCCGCTACTTTTCTTGTTTCTAAACAAAAAATTCCCAAATGCTTTATCTTTTCCTCATTAGGAAGGTGCTTCATTTCCCTTGATCATTCAACAATGCAGAATTAGGCTCATCTAACTCCACATGGGACTAGGCTATTAGTTTCCCCTTTCCAGCTCTTTCAGATTCTTTTTTTAAAAATAGCTGTGAATAGCATCCCATCTGTAGCCACACAATGCCTTTATATAATGGCTTTATGATGCTTGCAGTTTTATTTGCTACCTCTTTCCAAACATTTCCTAACATCTAATTTTGCCTTTTCTCTGCTACAGCACAGTTAGCTGATGCTTTTGATAAGCTTTTCTCCAAATCCAAGAAACTCTTTCCTAGGAAGTCACAGCAAACCTAGCAAATGGCACTCAAATCACTTGAAAAATCTACATTTAATATGTTTTCTGCAAATATGCTCAACAGTAACATTCTTTAATAAGATCCGTATGGGTTTGCAGACTCAGTCAGAAACACAGGCATCTAGGATGACAGTGCTGAAAGTGCACACTGTCTGCATAAAATTTTGAATACTGCCTGAGATTTTTCACACTGTCACTTCTAACATTAATCTGAGCAGCTTTTGCTTTTACTGTACTAATAATGCTGCTGAATTTCAAGGCTGAGGTGAGCATTATGGCTCCAGCAGCTCTTTTTGTGCTTGGTTTAAAATCTGGTCTGAAAAAAAATAAAAGTCTTGTATCCCAGGTGTCAGTAGGAACGGGGGACACTACATTTCCTGAGACTTGTGCAAGGTGTTAGACTTCCTTTTTTGCCTCTGTTCCACTGCTGCCATTGAAGCAGGAAGTCTGGCAGAACCTTCCAAACATGTCCCTCCTTTCCAGCGAGGGTAGAGGAAGGAATTCTATCCCATCGCACTCCCAAGAACGCCAGTGGGGCAAAAGTTTAACTCAGAAGAAACTGAGCTTTCTCCCAAGTTAGAGATAAAGCCATTCACAATATGGGTGAAGCGTCTGTGAAAAGGAGGGCCATTTTTCAATCAACCTGATCAGTAAGTGTTTGGAATTTCAGCAGTAGTATCCATAAAGTTCCTCAACCATTCATATCTCACCTTAGTTTTCACCAATTATTCACCACGGTGGTTAGTATATTTATTTATTTTATTAAATTTATGCGTTGCACTCTCTCTCTTTTACAAACACCTCCCAGAGTGGTTTAGAAAAAGATAAAACAAGAAAATCAAGAAATTGACCTTCCTACTTTAAAACATACGTAAGGTAAATACTATAAATAAAAATACCTCATTTTCTCAGCATTTGGGGTGGAATCTACACACATATAAAAACCATTCTGAAAATGCTTTTTTAAAAAGCCTTTTAAAAAATGCATTGAATTTTCCATAAGGCTCACCATCACCATCTAGTGTCACATTGTATATTGCACTTAAAACAGACTGAAAATGTTTTATTTGCAGCTGTATAGCTGAGTCCTGGGTAGGCTTGTCTAAACAAGAATGTTCCTAGCAGGCAATGAAAGGAGTATGGTGGAGATGCCTTCTTGATCTCAAGACTCAAGGATGCTACCCCACAAATAATTGAGTTCTTACAACTGCAGAATGGATATTATGTGGTACCTGTATTTAAATTCTTTAGCTAAACATCTGTTTTAATCTATTTGTTTTGACCAAGAAGAGTGTAACTCCTTGACCACACTACCTTCTTGTCGGAATGAGAACTGTGCCCATTTTAAATCCCAGCAGCTGTTGCAGAAGTCAGCCTTTCCTATTACTTTAATTCATCTCTGCTAATTATAATCTCCAGCTATTCCTGTGAATGACAAAGTCAAAGGAGAAGAGTAATAATTAGCCAAGGGTTTTTCAGATTAATTTGTAGGAAAGTGAGAAATTAAATATTTTCTCTTCCCAGCAAAGTTCTTTGATCTGTAACAATGCTGACGTCTATGAATCAGCGCTTGGAACAAACATTGCAAGCCATGCAAGTGTAGAATGAATGACACCATTGTGCAAGCCAGCTGCTCCTTCATTCCTCAAAAGAAAAGGGGAAAAAACAGTATTACCTTGTGAATATCACTGTACTACCCCACATACAGTATATATAGGAGAATCTAAATGCTCAGTCTGAGAATTGATGGCATGTGGAGAGGGGGTGGGAGGAGGGATGGTCTCAATGGCAAAGCCCATGCCGGTCCCAGCTTCATTCTCTGGCAGCTCCAGTGATCTTCTTCTGAGATTTTCCTTCAGATATTCCTCTGAGGCACAGAAGGATCACTACTAGTCAGAAAAGACAGTATGGGGGGGAGGGTAGGGCAAGAGGTCTAAATTGCTATAAGGCAGTTTCATCTGTTCCTGTGTGTGGCTTTTGCTCACATGGTCTGGAGGGTGGTCTCTAATATAACAGCTGCATTAAATCAGGGGTCAGCAACCTTTTTCAGCCGTGGGCTGGTCCACCGTCCCTCAGACCATGTGGTGGGCCGGACTATATTTTGAAAAAAATAAATGAATGAATGAATTCCTATGCCCCACAAATAACCCAGAAGTGCATTTTAAATAAAAGGATACATTCTACTCCTGTAAAAACACGCTGACTGTCCGCGGGCCAGATTGAGAAGGTGATTCTGGGAAATGATTTATAATGAACTGAAAAAAGTATTTAAGTATACTTTCCTAAAGAAACCAGAGGCCTTTCTCCTGGGCATGGTCGGCCAATTGGTGCCAAGGAAGGATAGAACCTTTTTTATGTATACCACTGCAGCGGCAAGAATACTCATCGCAAAGCACTGGAAGACACAAGACTTACCCACCCTGGAAGAATGGCAGATGCAAGTTATAGACTACATGGAACTGGCAGAAATGACCGGCAGAATCCGAGATCAAGGAGAAGAGCAGGTGGAAGAGGACTGGAAGAAGTTTAAAGTTTATCTACAAAAACATTGTAAAATTTATGAATGCTAAGGGCACCGTAAATGAAATGAAGGGGTTCTAGTGATTAAGATAAATAAGAGTATAAAGGGAAGGGTAAAGGATGAACTTGAATAATATGATAATTGCTGAACTAATTTTAAAGTGGAATACATGAAAGGAAGGCGGGTGGAAGCAAGGAAAATAAGATCTGGAAGGTTATTAATTTGAAACAGAGTCTTTTTTTAATCTTGAATTTTTTAAATGTTTTTTATTTTTGTTATTCTGTATCTTTGTTTGTATTTTTTGATGTATGTATTTGTTGGTTTTTGTGATTTGAGTTAATTTTATTGCTGTTAATTTTTGTGAAACTTAATAAAATATCATTTAAAAAAAAAGATTGAGAAGGTGATTGGGCCCACAGACCTTAGGTTGCCTACCCCTGCAGTAAATGAACATGTGAAGCAGCTTTAAAACTAGTTGTCTTCAACAGTACTTGCCTGAGGTATAGTGAGGGATGGCAGGTGTTTGAGCAGGGTACCTTCACGGTCCCACACCAGTCACTCACAACTTGCCTCTGAACTCTCTCCCTACTGCTGCCGAGAGGAAAATGTCAGGTGAGTGGACAGGTGGCTGCATCGCTTGCTCCTTCTCCATACCACTTGTTTCTGTTCTGCTTCCGATCCCTTGGGTGGCAATGGAAAAAGGAGTGGTGAAAGAACTGAGGGCTGTAGTAGGGGAAGAGTAGACCCCTGCTGGTGTGTGGACCTTGGCAGGTGCCCCCAGGAATGCTTACACCTGACTCTTCACACATTCATTGGAATTTGTGGACACTGGACTGGGTGAGTGGGATCATGTTTGCTCCATGTGTTGAGCAAATGGCATGAAGAAAACCTGATATACATCATAGCTCAGTTGGAAGAGCATGAAACTCTTAATCTCAAGGTTGTGAGTTTGAGCCCCGTGTTGGGCAAAACATTCCTGCATTGAAAGGGTTTGAACTAAATGATCCTCATGTTGCCTTCCAACTTTACAATTAAATTATTCTATGATTCTACATCCAATTTAATAGTCCTATGGCTTTATCCTGCTTGTCCGGGGTATCAAATTTGTGAAGGGAGACCCTTGTTCACATTGAACAAGCTTAGTTCACATTTCAAGCTATTTCCTGAATGCATGCAGTTTCAGAGCCAAGGCCCATAGGTGAAGCATGATTTTCATGTGAACAGGGTCATTATGGCATTGGTTCGTTTAGCCCATTATTGTCTCCTCTGAGTGGTTGTAGATATCCAAAACCTCACAAGCCTTGTTACCTAAAATCTTGAGCTGGATATGCTACAGCCTGAATATCTAGGATCTTAATGGTGGGAAGCATGTCTTCTACTGATAACCTAAAGGTTCCCAATCATCCCATGGTTCTTATTCTAAACTCATGAGCTGAAACCATTGAAACACATGTTCCAGGTCAACTTTTTGTTTAAAAAAAGAGACATAATTTCTATGCCTCTCTCAATATGGAAGGTATTGCATCATGCATCTCAAGGGTTTTATGTCAAGCGCAACAACCAACTGCATGCTTAATCCACTGTTTTTGGGCCTTTGACTAATCAAGCCTGAGAGAGCAGCAGGTCTCACACCATGGACATCATTTTTGTTGGCAGTTGTAGCAACCAGAGTTACAGCCAGGTCAGCCTCTAGTTATATTAACTCAGAAGCCACCCACTTAATCAATATAGCCATTCAACTATACTTTTTAAAAGGTCATAATTAGATGGTTTGTTGCCAAGACCATTCCCAGGAATTAGAAGTAACAATTAAAACTGTGTGGATGTTTATGCCACTGGTAATAAGAACTACTGATGATATACAGTGGTACCTCGCAAGACGAAATTAATTCGTTCTGCGAGTTTTTTCATCTTGCAAATTTTTCGTCTTGCGAAGCCCGGATTCCCATAGGAATGCACTGAAAATCAAACTTGCAAGACGTTTTCGTCTTGCGAAGCAAGCCCATAGGGAAATTCGTCTTGCGAAGCAACTCAAAAAATGAAAAACTCTTTCGTCTTGCGAGTTTTTCGTCTTACGAGGCATTCGTCTTGCGAGGTACCACTGTAAAGCAATTTTAATGGGACCTCTGTATACTATGAAACTATGCTGGAAGATTATTGTAATGCTCTTCAGGTGTCATGTCTTGATTGTTTTGGATGTGCATTTATGTTCTTTGCACAAGTGTTTCTTACCAGTGAACATGTCAAGAATGAATCCTGAAAGGTATTGTACCATTGAAAATCATCCACTGTGACTTTGAAAAGCTTTGGCATGGCAAAATCACACCTGATATAAGAAAAGAATTGTAAGGAAGTGGCCTATCTATGCAAGTGCCAGAATCACCGGCTGAATTTTGGTTATCTGGGTCCACGTGTGGCTGTGAGGGGCAAAAGGAGGTGCAGGCTGAGCACTGGGGCTTCCTGATGGTAAAGTAAGAGCATAAAGTAGCAGCTGTTTTGATGAGCTGTGGTCTCTTCTAGGTGTTCTGCCCCTCTGCATCTAATAAAAGACTACTTCAAGTTTTTGTATCATCTCAGAAAGGGCACATTTCGAATAGGCTGGCCCACATATTCTGCTAGGAGCCATCCCATGTTGAAAAAACTAGTCATCATAAAACCAAGCATTGTGCTTGCATGTGTTTGTTGTTGGCAACCGCCTTAAGCAATTATAAAATAAAGTGATGCACTTATGTGGGTAAGCCCCTTAGACCAGTATTGAAACAACAGCCCCATACTGTCTCAAACAACATTTAAGTGTGATTCCTCTGTTCTTGCTCAACTTCACTGTGTCATTTGAAGGATAGAGAAATTGGGGGCTCAGTGATGTCATGCAGAGGGAAAAGGGCCCTAGTAAGGCTGCGTTGCATCTGGCTGCTGTGTATTTACCACTAGGCCCACTTTGGGGCTTGATAAATTGTGCAGGAAAGGAAAGTTCACAGCAATGAATGGATTCCAGGGCTAGCACTCCAGTGTGTGTTCAAGTACAATACCTTGTCCCTTGCGAAGAAGAAGAAATAGCGAGGAGAGAGATCAGAGGGGTGATCTGAGGAAGGTAAAATGCATTAATTAGAGAGGTAGGAAGATGTGACATGGTCAGAAAGAAAAGAAAATCCTATCAAATATTGAACTGGTATCTTTCTTTAGGGATTACTGAACCAGCCATTTCCCTATTATCCTCAGCAGTTGTGAGACAACATGTTTGATGTTTTGTGTTTCTCAGTAGGAAGAATACTACCATACAGACTTTTTTCTGATAGAACACAAGAAAAGGATGCCAACCCTCTAGCTGTTCACAGGTTTCCTCCTTGTTTAAGGTATGACAAAAGCGGACAGCCCTCAAGAAGTTAACAGAAATCAAGTTAGAAGCATTAGCCTGCAATGCACTGTGTGAGTCATTGAGACAGCCAACAGGAGCATCTGGGTAGCTGCTGATACTCTTTTTAAAGTCAAGGAGATAGTTATTAATCACTAAATGAGATTATGGGTCTTTTAAAAAGAAAAGCTCTCAAAACAATGAGTGAGATTATTCAAATGAGAAAAGAAAATAGAAGTATTGTGAAAGCCTCTTACCTCTGCCACATCAACTTCACAAACTTGTGCTGTGCCCATAAAGGCTAAATCTATATTCACCTGATGCAGCTGCAAAAGTACTTGGGTTCAGGGGCAACAACTGATGAAAAACAGGATGGAACCTTGATTGCTTCAAAACTGGGAAAAGAGTCCTCCTCTTCTTTTCTGGGTGAGTGTTTGAAAGAGCTATGTCAATAGCAGCAAAATTAGGAACTTTTAGGACAGGCAAATGAAAGAGAACCTTGTCAATGGAGTAATGCCAGAGTAATATTAAGAATCCTTGAACATAAAATAGTTGACTTTTTAACAAACATATATCATTTACCTCTAAAATCGTCCTCCCTGCAAGCAGATTGTAAGATGGCCAATGCAATATGTTGTTGTTGTTGTTTTAAAATGAACCAGGGGAGACCTCTCAGCCTGGCTACTGACCTTAGTACACTGGTATAAATAATTATTAAGGCTACAATAGTTAAATGTATTGAATACTGTAAGACCTTTTGAGAGGTTGCTGCTCAGCAAAACATCTAAGGATATATTTTTAGGGGTTGGGGTAGCTAATAGATTGCCCTGGCAGGTACAATTTGGGACTCTGTGACAGCATTGAGATAACTAGGCAGGATACAGGATTGGCCAAATCTTTATCAACTGCATTAGAAAGTGTGATTGGCATGGCAGTATGGCAGGGATCTCACTCCACATTCCAACCATCCTTAGTTCTCCTTCAGAGTAGAGAAAACCCCACCAGCCACTATGGGAGTCACCTAGTGCTGAACCTTGGCCTCAAAAGTGACAGGAGTGAGAAATTTCAGCTTTGCGTGCGCCCCAAACTGACCTTAGGGCATGCCATGGCCAATCTCTCTCTCTCTCTCTCTCTCTCTCTCTCTCTCTCTCTCTCTCTCTCTCTCTCTCTCTCTCTCTCTCCCCCTCTCCCTCTCCCTCTCCCTCTCCCCCCCCCCCGGCACCTTTATTATGCTGATCCTTCCCAATGCCATTTCCACTAGTATACGTAGGCCTTAAATCCCCAAGGGAAAAGTGCAAAAACCCTAGCCAAGGGGCCAGTTTGAGGGAACAAAATCCTTTTGGGCCCTGTCAACCAGCAACTCAAATAGCCCAGTGGGGCTGTAATGTAACACCAAGGGTGGGCAAAAATGGCCCTTTAAGATCTCACCCTTCATTCTCCTTATGAGATCCTGCAAGACCTTGAGAAAGGTCATGGGCCTTCCTGACTGCAATTTCGGGCCCTTGCCACCGGCCAAAATCACCCTGCACACACAGGTGCCCAGAGCAAAGCTTATACTGCTTTGATTTGATCCTCTAGCTAGACCTAAGGACAGGCTGCAGATAGAGGATTCCAGCATGGTTCAGCTACCATATGAGGCCTGACAGCTATTTGTTTTGTATTTAATTTATTAAAGTATTTATATTCCACTTTTCAGGACAAGTGTCCTCACAAGGTGACATACAAAGCCAGTCTCAAAACATATACAAACAGAGAAACAATAATTTGCTATGGCACATCAGAGAATGTAATGGATCACCGTTGTTGTGCAACTGTTGTGATGCATCTCTCAAGACACAGCAATGGTAGGGCAGTGGGACCTCCCAAACGCAGAGGTCCAGTAAGGCTGAGTGGACCAGGAGCATCAGAAGAGGGCCAAGAATCTTTACTGTTCTTCTCTTGTCCTTCAACCCTGCAGAATACAAGTGATATTTAAACTATGGAACACAGTCACTTTTGCATGGTGGGTGAATAAACAGATTATACTGCATTCCATAAAAGCAAAATAATATCTTCTTGGATTCTGAACAGAAGGAAGGTTTAAACTTTGATGCAAAGGGTTGCATAATGATGACCTGTGTGCATGTATGCTGCATAAATAATATAGTAATAAGGTAGCATGTCCTGAAGTTTGTAAAGCAAGCCCACAAAAAACACAGGACATTTTTAGTAATTTAAAGACATGCATAAGCTGTTTGACTAATTTCATTCAAACATATTTTGAGATGTGTTAAGAGCACTCTCATTTCCACTTTGTATTTTCTGAAAAATGTTAACAATCTCCCAAGGAACATATAAACCACAGAATTGAATTCTAATGTCCCTGAGCCATGCTCCCCACTGCCCCAAGACAAGGCAAAACCCTATTTTAGGTCTGGCAGCATATCTGCCACTATCATTATTCCTAATTATTCTTGACATTTTGTCCATTATACCGTCAAGTTCCTCGGAGGATAGAAATAATCATCCAAAAGTGGAGCCTGGTTAATTATCTACATTGTCTGTGAAAGCCGGTGGTGTAATGGCTGAAACATCAATTACTGCAATTGGTGGTGTGTACTGACAGAAGAAATAGATCTTTGAAATCACCCCTACCACCGAATCATGGACATTTCTATCCTCACTCCTTCCTTGCCAACTTTGTGTCAGTGAACCTCATTTGTTAGCAGTAGAAAATGATAAGGGATGTTTAAAAAGGCAGTACTTGTGTGAAATACAAGATGAATGCCTCTAGGGCAATACATATAAGCGTGCCCTTCGCAGGGCATCCAAATATTTATATATTGCAACAAGCTAGCAGCTATTTTTATGGTAGCAAGAAGCAGTAAAGGAAAATATATTTGTGGGATATGATTTGGGAAAGAGGTATACGCGCTGAGATTTTTTTGAAAAAGCATTCACTGTGATTGTTAGCATAGTTATATTTTATGTCTCTAGTAGCTATTGTAATACAGTATGCATATGCAAAAGGGTGGTGTCTATTAGTATACATTTTTTTGCTCTAAGACGCACCAGGCCATAAGCCGCACCTAGCTTTTAGAGAAGGAAAACAAGAAAAAAAAAATATTCTGAATCAAATGTTGTTGAAGAGGCCAAAGCAACGCAAAGCCTCTTCAGCGCAGTGGGAGGAACGCTCCTGCTGCGCTAAAGAGGCTTCGCGGGGCTACCCTGAAGCCAGAACAGCAAGAGGGATTGCTGCGCGGCAATCCCTCTTGCTGTTCTGGCTTCAGTGAAAGCAACGGGCTGCCCTTCATCTCTTCCCCACCTCCTGGAAAAGCAAGCAAGAGCCGCACATAGGCTCTTCTCTGCACTCACTTTAAAGAGCCGAGCCTGTGGAGGGAGCCAAGGAGGGAGAAGGGCAGCCCGTCAGTCCCTTCTCCCTCCTCAGGGAAAAGCCCCTCTTTAAAGGGAGCGCTGAGCAGAACCTCCCGCCTGCATTCGCCCCATAAGACGCACACACATTTCCCCTTCCTTTTTAGGAGGGAAAAAGTGCGTCTTATAAAGCGAAAAATACGGTATGTGTGTGGGCATGGTGCCATCATTGTGATGAGGCCCGTGATATAACATGCAGAAAGCCCTTGGAAAAGGTAGCGTTTATTTGCCTTACTGGGAGCGTGGGACGCCACCTTCACTTTCAGGTGGTCAGAGAAGACCCATCCTGTAAAGACCACAAATTCCAACTATATTACCACCATTTTCAGGAAGTTCTGATCACCAAGTGTTTTTTTCTTAGAGGGCCAACAAGGCCTGTTTTTTTAACAGTGACTAGTCAATTTCCATCCCATTATAAGAGCCTTGTAACATTTAGAATTGTGTTGCTTGTTTTCCTCTCCCTTCTGAATCCCCTTCTCCTTGTGTCCTTTCGATTTATGAGCCTGCAGGCAGGGACTCTGCTACTTTCAGGTGCCGCACAGTGCTGTCCTTTCACCGGCAATGAGGTATGATTCAAATTCCATCCTTCCCTTGACTTCAGACCCCAAAATGTCTTGAGGCAGTTTACCCATTCAGCTGCAAGCCATCAAATGTTGCATATTTAAAAAAGGTAAAGGAACCCCTGACTTTTAGGTCCAGTCGCAGATGACTCTGGGGTTGCGGCACTCATCTCGCTTTATTGGCCGAGGGAGCCGGCGTACAGCTTCCGGGTCATGTGGCCAGCAGGACTAAGCCGCTTTTGGCAAACCAGAGCAGTGCACGGAAACGCCGTTTACCTTCCCGCCGGAGTGGTACCTATTTATCTACTTGCACTTGTGCTTTAAACAATGATAAATTATGTGATGGACATGCATATGAGAAACAGAGTCCAACCTAGCAAACACATATCTTCCTTTGCATTGTTTCCCGTATAGATTGTTCTAAAAAGCCTTAGGACATTTCAGAAGACAAACACCTTGAATAGTTTTAAGCTGAGTCTAGTTCTCACCAAGATAGTAAAGACGTGTTGGGGCTGTACCATTTCAGTCTGTAGTTTGGGCTCCTCTATTCCGAATAAATTCACTGCACATTAAAAAATAAAAACATAACCCTAACATGACAGGTCAATTGCGAACCCTTGTTTGTTTGTTTTTAGCCTTCTTTCGGCACTATTACAAGAAGAAGAAACATGGGTAGAGTGATATACATGTTGCTTCCCCAGGGATGCATGACTTTCACCAGCTTCTTCCATGATTACAGTGAATCTCTGTAGTGAGGAAGATCCAGGCAGAAGTTCACAATAATCGTATACGGAGCCACTGGGCTGCAGGGTGGGGCAACATGGGTAGCCCCCTCCTACACCCCAGTCTTCCTGTGTTCCTTCTTCTGGTGATAATGCCTGAAGAAGGCTTGTGTGTAGCTGGTTAGTTTGTTTAGAATATTCTTTACCTTCAATCTGAAGTTTTACAGTCTAATACACAGTTCTATCACTTCAGTGAGAACTAACCCTTGGTATATATGAAATCTTCAATGGCATAGATCATATTAGTGTTTTCAGTCCACCACACACAACAGCATAAACAGCCATAAAAGGATATAGAGAGAGCTGAAACACACTCATTATTATTGAAAGCCAATTCAGCAGTGTAAGTCCATGGGGTCATAAAAGTTGCACAATGCATCTTGTATATCAAGGTAGGAGGGTACAGAAAAGAAAGTGAGAAAAAAGAATGGGTCTGCAGCAATATAAGAAATATAAAAAATGAACAGAAGAAACAAAAGCTGGTGCTTCCTACATTGAAAATGAGTAGAAGAGTATTCCGTAATTCGGACATTTAGGATAGTGTCCTGTAATTATAATTCTGAGCAACAGTGGCAACTGTTCCACACAGCTGTAGCTTAAAGAGAAGCTCAGCATATTGAAAGGAGAGTTTCTTCCCTCCCGTCTAGGGACATGGAACCCCACCATACCTGGTCTGTATGTCAGGGCTAATAGATGAAACAATCACTGTGCAAGCGGTTTTCAAATCATCTCCACATACCAATTGCAAGAATGCCATATCTATAGAATGCAATCACAAGTAATGTTGGTTTGATGTTCGTAGGAGTGTGTGCAGCTCCCCACCCCCTCAGAATTTTGCCTGTGTTACTGGATTTCCCTTAATTTCCCAGGGAAAGTTCTACACATATTCTGCTAGCACAGACGCCTCCAAATTTACTTCCAATAGCATTAAGTAATATGACTGGATAGCGTAAGAGTATGTGACCTTCCCTGGGTAAATGTTGCTAATTTTCTTCAATGACATCTGGCTTCCCTCAAAATCCCTACAAATGTTTCAGTTTAGCAAAACTTTCTCAATATACATAGAGTTTTGCTTCAGGCAAAAATCTTTAAACATAGAAGCACTTTCCTGGATTACTACCACAAAGAAAACAAACACTTGTGGTTTGTATTAAGCAGTGTTTCAACACACACACACACACACACACACACACACATTATTAAAGGAATTAATAGAAGTGAATCAACACACATGGCCATCTAAAGAATGTGTTTGTCTGGAGACTATTAAGTCCAGAATCTAAAATTACCTGACTAAAAGGTTTAGTGCTACGAATTGGTTGGAAGTAAACATTAAAGACTTTTGTTTTTTCAATTTTTTTAAAAAAATTGCTAAAGAGCTACCTTTATTTCTTTTTTAACATCCATAAATGTTTTAATCTGGTATCGAGAAAATGTATTCCCTTTGCAGATTTACTAGTTTAAAAAATAGAGTTGTAGAGTGTGTTGCACTGAGTGAATAATTAATTTGATCTGAAGCTGCTTTGTTATTGCCTCTTACATATTAATAGTTTACCTTTGATGGTGAGGATGACAAGACTGTGTGGTACCATCCTGCAGACTTTGCTACTGACAGGTGAGTACTCTGTTCTGCTGCAAGACACATATCCTTTGTAGTCTGAGCTTTCTGTTTGTAGTTGTCAACTAAATCCAGTGTTTGTTTGCCACAAATAATTTGATAGATTCCACATCTGTGGAAATGGGGGGGGGACTTGTATCTGAGGGGGGAAACCACATAACGTGTTTACTATTTCTGTTTGAACTTAATTAGAGTATACTATATTTTGTGAGGGATCATGTTATGCCACAGAGTAAAATGAATAATAATGAAAAGAGAAGGGTTTGGGATGCATACAATTTGTCTGGCAAAAGCAACAAATGTATAAATTGTGCGTATTTATTGTAGGAAGAGGTGTCCAATGGGAAGATGTGGTTGAGCTGAAACTATTCAGAGGGTTGTGGTGGTTACTCTGCGAACATCATTGGCAGTGTTGAAATTGTGAAGTTGCAGAATTGCTTGATTGTCTCTTAATTTCACTCATAACTGACTTCCCTTACTAGAATTAATACTATTACATAGTGAAATCTTATTAGCTATGTAGCATTATGACATCATCCTGCTTACCAAATGGCCTGAAATTGGCTAGGGTTGCTTATACAGTCACTGGAATGGGGAAAGTATGAGGGAAGAAAGAGCTGCCTGGGGAAACAGTGATGCTACACAGGATAGCAAAAGGTAAAGGTTTTGCTAGCTGATGACACTCACCCAGTGAGCATTGGTGGGCTTTGATGGGTGGCACCTACTAGTTGGTAGACACCTCAACTAGGGCTGAAGAAGAAAGAAATCTGTGGTTTTTAACTGGCTGACAGAAAGGTGATATATGTATATGTGTGCTTGTGTGTATATATACACTCCAGTAATATACTAAGGATGCTTTGCTAACTAGCACTGTCTGTCTGGGGGCTGGTTGCCAAAAGTTAATCTTGTGAATGTATAAATGAGAGGTGACAGACCCTCATAAATTTCTAGTGCTTTCTCCTCACAATGGATCTGTTGTTGTAATAGCTTGTCCCATACCAGCGGGGACAATGAAATAATGTGTATGTGTGTAATATAATATGATATCGTTGCACGCCATCCCAATCTCTGAGTGGCACAAGATTCCTGGGGTTCCAGGTGCTCACCCAGGGTTCACGTTTCCTTTTGGAATGAGGCACAATGGAAACCATGGTGTCTTTATCATATATGGTTTATTTACACACATATAAAACCTGAACCTATGATTGAGGGGTTCACAGCATCAACACCCCCAAAGGGTCTTGTTTCTCCCATAGCCGCAGCCTTGGATTCAAACAGAAATCTATCATTGCTCCCAAACGGTGCTCTGACTCTCTCCCCAGCTTGTTGCTTTACTTCTATGTCACATCACTGACACTTTCAACTCTAAACTCAGGCTTTGTCCTTCTATCTCTGAGCTTCAGAGGCACCAGCTTCTCAAGATGATCGAGGGGGCTTGACACAACATCCTGACATCATGCACGTGACATCGCGAGGAGCCAGGGGGCAGAATCAAATGCTCTCTGAACATTGAGGGGGCCTGGCCCCCTTAAAAAAACCATAATGGGGGAGCAAAGTGTCTCAGCCTTGAGGAGCTGGTGCCTGTGCTGAGCTCTAACTATCTGCTGAGCTGAGGAAGGGGCTCCACCCATTTGCAGTCTCACACAGAGTCCCTTTCCTCTGCTTCCCTAATGGCCCATCACCCAGGCTATCACCTCAACACAGGAAGCTAGCCTGGGTTATATTTTAACACTTGGTGGACCAAAAGGATAGAAGGATACTGCCTACAGGCTACTTCCTCCCCCCCCCCAAAAAAAATTCATAACAATATAAATATAAATCATTTGTTTAAAGCAGAGATATATCACTAATGCTATTTGGCAATGAAATATAACGTGTGTTTCAGTTATTTACTACGAAGTAGTTTTTGAAGAAAATGTCCTCTAGCAGAGTGATGTTCTAGGCAAATGAATTAGAATTGCATTTGTCATCAGGTACATCTAAAGGTCAACCTGACTTCGGCAACAGTATTCTCAGCTTTTGACAGAACTTGATCAATCTTGTCCAGAGTCAATTAGCATCATGTTATGTGCTGGCTTGGCTCTTCTTATCAATGCATTTATCAAAAAGCATTGCAGATGTTTTTCTCTCCTCTCCTTTTTCCATGGGAGCATTTTGGGAACTCCAAATACCCTACATTATAAATTTGAAAATAGGTAACATAAAGCCTAGGGCCCAATAATGTCACATTTGGCTCCTAGCATGCTCTGATAACGGAAGAAAACAAGTCATTGGGAGCACATGTGTTCAATCTCTAGCACCTCCAGTTAAAATACTCCACAAATAAAAATTACAGTGGTACCTCAGGTTACATACGCTTCAGGTTACAGACTCCGCTAACCCAGAAATAGTGCTTCAGGTTAAGAACTTTGCTTCAGGTTGAGAACAGAAATTGTGTTCCGGCGGCGCGGCAGCAGCGGGAGGCCCCAGTAGCTAAAGTGGTGCTTCAGGTTAAGAACAGTTTCAGGTTAAGTACGGACCTCCAGAACGAATTAAGTACTTAACCCGAGGTACCACTGTATTGTGCTAGATAGATCCATTATTCAAATCAGTATAAGGCAATTTCACATAGTCATACATCACAGACTTAAAAACTAACACAATGGTCTTGGATTGCTTCGGGGATACAGTGCTGGGGGAGGGTTTATTTATTTATTTATTTATTTATTTATTTATTAGATTTCTTTCCCTCACTTGTCTCCAAGAGAACGTGGTTCTCTTCCTCATAACAACCCTGTGAGGTGTGTTAGGCTAAGAGATGGTGACTGGCCCAAGGTCACCCAGTGAGCTATGGCTGAGTACGAATTCGAACCCTGCTCTCCCAGGTCCTAGTCCAACGCTATAACCATTACACCACACTGGCTCCCCTGATTTATATTCACACACACAATAACTATATTGCCTGACTTTCTTCCTTTCTGAATCTGCCAGCAGCTTTGGTGCCCGTGTGAATTTAAATCGGAGACATGCCATTGGTGGGTTAAGCCTCCCTCCTTCTTTCCTGCTGCTTCTGTTGAATCCTGGAACCAAGGCTTGAGTTTGGGGCAAGTACTCTTTGGTGAGAAAGCCCCAGCAGAGATTTAACATCGCAAAACATGCAGCCAAGAAAAACATGGAAATATGGGCTGTAAAACCTTTAAAATGGGCTCTTCAGATGAGTTCCAAAATGTCCACTTCCCTAGCACAGCGATAGACCACACATTTGGTAAGTCATAGACATTTCTTGGCTACTAAAAATAAAACTTTCTAAACAATTGATAGAGAAAAAAGCTAGTTTCAGACTTCATTGCGGTCTGAAACAAAAGAGGCTGGTTAGTCATGCTCAGAACTCCTCACATACAAAAGTCTGTATGCAGAGGTTTGGTGGCCCATTTCCTCTCAAGTAAGGAAGTGACAACATAGGCTATGCTTGGCAGGACAGCTTACTCTATGGTTTTAACCCCTTCATGCACTAATTAGATTTAAACATACTAAAGTTATATGAGGCTGGAACCCTACAATCTAATTCACACACAATTCAGGGCTGCTTTTATGCCTTGAAAAAAAAGTCAGGAACTCTAATCAGTTTTTAGGTCCCATCCAGTTTGGCTCCAGCTCCCAGAAGCATTTTAACCCCTATATTTGCAATGTGCACAATGATGGAGATATTGCTATGCATTAAGGGGGATGTCTTGGCTACAGTGCCATGTTGCTATTGAATCTGGAGCAGGGAAAGAAGGGAAGGGGTATCTTTAAAGCCTTTGTGATGTCTTGGACTTGTGTCATTGGAATCAGTGGGCAGAGCCAGCAATCCTGGTCTTTCAGCAAGGATGGCAGGAATATTAAAAAACCTGATGTTTTGTTTTAAAGAAGCACAGGGCCAAACCCTCCTGAAAGTAGGGAGTCTTTTCAGCCTCTTTCACAGCAGTCTGTGACAAAATCTTAACACTTAGCATTAAGTGTTGTTTCCATCTTGTAGAAGGATACTGACTGGCTACTGGGCTGCTGTTTGCAGCTGTACAGCTGTTTGAAGCAACAGCAAAAGTGTTCTGTTTTTGTTTTGAGTTCCTTAAAAAAAGCAAGTGTGCTTTCTGTCTCCTTTTCTCATAATGGTAACCTCTGTCCTCTGAATTTTTTAGTTTTGCCTACCCATCCAGTTACAGTGGTACCTCGGGTTAAGTACTTAATTCGTTCCAGAGGTCCGTTCTTAACCTGAAACTGTTCTTAACCTGAAGCACCACTTTAGCTAATGGGGCCTCCTGCTGCCGCCGCGCCGCTGGAGCACGATTTCTGTTCTCATCCTGAAGCAAAGTTCTTAACCTGAAGCACTATTTCCGGGTTAGCGGAGTCTGTAACCTGAAGTGTATGTAACCTGAAGCGTATGTAACCCGAGGTACCACTGTATTTGCATTGCCTTTTTGCTGCTGCCTCCCTTCCACTGCCCAAATGCCACTTGTGCTTCAGCCTGGCTGCAGTTTCACAGTTGGCATATGAGGGGTCTATAGTGCAGGTTGGTGGTCTCCTGCTGCAGCTGTAGGGGCGAAAGGTCATGTTTAAGAATGGAAGGCCACCCATGATTTTTTTTTTAACTCAGCCAGGCATATGTTTCAATTGTGTCTGAGAGGTTTAATTGGTGGCGGACCTCCAAAATTCACTTTGGACCTTCTACTTGAGGCAAAAGTTCAGTGACAACTTTGGAACAACGAGAGATTGAGAAGTTTATCATTTTTGGGATTTCTATAATGAAATGAAAAAGGTATTTAAATATACCTTTCTGAAGAAACCAGAGGCCTTTCTCCTGGGCATGGTCGGCCAATTGGTGCCAAAGAAGGACAGAACTTTCTTTATGTATGCTACAACAGCAGCAAGAATCCTCATCGCAAAGTATTGGAAGACGCAAGATCTACCCACCTTGGAAGAATGGCAGATGAAAGTGATAGACTATATGGAACTAGCAGAAATGACTGGCAGAATCCGAGACCAGGGAGAAGAGTCGGTGGAAGAAGATTGGAAGAAATTTAAAGTTTATTTACAGAAACATTGTAAAATTAAGGAATGTTAGAAGGATGTTGGAATGAATTTATGTGATTTTAGCAGAAATGTTACAAAGGTTTAGGGAAAAAAACAGACTGTTAATTGGTGAAAGGAGGGAAAGTAAAGCTACATTAATATTAAGATAAATTTCAGGACAAAAATTGGAAAAGATGGGAAGGATTTGCTGAAATAGCTAACCTAACTAGAATACAAAAAAGGGAGGTGTGAGGAGGTCAAGGAAACAAGCAAATGAAAGACAAGTTATGGGAAGGTTTGATTTGTTTTTTTTTAAATTGTTCCTATTTTTCTGTTTTTTTATTGTGATGTGTTGTCTTGTTTTTGTTTAATTTGGTGTTTTTTCTTTTTTCTTTTTGAAACCTTAAAACTTCAATAAATATTACTTTTTTAAAAAAGAAGTTTATCAGTTTTTTTCTCATGTTTCCAAACTTCAGTTTAGTTCACACTAGTTTATGATTTATTTCATTTTTTAAAAAAGATTAAATAACAACCCCCCCAAAAATCTACAGGATATTCTGTACCTTGCATTGTAAAAACAAAAGGGGGGGTAAGAATACAGAAGTAAAGTTCTATTAGTAACATCTCCCATCATCTCATTTGAGTTAAGTATTTGCCTTTCTTAATAAAATAATCCTTAAGATGAAATTGGTTATGGAGTTGAAAAAAAATCAGAATGATTCTTGGAGATAACTGAGTAATTTGTGAGTTTTGGGCAGGTTTCTGAATTTCATTATCATTTGGCTGCTCAGCTCAAAATTATAATGAAATCGCATCAGTGACCATGGAATAATTGCTTTGATGTAAATTTATTTTTTATATTAAAAAGCAAAGGGAATAAGCTGCGATATGATGGACAACATGTCTGGATTTCCACTAAAAACCACCATCCCACCATTGATGCTGTGTGATGTTTAATTTGGGCAGAATCCAGCCAAAATTAAACTATTTTAATTGTCTTGGATTTCAATGGGGGGAAGCTAAACACATGCTTAACTCTCTTTAAAATCAGTGGGTCTTTAAAAATATTGGATTTTGGCTAGATTATGCTTTTTATGAATTAAATATGTTAACCTTTCCCCATTAAACTCAACATAATTTAGATAGGGAAAAAATTTAAATCTGAAGAAAAAACACATGCAAAACAAACCACAGGCAGCCCAATTAAGTGTCTTTCTCCAGATCATAATGCCACAGTTACTAATTAAAAATGTGGAAGGCTTTTTTTAAAAAACAAAACAAAACAAAGGAAGACCAAGGGAGCAATCCTACGCATAAGAGGCCAGAATGAATTAAACTGGCATAAAATTACACAGATCTAAATTCTGTTCAGCAGCGGTGCTACTGCTAGCTGAGCCAGCTTAGGTCTAACAGAGGGCAGGGGAGCCTTTAAAAGAGTGTTTCGTGATGCATCTGACAAGCCATTTTTGGCGAAAACAGAATATTGGAGTAGAGGGACATTTTGTGTGAGCCATCAGGACTCTCTCTCTCTCTCTCTCTCTCTCTCTCTCTCTCTCTCTCTCTCTCTCTCTCTCTCCCTTATGAGTTGACCTAAGTCTCAAAACACCACAGATCTCTGAGCCTTTGAATAACAGTCGTGGAGAAGAATGAAATCGTACAGTGGTACCTCAGGTTACATACGCTTCAGGTTACATACGCTTCAGGTTACATACGCTTCAGGTTACAGACTCCACTAACCCAGAAATAGTGCTTCAGGTTAAGAACTTTGCTTCAGGATGAGAACAGAAATCGTGCTCCGGCGGTGCGGCGGCAGTGGGAGACCCCATTAGCTAAAGTGGTGCTTCAGGTTAAGAACAGTTTCAGGTTAAGTATGGACCCCCGGAACGAATTAAGTACTTAACCCGAGGTACCACTGTATTTGGTCTTAAATGAACTTCAGCTGATTCTGGACCAGTCAAAGGTCCTCACGTTCTGGCTGATGTAGAATAAACAGGGTGTTTCAGATATTTTGCAAACTTTTTGCTCTTCTTGCTCCATGCTATCTTGCTCATCTATCCAATGTGAACAGGTTCCTGCACTGGATATGAACCCAGGTTTTCATATTCTAAGCCCAATACTCTACGTTCCACACTGACGTGCTGCTATATCACTCTGGTGTATATGAGAACACCAGTAGAATTTTGTGCTGACTGCCATGTCTGCTCATGCACGTTCTCCATGTAGCCAACAGTTTGGCCACCAAGTTAGTGCCTTTCCCTACTTCATGATATTTGCTTTTAAAATGACATTTACTTTTAAAGTGACACTTTCCCCCACCTTTGAGTGGCATTTTGATGGCACGCTCTGCAAATGTTTGGCAAAGATTTGTTGAACTGATTAAAAAGAAAAGTCAGTACAATGTGGATGTTGATTTTTCTAGTTGCTGTGTTGGTTTTTTAGAACGGCTGACATTGTTTAATGGAAAATATAGAGCATTGTATCTTTTTGGCAGCAGTAGCAATCCCCCCCCCCCCGCCACCCACACAGATACTGCATGCATGTGCCGACTTCATTAAATTGCTTCTGCACACCTCTGGTGAAGGAGGCTGTGTGTCAACTCTGACAAGCCACAGAACCACTGCAAGCAATGAAGCCATTAAAGGTGCTAATACATCCATCACAGATTCAAAAATTCCACTTTGTGTCTTATACAAACCCTCCTTGTCTTTTCACCCTGGAGACATCAAGTCACAGAAACAAGTCCCTAGGCATTCCCGACCATTAGTTATCATTATTTTCTGTGTACTCTCAGCTCCATTCATCATGCTGGCACTGCTTTTGCAAATGGCAGCTACTGAAGTTAATGGACCACATGTTTCGTAACCGTGCTGCCTTTCTATCAGGGGGAAGACAACAGATGTAACATTTCCAGGATGGCAGAGGTGGCTCATTAGAGCTCTTGCTTCTCTCCAAACATGCATAATTTCATATCCTGGAGCAGCCTTGGTTGGGGGAATGCCCTATTTTTCAGGTTTCAGCCTGGTTCAGTTGAACAATAGTAAATCCAGCTGAAATGCTGTGACATCACAAAAACATATCTCCACCAACTGCAATATTTTAAAAAAAGAAATTGAACTTTTTGTGAAATGTAGGTTACGTAAGGTGTGCAAGTGTGTCCATGGCACATGCTACTTAGGCAACTAGCTGCCAAGATGAACAAAAGGTGCAACAAACTGGGCTTTTTTGGCATGGAAGACAATGCACCAGTCCAGCAATTTGATAGGCACACCTCGACACAAGTTCCAAAGCTGGTTTCACACAGTACATGAAGAAACTGCTGGGTCTTTTTCTTATAAAGAATGCTTGATGTCATTCTGAGTTGTTGTTATTGTTGTTGTTGTTGAAAAAATAATAATATTGGTTGGTTTATAGCAGGCTTCCTCAACCTCGGCCCTCCAGATCTTTTTGGCCTACAACTCCCATGACTCCTAGCTAGCAGGACCAGTGGTCAGGGATGATGGGAATTGTAGTCTCAAAACATCTGGAGGGCTGAGGTTGAGGAAGCCTGGTTTATAGTTTATATAAAAGAGTTAATAGCATGGAAGCTGGATCTAGCTAGTCCCTCCAGCACACATTCTGTCTCATTCACACATCACTAGCATTGCTTACAAAGTGTAAATATAACACACATAAGTCACACTGTTAAGAAAGAAAAATGGCTTCAGATCCAGAGCCTACACAACTGCCTCAAGCCATGTTGGGTGGGGTGAGAGAGAAAGAGAGAGGGGGGCGCTTGGGAGTTTGACTGGAAACATCACAAGGAGAATTTTCTCTCGACTATCTGTTAGTGCCAACCCTGCCCTCTACTGACTGGAGGCATGCAAGATTGCTGAAACCCAACAATGTTTTCCTCATTTTATAGTTGATGTGCTTTAAATGTATGGTGCAGATGTGGTGAGTGTCTGGCACAAAAGCACCCAATGACTTTCATGGATGAATGGGGAGTGGCATGAGTGCTTGGTAGGCGTAGGGTCATGTGTTTGTGTGTGTGGACATATTGGCAATAGGAATATTCTTTAATATGGTTTCTATGGTAATTTGCCTTAGGAGGGGAAAGTTTGCATTAAACCAGCCTTCCCTAACCTGGTGGCTTCCTGAGGTTTCGTACTTAATTCCCATTGGATCCAGTCAGCATGGCCAAGGGGTGATGGGAGCACCAAACTGGAGGAGTGTTGCACTAGATTAAAGTGTGTCAGGGTGGAACACACCAGATTTTGTTGGACTCTAGCCCTTATCAGCCCCAGCCAGTGTGGAATAATGGGAGTTGTTGTTTAGCACTACCAGAAAGGCATGATGTTGATGACCCCTGCACTAGGTTATCCTTCTATGTCTCTAGCTTTACCTGTGAGATAAGCCCAAACCTATTTGACCATAATCAAACTGCGTTAGCAAACTGTAATGACATAACAGCTGCTAATACACCAGATCTCATTATATATTATTAGTCTTGCACTGGAGGTTTGATAGAGTATTAATGGCACTCAAGTTTTTTATTGCTGCACAATGGAATATTTGAGCATACTGGATAGCAATATGATGCCTAACTGGATGCAGATAGCAGCTATGTCACAGACATCTCCAAACTATTGGCCTCAACACATTTTTTCCTAAATAATGCCTAGCATCAGGGGTCACTGATAGGAAAATATTAACAGTTAACTAAATAACTTGCACAACTCCTAAAATTTTTATAGCTCCTGGTATCCAACTGTCAAATTGAACTTGGTTTCAAACTGGAGCAGTTCTGAATATAGTAAGAAAGAAGCACTGGAAGCAGAAGATATATTATTAAAGATCTCTGGAGATAATTGTGACCAGCACACATGGTGACATCTGTGATCATACACAAGTTCCTCATTAGGGTACCCTAGCATGCCAAGACAGTTCTTTTTCTCACTGGTGAAAACACTATTGGAATTCATTGCCTATTTCTAGAGATCAATCAGATTTTTTATTTTATTTTATTTTTTAAAAAATCTTCCCTGTAGATGTTGCTGCATGGAGGAAGTAAAATCTCATCTGGTGGGGCAGGCACTGCTTCCAGGTGGGGATTTATATGAATGTGATGGCAGGAAAATGTGCTAACATGCACATGCAAATTTTGCTCATGCAGATGAAGGCACATCAAATAGAGGATTTTCCAGAATCTGAATCAGCCAATCCATTTTATGCAAATAAAATTGATTAATGTAGCAAGGAGTGAGGGAGGAGTGAGCAAGATGGATTAATACCTGAGGGTGGTTTCATCCTATTTCTCTTCCGAAACACACTTCATATGTATTCCTCTCAAAAGAAAAAATATATATACTCTCAGTTGTTGGACAAAAATGAAAAATCTCAATGAAACTGACATGTGCTGGAATCAGGACTTTTTTAGGGGCCCCAAGGGGCAATTTTTCCAGGGCCTCACACATGAAGGGCCCATCAACACTGGCAATGCTGCACTGTTGCCAAATTGTACAAGCCACAGGCAGTAAGGAACTGCCATCTCCACTCGCTGCTGCTCTCAGCAGTTGGCTTAGACCACCAGGCCTAATGCACATTGGGCAAGAGCAGCAAGACTATATGCTATGGTGGCCCCCATGAGGCTACCTATTTAAGTGAGAGTAACAAGAAGACAGAAGATTTCAGCTAGCTCCCCAGAGGCTGCAGTCCCATCCTGTAAAGTCAACTTATGGGTCATTTCCAGGAAGGTCAGATCACCAGGCTGTTTCTCAGGGTCAGACAAAACTTGCTTTTTAAACTCTGAACTGCCCATTTCTATTCAAGCTAGACGTTATAAGAAGATTGCAACAGTAATAATAAAAAATAATAATAAACCTTTATTGTCATTACACCACCTGTGTGCAGTGAAATTAAACAAGCCACCCCCCATACATTCAGTCTTGTTCATGCTCTGTGTGCTTGTCTGAAGTCAATTACACCACTATTTTTTTTTCCATTCAGCAGCCCAACAGCCCATGGATAAAAACTGTTGGTGCGGCTGACTATACTTCTGTATCTCCTGCCCGAAGGTAGGAGATTAAAGAAGTGCTGGCCAGGGTGTGAGTCATCCCTAAGAATTTTCCTCACTCTCCTGAGGCAGCAGTCTCCTGTGATGTCATCTAGCAAACTCCGGGGACAGCTCATGATGTCATGTGCTGTATTCACCACCCTCTGTAGGGACTTCCTGTCCGTGGCTGTCAAACCAGCGTACCACACTCTAATACAGTATGAAAGGACACTTTCTATTGTGGCCTGGTAGAAGGAGATAATCAATTTTTGTATGACATTGTTCTTTCTCAAGACCCTGAGGAAATGGAGTCTCTGTTGGGCCTTCCTAACCACTTGGGTTGTATTGAATTTCTAAGTGAGGTCTTCACTAAGGTAAACTCCCAGGAATTTAAAGGAAGAGACTGTCTCCATACAGCCCCCCGATATACAACGGGGCTAGTTCCCCTCTATTCCTCTGAATGTCCAACACCATCTCCTTTGCCTTGCTGATATTGCAATAATTTGATGCCTGGATAGCTATAGCTTTACCATAGTTGTCGATGCACTGGTAACTTCCAAGTTGGATTACTACAGTGTGATCTATGTAGGGCTACCCTTGTGACTGATCCAGAGGCTGCAGCTTATGCAGAATGCAGTGGTTTGTTGGGGAAAACGACTGCCAGAATATTGCACCTTGTCTGTGGGATTTGCATTAGCTATCAATCTGTTATCAGGCCAGGTTCAAGCTTTTGGTGCTAACATGCAAGTTCCTATATAGCTCAGGTTATCTGAGAGACTACCTTATCCCACAGTTACCTGGTAGGTAACTGTGTTCTGCAGGAGGGTTTCTCCTTGAATTACCTAAAATATCAAAAGCCCTCTCAACATTACATACCTTGAAGCAGGGCTTTCTGTTTGTGGCTGCCCCTGTTTTGTGGGAAAATATCCCTGATGAGATTCAGCAGGTGGCCAATATTTGTACTTCCCAAAAACATTTTTGTTACAACAAGCTTTTCCAGCTGGATGAAAAGATTTCAGCCTTAGGTGTTCATTGTCTATTGGTTTTAAACCTAACTTTGGTGTTTTTTTTTTGTTTTGCTTTTAAAACTATTTTAATTGCTTTTATGGTGTGCTTGAGACTCTTGTGAAAGGTGATACATAAATTAAAAATAATAGCAGCAGCTGCAACAACAACAACACCACCACATGGTATATACTTAGGTCTGCAATACCCCATCTCTCCCATTATGAGAGGGGAAGGTATACTATATATGGGCGCAGAACTGCTGTACTCATGTTTTTAGTGCAGTCTTGAAATGCTAAACTACAAAAATCCAGTAGTAGCCATTGGAACAGAATTATATAATCGTCCTTGCAGATAGTGTAGACAGTAGAGATGGGCTCAATATGTCAATGAAATAGTCATTCAAATACGTCCATATATTATATTTGAATGGTAGGGGGAAAACACATTCACTGCCCCCGCTCTGCAGAAATATTATAATCAGTTTTAGCCTTTCCTGGTTACTTTTCATTCAGATTTTGACCCAATGGCCTTATTTCCTCCCTCAGGAAGGCGCACAGATCTGTGCCCATCAGGCCATCTAATTATGTTGCTTTCTTCAGCTTCAGAAAGAATCTATGGCATATGCAAGATCTAAGGACTATTAGACCTTGTCGGCCTGACCAAAGTTGGCAGCACGCTGTGTGCCATGCTAGATATATTTCAGTGATCAGAACTCAAACCTCTAATATAGTTTAAATTCATTTTGAATATTTGATCTTTCATTTGACCTAAATAAAAGATGAACATGGAGATTTAAGCAGGCCAACAACTTGTTTTTCTCTTTCCTGATTAAAAAACCCAATCCTCCTGTCAGACTGGGAATATCCCCTAACTCACCCAGTTTAGGATATTCCACCGTTCTTCAGCGGGGTTTCTTTTCCTTTCAGCAAAGTTAGCGGCTCACGTATATGTCAAACAAATCTTCAATAATAAAGAAAACTGTAACACAATAACACACTGTCTGAGAGAAGCTGAAACAACATCGTGAGGCAAGAGTGACAGTTGGCTTCTCTAACTGAACTGAACTGAACACACACTGAAGGGAGGGGCCAATTCCTGAGCAGAATGCACAAGCCCCGCCCACCAGATGCCAGACATTCTACTATTCAAATTAGGCCCCAATGTTTTCCTTGCAGTCGACAACTTGTTTTTCTCTTTCCCGAGTGCATAATTCACTAGGAAGTTCTTCTCTGGAAGTCCCTTGAAGATGAAGAGGAGCTCTTTGCAGCCCTCAGTCATTTGAAGAGTAAAGATACTGCAGGCGAAAGAGTCTTCAGCGATAGGTAACAGGGTGTTTTTTCTCACATTAAAACAAGTTCCCTGCAGTCAAACAGCCACACTTTGAGTGGCTTACTGTGCAAGTAAAATGCTGGGCCCCAAATCATGTATGCATTAATGTAGTCATATTTATTTAGATTTATACACCACACTTTCATGGGAAGTTTAACAAGGCAGTGTGCAACATAAAACCACAACAATAGCAGTAAAAACCATCTATAACGTATGAATGAAGACTGCTTGGTCATAACTAAATAAATAAGATCCCAAAGCCCTATGTCAGGGAATGGCAGGGCTCTGACAAGTGTGTGACAGAGGCAAGGTGTCCAGAGAGGAGGGCAGTGATTTATGGGGCTTGGTGTCAGAGACAGAGGTGCAGGATGTATGGGGAGTAGAGGAAGAGGCTGTTCAGATGAGGGGCAGGCCGGTTGAATCCCCACCATCCCCTGCCCTACTATCTCCTAGAACCAGGAGGGGCTAGAAGATGGAACAACAGGGACGACTTCCATGCACGAGAAGCCTCAGGTTGCACTTGCACACTCCATCAGACAAGAGTACATAAGCCTGTTGTTTCAACTTCCCCGCCATCTACGTAGTACACCGAGTACAGTGCACCTTAAGAGCTGCTGTGTGTGCTTTTGTCCCTAAAGAATGAACTATCATTTGTTTGCCTTCCTTGGCTGGGTGTGTGCAGGACAGGCTGTCTGAACAATACTATTTCTAAAAGGCATCTGAGGGAAACAGGGATGACTGCTATCAAACTTCAGTTGTTGTTGTTGTTCTTTATTTGCATCCCACCTTCCCCCAGAAATGAGACTCAAGGCAGCTCACAAAAATTAAAACAAACGTGGATAAAACACAGAAAGCTAAAAAACATATAAAATATAATAGTTCAAAAGCAAACTATAATAGAATTTCATGTTTATGCCAGGGGAAAAGAACTATGTCTGATTGTGCCAGTGCATTCTGACTGCACTGGCTGCATGCAACCCTCATGGATCAATTCCAAGGAGGTCCTGGAATCCCAGCAAGTTGATTTGGACTGAACTGATTAATCAGTTCCTCTGCATTGAGAGGCATCTGGAATCCATGAAAGGGGACACTGTTAAAACCCAACACCAGGACTCCAAGCACAATGCCTCCTGATAGCTCTGTCAGAGACCCTGAGCCAGTGCAGCTGGGTGGAGTTCTGTCCCAGCTGTTCCCTAAGGAAAGACTGCTGATGCAAGTTGAACCTCTGCCTGTATTGTAGACATTTTGTCAGTCCCCAGACTCTGGTCAGTGAGAAACCAGCAACCCACATTTTAATGGGACTAGAAGTTGCAGGGCTGAGACTACTAGACTTGCTTTGCCACTGTGGAGATCAGTGCTTGAGAAACCCAATTCCTAATGTCTAGACAATTCCTTCCATGTTGGTGCAAAAATGAATAAAAGACAAAACAGAACCCTTAAGAAAACCAAGGGGCTGAACATTACTCACCCAGCACTACTTTCTAGGTACCGGTACATTAAACAGGTAGAATCAAAACCACTACAAAACTGTGCCCCCAGGTTCCAAACTAGCCAAATACCCCAGAAGGATCTCATTGCTGGGGGTACTGATTTTTGCTTTCCTGTCTACTTCCTAGTGTAGCTCATCAGTGAATGTGACCAAGGCTGTTTCCCTCTCAAACGTAAACCTAAACCCAAACCCATATTTGTTTCTGTATCTTCATGCAGTGAGAAGAGGCTTCTTCATCTGTGAAATGTTCAAGGCTATGAAAACTTAAAATATAAGGGTGGAAATTGGGTGGAATTCTGACCTAGAATGGGAGTTAGTTTAGAAGCCAATATTCTGATCATATGTGGAGCAACTGCTGTTCATAACTGGGAACGATATAGAGGATTAGTTTGAAATACAAAAACATACAAGTCAGTTACCTAAGGTCTGTACAACATCAAATAAAATATTTAACTGAGCATGTATAGGTTCATGGTCTTCTTCAAATATTAAAAATAAGAATCATTAGTGCATAACCTATTCTCTTCTATTCATCCCTGCAGGTATAAAGTTAGATCACACATGTTGTCTGTGAAGTCCTTGCTCTTGACTATGTTGAAAGCCAGGCAGTGAGTGAATGGGTAGCTTGGAGCAAAGACATTCTATAAAGAGTGCCCTTCACTTATCAGGTGATACACAGCATAAAAAGCAAAGTGTGTTATTGAAGTGTAACAACCCAAATGAATGTTGCACAGGTCTTCCGTAGCTTGAAAGTTTAGTTAAAGTTATAGATGCATACAGAATATTTGACAGATTCATTAAGAATTTGTGATTGGTGCCAGTAATACAAATCAGAGAGAGTTGGCTTATAGCAGCCAGAGCCTTTGACTTTTAAAAGTTCATGCTTGCTAAAGCCATATATGACCCAATCTTCATTTAACCTATGGAAATCCACTGCCCCCAGGCCCACACCATAATTCACTTAACTCTCTGGGACTCTATGGAGAAAGTGGAAGGTGAAACTTGAGTGGAATTAGTAAGAATTGAATATGTTCCTCTTATTTCCATGAAAAATAGCTTTGTGTGTGACCAAGTGTGTGTTAGGTGTATGTAACTGGACCTACTCACTTTTGTATCAGCTCCTCCCCCATCCCTTGACCTCCCCGCCACTTCCCACTTTTCCCTTTACCTCTCAGAAAGCAACAGCAACACAACTGACTGGAGGTGACATGAGCAGCAGTACTCCACCACACAGCTTGCTATTCCTGCTGTCAATAACATGATAACTCATTACTCCAGTTGCCCCATCCCTCCTGCACATTCCAGTAGCATTCAATTGTGGGATGTACTTTGGTTCTGTGCTCCAATTTTAATTTATCAGTCAGAAGCTGCAATGGTGCCATGCTCCTGGGCCTTCTGCGCCTATCAATCCTTTAAGCAAGTGTCCCTTGCAATTTAAACAGCAGCTGAAGACAAGCGATTTTGTTGGCACCATGGAAAAAACCAAGTCTAACCTCCCCCTCCTCACTGTCCACAGTCCTAAGGCTGGTTAGACAGTCATAATTTACACAATTAAGCTCACATCCCATGTGACTCTATGAAATGTGACCTTTGTCTGAAATCTACTGCCAATCAGAAGAGACAACATTAGGCCAGATTCATTACAAATCAGCTTTAAATGTCCACATCTCCTTTTTTGCAATGGCAGCAACAAACAGAACAACCATGGGTACAATTCAGTGTTGCCCTATTGAAATTGTTCTGTGAGTTCATTTCTGACCCAGATAGAGAAGCTGCTTCTGCTTGGCATGACCACACTTCCACCCCATCCTGACCCTCCTCACTCAATCTTTGGCAAGAGTAAGGATCGCTCTAGTGATGTATGGAAGTGAGAGCTGGACCATAAAGAAGGCTGATCGCCGAAGAATTGATGCTTTTGAATTCTGGTGCTGGAGGAGACTCTTGAGAGTCCCATGGACTGCAAGAAGATCAAACCTATTCATTCTGAAGGAAACCAGCCCTGAGTGCTCACTGGAAGGACAGATCCTGAAGCTGATACTTTGGCCACCTCATGAGAAGAGAAGACTCCCTGGAAAAGACCCTGATGTTGGGAAAGATTGAGGACACAAGGAGAAGGGGACGACAGAGGACGAGATGGTTGGACAGTGTTCTCGAAGCTACCGACATGAGTTTGACCAAACTGCGGGAGGCAGTGGAAGACACGAAGACCATGGGGTCACGAAGAGTCAGACATGACTAAACAACAACAACAAAGGATTGCTCTGCCCATGTATTTTCACATGATCTGAAATTTAGTAAAAGAAACACCTGAAAATTCATTAGTACATCTTTTTGAGAAATAAATGACTCAGCCTATACACAATGATTGTCATGTTTCCAGTGACAATTTGGTACACATATAGTTCAAGATAATCCAATTATGAAAATTAAATATGTATACAGTACTGTAACTCTGTATGTATGCTGTAAGTATGTATATGTAACTCTCACAAGGAGGTGGATGTAGCGTATACCCCAAACAGTCCACTGTTTTAGAGAGTCTGAAAATGGAACATTTTTACATTCATGTTGAAAATATATTTTTTGCCTCAGTCATTTTATCACATGTGGTAGTCCTGTGAAAAGGTGAAGGGTTTAGGGCAGGCTTCCTCAACCTCGGCCCTCCAGATGTTTTTGGCCTACAACTCCCACGATCCCTAGCTAGCAGGACCAGTGCTCAGGATTGATGGGAATTGTAGTCTCAAAACATCTGGAGGGCTGAGGTTGAGGAAGCCTGGTTTGGGGGAAATGATATATAATGAATTGAAAAGATGTTCAAATTGATAATCCCAGAAAAACCTGAACCTTTTTTACTAGGAATAATGGGGACAGAGGTCCTGAGAAAGCTGGCTACTGACAACAGCAACTAGAACTCTATATGCACAGAAGTGGAAAGAGAAAGGATTACCAACAAAGGAGGAATGGCTTATGAAACTGATGGAATATGCTGAAATGGTGAAACTTCTAAATTAAGAGGACATAATGAGGAAGTTTAAAGTGGAATGGAGACCCCTTCTGGATTATCTATCAAAATATCACCAACATGTGAAGTCATGGGCAGATTTGAAATATAAGCAGTGGATTAATGAAAGATGTAATGGTTTAGATAATGAAAATGTATATCTTAGAGCTAACAGCTAATAAAAAGGAGTAAAAAACAAACACCAAGGAAAGGAGGGGTGGGAAGTCAAGAAGAAACTTTGTATGTTAAAAAATTGTATATAATGATAAATGCTTTGAAATATTGTTGGAGACTTAATAAAATTATTTTTAAAAATTAATGTTTTACCTCACAATAGAGAACAGCATTCTCGCACAGAAAGAACCAAACCTCCAGGCTGGATTATTGGCTGTGGGAGTTTTGTCATACATTCACAGACTTGAATCAGATTTGTATGTGGGAGAAACCATGCTTAAAGAATGGAAGTTTCACTTGCTACAATAGAAAAAAAGAACTAAAAGTATATATGTATATACTACTCAGATATTTGTACACACACACACACACACACAGAGAGAGAGATACCACTGAGAAGAAAGTCAAAAGAAAAATATAGTAGCTTGGCTATAACAGCAAGAGAGATATCAAGAGATCTGTTTTGATTGCAGAATTTCATAGTATCCCTATGAAAAATGTAAGAAAATGTATTTTTAGAATTTAAAACTGTCTCAGCAGGGAAACATGAGGCAATGTGAAAAATGTTTTCATATAAATTGGTTCATTTGATGGTTTTCACCTGAAATTCATAGTGGGAAAGAAGTGAAATTGTAATGTTCAAAGTTTACACTTGAACCTGGGACAAAGTTCTAAATCTACTAGCTCACAAATTCATCTGTAGTTTCAATGAAACGCCATGTGCGTGTGCTTCTTCCCCTATTGTGGGCTTTTCCAATAATGACCCAGCTTAAATTTGGGCTCTGTTGTGAGGTGAGGTAAGCCAGCAACCTCAAGCACCGGATTTGAGGCACCTTTCAGGGCGGCAAATGTTTGGTGTGCGACACCTCCAACAACTGGCTCTTCAGCCAGTTCCCCACTCTGCTAAGGTCTGGTATGGCCATCCAATTCGGCCCTCTTCCTCCATTGAAAATTATACCTAAGTACTGCTTCTCCATCTCATATTGGGGTTGGATTAGCAAGGGGATGAAACAGGAAAAGAAGCCATAAGGCAGTAGCAATGTGGTTAGAGGTTAGAGGTTTGAGTATTGAGCTATAAAGCCCTGAAAAACTTGGGACCAGGATATCTGAAGCAACATATTTCCCTCTATTGCCCTAAATGATCATAACAATCAGCTGATGAGAAATTCAGATGAATTCTAAGGGCTCTTCCTATGCCTAAGAGGTTTTCCATGTATCCGATGCTTCCTAGGCATGGGTCTGAGTCGTGTTTCATTTGCCCCACAGCTTTCCCCAGAAAGCATGATCTTTGCCACTGAACCAGTACAAACAGCAATCTGCAGAAAACCTGATTGCTGTTCTGTCCAGTTCAGTGGGTTTTCTCAGGGAGGAAGCAGCAGGGCAAACAGAGGTGTGGACAAGCCCAGATCCTCCAAGTGTCCCTATTTTCCAGGGACGTCCCTGATTTAGAGAAGCTGTACCGGTTTCTGATTTGATCCCAGAATGTACTGCTTTTTCTTAGGACACCCCTATTTTCATTGGAGAAATGTTGGAGGGTATGGAGTTAGCTGTCTGAAGCCAATCATATAAGGTACAGAGAAGTTTGGGTTTTTTTTTTAAAAAAAGTTTCACATTTCCTTATGTTTTATAGGAACTGGAAGCTGTCCATAGTAGCTGAGCAACCCAGTAAGATGTGTGGCATATAAATAGTAAAATTATCATTAAGGAAGGGGACGCCCCTATTTTCGTAGGGAAGTGGAGACAGGAAGTGTAGACAGGTAGCATAAATAGTGTGAATCATGTTGGTGCAAGAATACTATGCACCATGATTGTTGCAGGCAGCAAAATGTCTTCAGACAACCCATCTCCATCGACAGTGTATTTATCCATCTGGCTGAACTTGTGGATTTTACTTGTGGATTTCAGCCATCTCAGTTAGTTGGCCCTTGCTATCTCCCTTGGGTTGTAAATTCTGCAAAGAGCATTTTACCTGCAAGAACTGCATTAAAGAGGTGAGTTGCGCTAAATTCACACATGGTTGCAGCTTACAAATGAGTTCTTTCTGCACTGGTCCAGTAATTTATAGATGAAGAAGAAGAAGATGGATTTGGAGGCAACTTTGTGGTTCCTTTCCATGCAACTGTTTGTCCACCCCCATTGAAGGCAATGCTCATACAGGAAGAAACTGTGCTATTTTGTCCTAGCCCATGCTGTCTTCATCCTATATTACCAGAGCAAGTTGTCTAAAACCCACAGATAAGTGGCTATCATTTGACTGTAGCAATGTGTGAATTAAGACTAAATTTAGAATTGTATTCTACACTATTTCCACATTTCAAGACCACCAATCTTTCCAGTTCCCATCCTGTCATACACAGCTACTTCTGACCTTAGGACCTGTGAGAGGCTTCAGTCCAAGCCAAACTTACTTTTCATTCCCTCATAAAAATGAACTGTGAACATGTTGCTGTGACCATTGCTTTCTGAGGTGTTGAAATAACTGTGAACTTTCCATGCTGTCATGCCTGTTCAGCCAATTCACATCAAATGCAATATGGTACAGATGGATCTTTCCATTTGCTCTCCATAGCATTATTTATTTTAATATTGGAGAACATTTTGAACTCCTTAATTTTGTTATTTTAAGGATGTCTTACGATATCTTACTCCTCCTTTTCGTAGTTGCTTTCACTTTGAAAAACAAAGGGGTCATGGCATGCACCATCTTTGACAAGTCAGAATGATTATTTCTTGGGAACTGTCAGGTTAAATCAGCTTCCTCTCCTGTGTTCTGTTTCAACAAGAGTATTTAATTCCAGCACAACCTTTCCGTATTTGACAGAATGACATTGGGAATCTACTGATACATGCAGAAGGTACATCTGGAATGTGAACAATTCATCGAACCTCTGGAAGATTCCCCTCATTGTTTCAAAATTTATCAACATTATATTTATTTAATGGTAGTGAAAGTTTTCAGAGAATAAAAGCTTCACTGAATATGTTTTGAACATCCAGCTCTTTCTATTGAATACAACCCAATTTAAAGCAGTCTCTTTAGCACAGGATCACACCTATTTATAACATTTGTTTTTATAGCAATTTTACTGTCATAGGGAAAGGCATTAAGAATTGTGGTTCTTTGTGTTAAGCACTAAAAATATGCTCCCAACAATTACTTCAGTACTGTGCTGCAGAGCATGATATTCTTCCATTATGTGCTGAGTCTGTGTATTGCTCCATGTTCTACATTTGAACTTCACTGTTTGTCCATGACTGTGACCCTATGCAATTGCCTCCAGTGCCTATGGAGACAGAATTGGACTCACAACTGGGCTACATTGGAGGCAGTGCTTGTGGACAAAGTGGCAGTTCTATGTGGGTGTTGTATATATATGACCTCTGAAATTGCTAGTGATGATGATGGCTCGAAAAAGTACTACCATCCGTATGAAATTCTGGGTGACTTCTTAGTTCCACGTTCTGCATTTGAACATCATTGTTTGTATATGGCTGTAACTTTGATTGGCTTGTTGCCTCTGTATATGCTGAACACTGTGTATTAGAATACCACTGCACAGTACTGTAAATTACAGTTATTTAGCCTGTCATATATTCTTCTGGCACAGGGCTCTCTCTTCTGCCTGTGGGTCCTGTGCCAGCAGCAGCCAGTAGAAAGGGTATTCCAAGGTGGGGAGACACTGCAACAGCTTCAGATCACTTTGATCTTGAACCATTCTCACTGCCATCACATTATGGAATTGGCCTCAGTTTCTAGATGGCACAATGACTTGCCTCCCCCACAAACGTATCCGTCTGCCTCTGCCGGCATGCTCAACATGTCTCTGGTACAGCAGTGGTCCCATCACTCTGCTGAGCCTTTTTGGGTTAGGATTTCACCATAACACTTTAGTTTGGGAGATCCAGGGCTGACCCAATAAATAGTGCTGCCCAAGACAAAGCGCAAGTTGGTGAATGCACATGCAGACATTCCAAGAAGGAAATCCAATGTAAGACTACCCTCCACTAGTTTCAGGTGCACAAGGCAGGTAACACGGCATGCATGATCCTGTCCTCCAAAGTATTGGAGTATTCGGTTGAAGGGGAGAGGTGGTAATGGTCATCACCTACCCCTCCTAATTCAATGGTATTCCTTTAAAGGAATCCACGGGGCATTGTCTCTGTCTGAAGCCCCAGAGAGGGGGCTAGGGCCATGGCACAACCCCTAGCGGTGACCCTGGGGGAGTTCCTAGTTGATGTGCATCAGCTGGGATCCCCATACTGGTGGTTAACCCTTTCAAGGCTTCCTGTGGATGGGCAGGAATCAAATATAGTCATGTGGTTTCCAATGCCTAAGCCAATACCATTCAAATTCTGTAACCAATAAAGTTGTGGCCTTTTTCACCCATTAACCCAAAATACTGTTTCATGTGTCTTTATTTCAACATCCTGGGAGAGTTTGGGACCTTGCCACGCAACACCTGCCGCCTGAGGCTGGCCTAATGGTATGGTCAACCTTACCTATCATGTTAGTTCATATCACGATTCACAAACATCCAGTTCCTCAAGCCAATTAGAGGCTGAAGAAACTTCCTTTTTTGCTGCCTGCCCAAGACTGCCACAATCAAGGTGTTTTCAAGTACCTTTTAGGCTGTAAATAAGGTTTGCATTCTGGATTTGGCTTGGTGGGTTACAAGTTCTGCAGCCCTGTTGCAGACCATGGCCCACCCAGTCCCCTAATTTGGTCCTGCAAAGGGTCATTCATGTGGGTGAGTCTGTGGAGCCAGACTTCAGTAGACAGTTGTAACAGGGGCTGCCAAAAATATTATTATCTCTGCTGGAGAATATTAGAATCCTTCAGGTAGAATCCACATCTATCGTCATGTATTATATGGAAATTTCTCTTGTTTTGTTGTACAATCCATCAAGTATTCCTGTGAAATGAGGCATGAGTTCCAAAAATGACTTTAGACATTTTACAGCTTTGTCACATTTTAATTTTGGTTGATTATAGCTGTGCACATGCATATACAGAAGTAATATGACGGTTTGAACAGAATTTTATATGACAGGTTGAATAATTGTAATTTACAGTACCGTGCAGCAGTATTCTAATACACAGTGCTCAGAATATAGAGAGGCAACAAGCCAATCAAAGTTAAGCACATTTAAGGCCCACTGGAATCAGTGGGGAGTTAACTCGCTCACTCCTATTGAAATCAATTAAGCTGGGCCAGATTAAGACCTTTAGAGACCCTAATAAACCATAGAATAAAATTTTATTTTCAGAAATGAAATGAAACTTACAGTCAGATGGAAAATAATATTTATTTTTGTATACTTTCACTGTATTTATATTTGGGGGGAAATCTCCTACTATGCCTAATTGCAAAGTCAAAACTAATCTGCTCCTATACTTAGTAGAGATAAGGCACCCAGCCTGCCTTGTTGCAATTGATCAGTTACCAGATTGGCAGTTTACCAGTTACCAGGTTCTAATTTTGATCTATTCCCAAGATTAATGTATATCATAGCAGATTTGAGTTTGAAGGAATACATTGCCGCCTGCTGCTGCCACTACTGCAGTGGCAGCAATGATTGTGGCATGCTCTGTGGACGCCAGATCTGCTGCCTCCCAGGCAGCCGCCCCCCCCATGCCGCCTCTACAGCAGCCTCTTGGTGAATAGGAGGCATTGCTGGTCTCCTGACACCACTAGGGAGGAAATGGTGGGGCTGCCCTTTGGTGTCCTCTGAGTTCTGCATCCACCTGGCATGATTCGCAGCACCCACCACCCTGTGACAACCTTTGATTTCTACTTCAATCGTTGGGCAAATTTGATTTCCCCCTTGTTCCTGATGGGGAGGGAAGGCACACCTTTACTCCACCTCCTCCCCCTGCCTGAAAAAGTGCTGAACTTGAGGATACTGTTGCAATAACAGTGCAGAATGGGCAAAAAGTGGGCCTCTCGACCTTTCACAGTTTGGGGGCCAGGCCTCATTGGCTGGAATTGCAGAGGTGACAAAATGCTTGATTGTTTTCTGATCACACAGATACATTGTGTTCTCCTAGGTGTCCACTGCAAAAGCCTCACCTTTGCTTACTCCATCCATCATGAGTCTGTTCATTTTATGAGCACACAAATAAACAGCACTCTTGGTGGAATGTGGAATCACCATCTGGGAGACATTTTCACTTACCTGTTGGGCTTTGCTCCTCAGTGTGGTGTTTAAAAACGTTTGAATTAACTTATACAAGCTGTGGCACTCCAATATAAATAATGAATAAAAGCATTAAAAAGTATATCTTTTAAAAATGCAGCAATCATTAGCCCTTAATTGCCTTTCACTGGTGCCTAAGTAGCTACTTTAATCACTTATTGGAGAAGGTGGCTTACTCAGGCAGAAATGAGAGTTCAAAACTTCTTTTGGGGTCTGATGTGAGACAGTGGCTCATCACTAAGTCATTTCTGCTTATTTAAAGTATTTTAATAGGGTTGGGGGGTTTTTTTACGCTTCCCAACGCTTGAGGGGGAGATCTTTTCCATCTTGCGACTATCATTTGGAGACTTTGTCCTTTCTTAATCATTGCTCTCCAGTCGGCACCTGGTAGGCATCTTTTCTTCATTATCTCATCTGTGACCTTCAAATGTCCTGGAGAGAGAGAGGCTATTTCTGCTTCTACAATGACTGTTTGTATATGCCAGACTCCTTTTTCAACTGCAGGTTAGAAAAGCAGGAAAGAAATCGTGCTGGCAGAGTGTTTGTAACTCTTATCAGATGATTTACTCCCATCGTCATGCAATAATACTGTTTTAAAAATAAACTGCCTCTGGTTCCTATCTCGGCCTCTCATGCTCTGCATGCAGGTTTAGATTCCAGAAGATGTTGGTTGGGGAAGGCGATTAGAAAAGAAGCTACTTGCAAAACGGGCAAACTGCAGTGAAGGACTTCTATGACCTTTCGGCAATGATTGCCATACACAGCTGGATTGATAGCGGACATTGATGAGATTAGACGGCAGGAGCTTTTTCCAGGGGGCTCACAGCCCATCACCACCAATGGCTATTGCATTAACTGTGAACGCTAATTAGGTTAAGCCAATACAAAGAAAGAGTGTGAAGGAGGGAACGTGATTGGAATGCAAGAGGATGACTTTCCATAGAAAAGTCAAATGAAAAACTTTCAAAGTAAACAAATTATTAATCCTCAGTCCAGGTAGGGATTTGTAAAAACCTGTCCCTATTTTCATATGTCACCTCCGTACCTACATTGGTACCACATTCTCTGCTTTTGTGTATAAGCAGAATTGGGGGGGGGGGGTTGGCAGAATGAATCTGAATGAACGTTGTGCATATAATAATAGAATAGTAGACTTGGAAGGGACCTTGAGAGTCATCTAGTCTAACCCCCTGTAATCCAGGAATCTCAGTTAGATCATACATAACCTCTGCTTAAAAGCCTCCAAAGAAGGAGAGTCCACAACCTCCCGAGGGAGACCATTCCACTGTTGAGCAGCTCTTAGGATCAGAAGTTCTTCCCAATGCTTAGTTGGAATCTCCTTCCTTAAAACTTGAAACCATTGGTTCAGCTCCTACGCTCCAGGGCAGGAGAAAACAAGCTTGTTTCCTCTTCCACGGGACAGCCCTTCAGAAATTTGAAGATGGCTATCATATCTCCTCTCAGTCTCCTCTTTACCAGGTTAAACATACTCAGCTCCTTCAAGCGCTCCTCATAAGGCTTAGTTTCCATACCCTTGATCATCTTGGTTGCCCTTCTCTGAACATGTTCCAGCTTGTCAACATCCCTCTTAAATTGTGACGCCCAGAACTGTTTACAGTATTATCCGTAATAAGCTTAATTGCCTTTGTTTGTTTTTGTTTTGTAAATGTCCTCCAAATCAAGACCTGAATGAGGCAACAAGACAGCAAGGTGTCTTTCAAATTTTTGATGCTGCATTGCCATTCTGTGTGTGCAATGCAATACTTATTGCATAGCATTAACATTGGTGGCCAATCAACCACATTTTGAAAGTAGAAGCTGGTAGAGACACACCTCTCAACTGACCAGCCAGGCAAGTCTCCATCCAGAGTGAATGATGGGAAGCAAAATTATCCATCCCTTGCCAGGGGAGCCATGGGTATGGATACCTAACCTGTGCACCCCATCTCCACTTGGCTTTTTGGGCACCCACTAGAATAATGAAAGGTGGCTGGAAAATGCTCTTCACACAAGGCTGCCTTAGGGCGCTTAAACTTGACATTCCTTAAATCCACTCACTTACCCACATTAAATGATGATCAAGTAACCACAGCAGCAAGTTAAATAACCAAACTATACACCAAGTACACGCTAATTACAATTCCAGGGAACACAGAAGAGGTGAAAAATGGAGTCCAGATGGCCATTCAAGCACATGCAAACAAAATTCATTCCCAGCACCTTAGCCCACCTCACCAAAGTGGGGTGTGTGTGTGAGCACTGCAAGAAGAAGGAAGACTATTGAGAATACACCACTGACATAAATGCCAGGGCACCAGCTCCTTTATGATTGACCAGGAAGGCCAGCCAGATCCTGCTCCACCCCCACTAAAATTAATGGGCATAACTAAGTTAGGTCCATTCATTTCAATGAGTCTGCTCTGAGTAACTATGCCACCCATAGTTTTCTTTGGATTGAGTATTTATACAAGAAATGAGATTCTGACTAAACATCAGGAAGAATTTTCTGATCCTAAGAGCTGCTCAACAGTGGAATGGTCTCTTGAGAGAGGTTGTGGACTCTCCTTCCTTGGAGGTTTCTAAGCAGAGGTTGGATGGCCATCTGTCATGAATGCTTTAGGTGAGATTCTGGCATTGCAGAGGTTGGACTATAGTCCAACCCTTCCAACTCTGTGGTTCTGTGATTGTGTATACCACCTTGTGAATCTGTGTTGAAAGATGGTTTATAAATATTAAAATATTGGGCATCGTGTTCAAAATCACAGAACGGAATAAAACTGGATCTGAATCATTGTTGTTTTGCTGGCTTGCACAATTGGCAAAATTATTCATGAATTAACCCATTAACAGCAGAGTCGGTGGCAGAAGGTGGATCCGAATCACTGAGAACAAGCATATGGGCAGTTTAAGTCTCATAATACAATTTATAATACGGTTTAAATACATTTAAAGACATTAATAAATTTATTTATTTGGACATTTATATGCCACTTTTCACATTATATATATCCCAGAGCAGTTTACTGTGCAATCTAAATACAGTAAGTACAATAAGGCAAAAACAAATGCAAATTTAAAAAAGCACAAACAACATCCAAATATGCCACTTAGTGAAACTACTAGTGTTTAAAAAAGTATATGAAAAGTAGTCTAAAAACCTGGGAGAATAGACAAGTTTCTGCCTGCTACCTCAAAGAGAACAGAGCAGTTGCCAGGCATATAGCCGGGGGGGGGGATAACTTTTATTTTATCTATCAAAAATGTGTCTACCGCTTGATTATAACAAAAGCTCACAGCAGGTTGTAAGAAATATTAAAATTATCAATAAAAACATTTTAAAAGACTTAAATTCCACAACTGGGGTGCTACAGCTTAGAAGGCCCCCTCCACAGTTAGCACTTACCTCATCCCTGGTCTCAGAAGAAGATCTTAACTTCCAGGCCTACTTCTTTCAGTTGGATGATGGTTTGGCTACTGAATTATATTCTAGCTTGATGAAAAGAAAATCTGTGCAGAGTGTTGATGAATTGTTATGTTAGGATTTATTTTTTTCTGTATTGTTGTTATTTTTATGTATTATCTTTTTAACTGTCAGCTGCTTCAGAAAGACATTTGCCCAGAAAAGTAGCCTAAAAATAATTTGAATAAAAAAACTAAAATAAAAAATACCTCCCTCTTCCGTTCCCATCTCTTTTTTTAACGGGACAGGGATGCATAGGGAGTAGGCTATGGCTCAAGGCTGACATTTCTGTGGCAACTCTGAAGTGTCAAGGCCACTGCAGGGGTCAAACTCCAGCCTACTGGACTCCAGGAGCTGAGCAAGTGGCTGAGACAGGGCACCAGAAGCTGGCAGAGAAGGGAGGGGAGAAGGATCAGATGGGGGACAAGAGGATGCATCATCAAACCCAGCAAGATCAAAGCAACAGTGGAATTTCAGACGGCCAGAAGCAGTCAAAACCAGATAAGGGTCAAGCCTGAAGGCAGCAATTGAGAAAAGGGAGCAGAAGTTTAGGAAATGCCCACACACTAAAGCACAAATGTCCTAGGCATTCTTTTTGTAATTGTTACATTTTTTTAAAAAAATATGTTTATAATATGTTTCAAACTGTGGTAACCTGCCCTGGGATCTTATGGGGACGGCATGAGGATTATGCAGCAAGATGGAGTTTGCTTGCTTGTCCGAGTCAGATTGTAGATGGTCCAGATTCTCCCTACTGTACCTGAAGATCTTGTTGTTCCTTTACCATACCAACAGGCTCCAAAATGACCAAAAGAAAATCCCGCTGGGGTAGTGCTGGCTTTCGGAAAGCTGCCTGGGTTGGTTGGCAGGAAGGGATAATGGATGTTTTGCAAACAACACAAGCTGCTTGCTGTGTCTTTGCCAGCAAAGATGTTTAGCCCGCGGATAATTCAAAATGCACTTGCATAACCCCAGGGAACGAAGATAAAAATCTCTTCTCTTTCCTTTTGCCATTTTAGCCATACTTCTTGAGGAATCAATGTAGCTGACACAAAACTGTAACTAATAATAAATAAATGACCTTAGTTACTGCAGCTGATGGACCCTTTTCACTCTTGTCCCACCTAACTGTGCTCCCACCTCCTCTCCTTTTTTCCCTTTGAGGAAGAGTGATGCAGCAGAGTGCAAGCTCCAGTTGACATCTATCTCAATTGATTAACTGTCTGGCATATTTGAGCTTCAGAACAAGGACCCTGGAGAACTCCATTTCATTAGTGGTGGCCCACATATGTTTTCAAGCTGTGGGTGGGCTAACTCCCTCTTTTTAATTGATCCTTCTCTATATTCCTTTTGTGGTCATTAAGCATGTTAATGGCGACAGAGCACCTGCATTAAGATGCCAGTTTAACAACACTGAATAAATGATCTACCATCACTGGAAGTCAAATTTATATTGGGGGTGGAAATTGTCATGACTGCCGCTGTGATATTTCTGCAGGAGGGAAGTGGAGAGAAGTAATAAAACGTTGCAATTGTTTAATCCATCACAATCAGGGAGTCATCACCTGATGATAACATGATTGTTATCTTATTACTGCTCTTTGTTACTGATTGCCCCTCTCAGCTCAAGAGCTCAATTCCCATTTTATGTTAATAATGACACTCATTTCAATCATATTATTGGGAAAAGAAATGAGATTTGACAAATACACCCTCTCTTTTCTTGCTCATTGTTCTAAAGAACTACTGGCACACTCAAGGAACAGTTATGATGTACTGATGGAAGACTGAGCAGGGTATGTGCAGACAATATGTGAACTGGGCTTTGAGTTTGGTGGCGTCTACTGTTTGTCTTATGAGAAATCTCTATGTGGGACAAGAAGCTACAGTTAGAACTGGATATGGAACAACTGATTGGTTCAAAATTGGGAAAGGAGTGTGACAAGTCTGTATATTGTCTCCCTGCTTATTTAACTTATAAACAGAATTCATCATGCGAAAGGCTGGACTGGAGGAATCCCAAGCTGGAATTAAGATTGCCGGAAGAAATATCAACAACATCAGCTATGCAGATGACACAACTTGGATGGCAGAAAGTGAGGAGGAATTAAAGAACCTTTTAATGGGGGTGAAAGAGGAGAGGGCAAAATATGGTCTGAAGCTCAACATAAAAAAAACTAAGATCATGGCCAGTGGTTCCATCACCTCCTGGCAAATAGAAGGGGGGAAAATGGGGGCAGTGAGGGATTTACTTTCTTGGGCTCCATGATCACTGCAGATGGTGACAGCAGTCACAAAATTAAAAGACACCTGCTTCTTGGGAGAAAAGTAATGACATACCTAGACAGCATCTTAAAAAGCAGAGACACCACCTTGCAGACAAAGGTCTGTTTAGTTAAAGCTATGGTTTTCCCAGTAGTGATGTACGGCAGTGAGAGCTGGACCATAAAGAAGGCTGATCGCCGAAGAATTGATGCTTTTGAATTCTGGTGCTGGAGGAGACTCTTGAGAGTCCCATGAACTGCAAGAAGATCAAACCTATCCATTCTGAAGGAAATCAGCCCTGAGTGCTCCCTGGAAGGACAGATCGTGAAGCTGAGGCTCCAATAGTTTGGCCACCTCTTGAGAAGAGAAGACTCCCTGGAAAAGACCCTGATGTTGGGAAAGATGGAGGGCACAAGGAGAAGGGGACGACAGAGGACAAGATGTTTGGACAGTGTTCTCGAAGCTACCAGCATGAGTTTGACCAAACTGTGGGAGGCAGTGGAAGACAGGAGTGCCTGGCGTGCTCTGGTCCATGGGGACACGACTAAATGACAACAACAACAAAATAAATGGGATTGTTTTTATTATTGATGTTTTCACTGTGAAATATTCACCAATTGAATAGAAGAGGAACAGGAAGAGGAAGGCCTTGCACAAACGCTTCTAGATCTCATCAAAACTACTTTAGCTTTTCTTCAAATTCCTGAGATACTTTACTCTGAAGGAGTCACATTCATGCTATACAAGGATTTTTATGCTGGCCAAAGAAAGCATTCAGAAAGAATGAAAAAAATTATTCTTGTAACAACTGAATATTCCGTGAACAGTGTGCGGGGCTTGCAACCTGTTGGGCACTTTTGGACATTTCTTATTCAGTACTGTTTCACAAATTATTCAGTTTTGTTTTTGATAATTTAGTGCAGCCCTCTTTGTCTTTGCTGGATATATCTGAGCGAGTGAGCGCATGAAGGGTAGACATCAATAAAATATATTCCTCCTTCTATTGCGAAGCTTCCATTTTCTTCTGCTCATCTGGAAGGTAATGTGTGGGTGTGGGTGCACGCACACACAAAAGCATACTTGCCCAGGAATTTAGCATTTTCAGTATAGTCTGGAATCCCTGATGCTCAGTTCAAGAAGAGGCTTTCTGAAATTTTCTTCTTTTGTCCCTTTTTCTTTTGCCTTCCATTCTGACACGTTATTTTTATTCAGCCTTATAACCTTTTTTACTTAAAAAAATGCAGTCATAGTGAGGGACTAGTCATAGACTGTACATACTTTGCAGATGCTGAGGGGCAAGCTTCTGGAAAAGTTAGAAGTTATGGCCAGTCATAACTTCTTCAGATCTAGAAGAAAAGAGAGCTCCCAGATGATAGCTGGAAGGCTCCACCACTTTCTGTGGGTGACAAGCCTTAAGAGCTCCCTTTGAGATTACAGTGGTACCTCGGGTTACATACGCTTCAGGTTACAGACTCCGCTAACCCAGAAATAGTACCTCGGGTTAAGAACTTTGCTTCAGGATGCAAACAGAAATCGTGTTCCTGCGGTGCGGCAGCAGCAGAAGGCCCCATTAGCTAAAGTGGTGCTTCAGGTTAAGAACAGTTTCAGGTTAAGTACGGACCTCCGGAACAAATTAAGTACTTAACCCGAGGTACCACTGTAGATTGTTCTTCTCTTTCTTTTTTCTCTCTGTTTTTGCTTTAATTTAGATTAGGTTTTTATCTATTGTATTAATTAAATCTTTATAAAAAATCTAGACAGTCCAGAAAGCTGATCCCATTAGATCTCTACTCTCTAACATCATCTGAGCATATGTCTGTATGACCAGATAGCAACAGGACAGGAACTGCTTTGGTTATCTGCAACCTGCTGTTTAAAAAAATTCTTAGCAACTTGAAGGGTATGAAGAAAGTACAGTGGTACCTCGGGTTAAGTACTTAATTCGTTCCGGAGATCTGTTCTTAACCTGAAACTGTTCTTAGCCTGAAGCACCACTTTAGCTAATGGGGCCTCCTGCTGCTGCTGCGCCGCCGGAGCACAATTTCTGTTCTCATCCTGAAGCAAAGTTCTTAACCTGAAGCAGTATTTCTGGGTTAGCGGAGTCTGTAACCTGAAGCGTCTTTAACCCGAGGTACCACTGTATAGGATGCAGTTGCAAGATTGTGTTAGAGTTGAAGGGGCTGAAACAGCCTATTAGAACCTAGACGGCTAGAATCCAAGAGACTATGTTGAAAGTGGTACTGTATTCAGGTGGCACCACAAAACAATGACACACTATGGCACATAAACAAGAACCTGCATCCACACTGCTGGTGAAATGGTGACTGTGCGACTAATGCACACTAGTGCAGCACATTTCCCATGAACCAGTATTAGCCCAGTTGCCTATCTTTTCTGAAAGGTGAATTATATTGCCAAGTTAGGATCTGATTTTTTTACTTCTAGTAGTAACTCACATGGAAACTGCACATAACTGGAAGTCTAATTCCTCTTACACAAACGGCGTGGTTGGACAAAGTGTGGAAATTGGCTTTGTCATAAAAGTTAGCTCAACAAGTAAAAATTTTACAAAGTGCATTGCAATATAATGGGTTTGGAGATGCATGGCTTCCCTATATATTGTTTATGAATGACCTACAAAATAGAAAGCCACCAGCAGCATAGATAACTTCTTAGAGATTTCCTTTTCCCTGCTTGTAATATTAATGTAGTGCCTGTAACACTCAAGAGCCAGCTTTATATTGTATGCTTTATTGGTAGTGGTTGCTAGTATACATATGTGCTTACGTGTAAAGCCCAAGTTTGTACGTAAAACAGATTTATAGGGAAAGTCTTTTTTCATAGGACTCTTCCCTTGTTCCTTTGTGTAAATATATATATAAACATACCAGTGAAGTCAGAAATTACTTTGTCACTTAGAGGGCAGACTTTTAATGCCCTACTATGCAATAATGGCACCCTAGGTTAAAATGCAATCCTATTGCTACATGGGACCAGACTATAGGACACATTGCTCTCCCCTCCTCTGTCATTGCCCCAAAACAGTAATCAGTGGAGGCAAAGTTATAACAGCATCCAATTGTAGCCAATCATAGAAGAAAACATGTTCATTGATCTCAGGAGCAATCATGCAAAAGTTTGTCACAATATCTGAAGAGGTGTCCAGATGTGAGAACAAGTGGTAGCAAGATCCCAGGAGGTTCCAGGCTCTCACCCAAGGTCTGTGTTCCTTTGAGAATGGTGGTGGTGGTAGAGGCTGTCATAGCTTTAAGAAATACGATTTATTCTCATTTTTACATCTGAGTTTAGATGGAAGGACAGCATGGATTGTTCGCCACAGCCAGGGGTGTAGGTTGTAAGGTGCCAAGGGGTGTGTGTGGCCCCAGGCACACAATTTTTGTGCAGGTACAAACAAGCACATCCTGGCCTGGTGGACAGCGTGAAGACCCACAAAGGGTAGTGCCGGCCGGCTAGACTGCCCCCTGCGTGGACAGGTGGGCAGCTCGGTGTGGCCCCACTTTGCTCCGGAAGGGGTGGGGTCACTCCAGCAGCGTCAGCACTGGGATATGCCAGTTGGGGGATTTGCATGAGAGGATCAGTATGGCATGAAGAATTTCTCCCCACCCCTCCCCACACCATGGCCCCGATCCAGATGTGCCCCTTGTATCCCATGCTGGGGAAACTGATCAGAGATCTCTGGCATTATATGAAGTATGGTCCTCACAACCATAGACTACCTCAGCAAGAAAGCTGGTCCAACAGCCACTTAAAATTATGTTTGTGAGGAGGCAGCAAATCATTCTTCAAATGCTTCCAACAAGAGAACAAATCCTTTCTTTCCCTGTCCATGTTCCAGAGGTCTGTATGTGCCAGATCTGTGTGCTTTTCAAAAGTTGTCTTTCGAAGCAAGTTGCTGCTGCTCTCAGATAGCCTTTGGGCATGTTTTTAGACAGAGGCATGGCTTGAGTGTGCATTCTTGTTTTTAAAATGTATCAAGAGAAGCAGGCTGCAGAGATCACTGATAGTGGCAATTCATAATTTACTTAACTGGCAATTGTGGCTTCAGGAATACTAAATCCATCTAATTGTTTCAGTACCATTTTCCTGTATGCTTTCTTTCCTAGTTAAATTTCCATGGTTAAAAAAAATCATTATTAACTAGCTAATAAGAATACTTCAGTCATAAATATAATATATGTTTTCTATAGATAACTATTAGCTGAGAGTGGTTCATTTAATTCTCCATTAACTCCTTAGAGTGAACATTACATTATCTCAACAAATGTGCATTATTAGTAAATCTGATCTAATGCTTTTATTCCAAATGGAATATCAAAAAGCTAAAAAAAAAACCTCACAGCACTATTATGACCAGATTTTAGTGTAATTTCACATAGCTATTTTATATGAATAATTTCTAAGGGCAGGTACTGATGTAGATCTGCCACGGAAATAGTCTTTGAGAGCATCTTTAAAAAGTCATTGCTTCATGAACATCTCTATTATTATATTGCCATTCATTTGAATATTAAAAAATCATTATTTTGTCTTAGGTAAAAACCCACTAAGTAAGTGTGGTAATTTTATTTGAAATGTTTCAGCTTCTTTCAAAATGGTTCAGATGTTTTACTTGAGGAGAAACTTCTACATTTTAGAAAACTTGTGAGCATCTGAGGATCTCAGGGATCCCTGGGAATTTTTACTGCTCCTGCTGCTGCTGTTATAATTTCTCTTGCATTTGCTGTTCACTTGCATTCTGATGTGAATCTACCTAATTCACTCACCCCAAACCAACACGCCTTGAGGTGTGTCTGGCATCTTCATTATACAGCTTCCAGCAAATGCTGAAGGCACACCTCTTACCCTGGTTTTTGACACCCGGTTTTGCTTATTTTTAGGACCCACTTTACTTTTTGATTGTAAATTGTTTTAAGATGCCTTTATGCAGAGTTTTTGTGTTTTTAAAAAATTGCCAGGTAGTGTAGCAATGGGGAGCACCAAAGACTGTAAAAATGAGAAACCACAAGAAATTGAAACTGGGAGATTTGTCCATCACTAGGTGATGGAAATGCTAGAATGATAATCTCCAGTTGATTGTGGAATCTTTTGACACCCGTATCTGCTACAATTAGATGGCTTCTGCTGTATAAAGAGAATGGAAGTTTAATAACAAGTGCTATGCTAAGGGTAGGAGGATTGTGTTATGTTGTGTATCTCTTCTTAATTTTCCCTGTTTTCCCCCCAAATAGCTACTTTAATTTTTATTTAGCAACTACTCTAACATGAAAGGTACTTGTTTGTTCTTTAAAAATTAATGTTCAGTGAAATCATGAGGCATAATGAAAGACGCCTTTGCTTCTCATTAACATTGCGGGACAAGCCTACAGCTAATACTTTATTTACACGAGCCAAAGACTTTTATATCTCAGTTTGGTGACCTTGATGTTCTATTGTGTGATATATATATATATATATACGAAAGCATATATATATATATATATATATATATCCAACACCTTAATTACTAGGGAAAATGCAGGGCTTTAAAGAAAGACTAACATTTCACTTTAACATCCTCAATAATCTGTTATAAAGCCAGCTAAGCCAGTCCCCAAATACAGAGGAATGTTATTACATGCTCAGCTAGCTGTCAGGGGGCTATGAGTCAGTGGCTTACAGTTATCAAAAGTAACAAGGTTGTTCAGACTTTCCTCCAACAAAGACAAACAGCTTATGGAGGGATTAAGCTCCCTTTGATTAGAACAACTGGAACACATCCTGCCCTTTTAATTAGCATTCTCTTTGGGCTTGGTGGAGGCTGCTGATTTGATAGCCAGCTATAAGGAGGAGCAACAACAACAAAGGTACTGTCACTATTTTGGCTTGGGACTCTAAGAGCAGGACCATCTGCACAGGTTAATGTGGGAACCACCTTACCAATCCATGTTCGAACATCTTTGGAGTCTCAGAGATCCTTTGCTCAACAGGTATGGGCAATACTAATTTTCCAGTATAATGAATGTTGATAGCATCAGTGAGCCCGTAGGCAAAAGCTATTGCCCCAAAGCCATGTTTCTTTAAAAAAATGAAAAGTATGTATCCTGGTGGGAGAAATAGAAGGTTTTCTGACAGCATTATTGATATTTCGCCGGTTTACATTTTAATTTATACCCTCAGGCGGGTTGTCTGTAGAAGACTTCTATCTGCTCAGGTGAAAACGTGAGCAAAAAGTCTCTTGGAAAAATAATCTGCCGTCTGTCAAAGTAGATTGGCAATACTATTCTTGACATACTGTACTAGAGATAAATATTTTTTCTTTTGAGGCAAGTGATGGGCACCTCATACACAATTTGGACTTGCCAGTCCTCCTACTTTGTGCAGGCTACAACTGGGAATGTGCAAAACCTTTCCTTTTCTATCTTTTCACACTGTCTGGCATTTGATGTTCAGGATACCTATGTTCAAATCAAGAGATTATTATTATTATTATTATTATTATTATTATTATTATTATATTCATTGTCATGTATTTCATGTGCTTAACTGTCTTCATGTTTTGCATTCAGTAAACTCTCTTTTTTGTAGGTGTAACAACAATAGTCCCAAACTTGCTTTGGGTTTGTGATACTTAGGAAGCACCAAAAACATGACATTTTCTCAGTGAGACTGGAGAAGAAAATCATGGGTGTTTGCTGCGTCCTTAGATGCAAGGCAGGCATCCCCCCTATTCTGAAAAGAGATCAGTGCTGCGCTTAATGCTGGTGCCTGATCCTCATGGATCTTAGTGCCTGCCATCTCTCCCTTACACTGTAAAGTGATTAACAATAAGCTAAAAATACATTAAAACAATAAAACTTGTAAAATATGAGATCAAATGAAACCAAAACAGTTAAAAATAGTTAAAAACCAACAACATAGCAGAATTGAAAAATACACAACACAACTTTATTTCTTGCAAAATTCTGGCAGAAAAGGAATGTTCTTACAGCTTTTGGAAGTCATGGCCACTGCTTTTCTTTTTTAAGGAATAAATGATGCTGGTACTCCATCATGAAGTTGTTACATTAAGTGCCACACTTTTAACAATTGTGGAGGAAAAAGTGCCAGTACTGCGTACAGTACTCTTGAGTAATGGTCGTGGCTATGCAGTGGCTTAGCGTGGGGGTGCAGGGGGGGCCGGCCGCACCGGGCACAACATCTGGGGGTTAGGGGGCGCAAATCCACGGGTTAGGGGGCACAAATTACTTGCCTTGCCCCGGGTGCTGACAACCCACGCTACGCCACTGTGGCTATGGCAAAGAGCAATATAAGATATGGAGTGTCTGTCTGTATGTGAAAACAGAAAAGAAAATGGAGGTCAGAAGAGTGGGGGGGGGAGCTGACCTGTTCATTCCCCTCACTCCTTATGTAAGTATTCTGGGGTAGGTAAATAGGATTGGAACAATGTCTTTCCCATCTCCAGAATTGTGTGACTGCTCTCCCTGATTATATACATCATATATAGACATATGTGTCTATATATGATGTTTATAATCAGATATGGAGCTTAGGAAAAGTTGTCCTTTATCCCTTCCCTAGAGCAGAAACTCACTCCACCCGGAGAGGCCCAAAGAGCATTCCAGGCTCTCGTTCCAGGCTGACTGAAGCCATGAAGAGGCACTCCTCTTAGAAGGTGGAGATGCACTTGTTTCAGCTCTTACGTGGTGGCTGTTTTTAAGATAATTTGAAGGGAAGCGACAAATGCATCCCATTCATAGAACATATTTTCCCCTCCATGAATGGTAGGCATTTAATTTCCTCTCATACACCACAGAGAACAAAGGCTCTAAGACAAAAAGAAAGAAATTATGATTAATAGTCTTTCAGTCCGGGTAAATTTACATGGATGATTCAATTAGTTTGCTCATTACATGTTTAAAAGGGTAGGCGGCGAAGTACATAACATATGAATCCAGACAGATAGCCGGATGTGCAGATGGGTGGACAGACTGGATTAGACAAAACAGGGACAAATCAGAACAAACTCTCTTATTCTGGAAGCTGCAAACAGCTACACTGCCAAGCCCAGGGGGGTTCAGATCGGATGAGCCAGGCCCAATATAATTTTTGGCAATGGCAAAAACTGGTTGAAAATTTTGCCTATAATAAGCAGGCTGTGTTTTCGTTGGGACAAATTTACATAACAAGAGGCAACGCTGAAAGCCCACTGAGTTGTGATATTGTATTTGTATTAAAAAGGCCAGTTTCCCAACATGCCTTCACACTGTTATGTGACCAAGAAACAAACAGGCTATAAGGATGGGGCTATGAAAGGGGAGGTCTATGAAGAAGACAGCCACAGGCTTGATTCCTAATGGCTAGAGTCACCAGGGTAGGAATCATGTTGAGCCTTCAGCACAGGCATAGGCAAACTCAGCCCTCCAGATGTTTTGGGACTACAACTCCCATCATCCCTAGCTAACAGGACCAATGGTCAGGGATGATGGGAGTTGTAGTCCCAAAACATCTGGAGGGCTGAGTTTGCCTATGCCTGATCCTGTCCGTTTGAGCCTCAGAATTATTGTTTTTATATATATATATAAATTTTTATTAAGTTTTCCTTTCACAAATAATTCTTACAACCATGATTACAAATTTGCAATTTTTGAACTTCCACCAGCCCATCCTTCAATCATCCATTTTTCTTGTCTTCACGCATTTTCTATGTAGTATTGCCGATTTAATATTAACCTTCCATCTCTGTTTGTTCCTTACAATATACCTTGTATTGTCACAAAGCCTCTTTAAAACCCACTAGCGTTATCTGTTCATCACATATAGTTTTCAGATATTCCGTAAACTTTCCCCAGTCCTCGATGAATTTGTGATCTTTCTGGTATCTGATTTTTCCAGTCATTTTATCCAATTCTGCATAGTCCATAGAGCCTCAGAATTATTGTTATCTGGGTCCTTATTTAGAAGGAAGCATCTCTATCTTCCTTCAGTGTTTGCTATTCACTCATGTGGCTGCCAAAAATTACCCCCCCCCCATGACAGCTGCTTATTTGTGAAAGCAGCTGACACCAGATTCATTACAAATGATTATCTGCAAACATAAAATGTGCATCTAATATATCGTTTGAAGCAGCCTGCAATTACACCTCTTTAACATTCTCTTGACTCAGACCATTTCTTCTCCCCTTCGCTATCTTATTTGTTTTTTTATAAAATCCCTTAGACTCAGGCAAACATACTCTAGAAAGGGGAAATTCTGCAACTAGCAGCTCATGAAAAGAATTATAACCTATACATGACATAGAAAGTCAGTTTGCAAGAAATTTAAAGTGCATTCTTGAAATGCTTCACCGAATAATATCTACTATTAAGAGCAGTGGGGGCCACAGTGCAGGGATGGGCAATTCCTCGAGTTAATGGATGTTAATCTTGGACTACAGCTAAGTATTGATACTAACTTATTTTAATCCTTATCTCAGCATGCAAACCTGAAAATGCCGTAGCATGTGCACATATATATATGTGTGTGAGAGTGTTCTCTGATATGTGTTGTAGTCAGCTATTTATTTATTTCACAGATATCAACACAAGATGCTTTATAATATAATTATATCAAAATAACATATTGTATAACGCACTCCAAAAATAAAAAGATAGCAGCAGAACTGCTTTTTTCTTTTAAAAAACAAACCCCAAAAAACAAACAAAAAATCAGTGCCATAAAGTTACCCAAAGCAGACTAAATTTTTTTTGGGGGGGGGGTGTTTCAGTTTGGCACAACGGCAAAGGGGCCTCATTTTCCACACCTGGCTGAAGCGTTTAGGCAAGGCAAGCCAAGAAAAATCTTCTTGATCCACTGACTCTTCAGGATCACTGAAAGTGTAGAGATCTGCTGGAGGGTCCTTCCCCCTTCCCCCTTATTTCTCCTCTGAGAAGTTGTCATGTTTGAAGTCTGGTCAGGGCTAAGTCCTGACAGAGAGGTCTTCACTTCTGTGAGTGAAGAAGAATCAGCTACTAGCAAACCTCTGTTAATGTTAAGGTAAGAAGCAGCCTTCACACCTCAAAGAGTTTTGGGAAATTTCCAATTTTTTGTGGGTTGGGATCGCTACAGAACAGGGTAGAAAAAGCACAAAGTCCTGAGATTGCTTGTCTCTATTTGCAGTCTCATTAAAGCAATCTTGGATTGTATCAATCCTACCCAAATCTACCACTGTGTTTCCCGCATCAATCTTGTATGTGTACATAAGCCCCCTGCCCACACCTTCCAATGTAACTGAGCAGCCAAAGACATTTTGTACTATTGTTGTAAGTGTGGCCTTGAATATAAAATTCATCAAACTCCATTGTGTGATCATTCTTTCATAAGTGCATTTTTGATCAAAAAACACACACACAGGAAAAATGAAACTTTGGAAAATAGAATATAAAATATAATGACAGAGGTGCTTACATTTTTTATCTGTTTCCTTTTTGTTCTTCAAAAGAAATAGCATAAATTTGAAATGCATTGGGACTGGACTGTGTGCTACTCTAAAGCACTTTTTCACTTCACAAGCAACTTGATGCTCTAATTCTTCATTCAATGTAACAGGATGCTATGGGGAGCCTAATGTTCATTTAGAGGTGATAATGTTCTGCTGTCTCTTTGCAGGTGCCTTGACTTTCCAGTCTTCCTTGGAAGGAACTGTTAAAAGTTAAACTAATATAGCAACTTTCTTTTCTTCCTAATAACACAGCCATTCTGTCAATACTTGCACATTGTCTGGTGGGGGGCACCTAGTTGATTGTCATCTGGTATTTTGCAGACAATGTTAATTTGCCAGGCCCCTGGCAACCTTGCTCAAAGGGTTAAATGCCCGCTGAGTGTTCCCCTGTTGAGGCTCTCCTCCAGCCCAAGAGGGAAGTTGCAAGCCTCGCTATATCTTTTTTTCCAAAAGAGAAGAAAAAGCATGTAAGGACAAGGAATTTTGTAATTTTGAACATAGTCACCAGCATCTGCTATTTGTTACTGTAATTAGAAGCTTTGTTGATTAATAACAATACAGATGTATTGCTTTCCCCTCCCTGCCCTGCCCAGTCACAGCAGACCTTATGGAGACACTAACTTGTACTGTAATCTTTATGACTATCTTGGCATTATGAAGATTATGGTACTCAACATTACAATATCTTGGAAGATCATGTTTCATGTTTGTTACCTGTTAAAATTCATTAAAAATTGTTGTTGCTTTTTTTAAAAAAAAGGTTAAATGGAACACAGAATAATGTGTTAGAATCATAAGGTAAAGGTAAAGGTACCCCTGCCCGTACGGGCCAGTCTTGACAGACTCTGGGGTTGTGCGCCCATCTCACTTAAGAGGCCAGGGGCCAGCGCTGTCCGAAGACACTTCCGGGTCACGTGGCCAGCGTGACAAAGCTGCATCTGGCGAGCCAGAGCTGCACACGGAAACGCCGTTTACCTTCCCGCTGGTAAGCGGTCCCTATTTATCTACTTGCACCCGGAGGTGCTTTCGAACTGCTAGGTTGGCAGGCGCTGGGACCGAGCAGCGGGAGCGCACCCCGCCGCAGGGATTCGAACCGCCAACCTTTCGATTGGCAAGTCCTAGGCGCTGAGGCTTTAACCCACAGCGCCACCTGTGTCCCATGTTAGAATCATAGAATCATGGAATTGTAGAGTTGGAAGGAATCTTAATGGTCATCTAGTCTGACCCCCTGCAATGCAGGAATCTCAGCTAAAGCATCCAGGACAGATGGCCATCCAACCTCTGTTTGCTACCTCCAAGGAAGGAGAGTCCACCATTTTTGTGGGAGACCGCTCTACTGTTGAACAGCTCTTACTGTCAGAAAGTTTTTTCGTATGTTTAGTCGGAATCTCCTTTCTTCTAACTTTCTTGTGACTTTAATGTTAAACTCCAGTGTTTAATGTTTCTTGCTGTGGCAAGTCAAGGGTCTTTCAAAAGAGGCACAATGAACCTGCGTGAGTTTCTCTGGTGACTTTTAGTGCACACTGAAAGGTCCCATTATTTGAGCTGCTGATTCAGATGGTAGAGGTGGACTGCGGAAGTTGTAGAAGTAAGCTATGTTATTAGCAGGGCATGTGCCGTTACCACTGCTGCCTGGGGAAAGGAGATTATTTTTTGACAATATATAAGCATTTTTCATAATCAGAACACTGGAAAAAGGGTATTATAGATTTTACATTTTCTGTGTCAACATGAAAATAAATAGGTTTTGGTGCCAAAGCAAACTTAGGGAATGATCCTTCATAGTGCTCCCCATAGCGCTCAAGGGAGTACTTATTCTCCCCCACCCGAGACAACAAATAATTTGCACTGGTCACAAATAGAGAATAAGAACAGAGCTCCCATTAGCTCCAAAGACCTAGAATACTACTTGCTTTAGGAGAAGAGCTGGGAAATAAGGCTTTATTTTGCCTTATAGGAATACTTTGTCTTGTACAACTGCAACAGGAAGGAACATTCACCTGGAGTTTTAAGATTAAAAATTTTGTAATATTAAGATAGACACATATTTACATGTATTCAAGAAAAAGTAGTTTTAAATACAGACACAGAGGAGGGGGAATGAAAAACTAGACCTCTTATTAGGAAAAAAATGTATATAGCAGTTACATAATACACAAATACCATTAGGATGGAAGAGAAAGTTGAAATAGAAAATGATGTTGTTTGAATAATGTATCAGCTAAATCAGGCATGTCTAAATAACTTCTTAGAAAGAATTTAAATGCATATTTTCTCATCCCTTGCCCCCTGCCCTTTTGAGGTTAGCAATGTAGACATTGCCAAAGGAGTCACAACAGCAGATAATTTGCACAATTCAGAAAAGAGATTGGCCTTTCTTCAAATTCTCCTTTGCCATAGACTCAGAAGACCTATTACATGCATTACACAAATGTAGGGCACGTATTGCATGCCCAAGCTAGACCAACTCCCTGACGTGTACGCTTTGAGCACACAAAGCAATCCCTACCATAAGCAGATAGGAGATCCTTCACAGGTGTCCACACTCAGTGCCTGGATATCAGGAACGGGGCAATGTCTGGGGCTGGGGCTGCAGCAACTGCCTCTTCACGTGCATGCCCATCTGAACAGGCTACAGAGTGCCACCCATCAGCTGTTAAAAATGCCCTGCTCTCTCCAACAACTTTGCTCATGTTCTCTTACTGGCCCTTTACTCCCCCAAAACTCCCCACTTCCTGCCCGAGATAATGGCTGTATTAAGATTTTAATAGAACCATCTTTGGATATTTTTTACCTTTTTTGTTTTATTTTGATGGCATTAAGAGTTTCCGCACTATACACCTGCACTATACATTTAAAGTTGTATCATAGAATTTTAAACAGTGACAGCTTCCCCCAAAGAATCCTGGGAGGTGTAGTTTGTTAAGTTTTCTTGATACTCACAGAAGGACAAATAGAAGGGCAGATTGCCTTTGTTCTTTTACAGACCTTAGCATTTGGGATGTTGAAGGCTGGTTGCATGGAACAGGTTGCAAGCTCCGAAGGCTGGCCGGGTAGAACTGAGTACAGAGATTTGGTCAGTTCTGTACAGAGATTTGGGATTCTCTATCCTAAAGTGACAGCATGAACTCTGCAGCGGTAATGTGATGAGCAGCACTCTGTTCCTCTTAGCACACATTTTAATCATTGTATGATGCCAAACTAAAGCCTGGATATTGGCCCAGTCTCCCTTATCTATGAAAATGCCATTTTGCGCTTTCGGTTGGAGAGTAATAATTTGATAGTTGGCCGCAGGCTAGCCGTTTCAAACCACCATATTTCACCAGAATCTACTGACAAGCCTGAAATGTGAACACATATGAATGAAGCTATCAGTTTTTTAAATAAAATGAATCCTAGGAATCTTTTTAACAACAGCCCTTAAAATGGCTAACATTGCAAGCTAAGGATATTGAAACAGTCCAGGATTATCACATGATAGACTTCAGCAGGCCTCACATCAATTTTATAACACCCTAGGTAAAACAGACTAAACCAATTTATGCGCTATCAGACTTCTCGACGCACCCAGATGATCTCTGTGATCATATGGATTTATGAGTGAAGGAAAGTGGAAAGATGGTGACTAAGTAAAGTATCCCAGGAGAGAGCAGTAGAAAAGAAAGAAAGAAAGAAAGAAAGAAAGAAAGAAAGAAAGAAAGAAAGAAAGAAAGAAAGAAAGAAAGAAAGAAAGCTACACACAAATGAGTGATCTGGAGTCATGCAGAAATAATTGAGAAGGGAACCCTTTTTCTGTGAGACCATTTTTAGCACAGGAGTGCATAAGCAGGTGCCTCCTTCTCCAGGAACCATGGGAATTATAGTTTTGGTGTCTATAGGGAGAAATCACTAACAGAGAATTGTAAAAACCCTCAAATGCTATGAGTAGCTTTTTAAAATTATAAAATAAATATTGTTATTGTTATCAGTTAGTGTCATCATCATCTAAAGTCCCTCCCAACAGACTCACATTAATATCCAAGCACAGGAGACATTTCCTTGTGGAAATGGCAACACATTTAGAGATGAAAGACTAATGTCCCCCTAAAATATATAGAAAGAACATTCTTTCCATGCAAAGTAACAAGAACGAAATTCAGACTCCAAGCCAGAAGTGGGGCCTGGAAGGGGGTGGGGCCAGGAGACAGAGAGGCAGGTTGCTGAAGAAACCAAGGGGTCTCCTCCTCCTGCTGCAGCCAGTTCCCCTCCCCCTGGTCTCCTAGAACATGCCGAGAAATGAAACAGGCAGAGCAAAGGGTGGTTGTGCATGAACATAGCCTGAGACTGCATGGGAAGGACCCTGGAGAGGAGGAATCCTAGTGGGCACTGGGAAAGCAGTCTTTGAAGCTGCTTCATCGGGGCAAGACCTCTTAGAAAGAGTTGCTGAGGCCACTGGGCCAGATCTGTGGTTTGTTTCCTCAAATTAACTCCACTGTCCTCAGTTGATTTATTGTTTGGTTGCTGGCCTGCTCTTGACTCCAGCCCTGACACATGTCCACAATATGCACTTGGTATTTTTGTTGTTGAAGAAGAAGCAAGAAGGTGCCGCAGATATGACGGGGGAGAACAGCCCAGCCAGGTGTCATCTTAACCAATAATGCACATTTCTGCCTTTCAATGTATGTGCGAATCAAGAGCTCAGTGTACACTCTAGAGACAGAGCAACTGCCTAGACAAAGAAGCTGTGGGGTTACAGCAATTCCCAGCATGTAGAAACTACTTGCAAGCTAGGGAGTAATTTTTCGGCTTCTGCAAATAAACCCCCAATGGTTCTTCTCCAGGAATCTCAGCTTCTCCCTTATTCCCTCACCACAGGAATACAGAAAGAACCCTCCATGACAGCTGAGTACTTAAAAAAACCCTCTAACAAGTTCTAGCTACCTTTCAACTGAAATTTTGCATTACATTGGAGATGGCAATTAGCTACAGAGTCACTCGCAACATATCAAACCTGTCAAGGACCTATTGTGAGTCTTTAAGTGAATGCAAGCATGATACCAGGTGTTCTTTTGAAGATCAGAATTTGGAACATAGTTTGAAGTAGATACAAAACAAGTGCCCCTAGAATGTCAGCCTTCCAGATACAGGAAATGGAACCAAGTGGACTCTGCCAGGTCAGCATGGAAGCACAGAAGAGAAAGCAAGTGTGATAGGCATCCTATTGGGAAGACCCAGTTCTCTGAGTGCATGTTCTGGGACTTGGGCTATAGGGGCAGTACAGGATTCCTTTTGGTGTACCGACCTCCCTGCTGCACCAAGTATTCCCTGTCTGAGCTGCTTCAGGTCATGGCAGATGTTCTCCTGGAGACGCCTAGTTTGGTTGTCCTAGGGGATTTTAACAGTTGGGATTCAGGCCTCATCATGGGACTGAAACTGCCTTGGTCGCACTGGTTGATAATCTCTGGCAGGCTAGGGACAAAGGTGAGAGCTGTTTCCTAGTTCTGCTGGATCTCTCACTGGCTTTGGACACCATCGACCATAACATCCTTCTGGAACATCTAGAAGGGCTGGGAGCTGGGGGCAATGTTGCTCTCTTCCTCCTGGGCAGTGTTCAGAAAGTGGTGTTGGGGGATGAGTGTTCATACCCCTGGGCTCTCACTTGTGGGGTGCCTCAGGGTTCTGTCCTCTCCCCCATGTTTTTCAACATCTACATGCAGCCGCTGGGAGATATCATATGGGGGGTTCGGCTGGGTGTTCATCTGTATGCGGATGATACCCAGCTCTACCTCTCTTTTAAATCAGAACCAGTGAAGACAGTGAAGATCCTGTGTGAGTGGCTGGAGGCAGCTGGAGGATGGATGACTGCTAACAGATTGAGGTTGAATCCTGACAAGACAGAAGTATTGTTTTGGGGGGACAGGAGGTGGGCAGGTGTGGAGGACTCCCTGGTCCTGAATGGGGTAACTGTGCCCCTGAAGGACCAGGTGCACAGCCTGGAAGTCATTTTGGACTCACATCTGTCCATGGAGGCGCAGGTCAATTCTGTGTCCAGGGCAGCTGTTTATCAGCTGCATCTGATATGCAGGCTGAGACCGTACCTGCCCGCAGACTGTCTTGCCAGAGTGGTGCATGCTCTAGTCATCTCTCGCTTGGACTACTGCACTGCGCTATATGTGGGGCTACCTTTGAAGGTGACCCGGAAACTACAACTAATCCAGAACGCGGCAGCTAGACTGGTGACCAGTCTTGAAAGACCTACATTAGCTCCCAGTACATTTCCGAGCACAAGTCAAAGTGTTGGTGCCAACCTTTAAAGCCCTAAACAGCCTCAGTCCAGTATACCTGAAGGAGCGTCTCCACCCCCATCATTCTGCCTGGACACTGAGGTCCAGTGCTGAGGGCCTTCTGGTGGTTCCCTCCCTGTGAGAAGTCAAGTTACAGGGAACCAGGCAGAGGGCCTTTTCGGTAGTGGCACCCGCCCTGTGGAACGCCCTCCCACAGGATGTCAAAGAGAAAAACAACTACCGGACTTTTAGAAGACATCTGAAGGCAGCCCTGTTTAGGGAAGCTTTTAATGTTTAATAGACTATTGTATTTTAATATTTTGTTGGAAGCCACCCAGAGTGGCTGGGGAAACCCAGCCAGATGGGTGGGGTATAAATACTAAATTATTATTATTATTATTATTATTATTATTATTATTATTATTATTATTATTATGTAGCCTTGTGGCTGTGTGTGAAGTACTTCTGTTTTCTTGGTCTTTAGCTATCTTCTTTCCACTGCTCAACAGATCCTGCGTTGGGTAGCTACAAAGAAATGGGGAAAGCACGGCACACCAATACAGGCTCCAGGCTCAGGTCTGAGGCAACAGCTTGGTGTCTTGCTATATGTGTGTAGTATGGCGTAGAAATTGAAGTTGGCTGTAATTCATGGTTTCAGAAACAATACAAGAAACATAACTGCATCATTCTGCAAAATGCACACATCTCCTTAATTTTGCAATGTCATTTCCAACAAAGTAACCTATACAAAATTGCATGGGCTGGAACAAAGTGTCAATAACAATACTCATGTTAGAGAAAACAGCATATAAAATGCATCCAATTGCTTTGCAAAAATGTGTACATTAAGCAAAATAGCATGCAAAACTGTATATATTAGCAAAAATAATGAGCTAAAATGCTGGCGAACCCACCAACTGATGTGGAGGTGTGGAGAACTGACCTTAGGAATAGAGAACTGAGAAGCAGAGAAACAAACTGGCAGATTTTCTCATTCCTGGTGGGGGGTCTTCCTGATTAGAGGTCTCCACTCCAACATGCAGTGCCAAAGCGACAGAGGGGACGAGCCAATAAGTGTACCCCTTCTTCCCCCACCCCATTAGTATCAGAGGTAAATGCCAGGGTGCACAGGTGTGAATTTTGGAATTGCACATACATCCTTCTTTATTTGTTCTTCATGTTTTGTTTTGTTTTTTGTTTTGTTTTTCATGTTAGTTTTAGGCTGGCCGTTTAATATGCAGTTTTGGTAATGTTTCAGGTTGGTTCTGAGTTTCTGTGATATTTGTACAGTGGTACCTCGGGTTACATACGCTTCAGGTTACAGACTCTGCTAACCCAGAAATAGTGCTTCAGGTTAAGAACTTTGCTTCAGGATGAGAACAGAAATCGTGCTCCGGCAGCACGGCGGCAGCAGGCGGCCCCATTAGCTAAAGTGGTGTTTCAGGTTAAGAACAGTTTCAGGTTAAGAACGGACCTCCAGAACGAATTAAGTACTTAACCCGAGGTACCACTGTATAGTAATATGAAATGGCAAGGAAAAACTCCAGTAATGAAACCACAAATTCCTGGCTGAGATATCAAATATTAGCTCCAAACGAAATAGGTACCCCTACCTTAAGTACTACAAAGGACCTTAACATTGCCGAACAAAAGATGACCTCCAACAGACCTGACACACTGAGCTCAACATCAAATGAGGCCAAAGAAATGGAAGTAGAGACTGAAAACAGTCCAACTGTCTATAACAGCCCACCAGCCACAGAAATTTCTCAGGAACAAGGAACAGTTAAGGAAGAAAATCAAGAAAGGGAGGAAATTTTAATTTCCCGCACTTTAAAAAAAAATCTAAGAGATCCACCACCATGTTCCCCACCGAAAGCAGCGACAAATGGCTGTATCTGCACAAGACAAAATCCCTCGCTAGACTTAATAACAGAACTAGAATGACTAAATGCTGTCAACCAGCCACCAACTCAAAAACGGACCCTACGCTTGCTGTCCTGGAATATCGCAGGGTGGGGAAACAAAGGCGGAGACCCAGACCTAATGAACTTCTTTAAAGATTTTGAATTAATACTTCTACAAGAAACATGGTCAACTAGAGATATCAAAATCAACGGATTCACCTCCTATACGAAACCCGCATCGAAAACAAACACGAAGGGCCGGCCGAAAGCAGGGTTCTGTTGTATGATCAAAGACAACTTAGGGTTTGAAATCAAGCAACTAGAAGAATGCTTACCACTTGCACAAGCTCTACTTTTAACCCAAAACAAAGATTCTTTGCTACTTGTAAATGTCTATATCCCCCCAACCAAAAATAACAGCAGCAGTGAAAACTGGTCACAACTAACCTCTTATATAGAAAACTTGACCGATAAATACCCAAATGCCTCACTGATAATAGCAGGTGATTTTAATGCCAGAGTAGGAACCAACAATGAACAACTATGTAGCAAACTAAATTGGAATACTGAAAATGATATCGCACATGCCCTGAAAATAGGACGATTCTCCAGAGACAGGGTTGTTAACAACGAAGGCTTACGCCTACTTGAACTATGTAACAACTTTAATTTGCAGATTGTAAATGGTTCAACAAAAGGCGATAGTAGCGGGGAGTTTACATACTTCTCCCCCCGAGGATGCAGCGTCATCGACTATATTCTTGTCCCTTATAATATTATAAATTTGATCATGGACTTCAAAATTGGAATGCGCACTGAAAGCGACCATCAGCCATTATCGTTGTCTATTAACTTAAAGGACGAAACCAAAATCATTAAGTACAATACCATAGAACCTTCTCAATACAAGCAAATGACCCAATTAAAATGGTCCCAGGAAATGAGTGTAGCAGTGGGGCAAAAACTTACAGCCAACTTGAGAAAACAAGTATTATCCAACTTAAAGATCACTAATTTCTACAGTGATATTCCGAAAATTTATAATGAAATCTTCCAAATGTTTGTAGAGCTTAGTACTCCACCTAAAGTTTGGGTACTTAAACATACTGCTAGCCCTTGGTTTGATGATGAATGTTTCCAGCTAAAAAGAAAACTGCGCCAAACATTTAAAAATAATCGCACTAAACTAGAGCCCTCTTATCTTGATGAAAAAAGAAAATATCATTACATTCTGGCCGAAAAGAAACAGAAATACGCAACCCAAAAATGGCTACAATTATTTGACTCAATTCAGAGTAAAAACAACAAAGCGTTCTGGAACTTAGTGTATGGAGGATTGAAAGCCGAAAAGCAACTAACTCTACCACCAATTGCAGAATCCAAATGGTCCCAATACTTTACATCTGTATTTAACAATCTACATAGTGAACTTAAAGGAAATGAAACCACTAAAAATAAAATTATTAAACTCCAGGAGTGGCCAAGGGTAGAGGAAGAGGAAATTAGAGAGATAGTTAAAAATTTCAAATCGGGGAAATCTCCTGGGCCAGACGGTCTACCAATAGAATTATTTAAGACCTATATAGATTGGTGGGCAGAACCCTTAGCCCAACTGTTTACGCTTATAGATAAATATGGGATCATACCTGAGATATGGCTAAGATCAATAATTATTCCAATCTTTAAAAATGGCGACCTAAAAGAACCAAGGAATTATAGACCGATAAGCCTTCTATCAGTGATAGGGAAAATCTACGCTAAGCACCTCTTATCTAAACTCCTTACCTGGATGAAAAATCTAAATTTACCAGGGAAAGAACAAATAGGTTTCTCCAAAGGTTGCTCTACACTAGACCACTGTCTTATTCTTATGCATCTGGTTGAAAAATACAGATCCCAAAGGCAATCTAAGATATACGCTGCTTTTGTAGATTTTCGTGGTGCATTCGACTCAATTGACCGCCCAAAGTTGTGGAGGAAACTCGCAGAATTAAAAATTGATCAGCGCCTATTGATCCTAATCCAAAATCTACACTCTTCCAATACCTGTCAAGTCAAACTTAACATCAAAGGTCACCTTTCATCAGACATCCCAATCTCGAAAGGGGTAAAACAAGGGTGCATTCTTGCCCCCTTTCTATTTAATTTATTTTTATCAGACTTGCCAGATTACCTTCAAAAAATAGAATCACATGCCCCTAAACTTAATCAGAAACCAGTTCCTCTCTTACTATACGCAGACGATGCTGTCCTACTATCCTTAACGAGCTTGGGTCTAAAACGTCTTATATCTTCACTGATCCTCTATTGCGAATGTAACAAACTCTCTATAAACTATGAGAAGACAAAAATTTTGGTCTTCTCGAATGGTTGGAAATTAGAGAAATGGAAAATAAGAGGGCAAGAAATCCAACAAGTGAAAATCTATAGGTATCTGGGAATCTTATTCCAGAGCAATTTAGGGTGGGCAACCCATCGCACAAATGCCATAAAACAGGCAAAGTGCATCTCATCAGCAGTTGCCCGTTTTCATTATCAGAAAGGTAATCAATTTATTCCTGCGGCAAATCAGATATTTCAAACAAAAGTGCAATCCCAGATATTCTATGGAATCCCGCTATGGGTCCAAGCATATAACAATGATTTAAAAAAGATTCACTCTAGCTTTCTGAGACGTATTCTTGGACTCCCAGCTATGATCAAATATGAAACAATGTGTGCAGAAATAGGCATACACACAATGGAATATTGGGCATGGTCCACCTCAATAAAGTATTGGTTACGCTGCCACTTCCGCTGCCCTCCATCAAGTCTGCTCGCTGATTTGCTCAAAGACTCCTATAAATCAAGATGGTATCAGCACCTCGAAAAAAAGATTGAATCTTTAGGCGTCGAGCTGGAGTCCCTGTACAATTCTAATGAGCAATATATTTCCCATAATATCCAAACTAGACTAAAGGATGTCGAGAGACAAAATATTACGGCAGCTGTAAACAAAATTTGCTCCCCCATATTCTATGAATTAAATATCTTAGATAGCAGAGCCAATTACGTCACTAAACTAATAATCCCAGCCCAACGTAGGGCTTTTATGCTGGCCCGCTTGAATGTTTTTCCCTCAGCATTTGTCAGGGGAAGATATCAAAACATTCCTAGAAACAAGAGACTCTGCAGATGCTCTATGAATGTCCCGGACACTGTAGAGCATATTCTCCTTCATTGCCCACTGTACGGTACGCTCCGTCAACGCGTGCTGTCCCCTCTTTTGGGTGGTCTGGAACCGCAGCAAGGTGAATGTGTGGGATTCTACCTATCCGACGTTGACCAAAGGGTAACGGCGGGGGTAGCCGAGTTTTTGGCAGCAGTCCTCCAAGGAGCAGGTTAACAAGGAATACCACTGACTCTATATGTATATATATATATGTACTTAGCAAACTGCTGCCTTTTTTATATATATTTCAAGGCTTTTATATGTTATTTTCTCTTTTAAGGTTTTATTTCCATAATGCCTAATAAAGGTTTGATAAAGTAAAGTAATTGTTCCATTGTTAGTATTTGTGTACTGCATTGGCTTTTGTAAACCATGAAGAGAACTTTGGTTAAGAGTGGACGACAGCTGTCTACATATAGCAGGAATAGGTAGGTAAATAAATAAATGTAACATGATCTGGATGATATAACAGGATATGTTATCATTTTATAAAGAAGAAGCATTACAGAAATTGTGCACACATCACTATGTCTATATGACTGGTGCACGGATTGCTTCTTATGTGTTCAGTGGAACCAACTGCATTTCTGGTTCAGCTTTTCTGTGTCTGAGCTGGCCCACGTGAATTGACCATCACTACGGCCAAGATTCCCACTCTAAATTATTTCCCTGCCTGGCTCCTCACTTCTTAGTCCTATCATCTCTGATGCAGTCTCACACTTGGCTGCAGCAATGCATCACCCTGGGACCTTCACCTCATCTCTTGCCTGAACATCTATATATCATGCTCTTTCCCTCATCTATATTTCATGCAGCAATTTCTGTAAGTGTGCCCTTCACATGCATGCCCTCACTTGGTATAAATTAACTTATTTTTCCTTGGAATGACTGAAATCTGCATCTAACTTCAGTGACCCTTGATAAATATACAACATGCAGATTTCTGCCTGTCCAGGAGAGGTAGGCACTAAACTTTATGCTAAGCACTTCCATTGTGGCTTCAGTGTAATTTTTCAGCTTGTCCTATTATTGCTCCACAGAATGTGATGTGGCTCAGTGAATCCCAAAGTGCAGACATTTGATGGCTGCCTTCGCTACTATACATTCCTTCCAGTCCATCTCCTTAAAAATATCAATTTACTACAGGAAAACTATATCAGAATGAGCCTTGATCCTTACATACAGAAGATGGTTATGCTGTCAGATACAATATAATGCAACTAGTGAGAGGGGAGGGGCAAGAAAATAGGACAAACAAAATATTATTTGGTGAACATAAATGAAAGATTCCATCATGCATGTGAAATATTTTCTTTCATTGTTTTGCATATTAATAAGTGGTCTGTTTATTTTTTTATTTTTTATTTTTTATTTACAACATAGTCCACAACAACTCATACATACAAACAAACAAACCCACCACCATTGACAATTTAATTATCAAAATTAAACTCCTATCCCCTTACACAAAGAAACATAGCATAAAAATAAAAGACTTCCTTTATTCTGTAAATGGCCTCCTTATTCTTTTGTGCTGTTTCTTTTATATGTGATTATTACAATTTTTCCTAGTTATGACTTTAAAAATTGCAAAGTCTCCTATAGATATTAATCGAAACAAGTCCAGGTGTATATTTTGGGGCACTGTTTGGTAAAGTATTCTTTTTGAAATTCTTGTCTAGGTTGTCCCCTAATTGTCTCTGTTAATCTGGCCAATTCAGTATAATCTAATAATTTATCCTGCCATTCCTTTTTTGTTGGCACAAATTCTTTTTTTCCAGTTTCTGGCAATTAAGGTGATTTTGGATCCAGCCTGTTAGGTGTTGTTTGTAAGTGCTCTGTTTAATGCTCCTGGTCACTTGGAGTCATACAGACATCTCTCTGCTGAACAATATAGCTTTCATAACAGAGACTCTGTGTAGCATGTTGGATTTGGGGCAGAGGGATCCGGAGGTAAAACTCTTGCTCAGCCATCAAGTTCATTGGGGAGTCATGAGCTACTCACTAACTATCTCCAAGCTAATTCACCAGGCTACAGAATGCAGCCTGTGCAACTTTCTTACACAAGAACCTTTTCTTACACAAGTTTTAAGCAGGAACCACCACGTGATTGCAGAAGAGACGGCATGCAGTATGGCAGTGTTTGGCTGTAATGTCCAAAGCAGCTCTAAGACTCTGATCTATTATTGATGCCACTTTTTCTTTCTAAACATGCTGAAGACATGTTGCCTACAGAGCCCTTTCATGCCAAGGCCAAGGCTCCAACAGAGCAAGGAGGAATAAGAAAAGAAGGAAAGTCAGTGAGGGAAGGGTGAGGGAATTCTCTTAACCCTCTGGACTATGAGCAGCACCCCTGATGTTTATAACTAAAAGGCAGGACCTTATACATCCTGTATGATGGTTACTATGGTTACTGGATATTGCAGTGTATTCTTACATTGTCCAGATTCCAGGCCAACTATAGGCATTTGGCAGCCCCAATAATGAAAGCTATTTAAGTGAAATCAGCCTTTTGTTCACATTTAACAGCGGGTGGCCAAAGAATGTGATGTTCAGCATTAAAAGCTACGTCCATGTTTTAAGATCTAGTAAATAATTTTTGCATGACTTTTGACTTGCCAGTTTCAAAAAACTTCATTTCTTTAAAGGGCAAAATTAAATGACACAAATACTGTACTATTGTACAAAAAACCTGAAATTCAGTACACAGGAGGCTTGCAAATTTAATTACAGCATCGAATGCATCATACAGAGCACCACAGAGAGAATTGTTCTTTCAACAACTGGGAAGGCTGTAATAAAAATATACCTCATAAGGAACAACTCTGCAGTGAAAATATTAATAATAAAATATATAAATATTAGATCTAAAAATAATAGTAAATCTGCTCTTATTTCATAGTCAATTGTTTTCTTTAGTTATCTACCTACTCTTTGTTTGTGGAATATATTATAAGTTCCCCTAGAATTGTACAGTTCTAATTGTATTCACCAAGAGGGCAATGAGCACACTTCTTATCTATTTGTGTTCAGCATAACTGTACATGTGCATGTTCCATACATGCCAGAGCCCATAATTCTGTGTGTTTACACAGTTTCCATATGCACATTCAGTGTACTTGATAGGGAATCAGTCATTTTGTCTTGACATTGTTTGCATGTGCCCTTCTCTCATCTGAAAGAGCATTCTACTCACACCACTGATTCTGATATGGATTTGCACAGTAAGGCTCATACAAGCCATGTTGAACTCTGCTATATCTGTTAATGTGGGCTGGGGAACTACATTCTCACCTAGGGGTGATTAGAGGTAGATCAGTCCTGCGAAACATAACAGTCAAATATAACCCAATTTCCAACCATCACAGACTGTGACCTCAAGAGGAAATAATGAATAAAATGTACATCTGAGAAAAAATGCATAGGCTTTTATCCAAACCAAATTAGTTACACATGTCCCACTAAAGTCAACATGAAAGATTTGTCATTAACTTCCATTAACTTCCAACATGGCATGAGGAAAGGTTACAACATTTTCTCTTCTCTCATAATACTCAGAATGCAATGAAGCTAACTGTTGCAAGGACAGGACGCGGGTGGCGCTGTGGTCTAAACCACTGAGCTTCTTGGGCTTGCTGATCAGAAGGTCAGTGGTTCGAATCCCCGTGATGGGGTGAGCTCCCGTCGCTCGGTCCCAGCTCCTGCCAACCTAGCAGTTTGAAAGCATATCAAAGTGCAAGTAGATAAATAGGTACTGCTCCGGCGGGAAGGTAAACAGCATTTCTGTGCACTGCTCTGGTTTTGGTGTTCCGTTGTGCCAGAAGTGGCTTAGTCATGCTGGCCACATGACCCAGAAAAACTGTCTGTAAAGCGAGATGAGAGCCGCAACCCCAGAGTCATCTGCGACTGGACTTAACTGTCAGGGGTCTGTTACCTTTCTAACTGTTCCAAGAGTCAACACAGACAAAATAAAGCATTTTTTGTGTGTGCAGTACATAGACAGACAAGAGGGAGTGGTGGCCCCTAGCATGGATGCCTTTAAAAGAGGACTAGATAAATTCATGGAGGATAGGTGATCAGGGCTGCTAGGCACAACAGCCATGCTCTACTGTTCTTAGGACCAGTATGACACTGAATTCCTGTTGCTTGGAATTGCAGGCAGAGAGGGTGCTGTTCCTTCATGTCCTGTTTGCGGGCTTCCCACCCAAGGGCATCTGGTTGGCCAGTGTGAAAACAGGATACTGGACCAGGATCCTGGTTTCATCCAGTGGACCTCTTTCATTCCTATGGGTGTTCTAAAATGAGGTTTTACGCCACGATCACTGTACAGTGGTACCTTGGGTTACAGACGCTTCAGGTTACATATGCTTCAGGTTACAGACTCCCCTAAAATAGTACCTCGGGTTAAGAACTTTGCTTCAGGATGAAAACAGAAATCGTGCTCCGGTGGCCCGGCGGCAGCGGGAGGCCCCATTAGCTAAAGTGGTGCTTCAGGTTAAGAACAGTTTCAGGTTAAGAACGGACCTCCGGAACGAATTAAGTACTTAACCCGAGGTACCACTGTATCTATTTTGGTTGAGAAAACATTGATGCCTCTGTTGATCAATAAAGACTGGTTGTCAAGCCTACTAAGCTTAATTCACAACTTACCTGTAACATCTGTCATCAGGAAGTGCTGTGACCTTAAATAATTTCCCTGTGGGATGTGTCAGCATTTGCCACTCCACTTTGTGCTGTTGTAGACTTAATATATGCCTCCTCTACCCCAAGTGACAGATATTGGAGCCGTAAATCCCAGTGCTTGTTATGACCATTTTTAATCATCTGTTTTCTTTGGAAGGGGGGAAATGTAAAGCCCATGTGGATGATAAATATAATTTAACCATGCATGTCACCAAGAAATCTGATAGTCCCACTGAGACTTCAGCTGCATTGTGCAGCAGTAAAGAAAAGGCTTTCAGCTTCCTTGAAGCTGCATGGCCCCCTGTGCATCAGTGATGTACTAAACCTGAGACTTCAATTGCTGCGCGTTAAACAATCTCTCTGGCAGAGTGAAAACTAATTGCTTCAATGGATTCTTCTCCCCCAGTGCTCCTCAGATGGCGCAAAGTGACATTGGCAGCAGAGAAAGGGTGCCGCCTGTTGTCTGTGATTTATAACTTATCTTGCTGGCACCTATTCAGCCGGCACTTAGCACAAAGCCAAACTTGCATGACATTTAAAAGGCCTGCATTAATACAGCTAGCCAATCAATGGCAGCTGCCCCTTCCACAAGGACACCGGTACATTGCCGCTACCTGATGCCGTCAACAGAAAATGACACAGGAATCACAAAAGGTAGAATGATGTCAATTTAATCAGAGAAGATGCCTCCAAAAAAAGAGCAAACAATGCTGATGCAGATAGAAAAGTGGGAAGGTGACAATTCTTGGCAGGCCGGTGATACTTGGCAGGTCCCAGTGAAACCAGAGTTGAAATTCAGTGATACGAAATCCCATGGCATGACACATAGGATGAGAACTCTGGTTTCCATTCAATTAAAATCTGTGAGTGATCTTGGCAGAAAGGAAGTCTGGCATAGATAAGAAAGAATGCTGGAAATGCTTTCCCAGAGGTCAAACTGTTTCTTTGTCAAGGAGCAGAAAACAGCAGCAAGAGCTGCAAAGTGATCACTTCTAAACAATGGTTATTTGTTGCAAGTTCTAGACATAGCGTGGAAATCTGGCTCAGTTTGCATTTGAAGGCAAACTTACTTACAAACCAACACACAGTCATTCTTTGAAATTCACCTTGTCCAACTTTTGCAGTGCAGTTCTCCAGCCAAGTAATGTGTACAAGAATGCATACACTAGGGAGCAGGTGGTGCTGTGGTCTAAACCACTGAGCCTCTTGGGCTTGCTGTTCAGAAGGTCAGCAGTTTGAATCCGTGGGACAGGGTGAGCACCCGTTGCTCTGTCCCAGCTTCTGCCAGCCTAGCAGTTTGGTTTTTTTTATTAAATATTTTATTAAATTTTCAAGCATAGAACACACCTTAAACACAAAAATACATCAAGATTATACATAAAAGAAAAAATATAAAAGAAAGAAAAAAGAAAAAAACAAACCTTTCATAACTTTTTTATAACTTATTGGACTTCCTCACATCTCCCTTACCCTGCGTTATCTGCAATAAAAATTATCAGCAAATTGATACCTTGTATCATACCTTATTTTATACTTCTCACATGTTAAGTTTCTTAACCTATAATAATTATTATCCATTAATTATAACTTGAGTTTACCATGAATTTACCGGAACCATACTTTTCTAAATCACACAATTTCCTAAGATTCATACAACTTAAACTGTTTTTGTAGATAGTCTTTAAACTTTTTCCAGTCCTCTACCAGCCTAGCAGTTTGAAAGCACACCAGTGCTAGTAGATAAATAGGTACAGCTGCAGTGGGAAGGTAAATGGTGTTTCTGTGCACTCTGGCATCTGTCACAGTCCTCCGTGTGCCAGTAGCTGTCTAGTTCTGCTGGCCATATGACCCAGAAAGCTGTCTGTGGACAAACAATGGCTCCCTCGGCCTGCAAAGTAAGATGAGCGCTGCACCCCATAGTCGCCTTTGACTGGATTTAACCGTCCAGGGGTCCTTTACATTTTACCTTTACTAGGATAAAAAAAACACATGTGAATATAACATATAATGTTGTTGTTGTTTAGTCGTGTCCGACTCTTCATGACCCCATGGACCAGAGCACGCCAGGCACTTCTGTCTTCCACTGCCTCCCGCAGTTTAGTCAAACTCATGCTGCTAGGTTTGAGAACACCATCCAACCATCTCGTCCTCTGTCGTCCCCTTCTCCTTGTGCCCTCCATCTTTCCCAACATCAGGGTCTTTTCCAGGGAGTCTTCTCTTCTCATGAGGTGGCCAAAGTATTAGAGCCTCAGCTTCACGATCTGTCCTTCCAGTGAGCACTTAGGGGTGATTTCCTTAAGAATGGAGAGGTTTGATCTTCTTGCAGTCCACTATTATATAACATATAATAGTGCATTTATATTAGGGAAAATTGGTAGTCAAAACAACATAGAGAAATATGTTTCTTAGGAGAAATTAGTGCTAAAATTCTGGTGAATTTTCATAAAGGTTTTATATTATTATTATTACAAAGTGTTGCAGAATAACTATATTTAAGAATGGGAAATGAGCAACCTGGAGAACCAGAATTGACAGATCAGTCCAACTCTAGTTGCAACCAATGTCATTACTTGATGGCAGTCCTTTTTTCAAGGTTCTTTTTTGGCCTACCACTACAGGTAACAGAAGCAGAGCTCCTCTTAGTGGCCACAGCTGGCAGCCACCATCACCCCCAGAAAGTGGTGTTGATGAACTACTGCAATCCTTTGGCTGTATGTGACACAGGCTGTTTGCCATTCATACTTTTTAGCTTCTATATAAAATCACTGGATGAAGTCTTACAGAGATTTGCCGCCAGGCACATGCAGCCAATTAATTTCTAAATGCATTGGTTAATATTTAGCCTTATTTGCATTTAAACATTTCAATATGGTGAACTAAATGGCGTTGTAATTGTCCAGACTATACAGTGGAACCTCGGGTTAAGAACTTAATTCATTCTGGAGGTCCGTTCTTAACCTGAAACTGTTCTTAACCTGAAGCACCACTTTAGCTAATGGGGTCTCCCACTGCTGCCACCGCACAATTTCTGTTCTCATCTTGAAGCAAAGTTCTTAACCCAAGGTACTATTTCTGGGTTAGCGGAGTCTGCAACCTGACGTGTCTGTAACCTGAAGCGTCTGTAACCCGAGGTACCACTGTATTTGATTTGAAATGATGCAAAGTATTCTGCAAGGGCAGGTGCTACATAAAATGGCACCTGACTGAGAAATAGCAGCTGAACATCAATTTATGAGTGAAAATTGGAGACCTTCAAAATAAGCAGGTCTCCTGCATATCTAGATGATGTGTCATATTGAATCCCCTGGATTCTGCTCTGTGTAGACTTTATTTCTGTTCTTTCAGGTTAGTAATATTTCTGGTATGAAGTTATTGCAATGTTTAAGTGAAGGGTGAAGCAGTTTGACATTTACTTCAGGTGACATTACGCTGTCTATGAAGTGGCTATGACATTTCTGGTTCTGTCAGTCATTAACTTTGATCTATATTTCAGACCACTTGACTCATGGTTACTAAAGAAGATTTTTGTGCAACCTGGAAACTTGCAAGGCCTCTCTATAAGTTAACTTTTTTTTTGTTCATTGGTGATTCTATGATTCCATGAATCTTTCATCTGGAGCAGTTTTACCTGGCCCCACATGTCCTTATCAAGTTTTATTGGAGGTGTGGCAAAAGATATTTGTTCACATTTTTAATAAGTGGGAATCAGCAGATGGAGCAAAAATAATACAGTTAAAAACACCAACAATATTGGTAAAGAAAACCCCCAAACCAGCAGCTTACACAGTGCAATTGAAGGCTGAAAATTATCTCTGAAATAGTGTATTAACTTCCCATCTATCAGTGCAATCCCATGCATGTCCAACTAAGAAGTAAGCCCTTCAAAGAAACTTACTCCCAGGTCAGCGTGTATAGGACTGCAGCCTAAGCCACATAAATTAAGGTGAAATGAGACTCTTTGAGAACTCCACAATTCAGCTGCCACCACTGTTGGAGCCCTGCATTGGGTAACCATGCATTGAGGTTTTGGTGGCGGGGTGGGGTGGGGCAGTAGCTGTACCTGGCGTACTAGGTCAGCTACCGAGTTATATCTCCCAAAACACAATGCCTGATGTCAATGTTGGCCATTGTATTTTGGCAGATACAAGACGGCTGCCACCTGCCGATCACTGTGGGCAAGTCATGCTCAAGTCCCATCCAAAACATTGCTGCTGTCTGCGATGAGGGGCTAGAATGGAGCCCCCTTGGGAGATCCATGGCTGACAGTTATGCAAACATTAATAACATATTTTCCCCACTAATTTCCAAAGCTGTATTCATCTAATTTCCCCATAAATCTGAGTTCCAGCATTCATTTTCTAGTTGGCAATTTACACTTAATTTCTAAACCCCACAACAGCATGTTGAAATTAATATGGATGTATCACTGAAGCAATAGCTACTGAATAAAAATTACCAACCTCTGGGGTACTTGTCAGCCATGTGGACCATGTTATACATACACTTATACATGTATTTGATGGAAAACAGGAGTATTTTAATTTTTTTAAAAGTTTTTTGTCTAAATCTGAAGGATAACATTACTCTGGTGTATTCTACAGTCAGTCAGTTCTCTTCTTTTTTTAAAAAAAAGTGCAATGAAACCATCAACAAAATTTGCACATGTTTTTTGGTGATTGGGAAATAAAAAGTAATTAGATGCTCTTGCTAAAAGGAATGTGCTCATAGCATCTCATGACAAAGCGACTCTGTGACTGGGGTTGCAAGGACGCTATTGCCAAATATGAGAACTCGCTTCCAGTCACTTTGCAAGACAAGGAAAGAGAAAAATTCTGCAAGTGGCCCATCTGAACTCAACTAACAGGTGGAGCACTTGCTTGTGGTTTTTGTGGGGATGCCACTGAAAATGCCCGCCCCACGGGCATCCTATTGCCCTTGCAACAAATGCTATGCCAAACAGGACTGTCATGTTGTGAGTCTCCCACTATATGCCAGAAGCTTCCAGGAATGTGGAAGGGAATATGCAGGTGTGCATCTCCCTGAACATCATGGTATTTGCTTTTAGTGCAGTGGTTTGGTGGAGTAGGAATGAGGGGAGATCATTTCAGCCCTATGACTTTTCTTTCTTCAGAGTATGAGTGATGTTGTCATCCACCAGAATGCCAAGATAATTGACCGGCACTCCTTGTTCTGGCAAATGAATCAGGTGACCAAGAAGCTGTCAGATTATGCTGCTGGTTGTGACAGACTAGCATAGAGGGAGTGAGAAAATGAGCAAAATAAACTGAGAGTGGGTACTTCTTTCCTTTCATGGAGTTCCTACTTCATATTAGCAGTCCTGTGAACTGCTGAAGGTAGAATTTCAGCTGGTTGAAGGACCTTTCTTAAAGCTCAATATATTATCCAAGCCGAACCAGTGCAGTCAGGAATAAGAATGGAATTGGCTTGGAATATGCTGTGCTGTTTCCAGGGTTTTCTTTCGGGGTGGATGGGAAGCTTGGCTTATTCCCGGCTAATTTGATGCGAACAGTTGGTGTGGATGCTCTTGCCCATCACTAGTTTCAGAGGTTAAAGTGGTCACGCAACAACAGCAGCTGACAGATTTGAATGCCTAGTCTGTTGAATGGAGGCAATGCAGACCCCAAATCAAAACATATTCATAACATCCTTGATTTGAATTCTGAGCACATTATGCATTTTAGGGTAAGGAAGCTCTCTCAGAATATATCTGGGTATTATGGGCTAGAAAAATTCTGAACCCATTGTTTCTGAACTTCAGTAGTATCTCTAGTTAAAACTGTGTATACGACTTTTTATTCCTCACAGTTTTCCATGTAAACCATAATTATTTTCTTAATGTTATTACAGGAAACCTGAACAATTTTCATCCTCGCCAAGCTATTTTTTCAGTACAAGAAGCAAACTTGTATTTTTTTAACATGCTTGCATTTGCTGAATTTACCATCTTCCATTTGCTTTCGCCATCATGTCTGCATTTGGCCAGCCAGAGAGGAAATCAAATATTTAATGGATGGACAAAGAGAATCCTAAAAGAAGAAAGCTAATTCTATTTTCAAAAAAAGATATGAAAGAAGAAACATCTCAATGTGCTCTCTTGGGGGGAGAAATCAATAATAAGGTGAAAAACCTGAACGGAACATACCCATGAAAGATGAACCATATTACTGCTATACGTTAAAGTCCCATCTCCCCCCCCCCCCCCCCCGCAACTTGCAGTGAAAAGTTGTTTAAAAGAATAAGAAAAAAGAAGTATTTGTGAAGACAATTTGTAGCGCTAGTTTCCACAAGTTGTAAACTACTGAGCCAAGAAAACATAACAGTCCCGTCTGATGGCCCAGTGGGGGCTCCATAAGCCACCTGCTTTGCTGTCTGTTCAGAACTGCAAAATCTGTGATGGGGGAGGAGGGGTGGGTAGGCATTTGGTATCTGCAACATATAGCTGCCAGGCTCTTGATGGGTCGCAACTAGGGAAGTAGAGAATTCCAACAAAAATGGAAACGGAGTGGAAATTGCTGATGTTAGCTTATTTGTCCCACAGAAATCAATCCAGTGAATGTGATCGGTCTTTGCTTAGTGGTCTTTAGTCTGCAAGCATTAAACCATTGATTAGGTTCCCACCCACCCATTTGAATTGTGTTTCCTTTGCACTGCAACAACTTTTTTAACATAATGATAACATAATTATGTTATATAGGCAATTAATCGTATAAATTATGTATGTTATGTACAACCACAGTGAACCGTGAGGCGAATAACATTATTCATGCATCAGGTGCCCGCGTGAACTGCAAAGCATGACCACACATTACGTTTTTATGCATATAGGAATATAAACCAGCTGGTGGCCCCTAAAACAACAATGAACTTCAGAGGGGGTGCCTTTCCCACTGCCTTTGCCAGTCCATAGACATGGGAAGGATATGGTTGGGTGGCAGCTGCAGCAGCAGAATTTTGGTAGCAGACCATGAAGGAAAAACAGGTCAGCCCACCTCCGTCCTCTACATGGCAAAACTAGGTATGACCAGGACGATATGAATAAATAACGCTAGGCCTCAATACAGAAGGGATTCCACAGTCACTGGATGTGCACAAAAGTCTAGTTCACTGGTGAATGATGTCTGGATCCTGTCAGGAAGCCTAATGTCTGCCAGGCTACAATCCTGAACACAATACTCAGAGATACTTACCGTACTACTGAATAGACATGTATAGGATGGCACTGTTAATGCCCAGGGCCGTGAAATAATTCTCGAACCCACATTCCCCCAACACTGAGTATCACTGTACATGCATTGTGCTGTTTCCCTGATCTGCTCCTGTTTTGGACAGGAGCCTTCTTTTATAGACTTCAGTGCATGGCTGGAAGGCTGAGCTCACCTTCCAAGATCATAAGTTGTGCAGGCCTGAGTTAAGCGAAACCTGGTGGCAACTCCAGTTGCCAGGATTGGACTGGGCTTCCAGAAATTTCAGGCCAGGGTATGATTCGAACCATGTTTACAAAACTACTTTTTAAATGAAATGTGCTGTAATAATCTGAAGGCATCTGTGATATGCACTCAAAGAAAGCAAACCTCACGGGGTTTAAGCATATTGTCCACTAGAGACCTGAAAGCATCTTTGAAATGTGATGGGAGCTTATTTCAAGAGAACTTTCATTAATGTTGCACATAGGGCCTTTTGTCCTGTTCTGGCACCTGTTCAAGGGGTTCCTTTTTCAGAGCTATTTTCAGCAAAGGTAATTTTCCGAAGATACACAAAGAGCATGGACTTCTTTGAGAAACACTTTCTACTGCACTGATGCTGAAATCAGCTTTTTGCCATCACATCCCCAGCAGGTGTTAAGCTGTTTTCCAGCTCTAATTTAGTTTGACTGATTGCCATCAGCCATCATCTGCAACTAATCAATTTGTCCGTGTAGATAAGGCCAGCCATGGCCTTGTGTAGATTAAGCTGGGTGTGTTAATGACCTGTCATGCACAGTGACTTGTCCAGGAGCAAGGAGGGTACTATGGTGATGAAAATGAAATTGAGAGAGGGTGGTTTGCTGTGGCAGATTGAATGTTAAAAACAGACAGTGAAATATATATTTCTTCTTTTTGAGGTGAGAATAGATGTTAGGAAAACTATAAGTAAAAGAAAATCAATACTATACTATTGGCAGAGTTGTTCATATTTTGTATCTTTTATATGTAGCATACACTGTGGTTCAGACCATGATTACTTTAGTATTTCAACATTTTTTTTAAAAAAAAGGGGTGGTGGTGAAAGGTTCTAGTCTTTAGGGCTGCAGGAAACATTCATTTCTGATGCTGATATATGCAAAATGAAAGGTGGAATTAAGCCTCCACATGCTGCCTTTTACCATTTCAAAATATTAGAATCACAGATTCTATAAAATAAACTCTGGGTAGCTTGTCATGGTTTCCATAAACCAAACCTCCTACAACTTGACTCTGTCATTGAATATTTATTATGATTCACCCATACAGGTAGCCTGCCTGAAACACTGTTTATCGTGTATTTCTATAAACACATATAAGATGGCACTATTGTTGGTCCTTCTACTCCAGTGGTTGCCAGCATCTCTGGACCCAGAGGAATCCTGAGAGAGTATTGTGGGCACCAGTCCCAAAATGGCTGCCAGAGGTCAAGGCTTGTCACAAAATGGCTACAATGAGGGTTTGGCTTGACACAAAATTGGGAATATTTTGGTAAAAAGCTGAACAACTTTGGCTTCCTAAAAGAAGCTGAACAACTTTGGCTTCATAGAAGAAGCTGATCAACTTTGGTCCATCCAACAACAATGGGTAGATCACTGCCATTTTTTTTATACTGTGAGTAGATCACAGTCTATTGGGAGTTGGACGTCGCTGCTATATAACAGATTGCCACCCCCCCCCAAATAAAACCCAAAAAATGAATTTAGGTGCTGGAAAAAGCAGGAAGGCAAACCACAAGGTGAGCGGGCAGCCATCCCTGCCACAGGAGGGGAAAAGTTGACTGCCCAGCCAATTTTAGTGGAAGCAGATGGGCCATTGCAGTTCTCGGAACTGCTCCACAGTGCAAACCAATGTGAAGCCTCCTAAAGGGTACCTGCAGGTTCTGCTTCATAACTTTTTTCTAGGAGGTCTATAGACTGGCTTTTTAAAAATAAGAATAAAAAGCTCTGTCTGGGGCTCCTGCGCAAGGGCCCCAGTGAAGGCCTTCATGGTCTGCAGTAACTGGCCCATTTCTACATTGTCAAGCAGATGTAGTTCCTGGTCCTGCTACCTGATATTCTTTAATGAGAGACGCCTCAGGACTGATCCCGGGACATTCTGCAAGCACAAACTTTACTACGAACTTACATGTCTCCATCCTCCTGAGCCTCCTCTTGTATTCTGCTGCTGATGTTTGCTCAGATGATTTCCCTGAAAGTTAATGTATATAAAACAAATATGCAATGGAAAAATCAGTGATTTAAGTGAGAACTTCACAAGCGACTTAACCACTGTGGGAAACATTAGAGATTAACATAGCTTTCTGGATACCAAATTGACTGCTGGGTGGACTGTTCTATACTCACTGAAGGGGAATAAATTGGTGAAAATTTCTATCACTGGTCATTTCTTGAATTCTTTCTTTTTATGATACTAAAATCATATTTTGTGCCAACTTCAGAAGTAGTCTTATTACAGTGGTACCTCAGGTTAAGTACTTAATTCATTCCGGAGGTCTGTTCTTAACCTGAAACTGTTCTTAACCTGAAGCACCACTTTAGCTAATGGGGCCTCTTGCTGCTGCCGTGCCGCTGGAACAAGATTTCTGTTCTCATCCTGAAGCAAAGTTCTTAACCCGAGGTAATATTTCTGGGTTAGTGGAGTCTGTAACCTGAAGCGTATGTAACCTGAGGTACCACTGTATATGGAATTTATTATTAAGGGGAAACTAAACTAGGTCAATTACTTGCCACATACCTTGTATTGGGTAAGATTCAAATTCAAATTCAATCAATTTTTTTTTCTTAACTTCTTCTTGCTCGGGCATAGAAGCCAACTCCTAGGGGCTCTGGGGGCTTCAGCCCCCACAATAAAATATTTGAGGGGAGCAGGCCTCTGCAAAGTTGATGGGCATTCCCATTCAAATGCTGTGTGTGCATAGTGTCATGTGGGGCAAGGCCTACCTGGGCCCCCACAATATTTTATTCAAGTTGGCCCCCCTGTGCTCAGGTGGGGGGCATTAAATTACAAGCCACTCTGTCAAACTGGATGCTTGCCGACTTCCATTATGCATCCAAACCAATAAACTCACTTCGTAAAGACAATGTCATGGTTTGTGTCTCCCCGCCCTCACTAATACAGCACAAAGAAAAGCATTATTATCCCAGGGGTGCTAATTTTATGCCAGGTATCATTCTCCAGGCCTGGCCTAGTGAAACAAACCAGATGATCAAATATTTCATTTCCAATAAATCACTTCTCCTGGATTAATTATGTTATCCCATAGAGTAATTTGAAAATCCCCCCAGATTTAGATCACAGTCAAATGCAGATAGGTAGGCCAAAGTGTATTGATTTCAATGGGCTCCAAGAAACCTAAGCTCTGTGTTGGATTGTGGCCCTAGTTATGTAGGAAGGCAGCCCTGTTTAGGGAAGCTTTTCATGTTTAATAGGTTATTGTATTATAGTGTTCTGTCGGAAGCCTCCCAGAGTGGCTGGAGAAACCCAGCCAGATGTATATTATTGTTGTTATTATTATTATTATATTATTATTATTATTATTATTATTATTATTATTATTATTATTATTATTATTATTATTATCTCACCTATATTTCAATACTTCTCAAAATCCCATTTTCACTCCAATGCACTGGAACACAAGGGGAAGGGAAATAGATTCTTATATGTGGCTATTTCAAACTAGAATACCTGAGTTACAGTGAAGGTTGCTGCATTAAGGCAAATGAGGCAGCCCCCCCAACATAGTCTGCCCTTGGCCTGCCCCCACCTGCTTGCACACATCCATCCATTGCAAGGGGGGGCTGTCAGCTGCGTCCTCCTCCATCACAGGATAGAGGAGGGTGGGGAGAAAACTAGAACCAATTGGCTCTGACTCCACCTCTCATTGGCTCTGGCACCACTTAGTCCACCCTGCCTTTCCCCCAGGGCAAAAGCCACCAGAGTTAGGTTCAGCATTTGTGCATCATCAATAAAAAGCACAAAAGAAGACACAGATGTGCATAAACTTTGCATATGCAACATTATATGTATAGATAAAATTTTAGAAACAATCACTATAATGTAAATAGAAATACAATTCCTCTGATCATAGTGGGAAAGACTGTGACCATGTAACATTGGTGCATGCTCAGTCTGCTGTCTAGTGCAAATGGGCAATGTGGTCCCTTTCCTTTGGCTTCCTTATCTTTTAACCAGACCAGGAACCAGGCTTGGCTCAAGTCATTTGGCTGCCTGAAATGAAGAACTACATGTCTCCCCTCCCCAATTTCATATACTGAAGCCAACCACACTGGTAGTAAAACCTTACTTCAGCAATAGTGATGGGACAGCATTCTCCATTACACCTGATGGCAACAGGCTCACCCATGGCAGTCAAGTTTCACAAACACAGCTCTACATTCCAACACCTCATTGCTGTTGCCTGCCCGCCAGCCTCTGCCACCTGTGGCAACTGCCCAAGGGCAGGGCCAGCCCTGTTTGGGACTGACAACCTTTCAAATAGAGGACTCCCTCAAGTGCATTATTATCTTTTGCAAGACCTTCAAATAGAGGGCTGTCCTTTGTAAAGTCACACCAATCACACCACATTTACAAGTGTGTCATCTGAATTTACCACAAGGGATAGATAAAGCTGCCCTTAGATATGTTGTGCTTAAGTTTTCTTTTGTTTTTTGTTTTTTAAAATACCGATACTTCACCTTTTGTGTGAAAATGCTATTAATAACTGGCAGCTTTCTAATCATGCCTAATATTTTCTTCCTTTGACACCAATTCCTGGCATCACAATTTAAGAAGGATATTGACAAGCTGGGATGTGTGCATAGGAGGGTGGCCAAGATGGTCAAGGGTCTGGAAATCAAGCTTTAGGAGGAGAACTGAGAGGATAAATCATAACCATCTTCAATTATCTAAAGTAATTCAGAAAGAGAAGGCAGATAGAAAGAATGACTTGCTACAGATGCATGGAACATTATTGCAATAACAATATTTTTAAGTAAGCAGGCAGACATTGTACTAATTTGAACACCATTAGAGGGAGAATTGATATGCTTACATATCTGTGTACCACAAACAGGAATGAACTGGCAAGAAATGAAAATTCTGGAAAAGCTTCTTGTCTCCTTCACAGAGCAAATCAGTAACAAAATTATTCAGCCCAGGGCAACAGATTTTTTTTTTTTAATATCAGGAACAGTTCTATTTCTGTTATTATGATCCCCTGACAGTCCTCAAGGACTGTCATGCTTTTGATACCAATTGCTTGATACAGTCACCTTTTGTAAGAAGTAGGGACGTCCTTGTGTACATTTACTCTTGTCCTCCACAGCTCCAAAATCTGAAGGACAGCCAAGTGAGAGCTCTTATTGGGGCAGTTTCACCACGCTAAAAGCCAGAGGCAAACGATATGTGTGACATATTTCTTATTCTTGGGAATAAGAAAGAGAAACTTTGGCTGTTTACTCCTCCTTGACCATTGCCTATTTTCTAGAAAGGTAGGTTCTGGGTTCAAAAGTGTCTGGAGCTCACATATTCTGACTGAACCCTTACTCTCATTCCCAGGTATGTGAATGGAAGTGGTGCGGAGCTGTAGCTCGGTGATGAGGAAAGTGAACTTTTGACACACCAGTTGTTTTGTCTTCAGCTCTTTGTGGGGAGACTCATAAAAAGTCGAGTTAATGGTAATCAAGTTTATTTTGGATGAGGCTTTTAAGCCCATACAAAACAGAAACTCACTCTATACCATGCCTCTGTGCCACAGCTGTTTCTCTTACATGCCACATGTGTTATTGCAAATGCATACATTACAATGATACACCTTCTTAAATAATAAAAAAGATGTTCAAAATAGGGTTTCTCTTTTCTTTCTGAAACAATTTTAACATTTTTAAAATAGACAGTTATTTGTCTTAATCAGAGCTTTATTTCAGCTGGAATTCAGTTCCAGCACCTCTCAGGTGGGCGCCCTTGCCATTATAAAAGAGCAAGGGAGGCATTTATGGTGAGTTTTGGCACCTTTTTTTTCTAGAAAAACAGCACCGATCTTATTGTTTGCTTTCATTTATATACATCTGACCCATGAGCAATATAACAAAAGATTTAAGGGGCAATCCTATGGGATGAGTAGCTTAGGATGCAGCGGCTCTCAGGCTCAACCATATGATTCCTGGCTCAACTGGTGTAAAGTCCCCTTTGCTCAGGCAAAGATATGCCAATATAACTTGATCTTCCAACCTCAGGTGACTGAACCAAGCCCAGTAAAGTCCCCTCAAGGGATGTCATGGGGGCGTGGCTGGGTAGGACCAGAGACAAGGACTTAGGCTAGATGCTAAGCACATTGAGCTTAGTCACATGACCTGGCAACCCATGTAGAACACTATTTTAAAATCTTTGTCTCTGTTTCCCAGGCTTAGGCGGAGAAGTAGCAGCTCCACTGCTGAATGGAGTTTAGATTTGGCTTAACTGGCTTGCTTTATGTCATTTTCTTGTGCATAGGATCACTCCCTTAGCTTTTATTATTCCCCATTTAATTTTGGAGAACAGCCAATCCCTGGGAAAGCTCTTATGAAGCAGCTTTCTACATTGAAATAACTGAAGTTATTGAAGCTCTTTTGACTTCATCACGTGTTTTGACAGAAGGGAAATCACCAGCTTTGAATTTTGTTTTATCAAAACCTGGGGGATGCCTAAGGATGTGAAGAATCTCCTTGATAAATTCTGCTCTTTATCAAAACCCTTTCAGCTTTCCTTGATGTTCCTCAGATGTTTTGCCTGAAAAGAAACCACCTAATTCATACTGAATTTCCTTTTCGGTTATGTGCAAGGCTGAATCAAGAGAGTTGAAGGTCCTAGAGATCTTCCAACAACAGGGCCTTCTCTCCTCCAAAATGAACACACCAGAGTGAGCTTTCTTCCGGGAGTTCATCACAAACACAGAAGGAGGGCATATTTTGCGATCACTGAGCAGTGAAATCCACACCCTACAGCTAAGAATTAAAGATAGGACAATTAGTAAATGCATTGTCATAACTCAAAATCAGACACATTAACATGCAAACCATGCAATGTAGATCGCTCTGGCTCACAAAGCCAGCCAGAGCAAGTGAATCCATGGTAGTAACATCACTTCCTACTTCTATCTAAGGAAATCCTTAAAACACATACCCACACAAAACAGACACAGAGGCAAAGACCCAAACAAAAAACCCTAAACCCCTTGAATTGAATAGTACCTCTGTTGTTTCTTGCTTTTAACAGGGTATAGCTGAGAGCAGATTCAAACCATGGCATCTCTGCAACGCTGGGGCAGAACACTTTTGAAATTGTGCAGGAAGTGACTGTACACCACTTTCAATGTAATTCTATGCACAGAGGGCTGTATATACAATAAAATGGGTGTCACCATGTTGCACTGCTGGGAGCTACAGAGTCCTCCAGAGAATTGGGGCTTACCATGGCCATTGCATAAAGGAATGGGAGGCTGCCAACAATGAGATGTCCTCCCAAATCTGCACAGGAGACAGAAAGTGTCAATCCCCATGCAGTGCTACATCTTTTTTTGCCAAAATTTTATAAATATCTTTAGCTATTTTAATGCCGATTATATGTCTTATGTATGTATCTTTAGGTGCTGAATACTTTAATGTATATACAGTGGTACCTTGGTTTAAGAACAGTCCGGTTTAAGAACGATTCGGTTCACAAACTCTGCAAAACTGGAAGTAGTGTCCCGGTTTGTGAACTTTAGCTCGGTCTAAGAACGGACTCCGAACAGTGGAAGGGCACCGGCGGTGGGAGGCCTCATTAGGGAAAGGGCGCCTTGGTTTAAGAACGGTTTTGGTTTAAGAACGGACTTCCAGAATGGATTAAGTTCATAAACCGAGGTACCACTCTACATGTAATATGCATATAATATTTTAAATAAATTCATGCATATAACAGTACTTTAAAATAACATATAAAATATGTGAGAATTGCTTGTGTGGTGAAAAATAACTTGCTTTTCACTGAGATCAATGAGCATGACAGGAATTTAAAAGATCCACATGGATAAACTCAAAACAGTGATTTTCAGAAAACCACATCTTTATGTCACTGAAATTACTTTTGTTTTCCTATAGATTCCTATGGATGCTTATTCTATTCAGTGTCCTTTGAATCTACCTCAAATCAGATTTTAAATGATGTTTGGTGGCAATATAGTGAAATGCCAAATTTCCTGTTCTGTCGGTCTTAGTGGAACCCTTTGATCTGCTCTGAACATTTGTGCAAACATTCAACCTGTGTAAAAGCACCTGAATTTTCCTCAAAATCCATGCCTGCAATTCTGGCTGCTAGGAAGAAGAAAAAGAAAAAAAGATGCCCCTTATTTCTCATTAGTGACATATGATTGTATATATACCTGGACTTGGACCCTGCAGTAGCTGCCTGGGGACTGCAAGGACCAGAATCCTGGGCAGGCAGGCAGCACTGGCTGGGGCAGCTCTATAAAGCCTGCCACCCTGGGGGTGGGGGCAGCCCCCTTGTATTGAAATTATTGATTTAAAGGGGATGGGGTTTTAACTTAGGTGCGTGCTGTTTTATTTGGTGGGTAGGGTTGTTTAAAATTGTTGTTAAAGCGTGTTCTCCTTCATGGAGAGCACGTGTTGCGGTGGGGTCTGCTGAGCCACCCCTCTGTTACCAGGCAGGGTCTCTAAAGATGGCCTGGGGCAGTGATTGGTTCACTGGGTTGCTGGGGTAAAAGTTATGTTGCAATTTTGGTGGGAGGGGTAAAATGTTTAAATACTCTGCACGCAGCCTGGAGCTTTCTCTTTGCTGTGTGCAACGGATCACCCGCCCACCCGCCCTTGAGTAAGGGGTTGTTGCACTGACCTTGCCATGCCTGTCATGGGGTCGTCTGCCGTTGGGGCAGGGGCTTGGTAGGAATTTTGTCCATCTGGCTGATTGGCTGGGCCATTTGGTTTTTGCCTACTGCGTGGCAAATCGTCACAACTTGTAAGGTTGCGGTTAGGCATTGGTTATAAATTGGTGGTGGAGGGGTTAGGATAGGCTGGGCCTGCCCCTCCATGGTTGCTGCGGAAAGGGAATTCCGTTAAAGGAATCCTGGGGCTTGCCATCTTTTTGTCCAATCCCTGGAATGGGACCAGGGCCGGCAAGCCTTCGGGGAGCATGCGGATGAGAATTGAGGGTCTGTGACTCAGCTCCATTTCTCCCCAACTTGCTTTCCCCCGCACTGTCTTTCGGTGGTGCCCGGAAGTCAGTTCTGTCCCCAGGCGGGGGGACAGAAGTCTTAACCAATGCCTAAACAACCACTCATGGTTTTGTATTTAAATAAAGTTGTGGCCAAAATTACGCCAAAAACCTTAAACAAAAATTAAGTGTGCGTTGTGAGTTATTTGGGGGGTGGCTTGGGGACCTCGACACGCAAATGCTAGATGTTAATTTGGATTTTAGTATTTGTGGGTTTGAGTACTGCTTAGGGGCTTTTGTTGGGGAACGTATTGTTTATGAGTGTGTTTACATTAGTACTGTTAATTGATTTGATTATTTTTATTTTTATTATGTATTTTGTGCTTTGATTATTTTTTATATATTTTGTACTTTGATTATTTTTTATGCATTTTGTCCTTTGAATATTGTAACTTTGTTTTGTGCTCTGCCCTGAGATGTATGGGTATAGGGTGGTATACAAATTTAAGAATCTATCTATCCATCCATCCTACTACATACTCTTCTGAAATAAGCAATCCATTCCACTGAGATGCTTTTCAACAGTACATCACTCATCCATTGCAGACAACTCTGGCTCATAGATATGACTATTCTTACTAGTGAAAAACTTCATTTCAGACAATGTGACCAATCTTCTGCTATTTATCTGCATTTGTTTGATATCACAGCCAGTTGGGATTTAAATAAAAGGAGAGCAGCAATTATTTACACTTGCCTTTGAATTATTTTTACCGGGATAACACAAAGAAGATTGAGCGTAATCAGTTCCAGCTGGGAACTCTTCTGCACAGCATCAAGGACAATGGGTTCACAAATTGACTTTACCTGCTATTCATGTATTATATAAAAGCATCCTGAGAAAGTGAATTTAATTAGCAGGAAAGCAAATATAATGGCAGGTATAAGGAGAATTGTTTATGCACCAGCCACCTGCTTTTTATGGAGTGAACAAACTAGGTTTAGGTCAACATAAGTTAGATTATATAAGGAATCTATACCAGATCAAAAAATTATAATTAATTTTAATTGAATATACAGCAAAATATTATTATTATTCCAATGTGCATGAATCAGGATAAGCTGTGCACCACTTGTTGCTGTGCAAAGAGAATGTAAATATTTACGTGGCCACCTTTACATTGTGAATGCAAAAAGGTGGTCTTTCTGTGCTAGCCAAAATCTATAACAAATAATGGTTTGAATTGTATGTTGTTGTTTTTAAGGGACTTCATCAATCTAAGTGGAATCCCATTTTACCAGAACATAGATGAGTTGTGCAGGAATAAGAAGGGAATCTGGGTCTCACATTGCAAGTATGAAAGCCTCTGGTATGGGGTAGAGTCAATTTTGTTGTTTAGTCGTTTAATCGTGTCTGACTCTTTGTGACCCCCTGGACCAGAGCACACCAGGCACTTCTGTCTTCCACTGCCTCCCGCAGTTTAGTCAAACTCATGCTGGTAGCTTCGAGAACACTATCCATCCATCTCGTCCTCTGTCCTCCCCTTCTCCTTGTGCCCTCCATCTTTCCCAACATCAGGGTCTTTTCCAGGGAGTCTTCTCTTCTCATGAGGTGGCCAAACATTAAGAATAATTTAAAGAGCACATCTCCCTATCTGAGTGGGGAGGACACTTCTCATGGTCTTTCCAACTGATATTGCCCATTGCACAGTGACCCAGAATAGGGACCTCACTGTCTTGGTGCCACACTTACTATACTCTCTGCCCCTGCAGATATGTCAATTATGCTCCATGCCAACCTTTCATAGCTAACTCAATGCATCATCAGCATCAGCATCATCATTTTATCAAGGTCTTTGGAATTTGTGCTGCGCCACTTGAACCAATTTATTTGGTCCAGCATTTTTTTTGTGAGTTGTGATTTTTTATTTTAATACATTTAGATGTTTTATTGTTTGCAGTGACACTGGCACGCATTTTTCAGTTTTATTGTGCACTACAAAGCACCCTGTGAACCTTTGATGAAGGGCACTGTATAAATTAATTACCATATTTTTTGCTCTATAAAACTCACTTTTTAAATGATATTTTATTAGAATTTTCAGAATAAGACAATAACTGGAAAAAACACAGGAAAAAATACAAAAGCACAAAAATACAAACAATTAACATAATAGAAAGAAAAAAAGAAGAAAAGGAAAAAAAGAATAACAAAACCCCCTCTTTTTTAAAATCTCTCTTCTTTGGTTAACTTATTTTCCTGACTTCCTCACGCCTCCCTTTTTTGTATTCCAATTAAAAACTTGGTTCCGCAAATTCATCCTATTGGTCTTATACTCTGGTTTCTCTTCAGATCATATAAATCTTTCGCCTTTTTTCACTTTTTCCCTCCTAAAAAGTAAGGGGAAATGTGTGTGTGTCTTATGGAGTGAATGCAGGCCATGCAGTTATCCCAGAAGCCAGAACAGCAAGCGGGATCACTGCTTTCACTGTGCAGTGATCCCTCTTGTTGTTCTGGCTTCTGAGATTCAGAATATTTTTTTTCTTGTTTTCCTCCTCCAAAAACTAGGTGCGTCTTGTGGTCTGGTGCATCTTATAGAGCGAAAAATACGGTAAATAAACAACTCTCAATCATACCAAAGACATCTGTCACATTAGCTGTAGTAGGAAGTAGGTGGCTGAAAAGCCCCTACACAGCTATGTTGTTTGGCTAGTGTGGTATTAACTGAAGTTAGACTCTTTTCAGTGCTGAACCTCGTCCCACAAACTTGGGGAAAAGACAAAATAAAGAGCAGAATGTACCTGTCTAGGTTCAGAATGCCGTTCCTTTACTGCTAATGAAAACTGGAGATGTATAGACATCACAGCAACTGGAGGCCACCTGGCCGCCATTTTGCATCCTTCATGATGCCCCACATCTAGCATCATACCAGGGTATTGTGGCAACTGCCCCATAGATATACACAAATGATGGGAAATATAAAGAGAATATTCTGCAAAAGCTGCTGCTTTTCCTAGGGGGTGGTATGAGAAAAAGAAGTTCCCTCAGGGAAAAGTTTTCTGATAAATTTCTGCTTAGCTCTAAGGAGAGCTAAGCTCCTCATTTTTCTGGAAATAGTGAATGGAGCTTTTGCAACTAGAGGTGGTAGTGGTATTATATATTTTGAAATTTTACTGTTTGATGAGAAAGGAGGATAAAGTGAGACATGTAAATATTACCTTAGAAATTTCCGTAATAGCACAAACCAAAAAGTAAGTAAAGAAATGCTTTCCCATGAGGATTTTCATCTTTTAATTCTTTGCTGCTTCTCTTGCTTTCTTGCATTCAGAGCACCTGTAGCAATCATTTCCGCAGCTAAGCTGCAAAGCACAGCCATAGTAGGCAGTTTAATAAGAACACTTTAATTACCGTCTTTAGTATATTTTCATCATGTATCAACACCTCACATGTCACGTCTTAATCAAATCTGATTTTTCTTGTTTTCACTTGAGACAAATTTGCAGTTCTTGGAGAACTCTACATGCAAATTCAAGGGGAAAGAGGAGTGTTTTCACTTACGCAAGCAGCAACACCTAAACATTCTGATCACTACCACATAAGGCAGAGTTGCATTCAAGAGGCATTTATGGTGAACATGACAAAACAACCACTCTGAGACCCATGGGTATAGGGTGGAATAGAAATTTCATATGTGGTAATAACAACAACAAAGTATGCAAGAATTCATTATGGCTTCCCAACAATCTCTGGGATGGGGAACAGCTGGACAGCAGTTAGCATGTAGAACTTGGACTGGGGAGGCAGGGGTTCAAATCCCTACTCAGCTGAGCTGCTCATGAAACTCACTTAGTGAAGGCCGATTTATCTGAAGACAGCTGACAATGATGAAATCCAATTGGAAATGATTGGAAAATAGCCAACCCACATAGCATAATGAGCAGTAACACAGTAAAACAGTTTAACAATCAGAATCGGGGGGGGGGGTGGTAGCTGCTTAAGAACATATTTTAAGATACAGATTCAAACAGATTACAAGTATTCCATGATTATGAATGGTTTTATGATTCTTGAGAGAGAGAGAGAGAGAGAGAGAGAGAGAGAGAGAGAGAGAGAAGGGAAACATGTCCCTGTTAATTCTTCTTGACTTCTCAGCGGCTTTCGACACCATCAACCATGGTATCCTTCTGGAGCGACTCTCTGAACTAGGGGTGGGTGACACTGCTATGCGGTGGTTCCAGTCTTACTTGGATGGTTGTTCCCAGAGGATGTTACCTGGGGAGTGCTTTTCAGCCCTGTGGAACATTCAGCATGGGGTTCTGCAGGGCTCAATCCTATCTCCCATGTTGTTTAACATCTACATGAAACCGCTGGCTGGGCTTATCCGAAGGTTCGGAGTTCATTGTCAGCAGTATGCTGATGACGCTCAGCTCTATTTCTCCTTTACATTTACATGTGAGGCAGTGGAAGTGCTGGACCAGTGTCTTGCCTTGGTAATGGACTGGATGAGAGCCAACAAATTGAAGCTCAATCCAAATAAGACTGAGGCACTGTTAGCGGGTGGTTCCCTAGACCTGGTAGGTGGGAGGTTACATTTTCTCTAAAGAAGCAGGTTTATAGCTTGGGGGTACTCCTGGATCCTTGCTGTTGCTCAAGGCACAGGTGGCCTCAGTGGCCCGGAGTGCCTTCCAACAGCTTTGGCTGGTGGCCCAGCTACACCCCTAACTACTGTTGTCTATGCTCTGGTAACCTCAAGGTTAGATTACCGCAATGCGTTACATATAGGGCTGCCTCTGAAGATGGTTCGGAAACTTCAGCTGGTGCGGCATTCAGTGGCCAGGTTGCTGACCAGAGCAAGGCAGTTTGAGCATATTAGACCAATCCTGGTCTGACTGCACTGGCTACCGATTAGTGCTGGTTTTGACCTATAAAGTCGTAAACAGCTCAGGACCACAATACCTCAAGGACCGCCTCTTTCAATATGAACCTACCCGGACCCTGAGATCATCTTCTGAGCCCTCCTTCATGTGCCTCCTCCTCGAGAGGTCCAGAGGTTGGCAACATGAGAACAGGGCCCTTCCTGCAGTGGCTCCCCATCTGTGGAATCTTCTCCCCAGGAAAGTTCACCTGGCACCTTCATTTAGGCACCTTTAAACATCAGGCAAAAATGTTCCTTTTTAACCAGGCCTTTGGGTGACCTGAACATCCTATACCCTTTTAAAATGTGGCTCTTTTTTTGAGGGGGGGGGTATTCTTTTTATTGTGATTTTATATATTGTGAACTTTTTTGTAAACTACCCTGAGACCTCCAGGAGTATAAATTCAATAAATAAAATAATAATAAATAAATACTTCACATACATTTAGAACAAGAATAGTTTATACAAGGAATAATAATAATAATATAATATTATCTCATTTCTACAATTTAAATGTTGATGCTAGTGTTTGAGGATGATGTGTGAATCCTAGAACTATTCACAAGCAAAGTGTTCCTTTTTTCTTCATGAGTAGCAGTGACAGAGCCATATTGATAACATGGCTAGTTTTCCACAGTAAGGCCACATCCTCCAATAATATCATCATCATCATCGCCAACAGCAACAACAACATTGTTATTATGTATACCCCACACATTTATACCCCATACTCTAGTCACCACCACATACCTCATCATCAGCTGTCATGGATACCTCTCTTTTCATTCATTCTTTTCTTCTGTTGGCCAGGGAAGAGTCTCCAATTTGGTATTAGTGCCCTAGAGTAGCAAATAGGTTGTTTTTGCAGTGGCACTATTTGATTCAGTATTTTGCCTTAGAACAGGGGTCAACCAAGCTTTTCTGACTTGATGGCCTCACTGAGGAGCCCCTCTGAGGGTCATAGATTGGTACTGAATATGGCCAATGGATATGTATATATGCATATGTACACACAAACAATTCAGCACACACTCATCAGACTTACAGGCATACAACACTCAGATAAACATACGGTACATGCGGTCACACACATAGACTCTCACGAGCATGCACCCAGATGCAGATGCACTCAATCCGCATTTCTAGCCCTCCCCAGTCTAGTGCTGGGCTTGAGCCCTCTCCCATCAGATAACCCCAGAAGCAGAAGGAGAGAGAAAGGTGGTCTGTGAAATGGAATACACAAGATGAAACGGTGAAATCAGCTATGATTAAATGGGCACAGGATATCGGTCATGACATTATGTTTGCTGACTGGGAACAGTTATGGACCACTGGTGTTAAATTCACGGCATGTAATGCCCTAAAAGAGAACATAATGAAAATGATTTACAGGTGGTACATGACCCCAGTCAAGCTTGCAAAAATTTACCATTTGCCCAATAATAAATGTTGGAAATGTAATGAGACGGAAGGTACCTTCTACCACCTTTGGTGGACCTGCCCAAGGATTAAAGCCTTTTGGGAAATGATCTATAATGAAATTAAGAAGGTCCTTAAATGGACTTTTCCTAAGAAACCTGAGGCTTTTCTCCTGGGCATGGTCGGCCAACTGGTGCCAAAGAAGGATAGGACTTTTTTTATGTACGCTACTACAGCAGCAAGAATTCTTCTGGCAAAGTATTGGAAGATGCAAGAACTACCTACTCTGGAAGAATGGCAGACAAAGGTGACAGACTTCATGGGACTAGCAGAAATGACCAGCAGAATCCGAGACCAGGGGAAAGAGACAGTGGAAGAGGACTGGAAGAAGTTTAAATTATATCTTAAAAACTGTTGTAAGATCGAGGAGTGTTGAGATGTCAAGGGGTAAGAAGTAGAGAAATACAGCGACAATTATTAAGTTTAAAGAAACTTAATGAAAGGGAAACAGTAGATAAACTGATTAAAGGGTTGCTAAAGAACTTTGGAATAAGGATGCAGCGAAAGGGAGGTATGGGGAAGTCGGTATATGTTTAATGTTGGGTATGTTTTTGTTTTGTAATGTGTATGTCTTTTATTATGTGTTTGGAAAATCAATAAAAAAAATTATATAAAAAAAGAGAAAGGCGGTCTGTGTGTCCTCTGCTCTGCTCATGGCTAGCACAATTGGAGAGAGCATGTGAACAGGCAGCAACAGCAAGGAGAATGAGGACAAAGAACTATAGGGGTCAGCAGTGAGCCCACTTCTGACGTTGCCATTGTCTGACACTGGCCTGGATAGGAACACCCTTAGAAATTACTGTCTGGGTAAACCCTTAGCTGAATATAAATCAGCCTTTCTGTCTGCATTATATACAATGCTGTTATAAGCTCCACTATCAGACCTTAGCAAGTTTCAGTTAACCAGATGGAAAGACTGAACAGCTGAATATCTGCTATTGACTTTTCTGGTACAAGAAACGACATTTGTAGATCAAGCTAGCAGCAGATGGAGAACAATTGGAGTATATAATTATTCAGCCTGGGCTCTTTTAAATGGATAGGCTGGACTCTGCTTCTTTGGCTGAAATGACAAAGGAACTGAGCAGCACATGGCAAATAAATCTTTGCAAAGGTTCTTTGAAATAGGTCTTCTAGCAGAATCTGTGAATTAACTCCATCGATTAGCATTTTTCCCTAGTGAAAATGAAAATCTGTCAAGTTATCATGGTGCTGATGTTGAAGGTCTGACATTCATCCCTAGCATAGCTGAACGCTTGTGTATTAATCAACCATGTTGATTTCAGTATGTTACCTGAGGTGCCCATCTGTTGACTCTTCTTTATTTTGCCAAGCTCATGAGAGCTTTGGCCTTCAGTGTTTCTTGGTGCCAAAATCTAAAATCCACCATACGGAAGTCATAACACACTGTGAAGTCCCTGAGGGTGAGTGAGTAAATTAAAAGTGAGTCTTATTCAAATTGCCCTCCCAGGAAAGCCTATTCTGTGAGATAACAGCTCTCAAGAAGACCAGTGGCTAAAGTGCTGTGCTTATAGCAGTGCATTGAATATATGTGCTTTATGTTTTGGGGATCAAACAAGTTATCAAGGATCTGAAAGCAGCAACTTGTTGAATATATTTAGCCAATTGCTATTTGTTTTCTATAATAGTAGCTGTGAAATTATGGCCTGGTTTGCATGACAAGCTGAATTTTGGCTTAGCAAAAGTATGCAAATATGTGGATACCTGGAGAGGACCTTACAACCACTTTGCTCCTCTCTGGCCCCTTTTTGCTGCTGTGCCACACGAAATTCAGCCAAGGTTTGACTTAATGTGTCATCTGAACTGGGAGTCATTGTTAAGCTCTCTCCTCACTAGCCATAACCATTAGCCAAGAACAAACCTGTATCACAGCTTGTAGTTTGTGAGGAGAGAGATTAACCAGGAGTCTCAGTTTGAAAGGCATGCTAAGCCAAGACTCATCTTAGCACAATGAGGCAGCAAAAAGGACTGGACAGGGACAAAATATCTGCAAGCTCCTCTCCAGGAACCCACACATTCATGCAGTGTCACTAAGCCAAGTGTTTGGCTTAGTGATGTGCAAACCAGCTCTTTGTGTGGGCTACATTTTGCAGCAAAGGTCCTTCAAAGTGCCTAACAGAACAATCTTACACATATATACTCAGAAGGAAGTCCTATTGAGTTTAATCAGGCTTACTCCCAGATAAATGGGTGTATGATTGTGACCTAACCACATCAAAACAAGTTGAATTAATTTATTATAAAATTATTAAGAGCTGTGAACTAAAACAACCAAATAAGCAGCAAAGTACTATCATATTCAAGGATCTTTCAATGCTTTCAGAAATAATATGGCCTTCACCTCTTGCCAGAAGACCAATAGCAAAGAGCAAATCTCCATAATGGCCTTTCTGAATGCTGATGTTGCTACAGAAGAAGCTATAATCCTCTACCATACTTAACATGGCATGGGAAGATGGAACAGACTCTGAGGAAGTGCTTCAGGAACAGGAAGGTACGTATTGGAGAAGGCAGTCTGTTAGGTCCTCCTGAGGATAAATGCACAGTAGCACAGGACCTTGTTCAGTAGCAAGCTGGCCATAATAAATAGGGAATTGCAATGTTAGACAGCCTGGCACTATGTGAAATTGCATACTAGCCTGCTATTTTAATGGGGGCTCTTCTGAGTTATAGCTCAGTGAAGGAGCCAGTCCATCAGCTATTTAAATAATGATCAATGACCATATTACTTTTTGTTGAGGTGCAAGGGTTTGTGGAGAAATTTTGAGAGATTTGTATTCCCCAGTATGGTTATACTCACTAACTATTCAATATTTTAAAGGGACATCTGAAGGAAAACACATTGGACAGCAGGATCTGTCAATGTACGAAGGTGTTTATGTACAGCAAATATATTAACATGCTACTAAACACTGTTGAGAAAAATGTCGAAACAGAAATAAACAGAAAAAAACCCATTACACCCACACAAATTTAATGGCAAACCCTGTCTTTCCCTCTTATTGTGTACACACTGCATTCTGAATCCATATGTTCAGTCCACAAAATAATCAGATCTCTTTTCTGCAGAAGACTGGATTAAGCAGAAACTGGAAGTGCTGCAAGAAGCACTGAAATATTGGAATACGCTCAAGAAAATAAAGAGTTTTTCTCTGTAGATTCAAATAATGAGTCTGTGGCTCTAGCTAGTAGTATATTGCATCTTTTGTTGAGAAAATGGATGTGTTCCTGTTCCACACTGAAAAATAACCATAATTTAAAGACTAAAGAGAGTTTTAGTGTTCATTGTCGTGTTTACTATGCTCAAACCAAAGAATATAGAAGACAAATGGATGCAGAATCAGAACAAGCAAAGGAGTGGTATATTTTTCTGTTCTGCTTTATACCAACATCACCTGAAGGATGCAGGGTAGCAGCAAGTCATTCATTATGGAGAATTGGCTGATGAAGCTCAGATCTCAACAATGACATAATTCCGGGCACCATGTACAAGAAGACAATAAAAACACCAGAGAGTGATTGAAAGCAGATCTTTTAGAAAATGAAAGGCCAGGTTTTGGAGTCCACTAGTTTTTCAGACACCATATTGGTAACCTGCCAAAATGCAGTCTGACCAGTCAAACCAGTAAAATAGTGGATAATTGGACATTCTGGTTCTGAATTAGGAAAAGGTGCAACTTGGTTTGACAGATCAACGAGAAAAGGGGGGAAAACACCAAATGTATTGGACAAGCAGAGAGACAGAATGACTGTCCCCAAGTACAACTGGGAAAAGTGCCACTGTGGTTTTTTTTTTTTAAAAAAATACCCTTGTTCTTAAGGGAAATTGGCATGAATTGTGGAGAAAGAAAATGAATTGGTTGCTTTGAGCTATATTTCTAATTTAACTACCCTGAAATTCCATATATAGGCTAATATATTTTAATTTCCTTAATTGTTATTCCTGGACTGAACTAGCTTGACCCTGCAAATATGAGCAGCAACTCCTGAAAGCACAAGAATTCGGTTAAATTAGACCTACAGGTCCAGTTTCACAACTTCCTTCTTTAACCCGCTTGTTGCTATAGTAACTGATTTCTGCCTGTTAGCAGCAATAATAAAATGTATCTCCTTGATGCCCAATGAGATTTGTGATCTGAGTTTGAGATTTAGGATACATTCCGGTGATAGGTTCTGAAGCCCTTATTTGAAACATGTTAGGGGAGATTCCTCGGCAAACCTGCCAAAAATGGGAAATACATGCTTGGTCTAAAAATGGATGTTCATTGCTTGGCTGTACCAGGGCGAATGGTTATTCCAGATCACACATTGCAGACAGAACTTCCGTATGGCCGGTGTGGTGTACAGAGTGAGGAATTTGAATTGTTTGACATTTCCAAGCAGCCACGAAGCTCCATACATTTAACAAAGATTGTCTGTGGATGGAGAACCTATTTCAGTCCGAGGGCCAGATTGGAACTTGTCCAAACTTCCATAGAACAAATATACATCTATGTCTCCATTGTCATAAATACAGATGTATCAGACAGCAAGCACACAGCAGCCTGTCGTCACATGTATACATGCCTGCAGCAAACCTATGCACTCTCACACACTAGACAGGCACACAAACAGCAGTCAGCATTTTCAGTGCTGGGAAGTCCTTGGAGTCTGCCTTATACTGTCAAGGAGTCCAGGAACTTTAGCCATTGCCTAAAAACAGTGACAGTTGTGAGTAGCCAAGCTGATTCATTTCACAGAAATTGTTTAGTAAGGTACCTGTACATTTTGCCTGATAACCTTTTTAAGGCTTTCTGGGAAATGATCTATAATGAACTGAAAAAGGTATTTAAGTATACCTTCCTTAAGAAACCAGAGGCCTTTCTCCTGGGCATTGTCGGCCAGATGGTGCTAAAGAAGGATAGAACTTTCTTTATGTATGCAACAACAGCAGCAAGAATACTCATCGCAAAGTACTGGAAGACACAAGATTTGCCCACCCTGGAAGAATGGCAGATGCAATTGATAGACTACATGGAATTGGCAGAAATGACTGGCAGAATCCGAGACACGGGAGAAGAACAAACGGAAGAGGATTGGAAGAAATTTCAGGACTATCTGCAAAAACATTGCAAAATATTTGAATGTTAATGTGATGCAGGATATAAAGATAGTGTGGCATTAGTGACATAGTTGAAAGGAATATGTAAAAATGATTTATGAGTAATAAGTAAAGAAAGACAGCAAAATTAATCAATGTTAAAACGACGGTGGATTAGAAAATAAGTGAAGGATTTGCTGAAAATAAATTTGAAATTGGAATATAGAAAGGGGAGGTGTGAGGAAGTCAGGAAAGTAAGTTACAAGAAATTAAGATTTGAACATTTTGCTTGATAACCTTTTTTCTAGGAGGGCTGGGGATTTATTTATTTAAAAAAGAAAGTTTGGGGCTTCTTCTTCGGTCGCTCACAGATAACAGTACAAAGGGAGAGGTAGCACTATGGTACCTTAATATTAAATATATAATAACCTTGGGAGGAAGTGATCATGTCCTCTTGGGTTTCACGATACAGAGGCAAGGGAAAGCCAAGAGTAGTCAGACATGCATTCTGGACCTTAAGGAGGTTGATTTCAAAAAGCGTAAAGAATTACTGGGTGAGATCAAAGAGAATGGAGTCCAAGATGGATGGAAGTTTCTCGGAGGTGAAATATTGAAGTCACAAATACAGACAATTCCAACAAGAAGGGAAAGAAGGAGGCATCAAAAGAAACTGCTGTAAGTAGCTTACAGATTAGCTGAGATTTAAGAAGGGCATGTATAAGAAATGGAAGAAAAGGGGAATCACAAAGGAATAGTATACACGAGTAGCCAACAATTGCAGGGAGAAGGTCTGGTGGGCCAAAGCTCAGAATGAACTTAGGGTTGCAAGAAAGGCTAAAAATAATAATAAAGGTTTCTTTGGCTATGCTTGAAGCAAGAGGAAGAGCAGGCAACTAGTAGGTCCTCTGCATGGAGAAAACAGATAAATGTTATTGGGTGACAGAGAGAAGACAGAACTGCTCAACACCTACTTTGTCTCTGTCATCACCGTTCACCCCAAAGGAAAGCACTGCCCAACCAGGTGATAACAGAATAAATGGAGGGAGCCGCTGCCCAAGATAGCTAAAGAGGTGGCAAGGGAACACCTAGCTACTTTAAATGAATTTAAATCTCCAGGGCCTGATGAGCTGCATCCAAGGGTACTAAAGGAATTTGTGGGTGTAATTTCAATGTCTCTGTCTATAATCTTTGAGAATTCTTGGAGAACTGGTGAGGCCCCTGTGGTCTGGCAGTGAGCACATGTTGTTCCCATCTTCAAAAGGGGAAAAAGAAGAAGACCCAGGTAACTACTGATCAATATGTAGTTGACATCAATATGAGGAAAGGTCCTAGAACAGATAATTTAACAGTCAGTCTATGAGCATGTAGAAAAGGATGCTGTGGGTTTTTCAAAAACAAGTTAGGCTAGATTATTATTATTTTTTGATAAAAAAATTTTTTATAAAGTTACAAGCTTGGTGGATCAGGAGAATTCTGTGGACATTTTTTTTTTCATTTACTTGTTTCTCGGACCTCCTCATACCACCCTTATTTGTATTCCAAATCAAATTATTTATTCAACAATTTCTTTCCCTCTTTTTGCTACCCAAATCTTATTCTTAAATTATTACAATCTTGAATTTTTACTTATATAAACCCATTTTTTCGTATTCTTTTAACCCATTACAGCTAGAAACCACTTAGTTCCAATCCAACACTATTCTAAAATTCATTAATTTTACAATATCTCTGTAAATAATCTTTAAATTTCTTCCAATCTTCTTCCACTGACTCTTCTCCCTGGTCTCGGATCCTGCCGGTCATTTCCGCCAATTCCATATAGTCCATCACCTTCATCTGCGATTCTTCCAAAGTGGGTAGATCTTGTGTCTTCCAATATTTTGCGATAAGTATTCTTGCTGCTGTTGTGGCATACATAAAGAAAGTTCTATCCTTCTTTAACACCGATTGGTCAACTATGCCCAGGAGAAAGGCCTCTGGTTTCTTCAAAAGGGTATATTTAAATACCTTTTTCAGTTCATTATATATCATCTCCCAGAAAGCCTTAATCCTTGGGCACGTCCACCAAAGGTGAAAGAAAGTGGACATAGTGAATCTTGATTTCAGTAAGGCTTTTGAGAAAGTCTCCCATGATATTCTTGTGGATAAGCTGGTAAAAGAATGTGGGCTGAAGGAGGGAACTGTTAGGTTCCTTACCAACATGTAGAATGGTTCCTTACCATCATGTTCCAGAAGGGCTTATTCATGGAATATGGAAGAGCAGCTTTCAGAATAGGAGAATATGTCCTGAGCACCATCATATCCTTCTGTAAATTCAGACAGAGCACCACCTCAGTCTTGAACTTCTGAGGTTTGAAAGTTGCAAATAAATATCAGTTTTCTTTTTTGTATAGTTATCAACAGCTGCTTCACATGCTTAAGTTATAATGTGACCTGAAGTTATCACATCACATATTTTGTGAGCACTTATTAGCTAATGTATATCTAAAATCTGTTGCTTTCTATTAAGAGATAAAACCACATTTTACCTTTTTTGTATGTCTATATCCAGGAATACCTCTAACTGAAAAAATATTATTTTTGTTTTATTATTTATTAAATTTCTATCATGCTTTTCATCCAAGTATCAAAGGGCAGTTTACAATGTAAAAACACAAAAAAATACCATCATAACAAGAGGGCATAGATTATTATTATTATTTCATTATTATTTCATGCAACTTTAATAGCTAGATACTGTTTTCTATTATCAAAATATAGACACTACTAGTCTAGCAAATTAAGGAGAGATGAATCAGGCAGATTAAAATTCATGATTCTCTTAAAAAGGAGGACTAAAGGGAAATGATGTTGTGTGGCTTTTATTGGAACATTAGTTTCAGATCTTGTTGATTAAAGGCTACAAACCTTGTAAACTATTTTGTTAGGTTTGTTAGTAAAGTGAATAAAGAGATACTGAATCACTGGGGAATTCTATTTCATAAGCAATCTTACATAAATTATTAGGCTTTACGTTAATTTTTTATCGCTTAGTTTACAAATATATGTCAGGATGGGAAAAACCATTTTCACTTCTATCCATACTGCCTAATTCCTATGGGTCTAGATTAACTTAAAGCAAACTATTCAACCTTAATAGAGTTGTAAAGGTAGCATATCTCTCTCTCTCTCTCTCTCTCTCTCTCTCTCTCTCTCACACACACACACACACACACACACACACACACTCATTCAGCACAGTTCAAGAACAGAGAGGATAGGGAGCTAGAGCAACTGCCTTGTTAGGCACTGTATAGCAGATTTTATGCTCTTAGAAGAATTTCTCATGTAACTTTGGAAAGAAAAATGGAGCCGGGGGGTGGGGGGCGGCTTCATTCCTGAGTATGGGCTGAAAGTTTGGTCCCATTAACTCAAGTGTCAGGTTCACCCATTCTTTCTGCATGTGAATTCTAAGATCATGTTCTCCACAAATTTTAGATGTTTTGATTATATAACCAGGAGCAGAGGCAACCCTGTCAGAAAAATATATGAAGCAGCAGATCAGGGGGACGATTATGAATGCCATTAAAGGTGGCAGAATCAGAAACTTGTAGATTTGGTCTCTGAGTGCCTACTCTGCAGCTGTCCTGCAAGAGCCCCAGTATGACTATTATACAGTCTTTGACTGTGTCGACCACAGCAAACTATGGCAAGTTCTTAAAGAAATGGGAGTGCCTGATCACCTCATCTGTCTCCTGAGAAATCTCTATGTGGGACAAGAAGATACAGTTAGAACAGGATATGGAACAACTGATTGGTTCAAAATTGAGAAAGGAGTAAGACAAGGCTGTATATTATCTCCTGGCTTATTTAACTTACATGCAGAATTCATCATGCGAAAGGCTGGACTGGATGAATCCCAAACTAGAATTAAGATTGCCGGGAGAAATATCAACAACCTCAGATATGCAGATGACACAACCTTGATGGCAGAAAGTGAGGAGGAATTAAAGAACCTCTTAATGAGGGTGAAAGAGGAGAGCACAAAATATGGTCTGAAGCTCAACATAAAAAAAACTAAGATCTGGACCACTTGTCCCATCACCTCCTGGCAAATAGAAGGGGAAGAAATGGAGGCAGTGAGAGATTTTACTTTCTTGGGAGAAAAGCGATGACAAACCTAGACAGCATCTTAAAAAGCAGAGACATCACCTTGCCAACAAAGGCCTGTATAGTTAAAGCTATGGTTTTCCTAGTAGTGATGTATGGAAGTGAGAGCTGGACCTTAAAGAAGGCTGATCGCCGAAGAATTGATGCTTTTGAATTATGGTGCTGGAGGAGACTCTTGAGAGTCCCATGGACTGCAAGAAGATCAAACCTATCCATTCTGAAGGAAATCAGCCCTGAGTGCTCAATGACAGATCCTGAAGCTGAGGCTCCAGTACTTTGGCCACCTCATGAGAAGAGAAGACTCCCTGGAAAAGACCCTGATGTTGGGAAAGATGGAGGGCACAAGGAGAAGGGGATGACAGAGGATGAGATGGTTGGACAGTGTTCTCAAAGCTACCAACATGAGTTTGACCAAGCTGTGGGAGGCAGTGGAAGACAGGAGTGCCTGGTGTGCTCTGGTTCACGAAGAGTCGGACATGACTAAATGACTAAACAACAAAACCATTCACATACTTGTGCCAAGGTGGCTTGTGCCAGCCCTGACGGAGAGCCACATACCTATGTATAACCACGTGAGGAGGAAACTGTAGCCTCAAACCACAGGGTTGAGACTCTTGATAGAACTTCTTTGCTTCCCTGAACTTCCAGGCAGCTAAAGAGCGGTGGTTACCCGTTTATCTGAGTGCACTGCTTCTAAGAGCAACTATGCCTTTTTCTCATTCATTTTCACATCCACTCTGTAAGGAAGGTGGTGAACTGAAGATGAGAGTTAGTCACTTGTTCAAGACTTCCCCTTAACCTAAGTTTGCAAGTCCTTTGGGACAATTCCCTGCCTCTTTTTTTATGAAACTCTGTAATGTGCCATGAAATTGCTGTATATATGATAAACAGGAATATGGTTTTGCAATGAAATAAAAGATCCTGACATATGTTGCTTGCAAAGAGCAGGTAGAGGTCACTGTGCCTTTGAGCATGGGAAACTCTTTCTGACATGAGCCACAGCTGAGCAGCCACTGCCATCCACAGATGATCCTCTTTTGTTCCCCAAGCTAATTACAAGTCTAACATCAAGAGGAGACTCTAGTTCAACATTTATATCTGTAATGCGTTTGAATCTCTTCGTGCTTTAACAGCTGCACTGGGATTCAGCAGGCCTCTTGTGTCCATAGACAATTTTCCAAAGGTCTGATGAGGTGTCAGTCTTCGTCAACCCAGGAGTGAGATGGTTCTTGACATTGGGGCTTTCTCATTGATTAAATTGTCATAGTGTATTTGTAGCCTAAGTGCTGCCTTTTGGTCACTGTCCTTTCCTTCTGTGGAAAATGACCTTTGTGAATAATTGCATGCCCCAGATGTGTCAAAATGAGGAGAAAGCAGCCGTTTCTAAGTAATAACACTTTAGGAACTATTTGTCTCTTGTGCCTAATGTAGACTTTATAGGAGATAAAAATACCCTCAATAATTTTTTTTGTAGCCAATTTATCTTTTAAAATGAATTTAAGGTGCACTTATAAGATGTTATTGATATTTTGTGTCTTGCCTTGTAAGGTTTTATTAGGTGGCCTCCCTGGCTCCTCCACATTGCCTTAGTAGGTAAGGACTGAGGCTCACAATCTCAGCTGCTTAAGAATAGCCTTTAATGTTGCTGTGGGGATATATGGGATACAGGAGAAAACAAGGCCTCTTTTTGAGGGACTAGGATGGATGGCACAGCAAATCCCAGGAGAGAAAAACAGAGAAGTCTCACCATTGTGCTAAATTAAACAGCCTAGTTGCACAGAAGTGACCACTTAACAAAAATGAATATGAATTAAATGATTGTTTTACAATCCATATCAGTCTTGTGGTTGTTGTTTTTTTACAATGTTTTCCAGCTTCAAACCGACTGGAAAACATAAGCCACATTCACATTGTACTTCAGAATGTTTTGTACATTTGAGGCAGCCACTGTGCATGCATAGAAAAGTGTGCATGTGCAGATGTCATCTCCAGGAGCTCCAGGGGGACTGCATGGAAAGGGGAATGGAAAAGGTCATGCACATCAGAGGAATACATCTTCATCCCCTCTCTGATAAGAACAGCACTGTGCAAATGAGGCTTGTTTGGGTGCCAAGTTGACCTGCTCTTGTAGAGATTAGCCCATGTGCCAGGGGAGAACTCCACTTGCACTGAATACATTGCTGGCTTCTCTCACGGTTACCAATTCACATATATTTTTCATGTATATTACATTTTGGAAGATGGTGCACATGTGCAAGGACGCACACACAAATGTATAAATTAGCTCATCTAAATTACACGGTCAAGGAGTTACTTCAATCTGACATTATTTGATTTCTGGGATGAAGTCGAGTTGCTTCACAGAAGTGGAGAATCAGCACCATATCCAGCATCACAGAGCAATAAGCTTGATTTGGCTCCCACTGATACAAGCATAGTGAGAATTGTATGTTGGAGATGTTTACTGGGCAGAAGGCAGTTGAAGAAACTGAGAAAATAAAAGACACGGGCTTCCAGCCAGCTCACAGTGGCTTGTACTTATGCCCCATTATTTGTGGAATTTGGCTGGCACTCACATACTAAACTGTGAACTGAATTGCAACTGCAGTCATTTGACGCAACACATTAATACAACAGCTTGCAAAATGTGTAGTGTATGGGAGGATGCAGTCATGGCCCATGTTGTCTGGTACTCTTCCGAAAGTGATGCATCTCTTTCACAGGTAAGACTGAGCCAAAGATTTTCTTGGAAATAATTGGGCAAAAGTGGGGAAGGGTAAGGAGACTCTTGAATTGTTTCCCAAAAGATCTCCAATGTGTACCTTTTAGGCCAGTTTGCAGCTTCATTGGTATGGTTTATTTGAAAAATATGGTTTCTTTTTTATGATAGCCATGATATCATCATGCAGCCAGTCAGATTTGGTTATATGACTGTATATTTGAGGGCAAATGTAGCTTGTTCCATGTAATATTCCATGTAGTCATGTAGCTGAAATTGCTTGGTTACATCATGATGTCATGGATCCTAGAATGAAGAAGGGTTGTTGACAGGAGTCTCACAATGGAGCGTTGCCACTGCCATCCATTGCCTGGTAACGAACTGGCGTCATCTCCCTGAAAGTGTGTTGGTTGCATCTTCTCTCTGCCATGATACCCATCAAAATGCCAAAATGGCTCCTTACTAAACATTGTCATGGGGGGGGGGTGCATTTCACAGTGGAGGCTGTGAAATGTTTGCAAAATGCCTCCTTCACTTGACTAGCCATAGAATGTGGGTATTTGGGAAATATTGTAAATTGTTCTTATTCAGAGATTTGTTAGAAATTTAGAATTGGTTGGTATGGTTCTTTATGTTACAGTTTGTATTGATTAAGGAATATAAGTAGCTAAGATTAGTTTGGATACTACACTATACTGAACTCGGGATTCTGTTTCTGTTGTGTTTATTGTATACTGTATATTGTATACTGTATAGCATTGTATACTGTATAGCATTGTATACTGCATAGCATTGTACTTTAAAGCTTGTTGGCAGCTTTGAGTATTTTTAAGAAGGATAAATCAACTGAATACATTCTGTAACATCACTATCAAACAAATGTTTTGCACTCGCTTACAGACACACACACACACACACACACACACTCTTACAGAGTTTATGGGAAATAGCAAGTGTGCTTGGCTAATAACCAAATTTCACCCTTCTTTAGATAATTAACAGGTACATTAAATTTCCCATGGTAGTTTTGTGAAACAATTATTTTTGGCACTTGCTTGTAAATTCCAATGCCAGATAAGTGCATTTGGCTAATCCCCAGTTTATATCCTCATTTCCCTCATTTATCAGTTTCTTTTAGTCTGCAACAAGAGATTATAGGAGATGTATAACTGCTACCACAAAGAACACTCTTCCTCATCTATTAATATGTAGTAATGCAAAAGACATGGGTGGTATTTAAATAAGTTTTACTCTGAGTAGACCCATTGAAATCAATAAAAATGACTGTTAGGTCCAATAATTTCAATGGGTCTACTCAGAGTAAATCTTACTTAAATACCACCCATGCTGTTTTTCTTTTCTTTTCTTTTTAAAGTAAATTTTCTGTTTTACAATTTCAAACATTCATTTTACATCCTTAAAGTATCAATGACTCCCCTTCTTTTTCCATGGTTCATTTTCCAAATCTTAAATCCCTGCATGTTTTACAAAAACTATACCAATCAGTTTTCCATTATTTCATCCATTGAAACCTATTTACACTGTTGAATTTATCTTAATGCTGCCAGCGTCTTCAGCTGTGTACAATTATTTTCCATAGATTCAATAAATGTTTTCCAATCTTCTTTAAACGTATGTTCTTCTTGTTCTCTTATTCTATATGTAAAGTCTGCAAGTTGTACATATTCTGTCAACTTAAGTTGCCATTCTTCTTTGGTTGGGACCTCACTCGATTTCCACTTGGGGGCTAACAAAACACAGGCTGCAATTGTTGCATACATAAATAACCTTTTCTGACACCTGGGAATTTCAGTCTCAATTATCCCCAACAGAAAGGACTCTGGGTTTTGGGGGAAGTACCGGTACTTTTAAACATTTTTTTCAGTTCATTATAGATCATTTCCCAACACCCTTTTACATGCCCACCACATATCTTCCATGGTGTTTTTCCTGTCTGATTGCCCGTTTGTGGTATGACATCAATGCTTTGCATGCAAGTTTCCCCTCATTTACTTCATTTCATTGACTTTCACATGCCGTGACAGATAGTGTTTCATCCTGGCCATGAACCAATTTTGTGTGGTTTTAGTAAAGATGAAAATAAGAGATTACATCCAGAAGTTGTGCAAATAGAAGACAGCTGTCAGCTTCACTCTTTTGATCCTCTTCCTCTTCTTGCACACCCCTCCATAAATCATTCCCTTGAATAGTAGGGCTATGCAGACCCAACTGTTCAGGAGTGGCAATTTTAGCAAGTACTGGGATTTTAGGAAGTACTGTACTGGGAGGTAGGACAGTGGTGCCCTGTGCTATGCAAAAAATTAGCGCCCCTTGCTTCTTGTGTTCTGTTCTATAGCATTGTTGTGACGCCCCCTGAAGTACAGTGCTCCATAGGGCTGGTCACAGCACCCTAAAACCACCTCTGGAGGGGATCAGTTCCATGCACACAACTACTAGACAGAGCTCAGGGGTTGCATTTTTAGGATAGCTAAATTCTGAATAAAAGTGCAACGTGATAAAGATTCTAGTGAAGAAGACATATGATGGTCAGTGACAATAAACTAAATAAAATGCTTGTATTTAATTGACTAGAAGTAGATAAATACAAAAAGATTAGCAGTATCTGCTCCATTATCTCCATTAAATAAACGGGGGGGGGGGGGGGGGAGAAAAGCAGACATTCAAGGTAAACTTGATTTAGTGCCAAACACTATAAAGATGTAATTTAGTTGAAACTACTTAATAATCTTTTGGTTTAGATATCAAGAACAAAGATTACCATACAGCCTAATTTGCCTGAATAATGAGAGAATTTCTGGAAAGGTCAGGCTACTACGTCTAATTCCATGATGATCTCTGTAATCTAATTACATCAATCTCAGCAGCAAATGGAGCAATATTTGCTCAACATTTGGATGCAGGTTGCACATTGTCATTAAAGTATTATTAAACAAAATGGTAGTTTGCCTATTGCCAGGGAAAACATCGGCAGACATTTTGTATTCATTTTCATCCACTTGGATTTAGAGCCTGCTATATCTCTGTCAATTAGACATTAGTGCTCTGAAATGCCGAAGTCACTAAGTGATGAAGGAGGGTGGGAAGATTCTCACACACAGAACAGTATATATTTTCATACTCCAAACCTTTGTAAAATCAAAGGAGATTTCTGCATCAGACAATTGGCATGCCTGGTCCCTTGTGAAAGCCTTAAAATGCTAAAAGCTTTTTTTTGTACTTATTATGAACATATGTTTTATACAGAATATTTATGGATGGCTCACTGATCGTGTTCCCAGTGAGTTACAAGGCATGGTGTGTGGGAGCAAAGGGGTTTTGAGATGGCTACAACTTTATTGGTTACAGCTTATAGGGTCTGGCATGGCATAGGGCAGGGATCTGGTCCTTTGCTGGTTGGCTGATGCCCCATTCCAACCTACATTCTGGAATAAAGTTAATGGTGGTGGCACCATCCTCCCTGCATCATAAAAAGTGGGTGGGCGGGCACCCCACTTCCCACAGGGAGGGATTCCCTTGGGGGTGTTGCTTCAGTGCCTCAGCCCCCGGTAGGAAGTGGCCCAGTGGATCCCAGTCCATTGCCTCCAGCACCTTCCCAGAAAAGCTGTAACAAGTCTAAGGGCTCATCTGCACTTCTACTTGTCCCGCACCTAGAAAGCAGAGGGCTGAGAGGTTTTCCATTTGTCCCGCCACCTTCTCTAGGAAAACCTGCTATTTGCCACTGAATCAAAGAAAATGTCAATCTGCCTGTTTGATGTTTGCTCTGATTCGGTGGTAACGAGCAGGTTTTTCCAGGGGAAAGCAGCGTTGATGAGCCCTAAGTGTGCATTAGTAATCTGTTAAGGAAAATTCTGGGTTGAGAGACTACTCAACAGCCCAGCTCGTTGGGGTACAAGTCTCCCGTGGGTTCATGCGCTCAGTAAAAGAAGGAAATTCCAGCCAAGCAATTTGGAGCAAAACAGCAGCCAGTAGACTTGGATCCTTTATTGTTGCGCATCAGGTTCAAGAGCAGCAAGTGAACCCAGAGGATGGGGCGACATTGACTTTTAAAACTTCCCACAATATCCCAGAATACAGTTCATACAGCATCATTGATAGATCATCTTTACATCACTGACATGTCACAAAGGGGAGGGTTACACAAGATTGACATAGGCAAATGTGTCAGGGCAACACCCAATTATAAGATTAGCAGAGACAAACATGTTTTAAGTACCCCCCCCCCCCCCACCCAAAAGTACAATAGAACTTCCTTTGCATGTCTGGAGCCTGAGGCAAGTCCAGTGATGAGATTTGGCTTCCCTTGGAGAATAATGAGCCCATAAATTGTCACCTCTGGGCATTTCCTGGGTTAGGAGGTGTGCATACATGTCTTCCAGCTTGGGGAGGTAGCAGGGAAAAGAGTCCTTTTTCCAAGGGCAAAATAGCGTTGGAATGGAGGAACTTGGCAAAGGGGTTGATTTTATATGATTTATAAAGCTAGGTATCTTCCCCGAGCTGTCAAGTCGAAAGGATACATTCAGGCATAATGTTTGTAACATTTAACAGCTTTAAAGATGTGCCCATCCTGTAATTTCCATAGGAAAATGTTGCTATGAGCAGGGCAAACCACCCCACTCAGCACTAACCCCAGTTGCAGCTGTGGGCACAATTCCTTCCTAGGAACTCTGACCTGAGCAACCAGAGCAACCGCTAAATAAAGAGAATTTGAGCAGGAAAGTTAATGACAGCCCTATCAAAGCCAGAGGACCAGGCCTCTCAATGTGGAGCCCAGGAGCAGACCAGAGGGAGCAAGATCTCCCCTCAAAGTACATACCGGATGCTGAACGGATCCTAGTTCTAGCAGCAGACAAATTACACGAGGGGGCCCTGGGTCTTAGATCCCACACAATTATTCATTGAGTGCGTGGGTTTGAATTCTCCTTTGCCCGTAAGCCTAGAGTGTAGGTCTGTGAATGACTGAGTGAGTGTTAGTGAAAGGGTGAGGATGTTTTCCCCTCTGCTGATTACATAGAAACCCACTACAAACTTGAGAGCTCGTCCACACTTAAGCACAGAACGGAGAGGTTTCCTGCTTGTACAGCTCCGAGCAATGTTCCATTTGCCCCGCCGCTTTCCCCAGGAAAACCGCTGAAACAGAACAAACATTAATCAACAGAAACCCCAATTGACATTTGCTCCAATTCAGCGGCAAAGAGCGGCTTTTCCCTGGGGAAAGCGGCAGGGCAAACAGAAGTGTGGATGAACCCTGAGTTAATGGCATAGAAAACTTTATTCTTGTTGAGGCATTGGAGCCTGCATAGACTAGTAACCAGATTCTCCAGCCATGCCACACCTTGGAGCTAGCCTCCTGGGTCACAGTTGTTTCTCTTAAAGGGACAATATACAGTGGTACTTCGGGTTACATCCACTTCAGGTTACAGACTCCGCTAACCCAGAAATAGTACCTCAGGTTAAGAACTTTGCTTCAGGATGAGAACAGAAATCGTGCTCTGGCGGCGCAGCGGCAGCGGGAGTTCCCATTAGCTAAAGTGGTGCTTCAGGTTAAGAACAGTTTCAGGTTAAGAACGGACATCCGAAACGAATTAAGTTCTTAACCCGAGGTACCACTGTATAACAGGGGTGAAGGAAATGAGTGGGGGTCTAGGGGCAAATGTGTGTTGAGTAACTTTCTAGGTGAGGTGGAGGAAAGAATGTACTTTGTGTGAGAGGCAGGTGTTAAGAAATAGTTCATGGGATGGGGAAGGTAGGGAGATCTGTGACCAGAATTTTTATAATGGGGTGTGTGTGTTGGGGGGGTGTTTCCATCCCCCAAACTGACACCATTCAATTTTGTGAATATCCCCATGAAACCCACCAGTTTTGCTACACTGTATCTTGTTCACATGGAAGGGGTGCGGGTGGCGCTTTGGGTAAAACCTCAGCGCCTAGGACTTGCCGATCGCATGGTCAGCGGTTCGAATCCCCGCGGTGGGGTGAGCTCCCGTCATTCGGTCCCAGCTCCTGCCCACCTAGCAGTTCGAAAGCACCCTTAAGTGCAAGTAGATAAATAGGTACCGCTTTATAGCAGGAAGGTAAACGGCGTTTCCGTGTGCTGCTCTGGTGCCAGTTCGCCGGAGCAGCTTCATCACGCTGGCCACGTGACCCGGAAGTGTCTTCGGACAGCGCTGGCTCCTGGCCTCTAGAGTGAGATGAGCGCACAACCCTAGAGTCTGTCAAGACTGGCCCGTACGGGCAGGGGTACCTTTACCTTTACCTTTATCTTGCTCACATTCCCTCTTGCAGCAAAACCTTCAAATATTCATATAAAATCATCCCTACGTCGGATTGATACCATTCCAACTTCATTTTACTCAGGGAAAAGATCACTACTGAAGGGGAGGGGGACTTGGGAAATGGGTAAAGACAGCCATAATTCATGAAACCTAGGATCACTGTACTCAGCAGCCTCTTGCACAAGAGATAATCACTGGCATCCTGGCAAATGGAGGCCAGAGAGGTAGCCATCCCATGGGGAATAGCAGACCATCCAGGACAAAGAAGCGTGATTACCTGACTGTGAAACCCAGGAACTTGTAAGTATTTCTTTTGTATCACTTGATGGGTGTGAGCTGGAGGGCAAAGGAGAGCTGGGGGCAAACCTGATTATCGGGTTTCTGCCAGAAACCCCCTCCCATAATGTGACATAACCATGATGTATTTGTGATGTATGCATGGTCCTTCACTAAGGGTGTTATGGGTGTAAGAGAAAACTTATAAAAGTTGGAGCCATCCTTTGAGGCTTCTTCCTGCTTCTTCCATATGGTGGGTGGAAGTCTTGTTGCAACAGTCTTTCGATAAAAGACCAGGCCTACTGGCTGCTGTTTTGCTCCTATACTCTTGGCTGGTGTCTTTGTTTGGCAATCCAAGTGAGCCCAAGGATTTTCTTATAACAGATCTTAGCCCAAACGTATAATGCTGCCGCAGAGATACTGGACATATTATGCAGGTATGAAGGGGGATGCTGCTACTACTGTTATATCTGTGCTTTGACTCAGAGGGTGAACCTAGAAGCCCAGAAGGTTCTTGCCGCATTGCTCTATATTATGACACATCCAAAAGCTATTTTTAAAACCTTGCAGTAAATCTCCCCTTCCCTACAAATTCAAAACATAATCATGAGTTATTATTTCCCCAACAATAAAGGCCCTACACATAATGGAATACTATTTTTATAAGGAAAGTGTTGCTTGAGGGTTAGGTGAAAATTAGGCATAGTATAGCTGCTGTGAGACTGTGGTGTTTTCCTGAAGGTATGGGATTATTAATTAGAAGTTATTTTATTGAGGCGACACAATCCTGAAAAAGTTCAGAGGATACATAACAAAATATCGCAATACAGGCATCACACAATGAAATGCCAACAAATTTTGGGCTTATTACTTCACTGCTACACAACCCACTTTTAATTGACTGACAAATCACCCACACAGCTAATGAAAGATCTCTGAAGGCCAGTTGTGAGGCACTTTTAAAAGTCCCCAGCGCTGTAAAGTTAGCTTGTGCCACTTTCATTCATTTCCCCCTAAGAACAATCTGAAGTTAGTGAAGCAAATTAAGTCAAAGTTGGCCATATGAAAGCCTTTTTCTGTAATGTTCAACAAGTAAATTCCAATTAAGTGGTGCAAATTAAACAATTATCTGGTAGTGGGAATAATTTCAGAGACACTAAATCTGAATTCCAATATTCATTAGAGGGCACTCCATAGTCAAACTGAACCTAATTTTGGTGTTGGTTCCTTTGGAGGAAATACATACATACATCCATAAATACACACACACACACACTCATTCTAATTTAGTAAATTTATCTGCTTTCTTACCAATCTTTCTGAATCATTTCCCCCCTCTTACAGCCATGAGATGGGAGCTGCTACACTGTGGTTCTTCACTGTGGCTCTTTCCTGACCTCTGAAAATATTTTCTGAAGTGAATCTCCCCACCTATCAGTCTTTTGTGCCTGGCACACAGTGGAGTGATGCAGGGAAGCAAGGGGCTGCAAGCATGGCTGCATGTCCCTGTGGGGTAGGCTGCATCATCACTCCTACTGGTCCCAGAACTTAGCATCTGTCTGCACTGTCTTCAGGGGTGTGTCCAACTCCTGCCCTTGGCAGACCCAAATTAAGATTTCTTCCTTTGGGTCCATCTCTACACCATAGAAGTGAACCTCAGCCAAGGCAGCTCTTGTCCCCATTTGTCATTGTTTATTTTCCCACTGTTGCCACTATGCCTTGTCCGTTCCCCCCAGCCCACCCCAATGTACTGTTGGGCTTCTGGTCATCCATTGACCATTCCTTTGCAGTGGAGCATAGTAATAAGGTTACATGGTTTTGTAGGTATTGTGGTATTTTATGCATTGTGACTTCTAATTGTTTTTATTTATTGTAATTGTTAAGAGTGAATTCTGTTTAATTTGCTGAATTTGCTGATGTTTTGAGAGTTTATTTATTGTGTACTATTATATTCTAATAGATTACTGAATATTACTTTGTTTTATATGTCATTCTTTTTTAAAGTTTTATTTTATTATAACTTTTTGTATTGGCTCAGATTATTATATGGTATGTGTTCTTTGTTGTATATTTCGTTGCTGCAAACTGCCTAGTGTATAGTACTATAGAAAGGCAGCATGCAAATTGAAAATGAAATGAATAAGGGCAACTGGAACATTGTCCTACCAATCGCACTCTGCCTCCAACCAGTCTGCCTTCTAACCTATAATGAATCCAGCTTCTTCATCCTTACTCTCCCCTCAGAAGGATGGGGTCAAAGCTAGACATAGCTGGCTCTGTCCTCTCAGTGGCTCTGCATCCACCTACTGTAGACTCCTTGCCTTCTACCCAGCAAGTTCCTATGTGCACCAACCATTTGTTAGGCAGGTTGCTAGTTAATAGCCCAGAACAGTTGGCCAATGGGAGCTAAAGGGATAGAGGTTTCTGCTATGAAATACTGTGCAATTTGTCTGTCTTTTTCCTGTGTTCTACTAGAAGACATCCTGGATGCCTGAAAACAAACAAACACAGGAGCATAACATGCACAGCAAATATGTATCCTCTGTATCATATTTTTAAAATGTTTGATGTTTTATTATGTTTTTATATATGCTGTAAGCCACCCAGATGGGCAGGGTAAAACAACAACAACAACTATTATTATTAATATTTATTTTTGATGATGATGATATACTGCTATCATGACCCCATGCTGTCCAGACTTCAGACCTCTAAGAAAAGATGCTTCACTAGAGCTGTGGTGAAAAGTGTGTGTGTGTGGGGGGGGGGATTGACCAGTTAGGTGGAAGAATCTACAAGAATAGCTGTGTTAGATCATTGCAGTGAGAATAACAAGATAGTCTTGTGGCATTCAAACTTTATTGAGGTATGACCTTCCTTAGGCAAAAGCCTATTTTGACTAATGATTTAAATTGAATGACTGTATGAATCATTGTATGGATGTTGGACCCAATTATTCTCAAGCTCCCTTCAGCATTCCAGCAAACAATCAAGTACTTCCACTTTTCAGAATGGATTAGCAAAGCTACCTTTGAAAAGGTCTCCAGGTGCACAGTTTTGACCACGGAGTGCTACCTTGCTCTGAAGTTATAAAGATTCTCTGAAATAAGTTGGCTTTTGGTACTGCAGGTGTGTTTATTTATGCAGACAGAACACTTGCCCCCTTCAGCAGAGCAAGTCTTTCACATCCCCCCAGGAACAAACGGACCTTCTAAGTGTAGAACAGGCTCTGCTGAGATTTGACTGGTGAGCTAAAACTCCAGGTGACAAGCTGTGTTGTAACAAATAGTGAAAAGCTTAGTCTCTGAGTGGTTCCAATTCCATGTGTTTGCTTTGGGATGATAGGGTGTATGACTATTCTCACTACCATAAACAGCCTTTGTGATTCAGGTTCACCTCGTGGTTTATGTCAGCCATTGCTGAAAATATCATAGAACAGAGATGGCAATAGGTTTCACCCCCTTCTTTCTCCCTTCTCTTACTCCTCTTCCTACCATTCACCAACTTCTGACTCATCCATTCTCTTTATCACCCACACACAAACCCCACAACCCTAATCCACACACTCACAATTCACTCATCCTTCCCCGACCCCCACTCTCCGGTTGTGTACATTTACTCTGCATCCACTGTGTTCTTGCTACTTGTTTGCAAAGTGGTGCACACACAACGCTAACCACAACCTATCCTATATCAGCTCTTTGTCTCTCTGCCTGTGTGTCCGTCTGTTTTAATGAAGCGCTATATTTTGATGCATTCTCCCCTTATCAGCTTCAATCTGAATTGAAAAAAGAGAGAGAAAAGAACAACCTAGGCCCATTTTAAGGCATGTGGGCCATTATTCAGGGATAACAATACAATTTTAGAACGCCATGGTGCCAATACAGCTGGGCCATTGGGCAAGAGAGGCAGAGCAGGAAAACCCTGGGTACCGATTGGTGCATTCCTGAGGAGGGGAGGGGCTTGGCCCTATATAAGTATGTATATATGGACCTTTCCTCCAGCTTCTCCGTTTACAGCAGCACCAGGGGCCTCACCTGTGCTTAGGCTTACGCCCCCACCTGATCACAGTTGGGGAGGGGACCAAGACAGAGATCCCCCCTTTTGCCTACCTGGATTCTTGCAGCAGATCTGCAGGAAGGAGAGGAGTCTTTGCCTGAAGGAGGAGGAAGAAGAAGCCTCAGCTGCAGAGCAGGGAGGCCAGCAGGAGCAGAAGGGGCAGGAAAGCAGCGGAGTTTGCTGCCTAGAGAGGTGAGGGGGCTGGATCCTTGCAGCTTGCCAGATTTAATGACCCCCATTCTCTCCCTCCATGTGCCGTTCTCTGGGTTCTCCTGACAGCACCACCCAAGGCAATATCAGGGATGTGGGAATGTCCAGGGGTGGGAGGGGGGGGAAGCTTCATTGTGCAAGCGGAAATCCTTGCGCTGTTGGACCATGCTAGGTGAATCTCACCCATGTTTTTGAACGCATGTTCTCACAGAGTATACAATGTATACTCCAAATATAAAGCTATAAGCACATTCTTTATGCTAAGAATAGCACCACAAAAATTAGAGAAATACAAAATCTAAACGATAATTATATTCTGGTTGGGATGTTGTCATGTTCACATCAACATTTCCAAAAATCTAATTCCTCAAGCATCTCTAGATTCTAGGCAACATGTGAAACTTCGTGTTTCTGGAACCTTGATTGGACTATCACAGAATAGATAAATATTTTACATATCCATTTCAAATAATTTATTCCCCCTGCTGGCAGAATATTAAAAGGAAGTCATTTAACTAACTCAGCACACACAGATTTTTTTTAATAAAAAAAAATCATATAGGAAGACAGGCCATCAGTGCTGGATTGCTTTCAAATGAGGATTTTGTTTCTTTAAAGAGAGAAGAGATTAGTACTGGCTGAGATGCCAAATGAGAATGTCGTGCTGTATTAATAGTTTCAGAGATGGAAAGGAAATCCACTCTGGCTACTCAGTAACCTCTCTGGTTTCTAACCGTGACTAATGCAACCAAAGAGGGTGCTCTTTTGTGCTATGGCTAGAAGGCACTTGGCATGCAAGTAAGGGAGAGCTGAATGAATGCTCAGCAGGATGTGACAATCCTCCTTACCTGCCAGAAATGTAGCTCATGTCCCAGAGAGAAGATCTTAGGAACACCATTTGGAGAAAATATGAAACAGCAACACAAGCAATCATTATGTAGCAGGCCACGTTCTGACCACATCTTCCTAATAGACTCATCTCTCCATTTCTGTTCCCTGGATTATGTGGGACACCAATGGTAAATGGGGAGAAATTTGGGTTAGGTGACCTTTGTACTTTCCATAGCCCTGTGTTTGAATCCCATTAACACATGGCAAAATATGTTCTCAGCATGTGTCCCCAAGTACTCATGGTTTGCTAATAGGACAAGTTTAGCTTTAGCATGACTCACCCCTATGTTCATTCAACAAACGTTGCTTCACTCTCTCCCACCTGTAACCATCCACTTCTTCCCTTTACTATCCCAATATTCTTTCTCAGACTGGTATGAACAAGGGGTTGTTAAGGATATGTGTAAGAGTGTGAACAACTCAAGGGAGCACACAGAATACTGAATTTTTTTGTTTAGGCTGGACATCATTCATAACTTGGATATTTTCCACAAATCTTTACATTTTACATCAACTGACACACTGAGTTCCTTTATTTTTCTGGGGACCTAAAAATACCGTACAATGTTTTCTCCCGCTCCTGAAATAAACATACTGAAAATGTTCCACACTCTCACATATTTGCAACATGGAAATGGGCCAGCGAAAATGGAAGAGGGCATTTCACGAATGTTCCCTGGCGAGAATAACAGTTCGCAATGCCCCAAAATAATGCTTTCAGAGAATTTCTCACTATGCTACAGTTCAGATCCAGACAATTGTGACCAAGGAAACTGTCCCAGCCCCTGTAGTCATGACAGAAGCCCTTCAGGGAGTTGTAAACCTCCTGCCTTTGAGGCTTACTTATTTGCCTGGAGTGCAGAAACAGGGAGATTTACAGACCATCATGGTTCCTGTTTTGCATTTGACATGCTAAGTCATAAGCTGTTTATGGCCAAGACCCAGGATTACAGACTACAAATTCTCTCCCCCCCCCCCCCGAAAAAGAAAGTGTGCATCCATTGTACGTATTTTGACTGATGGTGGGTGATTAAAAGAATACAATGAATGATCATAATGAGCACCATCTTAAGATCACCTTTCTACATATCATTTCTATTTTGTTTAGAGTAAGACAAGGATGGCATCATTGCAGTGCATTAATGAAAGATGAAAAATTTATGAAAAAATTGAGTCAACAGGCCTGATCTGTACTGCAACAGGGTAAAATATTCCTAACCAGTCCATAATCCTCTTTCAGCATAATGTGCATTGAGACTGGGTAATTAACAATGTTATACAATATTTAATAGAAGCATTATGTTTTAAAAGATATTTCATGAGAACAGAAGAGCCATTAATCTTTCATTCTGATTCATTGAGTATGAAAGCTAATGTGTATTTTTATAGCGCAAGATTAAAAAAAGCAATTAGGAATAAAGCAGAGATCTTTTTAGAAAGTTTTGATTATCATATGCATTGGATTGTATAATTAAAAGAATAACATGAAACCATAAAGTTGAAAAATGATCAATAAAACCTGAATAGTTCCCCCTCCCGTGTAGTACACTTACCCTTAATTTTAAATTCAGCATCGTCCTTTTAATTTAGGGCACTAATTCAATTTATACCTGTATGTTTTGATCTTAATGTGAAACTGTAATGTAGCAAAGGAAACATCACTGTTCCCTTTTGCTCTTCCAAATGCAATTTATTATCTATCTGTCTATCTATTTTCTATGATTAAGCCTTGCAGTATGTTAAGATTCTTCCCTGTAAGCCAGAGCCCCGAATACTCTAAGCTACAGCTCAACCTAGAAGGTTAAAGGAAACCCAGGCTTGTTCCCACAGTTCTCCCTTCACCAGCCTGTTCAGTCCAAGCAGCTGGGCAGAGCAAGCAAAATAATTTACAGGAGTTCTGTTGCCCTTCCACAAACTTTAACTAGCTTTGGAAAGATTTGCAGTAGCAGCCAATAATGTTTATCTACATTTGCAGAATGCAAGCTAAATTTCTCTCTCTCTGTGTGTGTGAGAGCGTGTGTGTGAAATCACATTTTTAAAGCCTCAGCAATGTACTCAGGAATAATCTTTTAAAAGCTTTTAAAAAATATATAGTCACCAGTATATAGTCAATGGTATACAGATTATAAGACAGAATCAGATCAGCTCTTTGTCATCTTTTCCAGGTTAATTCACATCAGATAAGTAGGGTATGCCTTTCTTGCTTTTGTCAAACTGTGTGAATATTAGAAACACTGTGTGGCACTTGGCAGACCTGTAGGTATCAAAAATTTAACTGTAACCTGTAAATAACTGATAAAGCATCAAAACACTTCAAAATGCTGTACTTTCGATGAATGGCAGTGATTAGCTGGTAAGGTCACATAAAGATAAAACAAGTATAATTAATGTTCCTATGCCGGGGGAAATGAGTTTGATTACCAGAGTTCATAGACTGATTTTGGTTCAGAAGCTATGTAACAAAGATTAATGGAATCAGCCCTCTAGAGGCTAGGTTAGGGTGTGGAGCTGATAATGGCAAGGTTGCAGGTTTGATCCCCATATGGGACAGCTCCACATTCCTGCATGGTAGGGGATTGGCCTACTAAATGATCCTCAGGGTCCCTGGACGCCCTTCCAGCTCTATGCACATTTGAAGCAAGGAAATGGTGAAAGTGTTAAGCTTCCTCTCATTCGTTAAATATTGACTAATAATAATAATAATAATAATAATAATAATAATAATTTTATTATTTATACCCCACCCATCTGGCTGGGTTGCCCCAGCCACTCAGGATATCTTCCAACACTAATCATAGGCTGTGATCTGCTAAAGCATGATCAGCATAAAGGTAAAGGTAAAGGTACCCCTGCCCGTACGGGCCAGTCTTGACAGACTCTGGGGTTGTGCACCCATCTCACTCAAGAGGCCAGGGGCCAGCGCTGTCCGGAGACACTTCCGGGTCACGTGGCCAGCGTGACATTGCTGCTCTGGCGAGCCAGAGCTGCACACGGAAACGCCGTTTACCTTCCCGCTAGTAAGCGGTCCCTATTTATCTACTTGCACCTGGGGGTGCTTTCGAACTGCTAGGTTGGCAGGCGCTGGGACCGAGCAGCGGGAGCGCACCCCGCCGCAGGGATTCGAACCGCCGACCTTTCGATCGGCAAGTCCTAGGCACTGAGGCTTTAACCCACAGCGCCACCTGCGTCCCATGATCAGCATACTAACATGAAATAATTTGCAATTTACTACCATGTTACAAATCCAATGATACAAACTTGGAGAATACAGTGGTACCTCGGGTTACAGACGCTTCAGGTTACATACGCTTCAGGTTACAGACTCCGCTAACCCAGAAATAGTACCTCGGGTTAAGAACTTTGCTTCAGGATGAGAACAGAAATCGTGCTCCAGCGGCACAGCAGCAGCAGGAGGCCCCATTAGCTAAAGTGGTGCTTCAGGTTAAGAACAGTTTCAGGTTAAGAACAGACCTCCAGAACAAATTAAGTTCTTAACCCCATGTACCACTGTAGTTTTGAAGTATATTGGAAACATACTTTTTGAGTATATTACTTACAGGAATATGAGATGGTTCAGGGCTTTGAAACCACTTCCACTAAACCTTTAAACAGTAAAAGCCTCTCTGATAGGCTAGGAAGCAGGGGTTGGTTGAGTTGGCATCTGTCTGACTTGGGAGACAATGGAAGAGTGTGCCGTGGGGGGGGGGGTTTGAAGTCAAACTGTTGGAGAGTTACAGTGCCTACTGTGGCTGGAGAAAGTGTGTCCAGACACAAGATTTCAAAATAGGGATGTCTGAGCAAAAAACTGCTGACCCCATTAAGAGGGATATGGTTTAAAGTAGTGATGAAGATCTTCTGGTCCTCCAGATGTATATGGACACCAACTTTCATCAGCTCCAATCAGCCTGACCAGTGATCAGGAATGTGAGGTGGTTCTATACAATTGTCCCCTGTTGCAGGTGGAGGGGACTGAGGTTGCAAGACAGTGGTTTGCCTAAGGCCATCTAGTGACTTCTTGGCCAATATGAGATTTGAGCTGCAGGCTTCATGGCTCAAACTATTAGCAACATCATCCATGCTGAAAGGATGGGCCACAAAGGTCAAAGGCCAGAGCAACAAGTGTATCAGAGGGACTTGGAGCACATCGGTACTAAGAAAGCCACACACTATTTAAAGCTGCACATAGCATTTGCAAGCATGCCTTAAGTAACTGAATATATCCCAGCCAATTGAGTCTAGTGGGAATGCTAAGAATTGCTTCTGGGGAAGTATTGAAATATGCTAGCACATAAAGGCGGTTGGTTTAAAATGTCAAAACTTTGGCAGAATACAGGGGGGGAAATATGTAGAGAAGCATTTAAATGAAGGAGGTGATGCAATCTGGAAAAGTTGAAATAGCATATCAGGAGAATGCTTTGAGCTGATTTCTGTTTTCACAAGTTGCCTTTAAAATGCATAGCAAATATACTGGAATGGTCCAGTGGCACCAACTCCAGGGGGCCCAGGCACCCACAATATTTTTTGTTGCGGGTGCCCAGCCCCCACACTCTGCCACCCCTCCACTGTTGTGCACCGCTGCAACCGCCGCACCAACCCTGCTGCCGCTAGTGGCACCGATACCCCCGCCGCAGCCCCCGCTACTGCTGTGCTACCCCCTGCCGCCACATGCTGCCCCCGATATCCTCACCACGCAATGCCACCACCACCACCCTCTGCTGCCGTTACCACCACTTGCCAGCGCTACCACCCCTGGAATGGTCAGTCCAATAATGTGATGGTGGGGTGGCATTAGAATGGTTTGGAAACTAGCAGGAAGTGTGGTTTAGCTAGGGAGAGTATGGAGACAAGGGAGACTTGAGAAGTACACACACACACACACACACACACACACACGAGTCTATATGATAGAAACTGTCCTTTGTTCCTCCCAGACTAATGTGCAAATTGAAACTTAAGTTATCCACCTGCTTTTGCACCTCCCAAATTGTCCAACATAGTTTTCATATTGAAAACCATGTAAAAAACACATTTAAAAATATGTGGGGGGTTGGTTGGGGGGCAATATATTTAGAAATTTGTATTTAAATATACATTTAAATGCAATTTTTAGTGGAGTTGTTTCAGCATTGATCTTTGATTTTTTTAAAAAACAAACACCACACACAACAGAACACACTTATGAGAGAACACAGGCAAAAGAAACATGAAAGGGATATAGATTAATTTCTATCTGGCTAATAGACTCATTAGCATTATAGGTGAGGGAGAAGAGCATTCATTATTGATAAGAAATTATCAAATCTATCTTCCATATTTTCATTGCTGGGAATATTTTTTTAATATTGTTTATTATCATTTTTTAATTAATATTCTATTTATTTGACAGTTGTTCCATTATGTTAGGGGCAGTCATAAGCTCGTTTCACATTTCTTGGTCTCAAACCAATGAAGGATGCTTAGGCCAGGAGTTGCCCCATGTGATTCTGTTTGTTTGCCTTGCCGCCTGTAAAGATTAAGCAGTGGTCCCATCTCCACCCAAGCCAGCTGGGAGGTTACGCTGCTCTTGCTAGTGAGAACAACACTCTTAGGACTGTCCAGTGGAAATTGAGCAATGGGCTATAAGCAGCATTCCTCTAGCCTCTGCTTTCTACAGACCACAACGTATTTTTAATTCAGCAACCTGCATGTTCCTTGTCAAGAGGATGGGAAAAGGTTAATTTCCCAGCCTGTGCACTTTTAGCAGCTGGACTCTGTAAAGTCATTAGGGCCATACCGCAAAGGGGAGCAGCCATCTGCAGTTGTGCCCCAGGCAGGCACTTAATAAAAAGAGCAGAAGAATGTTATATTTCATTGTAAGCAGAAATTGCTGCTGCTGACTGAGAATCAAGGCTCTCACAGTCCCTGGGAATGATAGCTGAGAAAAGATAGCAAAAAGTCCCCAGAGTTAAAGAAGACCTTGGATAGGTAAGAAGGATGACACAAACGACTGAAGAGAACTTTGGGAAAGTGGGGAAGTGCATCCTTGAAACTTTGAAAGATAGAGGCATGACAAAAGAGCCAGTGAGAATTAACACGGTGAGCCATCTATAATCTAGATACTGTATATACTAGGAGTGTCTACCAGTCCCAAAATTTGCCTTGTATCTGTATCCCTCTCTGTGTGTGTTTAAATACATATGATCTATTTCCAAGTAGCTCTGTGATCTCGCCAATCAGTAATTCAGCTCCCGAGTCACTCCGTAGAAAATGAAGCCCTATTAATTATAGTGGGAACCCCAAAAATGGTTATAACATTTCCCATTTGGGGCCAAAGTGTATGAAATATACAGGCACAGCAGTCCCTCAAGAGTGGATGAAGTCTGACAAATTGCAGGCAAATAGGTCCAGTTACATTAGTTGGGGAAAGTAAAAGGGATTCCCTTCCTTCCATCATCTGTTAGGGGAGCAAACGGGGGTTTGTCTCTTTTTACCTTAAATTAATTAAGATGTGGTTGAGTGGTGGATAGACTTGCTTGTACTTGTTGTTTTTCTTTAAAAACAAACAACCTTTAAAATAACCTTTAAAACAACAGCATTTGAACTTAAACAAGTCATAAGTGTTTGTGCTTTAACTGCCTAAAGCGGAACAATGGCACTCAATCTCGCCTCCCTACACTACCCAAGTTAAATTGCCAGTCAAGTTATTTGCAACTTGAGGAAGAAAGTCCAGCAAGTGGGTCTCCTCCTTAGAGACACTAAAAATGCAACGATAATACATTAAATAGCTCACCATTTGCTTCCCCTTCATACCATGCAAATTCTGATGCCTGAGGCAGCCACCTCACACTGCCTAATGATAGAGCCAGCCCTGTGGAAGGGCTAAGTTTGCACCCAACAAATTCTGATGCTGTGATGTTCACTCTGTAATTGCTAATTATCTGGAACCATGCAGTGAAAAATCACTTTCAAATAATAAAATAAATTGCACTTACACAGTGAACACTGACTGCCAAGAGCCAGGAGAAATGTGTGAGATATGATGGATTCCTGGTATGCCCCACAGAGAAACTTACGGTCTTCAAATAAAAACATCTTGAAGGTCCCAGGCCACAGAGAAGTTAGGCTGGCCTCAACTAGAGCTAGGGCTTTCTCGGCTGTGGCTCCGATCTGGTGGAACGCTCTGTCACTAGAGACTAGGGCCCTGCGGGACTTGACATCTTTCCGCAGGGCCTGCAAGACAGAGCTGTTCCACCAGGCCTTTGGCCAGGGCACAGCCTGACTCCCTCCCTCGGCAATCTTCGTGGAGCTCTGGCACAATGGTTGCCAGTGGCTTGATTTGAATCAATTTTACAATGAATGATTTTAGAGTGTTGTTTGTACTGTACTCTTGTACTGTTTTATTTTTGTTAGCCGCCCTGAGCCCGACTTTGGCTGGGGAGGGCGGGATATAAATAAAATTATTATTATTATTATTATTATTATTATTATTATTATTATTATTATTATTATTATTATTGCAACCATTCCTCCCCATGAGCAGTTTTCATACGGAAACAAACCTCACAAAAATTTGGCACAGCAACATTTGGTACATTAGGTATGAGGTATCAAGGTATCATAACAGGGAAGAAGAGAGCTAGCTATACAATGTAGCTGTTCCCCTCCACGGTTAGGGCAAGTAAGTTTTCCATCATGCTTACCACCATCATCTTGGCAACCTGCTTAACCCAGGGGTTGCCAGTGTAGACAGGGATACATTATTTGACATCCTCCCACTGTAGTACTAGCAGAAAATGACTCTTAGGGAGTACCTGGTCTCAGATTGGTTCATTTCACAGAAATTGCTTTCACAATTTCACTGCACAGCTTTCTTTCCAGGAGAACTAGAGACTTACTTTTTTAACGTGGTGCCTTATTCCAGGTACAGTGGTACCTCGGGTTACAGACGCTTCAGGTTACAGATGCTTCAGGTTACAAACTCCGCTAACCCAGAAATAGTACCTCTTTGCTTCAGGATGAGAACAGACATCGTGCTCCGGCGGCACAGCAGCAGCAGGAGGCCCCATTAGCGAAAGTGGTGTCTCAGGTTAAGAACAGTTTCAGGTTAAGAACGGACCTCCAGAACGAATTAAGTTCTTAACCCGAGGTACCACTGTACAGTAGTTGGGTACAGGATGGCAGCTTAGGCGTCTGGTTAGGGATGACATTGGGGGGAACAGGGTTCTTGTGGCTTTAAAAGCTGTTTCTCCACAGTCAGCACCAGGAGGGCATAGCTGATTTCACATGGGAAACATGAGGTTGTCTGGGGATTGGGAGCAGGAGAAACAGTAATAACGGTACTCTAATATTGCGTCATGCCACACTCCCATGGCAGGCTTTTCGCGACTGGCACTCCCAGCACTCTCTCAAAATCTGAAATATGACAAGTGCTCTGAAAAAGTTGGTTATCTGGGTTTATTCTATTTATGGCTAAGGGTCCACCACTTTTTTAATTGTTATAATTCAGACATTTTAAAAGCTTGTTGTTGAACACAACCTTCTCCAACTTGATGCCCTCCAAGTACTACTCCCGTCATCCCTGACCAACAGCTGGGATGGATGGGACTTACAGCCTGAACCATCTGGAGGTTTGGAAAGGCTGGTTTGTGTGTGGAATTGTTTCTGAGCACAAGGGGAGATGTAATTCTGCAGGGTTATTTTTTGCTATAGCACTTTCTCCACACATCTGGTGCTTGCTGAAACCTGCAGCCAAGTGAAAGCTGAGAAAATTAAATATTGGTTTCCCCCTTTTTGCAGTTCTTTTTGAACTTCTTTTGAGTCAAGGTTGTCTGTAAATAGCTCTAACTAGTCACACTTCAACTAGATAGCATCTTACTTATTTATTGCACTCCCATTTGCTGCACATTTTTGTTGTTGCTGCATTTGATTTTAAACTGCTGTCTAACTAGAAGAAACAATTATGCAAATGAAAAATTAGATCTTTCAACACTTCAGAAAACTGCCACACTTATAATTGCTTAAAGTAAGCACAAAGAATCAGTTAATTTTGGAATAGTTCAGCATCTGCTAGCAAATTTAAAGAAAGAGGCTGTATTTATTGTAGATCTGTAAATACTCTAGAACCTGGCAGGTGGTATTTTTATGGAGCAGATCGTGAGATGGGGGCAGAAGCGAAGGGGAGAGAGAAAGAGAGAGAGAGAGAGAGATGAAATTCATGTCAAAGACAGCAACATTGTTTCGCAACATGAATTGGAGGTGCCATAACCTTTTATGATTTCACATCTTTAATTAATTCATGTATTGCTCCAGTGCATGCTACTTCCCCAGATCTCATTCAGAAGAAGTGATATGTTCCAGATTTGCTATCTTGTCAATTCGGGTATTGCAATCTTGGTAAACCAAGGAAGAAGAAAAATATCAGATTGATTGTTTCAAAAGGGGAAACGTCAGAGCTTAGAAGAGGCTGAACAGAAAGGGCAGGAGATTGTGTGCAGGTTGCTGAACTCTGTGGACTTCAGCTTGTATTGCAAAGAGTGCTATCTGACACTTTTGCATTGAAATGTCAGTGGTGGCAGAACAATTGTCAGATGAGATGACACCGCGCATTAGAACATATGCAAATAGATGCAAAAGGTGACACCAGACAAAGAAACCAACATTTGCTATCAGCAGATAACTAAAGTGCCAGTTTGTAAATGAATGACTTCAAAATGCATGATACCAATTTGTGTTAACTGAGAACTGAGTTCGTTGATAGTCTGTCTTAACAGCAAGGAAGGGCTGGACTTCATTTGCTAGGCTCATAGCCCACCATCAACTTTTGAAAACAAATGAGCTACTTGTTATTACACCAAATGTTTGTCAGGCACAACCATCAGAGTCCCCACGGAGAAACTCAGGCACTGAAGGAGTCCCACTCAGCACCTTTCAGTATTACCCAAATAAGAAAAAGATAATCGGCTTTGGAGCGTAGACATGCAGCATGTCCACTAAGGTCTGTCTGTCTCCAAAGTCCTCCTCAGTTGCTACTCTGAGGCTGCTGGTGCTTCTGCCCAGCCCCTTTACCAGCTGATCTGCTAAGGATCCAAGAGGGCTATTTGTCATCACATTTTATTTTGATTGGCCTGTACAGAGGTCTGTTAGGATTAAATGTGGGAACAGCCATGTGAGGCCTAGTTTTTACTTTTCATTCTGGACTTGGACATGCATGTGCTCTGCCAAGCATGAATGGCACTCACACCTGGAGCAGGACTTGTGCCTCTCTTTAAAACAGCTCCTAAAAAAAGTTCCCACTCCCCCCAAAACCATTCCCATATATCCCAGAAACCACTCCCCCCTTTAAAAGAGACATCTTTATTTTTCTATGGTCCACTTCACAGCTACATTTTTAAAGGTAAAGGGACCCCTGACCATTAGGTCCAGTTGTGACTGACTCTGGGGTTGCGGCGCTCATGTCGCTTTACTAGCCTAGGGAGCCAGCATACAGCTTCTGGGTCATGTGGCCAGCATGACTAAGCCACTTCTGGCGAACCAGAGCAGCGCATGGAAACGCCGTTTACCTTCCCACCAGAGCAGTACCTATTTATCTACTTGCACTTTGACATGCTTTCGAGCTGCTAGGTTGGCAGGAGCAGGGACCGAGCAAAGGGAGCTCACCCCGTCGCGGGGATTCGATCCACCGACCTTCTGATTGGCAAGTCCTAGGCTCTGTGGTTTAACCCACAGTGCCACCCACGTCCCTAGTTGCATTTTTAGGTGCACACAAAATAAAATTGTAAGTGTAACTATGACAAAGTTGTGTCTGCAAGCACAAGTATCATACAAGTACACTCATGGGGTTATAATTTATTTTCATATCTGTTCTTATTTTATTGGAATTGAAATGTTAAGTGTTTTTGAGATATCACCATCCTCCCCCCCTACCCCGCCTCACCAACAAAAATACACTCTGGAGACATTTCAATAGGTAGATGGGAGAGAATGAGCAGGACTACCTTCCCATTTACATTTCCTTTAGCTAAATATTTTCAGCAGTTAATTCCCCTCACCTAATTACCAAGATATTCAGCACATCCCAGTCCCCACATATCTCTCCCTTATCAAACATTAGCAGAACTTGATAAATTATTGTACGTTTAACCAGCAGATGAAAATAGACAAGTAACTGAGATGAGCGTCTGACTTTAACCTCAAAACTATCTAGCCTCCCCTAATTAAATATGAAATATATATATATTTTAATTCAATCCAAAGCTACTGTGAGGATAAAGTGTTTGGTGCTCAAAAATGACTTTTTAACTTCTTCTTCACCACTGATCTTCACTTGAGTTTCACACTGGTCAGAATAGCTGAGGATCAAGCTGCCCAGATGCTGCAAAGTTCATATTTCAAAGTGGCGTGCTACAGTGCCATTTACACACAGATTCATGAGAACGTTATAGGGCTTTTTATACTGACAATGGCTATGGGTTTACACCAGGTCAGCCAGAGTTCAGGAGTCTCTTTCAATTATGGAAACACCCAACAATATAACAGCTTTGTTCCAGGACAGATGGTCCTTGCATTGCATTGTATCAGTCTTACATTTCCAGTTAAAAGAGATTTGACACTCATCATCTTCTACGATGGAAGGGCCTTTGCAGAATGGCCTACAGAGGACAGTCCTCTATCTGAAGACCTGTCAGGTGACAGTCATTTATTTGAATGAGTGATATCTGCATTATATACTTAAAGGATTATCATACCACATTAAACAGTCATGCCTTCCCCCCAAAAATCTTAGGAACTGTAGTTTGCTAAGCACTGGAGACTCCACTTTCCTTCACAGAGCTACAATTATCAGAGTTCTATGGGAAAAATAAAAGTAGGGGCAAGAAATTAATGCCACACATTGTCTAGTCCTGGGTATTTTTCTGCCCCTGGCTTGTTTTAATTGCTATCCATCAATACATGTTCCCTGGGGAGTTTACAAAGTCTGAAGTAAAATGCAGTATTGAAATACAAAACAGTAAATTTAAAACATCAAAACACGCACCCATACTAAAATGTGCACTTAGTTGTTTTCCTATCCTGATAACGGTCTGTGCACACCGGGTGAGGCAGGCCAGGCAGTGATGCTGGAGGCAGTGATTTGAATGCACTCACTAAGTGCATGGGCAAAACATACATGAATACTGGCTTTCAAGGCAATGTGTGAGATTACTGTGTATCCAATATATTAAAGGGTCTGAAAAACAAGCCTTATGAGAAACAATTGAGGGCCATACAGTTGGGTATGTTTAGCCCGGAGGAGACTGAGGGGAAATATGATAGCCATCTTCAAATATCTTAAGGCATCCCCCAAATTGATTCTCCAGCTGTTTGGGGACTACAACTCCCATCATCCCTAGCTTACAGGACCAGTGGTCAGGGATGATGGGAATTGTAGTCCCAAAACAGCTGGAGGGCCAAGTTTGGGGATGCCTGCCTTAAGGGCTGTCACACGGAGGAAGGAACAAGCTTGTTTTCTCCTGCTCTTGAGGGTAGGACTCGAACCAATGGCTTCAAGTTGCAAGGAAGGAGATTCTGACTAAACATTAGGAAGAGCTTTCTGACAGCAAGAGCTGTTCAACAGTGGAACAGACTCCCATGAGAGGTCATGGACTCTCCTTCCTTGGAGGTATTTTAACAGAGGTTGGATGGCCACCTGTCATTGAGGCTTTAGCTGAGATTCCTGGGTTGCAGGGGGTTGGACTAGATGACCCTTGGGTCCCTCACAACTCTATGATTCTATGACCCATAGACACAAAATGGCAGGGTTCTGCTTTCCTTTATTTTTTTCTCCCATCCATTCTTCCCCCTAAATTATATCCAGACAGTAATTGTTGCTAAACATAGTTGCAGCTCATTCTACAATAACAACAACCAGCTCAATTGTGGGAGTAAGCAATTATATCATTTAAAAAAGGGAAAATGTGTCTCTTTATTCATTTGCAAAAAAAGAGAGAAGAAATCTGTATCATCAAGATTATGAAAAAATATCATGTTGGTGAACATTATTAAATCAACAATAAAATTGCATACACATAACAAAGAAACACAGATCACAAATCAATAGATCAAATTAATACATCAACACAAACTGGATCACCTACCAGGGAAAGCTGGGTTATGATGTGTTTACTATAGCAGTCTGCACTGTAGAGCAGCTTTTATAGGGTAAATTAATACCTTATACCCAGCAAGTGGCTATGATCCTTCAGCAATATGTAATGGGACTCAGGCAGTGACCCCGAGAGAGAGAACATTAAAAGTACATATGAGTATATCCAGTGGTTTTTCTTCTTCCAGGGGGTACTCAAGGGCACACAGTTCTGGCACCTCTTTTTGTTGCTGTTAAAAAGTCTGGCACTTACTGTCACAACGGTGAGTACCGGCACCTATTTTTCTAGAGAAAAAGTGCTGCGTATATCACATTTTTCAGTGATGAAAAGCTGGAGGGTATAGATCTTTGCATTCTCCTCTTCTCTCTGACCACACAAGACTTGGATGCAAGTTGAAAGGAAGAACACTACCTGGGGAACTTGGGTATATGCTTTACTGAAAGCTTGGACTCAAGCCCCTTGACCCCTTAGCCTATGGTAACAAAGCCAAACTGTGTTTAACAATAATACAGAGGAACCTCTACTTACAACCATAATCCTGTCAGAGGTCTGGACATAACTAGAAACGTACATAAGTAGAGGCACACTTTTCCATAGAAAGTAATGGAAAAGTGAATTGATCCAATCTACACGATGAAAAACACCCCCTAAAACAGCAATTTAACATGGATTTTACTTTCTAACAAGACCAAAGAGCCATAAAATGAAGGCAGTAATCAATGTAATTTAAAATAAATAAGATAAATAAATAAATAATAAATAATAAATAAATAATAAATAATAATAATAATAAATAATATAAAATAAATAAGATAGCATTGTAAATGAAAAAAATAAAATTTATTTTTTTCCTTATGTGCTCTGAGGGTAGGTGGGCTTCCCTGCCTACAAGCTGGGGGTGGGGCAAAGGTCAGTAAAGAGCTGATTCACTTCAGCCGGGGTCACTTTTTTTCTTGCCAGGCCAGGTTCTTCTCTGGGCTTCCTCAGGTTAGTTCCTCAGTGGGGTTTGGGGCTGCAGTGCGCCCTGCTGCGCCTCTTGCAGGCGGCACCTCTTCCACAGCTTTGGTGGGTGGGATGGGGGTCCTCTCCCCAGTGGCAGAGGCCTCAGTGCAGCTCCGCAGCTGGCCAGGCAAGCTCCGGGCTGCTGGCAAGGCCTCTGTTCATATCTAGAGGAAAGTTCATAAGTCGAAGCACCTCCTGAAGGTCGTAACTGGAATTGTACGTAAGCAGAGCTGTACATAAGTAGAGGTTCCACTGTACTCACATGTTTGCCCTGCTTTCACCCTTTCCTCCATTTCCCTCCTCTTTTCCTCTGTCTTCTGTCTTGTGCTTTGTGAATCAATATGCTTCTTGGTGGGACCATATTATTGCCTGTTTGGTACGTGAAATGTGAGACTGCCCAACAACCCCAGCTCAATGTGATTCACATTGTTTCATGTTCAGGTTGGGCCTGATACCTGCTTGGCTGATCTGTGATCTGAGCATTAGATATTTTTCATCTCCAAAGCTTTGAGGATCACCTTTACTGTTTGCACACTGAAGAACTTCCTGAAGAAAGACTTTGTTATAATTAGACTAAAGCTTTCTTTTTTTAAAAAAATAACAACACCCAATTATTTGCAGCACTCAGAAAAACTTTAATTAGAATAAATGCAGATAAAGCACCCCAGAAAAAAAGATACCAAAACTGAAAGCATTAATTATTGAGCTATAACATTTACTGGTTCTTCTTTTATGTGTGGCACTTCCTGAATTCATTCCATGCAGATGCTACTGTTGAAAACGACAATCCTCTGACTTGCTTCTGCTAATTAACATTCTGAGTCATTCAGTGCAATTTTTGTAGAATGTTAGATCTCTGTGAGCTTAAACAATGATACAAGCAAAATACCATTAAAACATGACAATGAATAGGAAAGGGTTGCTGAATCTTTGAAGAAACATTCATGTGCTCAGCACATGTGCTCAGCTCCTTCTCCTCTTCTTCCTCATCCTTCTTCTGATTCGATCAGCAGCAGATGGTGCGCTCAGCAGGAGGTTTTCCCCTGACCTCTTGGCAAGTGAGCAACTACTGCTTACCAGGAAATTAAGGTCAAAGCATGATAAAAACACACCAGCAGGAGCATCATATTGGCTCTGTTGGTGTGTTTGCACTTCGTTCGCCTCCATACTACCTTGCCCCTTCTCTTCCTGGTATTCAGAAGCAACTCAGATGCTGAGAGGTTGGGTAAGCATTTCCTCCTTGCCATGCCAGATGGTGGCAACGTGAGATCTGGAGTGGCTCCCCATTTGTGGAATGCTCTCCCCAGGAACAATGGTGTAGCATGTGTGGCAGGTGCCTGGGGTGGGCGCGGAGGGTGAACAGGACCCACACTCAGCCCACACTGCTGCTACCCCACGCTGTCAAGTAGGGCCACGCTGTGCACTTGGCCACCCATAGTCCTTGGTGAGCACAATAGCTTTTCGATACTTTTCGATACTTGTACTTCCAGTTTACTTGGTAACCTCCCTCCCCAGGAAAATGTTTGAATAGCAGCTGGTTAAAGAACAACATTGGGATGCGGGTGGCGCTGTGGGTAAAACCTCAGCACCTAGGACTTGCCGATCGCATGGTCGGCGGTTCGAATCCCCGCGGCGGGGTGCGCTCCCGTCGTTTGGTCCCAGCCCCTGCCAACCTAGCTGTTCGAAAGCACCCCCGGGTACAAGTAGATAAATAGGGACCGCTTACCAGCGGGAAGGTAAACGGAGTTATGTGTGCTGTGCTGGCTCGCCAGATGCAGCTTGTCACGCTGGCCATGTGACCCGGAAGTGTCTGCGGACAGCGCTGGCTCCCGGCCTATAGAGTGAGATGAGCGCACAACCCTAGAGTCTGGCAAGACTGGCCCATATGGGCAGGGGTACCTTTACCTTTACCTTTAAGGAACAACATTGGGCAGACACCATGATTTGATTTTATCTGGACTGTGTGTCCAGGCAGCTACCTGCAGTGGAAGTCTCCTGGACTGATTAGGCAGAAATACCAGTTTGTGAAGAGAGGATGTGAATTTACAGAGGGGAATCTTGGACTACAGATTTGGCCTAGAAAGAAGAAGAGTAAAGACATAAATCCACACAGAAACATTTTATTTGGACTTAAACTCACTTGCATAATGAACGCAGAGGCTGTTGAAAATAATGAAGGATTAACATCAGAATGTATTAAGGGAATTATTGTAATATTTTGAAATGCAGTAGAAATATGAAATGATTAGGATTCTCTCTGATCTCGAAGCATAAGAAGTCAGCTAAATAATAATAATAATTTATAATTAGGCATAACTTTGGGGTTTGTTTGATTATTGGATAATTTGTATAAATTGGAATATATAATTTGGTTTGATTGGAAAATTTTTAATAAATATTATTTAAAAAACAACAGCCATGTGCCAAATGGTGCACTCACACTGCCTTCCAGCCCAGCGCTGCTTCGTAAGGTTGCAAGGTTGCATGAGGAGGATGCTTGAGATTGGGGTTGTCTGACACAGTACTGATAGTCTGACAACCATTTTATACAGAATTTGATATTTTTCAAGAAGCATTTCTAATAGTTATTTCACAAAGGGCAAGAGTTAGGGGTCAGCATCATCAGAAAACCACTGATGGCTACATGGTCAAAGAAGCCCATCACTGCCCTTAGTGGACCTCATGCCCAGCTGTGCTGCTTCTGGCACCACTGCATTGTTGCCCACCTCCCGTTGCCTAGTACTGCCGTCTGCTGCCACTACCATTCACTCACCTGTCCTCCTCACCCTGGACATATCCCCAGCTGGCAGTAGCAGCACTTTGGAATGGGAGATGAGCCAGTAGCTGGGTCTGGTCCATTGTGGCCTGGCGCCATCTTAGATTGCCCCAAACACAAGGCTTGAAGTTGCCATTAGGCAGGAACTGCATTTTGGGCAGCCTAAGAGGACAGATTGTTGCCATGGATTGCTGCTGCCAGGGAGACACGCCTGGTGGGAGAAGGGAGGGGAGTGTTTTGCACTGCTCCTGGTCCAACTTGAATGGTTATTGTCTGCTGTATAATTCTTTTACAATTGAACTAGGCCAGATTTTCAAAGTACCTGCATCAGCAGAAGCCTTTGGGGGGAAATGCCATGGCCTTCTGTTTCATATTTATGTTGCCTTCTCTCCTTCATCACAGCTTGCAGGGGTTATACATTCTTTGTTTCATTTCTGTTTGAAGTTGGCAGTTACCAGCATAAGTGCACTGAGGCTTACCGCACCTCAGAGATGAGAATTATTGCAGCACTTTCTCATATGCTTGGTTTTCACTGATATACTTTTCATCAAAGTTAATTTTGAATGAAAAGCATCTATATTTTAAAAAAGCAGTACAAATTATATCGGGACTCCTTGTCACATAGCCTTTAAAACGAAATGCATGCTTTTTCAGGAGTCACAACAGGGGCTGTCATTATGACACTTCCAGCATATGGCAGGGAACTGCATTCGAATGGCTTATATCAGTCTAGTTGCCATGGCTTCCCTAGAGAATCCTGGGAACTGTAGTTTTGTAAGGGGAGATGAGAAATCTTTGTTAAGGAACCCTAATCCCTTCCCATCACAAGAGCTATAGTTCCCAGGATCCCCACCAGATATGGAATAACTGTTGGAACCGTTAAGTTTGCTAATGCCAATTTTAACTATGCCATGATGTGCTGGACACATGTTGGCTGATTCTATTCATGATAGCTGATGCCATCCAGCGAATTCAGTAATGTGTAAGACACATTCCTGGAAGCCGTTCCACGGCTCTGCATTTTCCTCCCTAAACAGTAAACAAGTTCTATATTATATTTCACACATCTTAAGGGTGTTATTTATGAGAACATATTTGAATCCTCTGATGTAATGTTACAAGTAGACCCAAAATACCAAAATATGACCACATGTGGGCATGCAACAATTGTGGGCTTTGAATTTATCATCACCAAATGCCACATTGCTATACTGTTTAAAAGTGAAAACAAACAATCACTGTCACTTTCCAGGACTGCACAAGCCAGAGAAATGGTAGGATTTGAGTTCTCTTTCCCTCCCTCTCCTCCTCCTTCTCTCTGATGGGTGAGTGGGAGTAGTCAGTTGTTTATTTATTTGTTTAGAAAAATCTAATCAATCCATCCTATCAGTTCAGCCTTCAAGGCACCTTGCAGTGAAGTAAAAATCTTCATAACAACCATAAAACAAAAATAGCAACAGCAACATTGCCTTCTATTTAAAATAACCAAATTAAAACAGCAGAAAACAACAACAGCAAAAGCAGACAATGCAGTCAAACTAATGAAGCAAACTTTTTAAAGGTCTGTTGTGGGAGGAGGTCTTGCCTGACATCAAAAAGCCATGACAGGGCATCAGGTGATCTTCCAGCGAGAGAGGTGATCTATTGATGGGACACCACAACCAATAACCCCACCTTCCCTATTGCTACTCACCTAAATGTGGAAGTTTGGGCACCTGAAGACAATCTTAGTGCACAGATATACGAGGTACAAGATGGTTCCCCAGGTTCCCAGATCACAAGGAACATACAGCTTCAAAAATAAGTAAGCATGTCTGAGTGTGCTTATGCAAGTCCTTAACTTTGGTGTGTGGCACAACTCAAGGCAGTACATTTAAGGATGGGGGAACCAATTCTTGGTTCTTCATTTTCTCATTCTTTTTTTAAAAATAATATTTATTACTTTTAAAGCTTACAAAAAAGGAAAAGAAGAAAGAAAAGACAAAAGAAAAAAATGGAAAAAACAATACAATACAATACAATATATAAACAATACGAAACACAACCTTAGCACATTAAACTAAACACATTAAACTAAACAAAACCCTAACCCTAACCCTAAACAAAACAAAACAAAAAACCATTTAAAAACATACATCACATCTTTTCCATACTCTATCTTTCATTCCCTTGTTTCATCGACCTCCTCTCACCTCCCTTTTTGTATTCCACTTCTATTAATTGTTTCAGCAAATCCTTGCCATCTTTCTCTATTTTCTGTCATATTATAAATATCTTAACATATTTTTAACCTTATTTTCCATTAAAACTAAAATACTTACATATGCTTAACTCCTTATAACATTTCTACTAAGGCCATAAAATTTAATTCCAACATTTTTCTATCACTCATTAATTTTACAGTATTTCTATAAATAAACTTTAAATTTTCCAATCTTCTTCCACCCTCTCTTCTCCCTGGTCTCGGATTCTGCCAGTCCTTTCCGTCAATTCCATATAGTCCATCAACCTGGAGATCTTATGTCCGAGGCTCTTAACTCTTTTCCAAGTCCCTTCTGCAGGTCTTCTTCATATTCTTTAATGCTAAAGAGCAGATCTCGGGGAGACTCCAACCTAACAATACTTTTATTCCTTCTCGACAGGTCAGCCAAATTTCCATAGTTAAAGTTAAGATCCATAAAGTGTTTCAGGACATGTTTCAAGATTCCTCCAAAATCCAAAGGCCCCCAGAACTTCAATCTCCTCCTGACCCAAGTCCATGTCCCAAAAGTCCATTAATCCCTGCATAGAGGGATCTTTCCAACTTTCCTTCTCCAGTCCAAGCCGGGCTCCGATCGTCAAAATCTGACTTTTTCTAGATTCAATCATAAAAGGCCTCAACTTATAGTCCTCAATTTGCTTCTGTAAGGCTGAGAATCCCGCTTGTATTAATTTAGGTACGACAACAACAGCTTTCTCCTTCTCCTCCACAATTTGTCCTGCCAAAGTAGATTCCTGTACCAAGTCCTGAATAATTTCTGTGTTGGTGCTCACTTTTTGTCTCAAATTAATCGCTTTTTGTCCCAAGTTGTCAATTTTAGTAGTCATATCATCCGTCTTCTTGTGAAGCTGTTCCAGCGGATAGCTTATCTTACATAATGCAGTCACTATGGCTTCTCCTGTCAACATTTTTAGATGGTCCAAGGTCAATCCCTGGTTCTCACAATTTCTTATCTTGCAGCTGGAGATTCCCCAGTTCCACTCCTGTAACAGTTTCAAAAGCTCCCTCTAGAGGGAAACAGTCTCCACTTGTATCAATCCTTTCAAGCACAACTCAAGCAATAAAGATAGTTTCAATTTTCAGTTACTTTTCCTCCTTTTTAAACACAGAAGAGGACAATGGAAACAGTATATTTCTCTTATTTAGCTAGCTGTCAAATACGTTCTGTTCACAGTCAATGAACTCTCCCAAAACGTCACTCTTTCTGGCAGCCCGTTTCCAGGTTCAGAGCAGTGGTAATTTGATTTTTGACTCTCTCCTGCAGGCTCGCTAGGTCCAAATTTTCCCCCCTCTTCTCCTGCTTCCAAGGGGGGTTTGATCATTTTAACCGATGGAAATTTAATCCTTTGCCAAAGGCTTTTCAAGACTTTAGCTTGTAACATCTTTGCTTCAATCTATTTACAAAAGAGGAAGGCGGACTTCCTGTTTAAAACCTTCCCGTTTTGGTGCCAAATTAATATATTTAAAGATCCAATTTTCCGTTCTACTCACGGGTAGTTGTTTGAAGTCCAATTTTCCACAGGAAAAAGTCAGCACTCTCCGGCAACAGCAATGCAGCTTCACTCCGTGAAAAAAGCAGTCAATTCGAAGCACCGCACCACTCACCCCACGTTGCTCCGGATCCCCAAAACAGGGTTTTCCCGCAAGTAGGGGAGGCGCAAAAGGTGCCAGCCGAATCCCAGGTTCACAAGCTTCTCCCGCCTGTGATTTCCGTGGGTCTCCGCCTTCGCCGTGGCGGTCAGACCCTGATTTCCACGGAGGAAGTTCCTCCCAATCGGAGGAGCTCCGCCATTGCCGGAGGCGCCAGCCGGGAAGTCTCTTCATTTTCTCATTCTTAAGGTGATGCAATTTTTGCATCACCTTGCCTCGTTTTTTTTAAGCCACATGAAAATTCACACAGCCATTTCTGTGCATTTCTCTTAACACACAAATTTTTAAATGCAGGGTTGCCCAAGCAATTTCCCCTAATGAAATGTAATTTTTGCACACATTTTTGGGTTGGAAAGTGAAATGTGAACCATGTTCCAGTACATAGGAAGCCCACCACTTCTCATGTGGTGCCCTGTGAAGAGGCAGTGGTGTTTCCATCAGGAGCAAAGCTGCATCTCTGGACAAACTGACCTGTGAAGCAGAGAAAATAGAAACTGTGGGGCATGTCTTATTGTATTGTTTCTATAACTCCAAACAGCCATCTTTAGTAACAAATGCAAATAGCTTGTTCTTCCCAGGAACCAGATGACCTTGCTTCAACAATAATTTCCTCTCAGTTCAGCAGCAAGTCTGCCTGCATATTCTTTACCCCAAATGGGGAAATACACCTTCAGTTAGAGGCTCTGGATTTTATGGTCAAAGTGAAAATATCTGCATAATTACTATACTACAGAGCCTAATCCTGCTGCAGAAACTAGGGCTCATCATGTCTGGTATAAATTTTCATCTGGAGCCTTCATCATAGATAACAAGAAGAAAAAAGCTGCTTATATGAATTATTATTTTGGAAAAATGTGCCCTTATTGATGAAAAGAGTGTTCCACAGGTGATGAGACACTCTCATTCCAAACAGGCTAAACAGCAAGGGACAACGCTCATGAGGTTTCCTACAAAATGGCCTCCTATAAATCACTGTATTCTCAAAGCAATCTGTACCCATATTTAAAACATGTGCACAATTTGTTGAAAGTTGCATAGATATGTGGGAGATTTTTTATTTAATATCGTCTTGATAATTTTATGATTCTTTCTCCCCCCACCCCAATCATTTCCAAATGTAAAAGAAAGTTGAAACTTTTCTCTCTATATATTCAAGAGAAAGTAAGAAAGACAAAACCTTAGAACTCTGAATAATCTACCTCTCATATTTAGGCTGTGTACTCTTTGTAATGGCAGAAAACTACCACAGAATGGCTTTTAGCTCTTTGTAGTGTGTGTCTCTCATTAATATTTATATGCTATACTTGTTCTCTCTCCCTTTTTATAAAAAGGAAAACAGCTGCGAAAAAAACCTACTTTGAACAAAGTCTCTGACATTTATTATATATGTCTCTGAGCACACAAACTTCCAGATAGCATCTTGGAAAACAGGGGTCTAATAAAAAAAGATTGCATTTGTCTCTTTTGATATTTTGGCTTCAAAATTGAATTAGGTTAAAAATACAAATAACCTGCAGCAATGTGCAGAGTGCTGAGGCATGTTTCTGTTGCGGTTTAAAGATGTGCATTGCTTTTTCCATGAACATTTTTTAAAGCGTTTCTGATCAAAGGTCAGCAGCTTAGCATTCCAGGAAAATAAGACACATATGTACTGCCAAATTCTCACTGTAAAGGTAGATGATGTTGTTTTTGTAGCTATTGTTGAGGAAGCCATTGTTCCCCACCTCCTTGAAACTGGGGCCATGGCGCTGCTGCTGCTGTTGTTCGACAGTTCAAATTAGGGTGCAGAAGCACCTTATTCTCAGTGTTAGTTGAGTGTCTGGACTTTGATTCTTTCAGGCCACATTGATTGACTAAGGTTCAAACCTCCAAGGGTAGGGTAAAGCATTTGAATTAATCCGTCTCCCATCCCTCCCTCCAAGAGCCCTATACAGCAAAGAGAATTACCACACTGATAAATGGCACTTTACTCCCCTTTGATGGTACTACTTGTTTGTGAGATTTACCATTCTTAATAAGTTCACACAACATGCATGGTGTCTGAAAATAATATGAAGTTTGAGTATATCTCTGGCTAGCATGCATCTGAAGTAAATTAGTAAGAGCATGTTGCATGTTGCATGCCGTTGACCTTCAGCTATGCAGACAAACTCACTTTGCTACTCCAAAGGTCATATTTAATTTAATACATGTTATGCAGCACCAATTGCAACATCAACACATTTAATTTCCTCAGTTCTAATTGGTCTGTTCAGTAGCTCACAGCCAGCAAGTGTGCAATTGGAAATTAATCAGTTGTAAAATGTAGAGAAGGCTTGGCGTTATCAGATAGTTGAAAATATACTAAACCTCTACAGAAGAGGGGGAATATCCTCTGTCTACAGACAGAATGCAGACAGTGAGAATGCTTGGTTGTATTATTTTATTTTTGTTTATTATAATCATATCATACCTTTCTTTTTAACTGAAAAATCATGGGATTCTACAGAGAAAGTGTATAAAATGCAAGTGGGTCAAAGGAAGACAACTGAAAGAGCCTGTCTGTCTCTCCCTCTTATTTTGCTGTGTGTCCAGGTGGTTAGCTGCCAATGGAATCAGGATACTTCTTGCTTCACAGCTCAGTCTTATAGCTCATCCTGACATCTTGAGTCTTCTTAGAACAATGTGAATAAACGTGTGCAAGCAGTCACTTGTCCTATTCACCTGTTCATTCCTAACACGTGAAGAGGATAACCCCATCCCTTTGGCAATGAAGAGCCCTTGATTAGCTCAGCTGAACAGAGCCACTTCAACTCTCACCGGGTTTCCCTCTTCCATGGAGATATGAACCTTGGTCAGTCAGGATTCCCAGCCCCATGAAGGAGGCCCTGTGCTCAAAGTTGTGCTTCCAGTCCTTCCACACACCGCCAATCATATATTTGCTAGGAGGCACTGCTAGGAGGCACTCATCGAGGGAGTGGAGCTATCCCTGCTTCTTCCTGTTGGTCCTAGAACAATAGGATTCAGAATACAGCAGTCTGATTGGTCCTAGAACAATAGGATTCAGAATGCAGCAGTCTGATTGGTCCTAGAACAATAGGATTCAGAATACAGCAGTCTGATTGGTCCTAGAACAATAGGATTCAGAATGCAGCAGTTTGATTGGTCCTAGAACAATACAGCAGTATGATTGGTTGGCAGAAACCAACCAAATCATGCTCCAGATATAAGTGAATCCACAACCTGATTGGCTTACAGTAGAATTCCAGAATTAGCCAATCATGTGCAGCCCATTGTGTAACTAATGTATATAAAGCAGATACTTTGAGGGGACTTCCATTCATTCCTCCTCACCACTATGAGCTGAATAAAGAGCATGAAATCACTTTGCGACTCCGAGTATATTACATGGCCCCTTCTGGCTTTCAGTACTCTGGCCACAGAGTACCTAGGTCAGGCATCCCCAAACTTGGCCCTCCAGATGTTTTGGGACTCATCAACCCTGACCACTGGTCCTGTTAGCTAGGGATGATGGGAGTTGTAGTCCCAAAACATCTGGAGGGCCGAGTTTGGGGATGCCAGACCTAGATAAAGGAGGCATGAGAAGCAAGGGCTTGCTGAGTGAAAGTGCCAATGCTACAAAATTCCCCTCCCAGGGAAGTTCTTTTGGAAAATATTCACCTGGCTTTTAAACCTACTAACTCGCCTTTTTAGAAATGATATGGTATATAATCATGGATGTTGTTTTATATTCTACCCTGCAGCTTACATTCACTTCTGTTGCTGATTTTTAAACTGCTTTCTTTAGAATTTTATTAATTTATTGTATTTCATTAAAATGTCTTATTGTAATCCATTTGGAGATACCACTGTCAGTTTAATTAGGTGAAATATAAATTTATAAATACTTATTCAGAAGCAGGCCTGGTCCAAGACATTTTACTGCCTGAAGCAAGGCACAAGATGGTGCCCCCTCCCTCATTCTATGAACAGAAGTCACATAGACATAGCAGTGGACTGGCCACAAAACAGTATTACTTTCAACTAGATGAATAGCATTTAAATGCACCTCCTCATATACATTCTAGTGCAACAAGAGCTGGATCGGGGCAAATGGGCTGATAACATTTACCTCAGTAATGGACTGCGGTCATCCTCTGTTGTCATGGTACAACATACAATCATGAAGGAAAACATTGCAAACCATTAACTTATGCAGAAGAAGATTTCTCTCAGTTGAAGTTTCAAAACAGTTAAAAATTATGAAAACAATCATCTTTAATATTCCAATCCACACACAAAGAACATCAAGTTGAAATTTTTGCAAGGTATGTGCTTTTAATTAGAGAATTATTGGATGTTGAAAATAAACCAAGCTGAGTCAAGGTTATATTTAATTAAGGCTATATCCAGATGGTGCGACAGAGGTGTTTATTTTACATATCACACATTAATGATTGTGGTATGAGATTGTGGTACTGTCACATATTTTCCTATTGGGGAAAGCCTATTGGCTTTTTAAAATAACAACAGCATAGCTTCTTAACTACTTTTTTCAAGGAAGGAAAAGCTCAAATGAAACCTGTGGCCACCATGATAGCATACTGGGGGCCATATTCTCACAGTACGTCTAAAGCACTATGATGCTGTCATTCCTTCCACCAAAGAATTCGGAAAGCAGTTGTTTTTTAAGGGTGCCAAGAGTTGCCTGGAGACCCCTTTTCCTCTTCCAGAGCTACAATTCCCAGAGTTCCCTGATGAAAAAGATTGATGGCTAAACTGCCACTGTAGCAATAATGCCTGCTACAACTTGTCCATTCCTGCTTTGTGCAATATCATTTGTGCTGCATGGAGCAGCAGGAAGGAAGGAAGGCGGAACAAGAAAGTGTTCCCACTCAGTGTGTCCAATCCTATGAGCCCACCAGGGGCGCCGACTTATAAAAAATATTGGGGGGGGGGGGCCATACTGACTTATAAAAAATATTGGGGGGGGGCCCAAGACCTCCAAACCGCTGCTGCTGGGGGAATGAAAGGGGCGAGCCCCGGGCTGCCCCGACCTTAAGTGAACCTGTGAGGGCCCGCCCTTTGGCTGCCGCCGTGGGCGGTGAATATTAATGATGTATCATTTTTGTGCTTCATGCTGTGGCCACAGACATGTGATCCGATGGTGAATTTGGGGTGACCCAATGCAAAAATCCTGAGAATCCCTGTGGATCCATGCTTTGTAACCACATTTTTGCACCATTGCAGCCCCAGGCAACAGTGGGTGTGTGATTTTGGGGGGGCAGGCTGTAGCCATGGACATGCTATGTGCTCTGATGGTGAATTTGGGGTGACCCAATGCAAAGATCCTGAGGATCCCTGTGGATCCATGTTTTGTAACCACGTTTTTGCACCATTGCAGCCCCAGGCAACAGTGGGTGTGTGATTTTGGGGGGGCAGGCTGTAGCCATGGACATGCTATGTGCTCTGATGGTGAATTTGGGGTGACCCAATGCAAAGATCCTGAGGATCCCTGTGGATCCATGTTTTGTAACCACGTTTTGCACCATTGCAGCCCCAGGCAACAGTGGGTGTGTGATTTTTGGGGGGCAGGCTGTAGCCATGGACATGCTATGTGATCTGTTGGTGAATTTGGGGTGACCCAATGCAAAGATCCTGAGGATCCATGTGGATCCATGCTTTTAAACCACATTTTAAGTGGGGAGGGAAGGAAAAACCCAGAACGGACAAGGAGCACGAGAGGGGTGTGCAGAGAAGCAGCTGGCTAAGAATGCAGGGGAGGGGTATAACGGCAGGGAGGAAAGGAAAGCAAAAGTTTTCCCTCACCTACCCACCCAAGCCAGCCAGCTCGCGCGCTCTCTCTCTCTCTCTCTCTCTCTCTCTCTCTCTCTCTCTCTCTCTCTCTCTCCCTCCTGCATGTTTTCAGCCCTCTGCTTGCCTGGAGGGGAGGGGCTTTCCCTGCTCTATGTTCCGTTTGAGCAAACACAGCAAGGAAACAGAGGAGGGGGGGCAGTAAGACCCTGAGGCAGAATGCAGGAAAGCAGCCGCTTCCTCTTTTTGAGGGAAAAAATACGGTAATAATTTTCTTTAATTATTGGTGGGGCGGAGCCCCCCCAAACGAATTTTTGAGGGGGCTCGGGCCCCCTCAGGCCCCATGGAGTCGGCGCCTATGGAGCCCACCTTTGTCCCCACAGGTAACACATGTCACTATTGGGGGCGGGGTGGATGCTAAGAGCTCCATTGTTTGCTACCAAGGCTTGTTTCCACATTGGCATGCTGTGAATTTTTTTGTGGAGTGTGTGTATGAATTTTTCAAAATTGGAGCATGGGCCAGATGGATTTGACTGGAGGCCCAGATCCAGCCTGCAGGCTGCTACACCCATCCCACAGTTATGAGGAGATATCTAATTTCACTTTTATACATTTTCTCATATGTTTGCTGCTAACTTGCTTTTGCCCCCAACTTTAAAGTATTCCAAGAGCGATGCTATAAGAATTCTCTGTGCTGTTGAATTTGAAGGGCAAACTGATATGCTGGCTGTTTCACTGTTCAAACTGTTCCTTAAAAATCTAGATCAAATTAGAGCATTTGTTTATTAGTCTTCAAGACTGTCGGTTTTTGTTTAGCCAACATATGACTTTCTTCCAGTCTTCTTAATTTTCTGTGCTTTGGGGACACAGTCACTGAAGGTGACAGGTGGCATGTTTCATAATTGCACCCCAGGGCCCAGACAGATGTTCGATTTGCAATTCTATCTTTCCTTCTTCTGGACTTTGGCTTTTGCTCAAGGTAAAGTTTGCATAAGTACAGCAAAGGCTCTAAAGGTTAGGAAAGTTCCAAGTGTGCATTAGTCCCATGCAGTTCATTGCTCAGCGCTCATTACTTTGAAAAATATATATAAATGTGGAATGCTGCTTATAATTGTTCTAAAGTAATTAGTGCAGTTTTCATGGAAGCATTGTTCATATCTGGGAAATGATTTTTCTTTTGGGGTGGCTTCCAATAACATTGGAATTTGACATTATGATATGTTCCATTGCAGAAAGAAGCAATTGTTTAAGTTGTAGGAAGTTCAGTAAGAAGAAATAAGTGATATGATTTTTTAAAACCTATCAGCAGCAGTGCCTGGGAATAACTAATACCTTACATAGGAATTAAAATACATACAAATGCATTAAAATAAACTCAGTGTGAGAAAAATAATAATAATAATAATAATAATAATAATAATAATAATAATAATAATAATAATAATTCTGCCAGGAAAAAGGCCTGCTTATACATTGCTCATGTGATGAAACAGTGGTGTTCTACTGGCCTTACCACAATATCATGTCCCTGACCTAGATCCACAGCCCAATGTCTCTGTGTTGAGCACCTATGTCTGCAATTGAATCTGAGTTGTGTGGAGTTTATATGTGTGAGCAGAGTGAGCCCACGGAGGTGACATTGGGAGCAGAGTTGACAGCCTGGCCCCACTCCTGCTTCACCCTGCCACTGTCAATAATGTACACCTTCAATACAACGAAAATTTACTTTTTTCTGATAGGGAAAGGCACTTCCTTAAGTGAGAGACTGAACTCTCTCAAATACAGTCTATTATTACTTTTTCACTACTGTCATTGTTATGAAGGTCGGGCTCCTGCAGGAGATGAATGGTTCAGGAGGATCAGGTAGTGAAACAGACACATAGGCTCCCAGATAAATGGAATGTTATCACAGGAGATGATGTGGCCCTCAGGACTGAGCAGGTTGCTCACATTTCTGCTGTGCAACCACGTTCTTAAAGAAAAGCCTGCTGCTGGAAAGCCACAGACTATTGGCTGCAGCTGGAACTAGTTTTGAACAAGAGAGACAAACACCCATGTCAAAATCAGGATTCCTGGAGGCAAGGTCAAAGCTACTATAGCATCATTAACAAGAAACTCTCTTAGTTTGTGGCCTCTAAGCAATGAATACTTCACTGCCAGATACCTTGCTGAACTTCACAGCTCCGGCTGATGTATTTTGTCTGCCAGATAACCTCTGGTTAGGACAGGATATTGTTTTCTGATCAGATAATGGTATCCATCCCTGGCTTCCCCTGGATCATCACTTTGTTGTGGGGCCTGTTTTGCTGAACTACTGCTCCATTTTAATGTTGTGCTTATGCCAGCAGACCATTCCTTCTTTGTCATTTTCACACACTGTCAAACCGACTGAGACCCAAATGCAACCTGATGATCATGAGTTGGTGATTTTTAGGCCTGGAGCAAAAATCTGCCTCTCTTGCATTTCCTTTCTCCATTAAGTACAGAAGGGGGGTGATATCCTATTGATAGGAAGGAGAGGAACAGAGGTGAGAATGATAGGGTGATAGGGAGTAGCTCAGCACTAGGGTTTTTTTTATGATCCACACCTCTTCAATTGAAAATTAGGGGCTTATAAAGACCATAGAAGTTGGGTCTGACTCCCACTGCCCATGTGCCACAAGAGTAGCATCCATTTACTCATCTGGCATGAATGATGAATACACGCAGCGCTCTGGATTGGCCAGAGGGTACAAAGGGTAGGGTTTGAGACCTCCCTCATAGGATCTTGAAGAGCAGATGCAAGAGGAAATGAGGTGAACAGGAGATAGAAGCTCAGTTGAGGGAGGATTGAACATAGGGATCTGAGAGTTGCAGAAAGTGGATACTAAATTGCCCAGACATATTGAACTGGGTGCTTCTGGGAGAATTAAAAAGTAATAAGCAAATAAATGAACAAAAGGAGAGATGCTGACAATACAGGCAGGGGGCAAAGGAGTCAAGACCTCTCCCAGTCCAATAGCTCACCTCCACCCCAGTATTTTCCATTACTGTAAGAAGTCAAACATGTAACAAAACCTGCCTCACCCATCAGAAATGGTCTTTGCCTCTTCTGTGCTGCTCCCTCCCCCACTATACTTTTGTTCTGGTGCCACTACACAGAGCTGGGGAACATGGTTCTTCATCATCCTGGAAAATGTGACAAGTGGGGTGGCACAGGGTTCTGTCTGGGCCCATTGTTGTTCAACCTTTTTATAAACTACTTGGATGAAGGGGATGCTTCATCAACTTTATAGATGACAACCAAACTGGGAAGGGTAGCTAGTGCTGCAGAAGACAGACTCAGGATTCAATATGACCGTAACAGATTGGAGAACTGGACACAAACTAACAAAATGAATTTCAATAGGGACAAATGTAAGGTGAACAAATATAAGTTGGGGTGGTGGCACTTGGCTTACTAGTAGTACATGCGAAAAGGATCCAGGGGTCTTAGTGGACCAGAATCTTAACATGAGTCAACAGTGGGATGCAACAGCAAAAAAACCAATGCTCTTCTTCACTGTCAAGGCTCATAAGTTTAATTAAAACTTTACTTGCAGAACTTTCTTCAGAACAAAACGAAAGCATCTAAGATACAGCCAAATAACCCCACAAGACATATGGCACTTCAAGTCATAGGTTCGGCATCTTAAAATATGAAATAATTCAAACAGACCTGGGAGCAGAGGTCTGTCTCTTCCCACAACCTGCATTCCAGCCTGCACCTTGCTGTTTTCCTGAAGAGCTTCATTTACACCCTCAATCTCACAAAGTCAGGGAACAAAAAACTCCTGCCACCACCCTTCCAAGATGGCGAATTTGCAATTCAATACCTCTCATGTGATCTAAGGTTAAACACTCACATGTTAGCTAGCAGAAAACAATAACAGTTAATTATCAACTCAGTAAAAACTGAGAGTCCATTAGAATATTGCAGTGGAATTTCCCCATAGTTAGCTATACAGTAGTACACATTTAGGCGTCTTCCATTTCTGTGTGAATTAAACCAATTCCTTAACATTTCCTGCATTGCAAGAGGTTGGACTAGATGACTCTTGGGGACCCTTTTAACTCTATGATTCTAAAACTTGACACAGGGCTGTAGTTCAGCTGAACGTGCATTTGGATCAGGATAGAACTCAAGCAGTATTATTTTTGCAACAAGCCAGCCACACTAAAATGCTTTGCTTCTCTGCCCCATCCCTTGAGAACAAGTTCTTGTATGCCTACTACCATGTGACATTAGTGAATAATCTCTTTTGTTTCTTCCTTTGCCTGTGGCAAGCCTTAATTTGATTACAATACGTTCTCATGTTTTATGAATAATAAAACATTGTTATTTTATTCTAAGACATGCATTCTACATCCCTCGCATCAAAAGTTATTCTATTCCCATTTTGCATAATTTGCTTGGTTTGCCATGAGGGAATGCCTTAGGATTTTCTGTCCCCGTCCCCCCTGTGTTTATAGTTGTGGCCCAGCTGCCATGCAATGTCAAGTTTGTTGATGGTTTCTTGCAGAGTTCATTGGTTAGCGAATTTTCCCTGGTTGCTGGTTGCAGTTTCACTCTACTTTATTTTTGTACGCTTTTGAGGCTTGAGTATGGAAGGCAGCTTTTCTTGATTCCCATTTGTGATGAGCAATAGGTCACCATGCTCAGCTAGTCAAACATCCTAGCTGGGGGTGCGTATCTGCTTCACATCAAACAGCACCCCCAGCCAGTCCAACAGAGCTGAGAGAGATGAACATTGTGACTGGGCTGTGCACCTAGGTGGTATCCACATGGGCAACACACAGGTTGAAATTTGCTAATGCACTTGGATCTCTCTTGCGGAGCTGGAGCAATTATCTACATATTATTTATTTCATGTCATGCAGCTCCAAAGTGTGAGCCAAAAGTTTTCTGTAGAGGGCTCTCATGCATTCATTCATTCATTCATTCGTTTGTTTGTTTGTTTGTTCGTTCAATAAATTTCATATTCAGTTTTTTCAATCTGAAATGGATTTGCAAAACTAGTTAACAAGCATAACAGAGCTTATATTTCACGTGAATGGTCTCTGTTCCAATGATAGCTGCTTTTGCTTTATTGCCTGTTGTCGCCTGGAAAAGAAATGCTTATGTTAATTTATACTTTGGGTTATACGCATTTTTAGGTTATTGTTTCTTACATTATCTGTTTTCTTATTATCAGCCTTACCAGCAGGACATCATTGTTGGTGTCATGGTGTACCACTTTTAGTATATTTGGGAGAGTAAATGGGCAACAAGTGGTTTGTGGAGCAACATTTGGAGCTTCGGGTGGTACCTCAGGAGCACCAAGGATTTCAAAACAGGATCTGAGCTCATAAAACACCTGAAGTATTTCTCAGGTAGGTGTTTGTACACATATGTCTTTGATAATACCTCAGTTTGCTGAGCTCAATTCTGAACTGAGATGAGAATTTCCCCTCATTATTTTCCTCAGAATTTATGTGTGTGGTTTATCCCAACCTTACTGAAGCTCCCAGATGCCCGTCATTTCAGGTAGTCTCTACTACGTATGTCTTTTTTGCCCCTTCTGCAATACTATATTCCTTTCTCATCATAGGTGAACAATATTTTAACTGGTCTGGTTATCTGAGGTTGGATGCAAATTTTGCAGGGATGTCCTGAAAACCTACTTGTTATTTGTAATGGAGTGAAAGGAATTTCTTGTCTGTAAGAATGAGACACTATATCATTTTCCTCCTAGAGGGTAAAGATAATGACATGTTTGCTTTGGGAATCCTTGCATATTTGCATGCTTAGAATAGTAAGAAAACATAGGTTGTTAAAATGAAGGAAATTTGAGGGTTTCTTTGCATGTGAAATGGGAGTTACATTCTTAGTTTAGAATTTCTATTATGAATAAATTCCTCTTAGCTTTTCCTTTTGTTTTCAGGGTTCTGAAATCCAATTTTACAAGTTTATGTACTTGCCGCCCATTGAATCCTCTGACCAATATTGATGAGCTGTTTTTCAGGAGAAGAGATTGCAGAGGACATCCAGCTCCCATTTTGGAACAGTTCTTTAACAGTAATCAACCTATTTTATTCAGGCAACATGCATAGGCCTGGTATATCAAGCTTTCAGTTTACAGCTGATGTTTCTGCATATGATTCTCTATCAAGCCAGAGACGCAGATGCAAGGTTTCAGGCATGGATGGAACCTAGATAGGCAGATGTGAAGTTGCATAACTTTAACATGGCAGAGTTCCCCTTTTGCAATTTAGACATGGAAACCCTGCTTCTCCATAGAACTCCATATACAGCAACACAGGGAAATGTCAGTGTGGTGTGGCTGCAGAAATTCTTCTATGAGAAAAAGTAAATCTGTGAACTTGGTGATGTGAGCTAGCTCTCCCTCAGCTCCTAGATATTCAAATTATTTTCTCCATACTTCTGTAGCAACATGGAGAGCTGCTTGCCATGTATTCCCTTCTGATCAGACTGGACTTTCTATGCCTGTGCTGAATGTTCCCATCAGACATTCAAGTCTGAGTACTGCCATGTTGTACCTACACTTCCCTGCCCCCCTCCACTAGTGGCAGATGTTGGTCTTTTGAAGTCCAGCAGCACCCTGTACAAGGCCTAAATTTGGCAAGCCCCCTTCTGTTCTGCTCAGTTTTCTATGTTATAATTGAAAAGCCCTGCAGCATCCTCTAGTGTCGGCATCTGATGCAGCAGAACTGGTTGCACTGCCCAAAGCCCTCCTCTGTCCCCACTACTGAAGATGCAGCAAATATCTATAGAGGAGAATGGATGGGTGGCAGCATAGAAAGAAACCTATTGGCTTCTCTGTTTCATGTTCCTCTGACTGAGAAAACTTTATGGCATGGAACTGGGTCTCTCCACTCACCTGTTTTCCAGGACCAGAAGACTCTTGGTACCCTGTCTTGAACTGCTTCAGCTCCCTCCTTCGACTAGCCAACCTCATCTTCAAGGAGCAGGGGACCATTGTCTTACTTGGGGAACCCCTTGTTTGTCCTGCAGTGTCTGTCAGCTCCTAGATACAACTGGTATGGAAGTGGTCTACTAGATCAGTGGGATGGCGCCAGACCTTTGTGGTCTTGTGGAGCTCTCGTGCTTGATCCTGTGTGATGCTGTTCCTGCGGCACATGAGATTAGTCTATCAGATAAATATTGTTTGCATTGACACACATCAGATTTTGCTC